>NC_047052.1:2566000-3207500 GCF_011762595.2 Tursiops truncatus
TCTGAACTTTCCCCCACCTATCTGATCCGGCTCTAATTGTTACCAATTGGTATTCCCTTACGCCTCTGCTTTCTTTGTAATAGAGACGGTCTCAGGTTCTCATTCCAAGTGACCCTTTATTCCAACTGCCCATCCATGGGGTCACTGACTTCCTGGGATGAGAATTTAGGGGGTTTTGGTGTTTGAAACATCCTATTTTCTTTCTTCCCTAACCCAGCTCCGTTTATTTTAAATCACCAGGCATCCCCGTACCCTTGAAAGCTGTTCTTACTGCATCTGTATCACTAAGCATATTCATAATTTTACCCAAATCCTGAGACAGGCTTTTTATTTTATTTGTTTGTGCATTTGTAAGAAATGAGCCCTTACAGGAGGACGTGTGTGGTGACTGGGTCCTGTCCTCGCTGGCCTTTTAACATGCGTCATGGATAATTGTCCATAGAATTGCGAGCTGGTGATTGGTTTAAATCCCACACCGTGCCCTCTGACCTGTGACACTGTGAGCATGTTGTGGGCCAGAGTGAGTTCACCACACCCCTCACCCCGGACTGCCCTGAAGTCTGAGCTGGATTAAGCATCTGAAGCATGACTTCTTACAGAGAACACGGCCCTGGGTCCAAGCAGGTGCTGGACCCTTTGGTGTGTACCTGGCCCTAATCTGCCTAATCAGATAAGTTTGGCCACTTACACAGTGAGCCACAGTGGAGAATGACAAGGAAGAGAGACACCTTCGGGGCTTCCCTGGAGGCGCAGTGGTTAAGAATCCGCCTGCCAATGCAGGGACACGGGTTCGAGCCCTGGTCCGGGAAGATCCCGCACGCTGCCGGACAAACTAAGCCCAGGCGCCACAACTACTAAAGCCTGCGCACCTAGAGCCCGTGCACCGCAACGAGAAGCCACCGCAGTGAGAAGCCGCGCACCGCAAGAAAGGGTAGCCCCTGCTCGCCGCAACTAGAGAAAGCCCGCGCACAGCAGCAAGGACCCGGCGCAGCCAAAAATAAATAAATTAATAAATTTAAAAGAAAAGTAAAAGAGGGACACCTTCTCCCTTAGGCCTTCCCCCCCGCCCCGGTCTCTCAGCCTAGGGACGTGTGCCGTGGCACCAGAAGGAGCAGAAGTGTGGGTGTCAGGGCTGGGGGGTGGGCAGTGACAGCAACGAGCACAGGGTCTTTTCAGGTGATGAAATTGCTTGGGTACTGGATCAAGGTGATGGGCACTCACAGTTGTGAATGTACTTAACGCCACTGAACTGCACACCTTTAAATGGTCAAAAGGCAAATTTTGTTACGTGTATTTTACCACAGTAACACAAACAGCAATGGGAAGGAAACAGAAGCTATTCAGCGAGAAGAAATTTTTAAAAGGAAAAATGACCATTGATAACCTCAGGGAGAGAACGAGAGTGTGGGTCTGCCACCTTCCTCATGGGGCATAATTATACATGCCTGTCTCACAAGCACACACACACATGTACTCACCCCCCCCCCATGCACACACACACCACATCTGTAACCGCAGACAACAAGCATGCTTGTCACGGCAGTGCGGACATCCCGGTGTGACCTCGGGCCCAGCCATTTCTTCTCCTGAAAACGGAGACCAAGGCTCCCCCCAGGATTCAGTAAAAACACTCGCACACGTCCAGGGGTCCCAACGTCAGAGTCCTAAACTTTGTGCTGCGTAAAGGGAAAGTGAGCCGTCATGTTGGAGCCATCCCGGTTTTCCAAAGCCCTTTTAGGGAGCCCAGACAAGATCAAACCCAGGGAACTCTCAGAGCCTCCCTAGCCGCCTTCCTATCATTAATTAGCCGGCTGTGTTGATTTCCCCCAAATGCTGAGGTTTCAGATCGTAACTGTGTCCAGGGCTGGGTCTGACCCAGCCACCCGCAGAGCCGAGCCATGCACAGGATGCCTTTGAATGCCAGGGCAGGAATGCCGCTGGGGAAGACCGGCTTGGGGTTCAGAAGGAGGGAACATGGGACTTGCCTCACGCCTGCCGCCTCTGGTCTGGCACGCTGGAACCCAGTGAGATCCAGCCAAACCCTGTGTATTGTTTGCGGGGGCCCCATGACAAAGAACCACAGACTGGGTGTCTTAAAACAGCAGACTATTGTCTGGTTGTCGTGGGAGTCTGGAATCGAGGTGTCGGCAGGCCGTGCTCCCTCTGCAACCTGAGGGGTCCTTCCTTGACCCTCTGTGCCTTTGTCTCCTCATCAGGACCCCAGCCGTGTTCGGTTAGGGTCCGCCCCACTCCATCTTGACTTCATCTCTGATCACATCTGTGATGACGGTTGCCAGGGAAGGTCACATTCTGAAGTCCCTGGCATCAGGACTTCAGCATATCTCTTCCGGGGGACACAATTCAGCCCATAGCACCCAGCAGTCCCTCCACACCCCAGCCCCTCTGGGAACCTCTTGGTGCCTCCTGAAACGCACAGTGACTGTTTGCTCCCGCGCATCGGGACGCTCCACAGGGACCTCTCCAAAGCCCTGGCTTTCACGGTTTAAAGGAAGCCTAACACTGCGGCCATGGTTTTAATTAAAGGTTGATGGGCCATGTCATGACATCATCAATAAAACCAGCAAAATAAAAAGAAATAACTTAATAAGAGGCATGGGAGGGCAGCCCAGGATTTGTCATGAAATTGCATGATGTAGCAATAAAACGCCATTGTAGAGAACACTGGGAGGGTTCGGGCTGCCCAGCGTGTCCTTCGTTTGCTAAGAAGTTCCACTCCCTCCCATCGACTTTCTGCGGCGCCTCCAGCCCAGACAGTGCCCCCGAATGTGGAATCTGATTTGCTCCCAAGTTGGGTGAACTGAGCAGGTTAATTCCAAACCACTGGGTCTGAGTCAAGTTCTTTTCTGGAAATCGTGCACTGAAATTACCGGCACCCGCACGCCGTGGGGGCCGTGGTGTGATGATATCTCTGTGTGTCACTGTGCCGCCTGCCTGGGCAACCAGCCTGAGACTCCAGAACAGAAGCCAGAGGGGATTCCAGGGTTTAGAATTAGGCTCAGCCTTAAAAATGGGGTTGGGGACGTCCCTGGCTGGATTCATCCGTGGCTGTCATTTCCCTCAAGTTCACGGATAAACAGAAGTTCTGTAATATTTTTCACTTCCACGTCCCTGTCTTCATGGTTTAGAAAATTTGCTTTCTTGGGAACTAGAAAGGTTGGGGGGATTATGTGACCTTCTGCGAGTAGCCATTTAGGAGGAACGCTGATTAGCAGGGACAAGTGTTGATACCACGGGGAGGCAGGTGAACGCGGGGCTGCCCTTTCCCGCAGGCTGTGCCCTGTTGTGTGTTTCACCAAAGCACCAGGCCAAGGGGGCTGGAGCCAGCTTGGGTCCGGCTGGCCATGACATGAACCACTGGGACTGCTTCTAGCAGAGCGGTGACTTTTTGCAATTTTCCCACCCAGAGGGGGTGCCCCTACCTAATTCGCACAAAGATGCCTTATAGGCGAGCATCGCTCTGGTCAAAAGAATTTGACCATCAAATACAAAAGGAGGGTGGACACACCACTTTCCAGTTGAACTCATGCACTCGTTCATTCCACAGTGTTTTTCTGAGCATCTGTTAATGCACTGGGAAGTCTGCTATCTGAGGGAAGGAGGGCAGGAAGAAGCAGGGCCCTTCTGGATCTCAGAGGACACAATTTGAACCAATGGGTAGACGTTATATGGAGGCTGATCGCAGATGGAAAACACACACACCAGGATGCCTCTTGGAGAGGTAGTTTAGAATCATCTAGAAAGTGGAAGCTGTGTACATTTCATTCCAGGTGTATCCCCTGGAGAAACCCGGGTCCAGGTGCACAAGACAGTCCACGGCAGCGTGATCATCAGGTGCCCCAGCTGGAAACAACACAAATATGTAAGAACAGTCACTCCAGTGGGTGACGGTGGTGCCATCTATAAGAATGACGGTGAATGGCCGCAGATGAACTCGTGAACGCGGTGAATGGCCGCAGATGAACTCGTGAACGCGGTGGCAAGCAAAGGAAGCAAGTCACCAATACACAGCCACTAAGACGGTGCTTCGTAGAATTCAAACGCAGCAGGGCTCCCTTACATGTTCACGGCCGGACACGCATGTGCTACGTGCGAAGTAGGGCAGGGACGGCGCTCGTGGAGGCTGGGGCCGTGGACAGCTCTGGAGCGAGGAGCTGCCCCAAGGAATGAGTGGGGAAATGCAGACTGAGCCCTAACCAGCTGGGAGCCTCTAGCAATTGCGGACGCAGGACAGACACGGGGGCCAGTGATGTGGCAGGAACGTCTGAGGCTACCCTCTTGGCTCTGCACACAAGGGAGGGCCTCTGGCCAGCCTGGTCAGGGGCAGGCAGAGCTGTGACTCAGAGCATCCTTCTCCTCTGCTTGGCCTGGAAAGGGAAAATGTGAGGCCATTTTTAGGGAATCTGCTGCTTCCAGACGTAGGCTGCATCATCCCTGCCTCTAGAAGGAAGGAGGTGAGGCAGGGGGCATGGCAGGTGGGAGGACCTGATGTCCCATTTGGGGCAAAGGGGCTTGGAGAGGTGGCAGGGCTGTGGCGGACACACCCCTTCTCCGGGGTAAACCACGCTGCTCCCTTTGGGTCCTGACATCCCAGGTGAACCTGCTCTCTTGGCCAACTCATGAGGTCTTGCACTGGATGACCCCTCCTCCCCTGGAAGTCTTTCCTGGTGTGTCAAAGGAGGTGGATTTGCCCCTGTAGGCCGAGGCTGCTGCTCCTAAGATACCCATCTAGTCAGAGTCCCCAGCCAGGCCCCCAACCACGGTGCTCAGACGCAGGTGGTACACTAAACAGACGGCACCCTGAGCCCTTGGAGCCCCCACTGTCGCTAGCTGTCAGTGTTGTGTTAACTCCAGAATACCTTCTCTCACTGACCCTTCATCCCACCTAAATCCACTCTTATTTTGGTCGTTGAGGTCTTGAAGCATCCAATTAGAAATAAACAGCCCCATGGCGGAGTCACAGCCACCATCTCTCCAGCGTAACTCAAAATAATGGCTGATATATACCCAAAGTCCATGGCATGCCAGGCCCCCTGCAGTGTGCTTAATGTACCCCAGCTGATTTGATCCTTCAAAACCCCTATGATATCGGCACTGCTGTATCCCCCATGTAAAGGATGAGGAGGGGCTTCCCTGGTGGCGCAGTGGTTGAGAATCTGCCTGCCAATGCAGGGGACATGGGTTCGAGCCCTGGTCTGGGAAGATCCCACATGCCACAGAGCAACTGGGCCCATGAGCCACAACTACTGAGCCTGCGCGTCTGGAGCTTGTGCTCCGCAACAAGAGAGGCCGCGACAGTGAGAGGCCCACGCACCACGATGAAGAGCGGCCCCCGCTCGCCGCAACTAGAGAAAGCCCTTGCACAGAAACGAAGACCCAACACAGCCCAAAATAAATAAATTTATTTAAAAAAAAGAAGGATGAGGAAACCGAGGCACCAGGCAGTCAGGGAATCTGCTCTTGGACACAGCTGGGATTGGAACCCAGGTCTTCTGGCTCCAGAGTCTGAGCTTTGAGCCATTGCACTGTCATCCTGGTTTGGTTTAATGGGTCCAGTGTGGTAGCCATGGTAGCTACTAGCCATGTATGGCCATTTAAATGTAAATACATTAAAATCAAACCAATGAAAATTCAGTTCCTTGGTTGCACTAGCTAGTTTAGGCCCAGGGGCCGGGGTGCATTCTCTGAGGTGGTGACATTGGAGTGATGGCTGGATGGTGGAAACGAGCTGCTTTTGTGAATCGCCAGGGAAGAGTGAGTGCCTGAGACTGATCAGCATATTCCGAAAACCCCAGCTGGAAAGGTTCTAGTGGTGGAGAAACAGGAGGAAGGGCCCCGAGGCCAGGGCAGGGCTGCTCTAGGGTCAGGCCGTGGAGATGGACAGGACCAAACCCCAGAGGGCGTGTGGGCTGCGGTGAGGAATTTCCCATCTACTCCACGTGCAAAGCTTGCTGCATTAATGCCTCCAGTCACGGATTCGTGGGAGACATTGGCAGTGTTAATGCTTTTCCGGGTTCCCAGTCCAAACGGGATCACTTGTACTTGCTTTAGATGAACACGCGATAAAAAATGCTGCAGAAAAGATGCTCCCCGCCCTTCCTGGTGGGTTCTCTCTTGAAGGGAGTGAACTGCATTTGCCGTTTCCACACCCTACCTGAACTTGGCCTTTTCTCCCAGCTGTTTCTCCTCTGGATGCAGGGAGGTCCATCAGGTCTGGGTCTGAGGAGCTGGACTCAGTTTCCAAAGCAAAGAGAGACACAGAGACGACAGCAGAGATGTCTGTCTCAACACAGGCAGGAGCTGCCCGGGGGTCGGGTGAGATGCAGATGGCTGGGTGGACATGAGGTGGGCTGACTGCACCCTGTACATTGAGGGCATTTGCTTTCCCGCGCAGGGACCCACCCCTCTGGAAGGACCCTCGAGGGAGTGATGGCTTCACGAGTCTCCTCCAGGGGAGGCTGGGTGGCCAGAGACTGTGGTGGCAGGGGAGTTGTTTTGCACTGAAAACCCTTTTGTACCTTGTAAATTTTGTTCCGGGTTCATGTGTTAGCCATTCGGAACGTGTGCAAATACACAGCAATTTCTGTGTGTTAATCTGGTATCCTGCTACCTTGCTAAATTCATTTATCAGTTCTGGTAGTTTTTGTGTGGAGTCTTTAGGGTTTTCTATAAATAGTATCACGTCATCTGCATATAATGACACGTTCACCTTTTCCCTTCCAATTTGGATACCTTCTATTTCTTTTTCTTGTCCGATTGCTGTAGCAAGGACTTCCAATACTCTGTTGAATAGAAGAGGTGAGAGTGGGCCTCCTTGGCTTGTCCCAGATTTTAGCAGGAACGCCTTCAGCTTTTCATCATTGAGTATTATGTTGGCTGTGAGTTTGTCATAAATAGCTTTTATTATGTTGAGGTATGTTCCCTCTATACCCACTTTGGTAAGAGTTTTTATCATGATTGGATGTTGAATTTTGTCAAATGCTTTTTCTGTATCTGTTGAGATGATCATGTGTTTTTTGTCTTTTCTTTTGTTTATGTGGCGCATCACATTGATTTGCATATGTTGAACCATCCTTGTGAACTTGGGATGAATCCCACTTGGTCAGGGTGTACGAGCTTTTTCATGTGTTTGCTAATATTTTGTTGAGAATTTTTGTATCTATGTTCCTCAGAGATATTGGCCTGTAATTTTCTTTTTTGATGGTATCTTTGTCTGGTTTTGGTATCGGGGGTAGACAACAAAATGGTTTTAAGTAGAAGCTGATGGCTATCTCTCATGAGGTCCAACTCTATGGGAACATGGCATTTCACAAGGATTCATTGTTTCATGGTGAGATCGTATAATTGTATAGAACCTTGGGTCTAAAGAAGAACGTTAAAGATCTGGCCCAACCCCCATGTCACAGACAGATAGACATATCCAGAGAAGTCGGAGGTGCTCCTGAGGCCACACAGCTGGTTTGGGGCGCAAATGGGATTAACATGCAGACCGTTTGTCACCAGCCTCTGTTCCTGGAAGATGCTCTGATAGGCCAGATGCTCTCCCTGGAACTTTCCATTTCTAAGTTTCTAGAAGCCTGTAATGAGAAAAGAAAACGTAGCCCCTGTAATGGCTTCCACGTTTTCAGAAAGAAAAATGGAGATTTATAATCTGACCAGGGTCTGTGGGCGATTTCTACATGCAAGAATCTGGCGGACAATGTTCTCTGATGCATGAGGCGGTGATGTTTGGGGCCATGTGCATGGTTTATGGCAAGACTGGGGGACTGGGAGATTTTTCGGCAAATCCCAAACATAGCCATATATGGAGGATTTTATGCAAAGTAGCTGACTGGGATCTAATGCTGTAATTAATGGAATGAATACAAAATGCTTTTGTGATTTGTTATTATTGAGCCTTGCTTGTGTAGCAGTTACCTTGTGTCAAGAACCATTCTGAGCACTTCACAGAAATTAACCTGTGCAGTGTGAGCACTGTGTCGTGGTAATTCCAGGTGTGAATTTTGGAGTCATGTAGACATGGATTTAAATACTCGTTCTGCCATTCTTATTAATTATGTGACCGAAGTCAAGTTACTTGACCTCTCTGAGCCTCTGCTTCATTCGTCCATAAAATGGGAACGTTCCCAACTGTCTCACAGACTTGCAAGAAATGAGGCAGGCTCTTAGTTTGAACCGTATAAAGTACTGACTTTCGACCTGTTTTCATTTACAAAACTAGCACTTTCATATGGTTCAAATACATAAAGAGCTTAGCCGAACGCCAGCACTTGGAAAGCACTGAATAAATAATAGCTTTTTTTTTTCCAACTTTAGCTTGAGAGGAGCTAAAATACAAGAACGCTTTCTGCATTGCTGTACGCATTCTCCTTAAGTGCTTTGATGGGCCCTTTTGCCCCAAATTATTCTTCAGCAGGACTCACTAAAATAACTGAAAGGCGTTCACTGAGATCCAGCCCTTGAAAGAGAGAAAATTTTTGATGGTGATTTTTGAGTTTCCATAAGCTCTCGTTTCCAATGGCTTCAGCTCCGGTTGAATAAGGCTGCTCAGAGCAGGCGGCTCTGAGGTGGGCAGTTTAGGTCATGAATCAGGAACGAAGAGCCCCCAAGGCGGGCTCCTGGTGATGCAAATTCCTCAGCCCCATGTCGCCCTTGCAAGGTGGGGGGTCCCATCACAGCCCTTTGACAAACGCACAGCCCCTGGGCCAGGGAACCACAGGAGGTGAGATTCACATGGGCTAATTATATCAGAAGATAGATGCCCTCCCCAGAGAGAGACCCTTTCTAGTCCCTTTCCTGCCAAAAACACCATAGCAACCAACATGGAAATGCCATTCTGTCCCTCAGATGTCAGCGCCTTCCTCTGGGACGGAGAGCAGATGTGTGTGCAGATTGCGACCTCCTACCCGAATGGAGAGGTGGCCCACATGCCCAGGCCACGCTGCTCACTTCAAGGGAAAAGTGTCAAAGAGCATTGACATTTGGGGGCTCAGGAGGAACCCAAAAGTATGGCTTCAGGAGCTCAGTGACCACTGGTCAGGAGTGAAATCGGAAGCCTTCCATTCCCGCAGAAAAGAGCCATGGCCCTGCCGTGCCGTGAATTCTCAGCACCATTTTCAACACCAGCTATGTTTTTACATGTGTTTAGAGTAGCGTCACGGGTCTAAATCATCATCACTAAACTGTGTAATTATCCACTCAGTGCGTCACCCATGTCGAGGATGGTATGAAGAATGTTTAATGGGTAGAATTCCTGGGGGTTTATACTTGAGAGTCCCGTCTGCCAGCGCAGTCACCCTGGGTGATTGCATTGCTTTCTGATGCAGTAATGGCCAAACGCTGGTGTAGTGACCTGGTCAACATACATCACGCCAATCACGGAGAAGCCTGAAGTGCCTGTGCACTCAGCTGCCGCCGCCCACGTCCCCACCAGCCGCTTGCTGACTCCAGTGTTACAGATCCTCGACCACAGGGTGCCCCCCCCCATGTAGCAATCCTTACCTGCTTTATCAATAAGCATTATAATTGTGAAAGAAAGTTACCAGGAAAACAGATGCATGATTACGTCATAAAGATAGAGCATAAAACACACATTCAACCACTGATGACACAAAACATTTCATTTTTACCCTGTGGAAATCAGAATACCCTATACAATACTCTCCACGTGTAAATGAGCAGTATAACTTTAGAGAAGGTTGAAAAGGGACCTGGTTCAAAGCTCCTTGAAAATCTGATTTGAAGGCTGTGCTGAGAAAATACAAGATGAGTCTGGAGCATCTTGTAGTGCCAGAAATTAAAGTGTGTGTTTTTGAAAGAAAGATGGGCAGTGTCAAGAGGGCACAGAAGTCAGTAATCCAAAAGATCTTCCAATGGCCAAAATGGAACCATTTGAACAACAAAATAAATAATGAGAGTATTGGGTTATTACCCGAACAACAAAATAAATGTCCATGAGCCCATCCTGATATAAATAGATGATTGAATAAATAAATAAATGGAAGAGAAGGGACAAATCCTTCCTACAAAAGAATTCCACATAATAAATGTACAAGGAATGAGGGAGATCAGAAATCATCGTTAGGAAGAGTTGCTGTGGCAAGATCTACCGATGACGCTGAAGTTAGTAGGTGGGAATTTAAGAGAAGCAGGATAGCTGCAGAGCCTCAAAGTGTCTCCCCTAAAAGGTTGATCGATTGCTGTTACGGCTGTAGCCGTATGTCCACAAATTCTCGGATACTCTGCCCTCCAAGACGTGCAGCTTAAATATGGGCTGGACTTGGTGACTCTCTCCTAACCAAATAGAGCATGGGAGGGGAGAACAGGGAACTTTCAGTGGAGGAAGCTGGCAGGCATCGCCCAAAGTGATCAAGTGATCGTCACCCATGATAAGCCATTCAGACAGCATGCACCTCCCGATAGGTGGGATGAGAAGGACACATCCATTCTGTGACATTCTTCCCCCAAATCCATATCCTCAAGTCTAATCATGAGCAAACAGTACACAAACCCAATATAAGGGACATTCTGCAAAAGATCTGACCAGGACTCTTCAGAGCATTATGGTCACAAAAAAGAAGGGAGGTCTGGGAAACCGTCACAGACAGGGAAGCCTAAGGAGATGTGACAACTAGATGTGACGTGGTGCCCTGGATGGGATCCTGGAGCATGAAGAGGGCCTTCGTGGGAAACAGAGATCCCAGTGAGGTCGTGTCTTAGTACTGTAGCTGTGTTGGTTTCTCCATCTTGATCAAGGTCCACGGGTCAGGTGTGAAGTTACCTTTAGTGGGTGGACTGTATTCAGAAACTCTCTTTACTAATCTTGCAACTCTGAAAACCTAAAATTATTTCCAAATGGAAGGTTTTAAAAATACACGTGGTTCGCAAGTTTTCTTCCCCTACATTGACTATCACCATGCTGTGATAAGATCACTTACTTTTAATAAAAGAGGAGAAAAATGAGCTGGCACCCTCATATGCTGCCCGGGGTCAGGGGGGTGGGTACCACCTGGAACAACGAGTTTGGAGAACAGTTTGGGAAGAGCTGCTGAACCTAATCTGAGCCACCCTAGGACGCAACAATCCCGCTCCTAGGTATGTGCTCAACAAAACTGCGTGTGTATGTGTGGGTGGGGGGGGTGCCGAAAGACACGCGCAGAAGTGTCCATAGCAACTTCATTCAGAATGGCCCCACACTGAAAGCAGCGCAAATGTCCATCAACACGAGGATGGAAAATACGTTGTGACATATTCGCACACTGGAATAGCGTCCAGCAGAGGGTCTCAGAGTGGGGTGCAGGGACCCTGGGAGTCCCCGAGACTCTTTCAGGGGATCTGAGAGAGCATTTTCATAACATCACCAAGATCCGTTTGCTTTCATACTCCCATCGCAAGAGCATCTGGAGGAGAATTCCAGAAGAACTCCTGCGTGACGTGACATCGCAGCAGACAGGATGAAGGGGCAGATGTGAGAGCCCAGCTCTCCTCTGTTGAGTGAGACACAGAGAGATTTGCAAAAAGGCAAAACAAGGGCACTCCACTCACTGCATGTTTTGAAAATGTAGTCATTTTTATTAAAACATGTTATTTATAATAACACGTAGTGTGTTTATTACTTTTCCAAATAAGCTAATAAATATGTTTCTAAATTTCTCCATTTTGTTAAATTTCAGTATACATTCATAGACATAAAGAAAGTGAAAGTGTGCTGAGACCAAAGGCTTTGAGAAGTGCTGCCGTTTCACAGTGAGAAAGTCGGGGCTGCATGCTGCGGGCCGGACGGGCGTCACAGCCCTTATGCTAAGTGAGAGGAACGGTCGCAGCCCGGTCAAAGGCTCAGAAACAGCCAGAACCTCTCCTGCGAGAGCGACCAGAACAGGGGGCTCCTCTGCGGGGGGAACGACCTGGGTGGGGACACAGGACAGCCTTGAGGGCTGGCGGGCGTCTGGCTCTCAAGCCGGGCCATGGTTACGCAGGCGCGTCCGCTTTGCAAAGTTTATAGAGCTTAAGCTTTGCGCCCTTTTACCCTATGTCTGTTATCCTTCACTCAAAAATCCCCCCAAAGAGGGACGCTCTTGTCTTAACACTTGAAATAACTGCACTGCTGGACACTCAGCCCCACGGCCAAGCTTTGGGACCAGGTGGCCCTGAGTTCACTGACTAACCTAAGTCACTGCCCAGGCCCCTGGGCTGGTGATCGGGGTCGGGGTGGGGAACCACGGGAGTGAAATCACGCCCTCCACCCCCCTGCCACCCCGCTCCTTCCTCCCCTGCATGAGCAGCTGGCCCGTGAATGTCTCTTGACCATGAGGTCCCTTAACCCACCGCAGGGAAGGAGTTTGCTGCCCCACACCTCCCCCCACGTCAAGCCCGCCCTTGGCGTCAGTGGCCAGGAATGTTCAGTTACTGCCCCAGAAAACCGTGCCGGCTCCAAGACCCACCTCTAAACTGCATGGGATACATTGGCCTGGGCCCCCGATGGCCCAAGCCCCTCACTTATCATTGTTACTCATGAGTTCAGGAAACGTGCTGCTGGATCTTTCCTCTCCCAACAAAAATGCCCCAAACCTCCGTGGGCCTCCCTGCCCGCCCCCAGGATGAATTACACCGGCTCGTAAGCACACGACTGTCACTCCCCTGCTGCTCACAGCTGGGGCCATATTTCAAATAGCAATTAATTGACGACAAATAGTAATTAATGGGCCACATTCCTCCTTCAGTGAAGTACACAATTCCGTGCTCCTCGCACTGGGGATGGGCCACACTCTTGTTTTCTTTTAATCTGATTTGAAAGAGGAGCGCTCTCTGGGCGGCAGGGACAGAGCCGGGTCCCCTGTGAGTTCATCGGTGTGGCATGCGCGGCCTCACTGCGCTCAGATATGAAAAGTCAACCGTCAGGGCCCTGCAGGGGCCTCGGGGGCGCGGGTGAGGAGCTTAATGAGCCGTGGTCCCAATTTATTAAAAATCATAAATATTCTCCTTGGAGGCCGGGGGCAGCTTCTGGCTGTTGTGTGTATGTGTGTACATGTGTGTGCCTGTACATGTGTGCACGTGTATGTGGGGGGGGACTGATTTCCTTTCTTTTTGTTTTTTGAATTTTATTTTATTTATTTTTGTATACAGCAGGTTCTTATTAGTTATCCATTTTATACATATTAGTGCATACATGTCAATCCCAACCTCTGTGGGACTGATTTTCAACGAGTGTGACCGAGCAGGCAAACCTCACTTGGAAGCAGGGTTTTGGATGTGGCCCACGTTTAAGTGCATGTCCCAGCATGTCTCTTGAGAAGGCCCCTCACCTTGCTTATGACAAGAGTGTCATGAAGTAACTGTACATCCTCATTATTCACTTGGCCCAATATTTGCTAGGTTCCTACTGGATTCTCAACCGTGTGCTCAACACAGGAAATAAAAATGGGTCAGACACGGCCCTTTTCATCAAGGAGTTCACAGTCTCCCTGGGGAGAATGACAGGGACATTTGACATGTGGGGACATAATGATTACATAATAATAGTAATAACAACCAGCATATTAGGGTCACAGAAGAGCACTGCAATAACGTAAACATCTGTGATATAGTAATGTATGCATTTCTTGACAAATACATTCAATAACAAGATGTCGACTGTAATTTCGAACGAGGATAGACAAAGTTTCAAGGTATCCACAACAACGGAAATGTGATATGAAAATATCTGATTTGTGCAGGGGAGAAGTTTCCTTGGTGCTGCCACGCTGCCATCATTTGCTGCCCGCATTCATGTCGGAAGCAACATCTATGATTCAGCGAGAGGTTAGTGCAAATAACGGTAGAATGTTTTTCCCATCCTAGTTTGTGGACCTCCTGGGTTCCCCGTGGTCCAACGGTGCAGGTCATGAACCCCTGCTGCAGGAGGTGAGAGCTGCAGTGCGGGAGAGGCCTGGGTCCCTGAGCTGCACTTTGGAGGGGAGAGCCGCCCGCTGGCCTAAGGAGTGACGTTCAGCTGGACCCCTGTCTTTGCTTCTGAGTCCCGAGCAGCAAGCGGAATGGGGGGAGAGCAGCTCTTAAAATCCTAACTGAACATAACCAGTTCCCAGATTCAAATTCAACCCTGTAGCTGGTGTTCTGGTGCTTCACTGCATTCCAAGCGGGTCTGTGTGTCACATACTCCGTCTCAAGGGAGGAATAAAGGCATCGTCTTAAGATTTGCCAAGGCATGCAATTACTTGAAAAAGCCCCAAACAGTCCAGGCCAAAGAGCCTTTTTTCTGTGAGCAGTCTGGAAATCTAACTTTAGACGGTGTAGTTGAAATTGCTTTGAATACAATAGGGATGGAAGGAAGGGAGAGCTAAGAATTTTCAGTGGAGCGCCTTTATGTGTTAAGTGCTGTAGGAGATGCTTTGCACTGTCACTGTCTCACTGTACACTGTCTCATTTAGCTGGAAGGCTCTGGCGCTGCCTCACTGCAGAAAAGCATTTCAATGGATTAGGGTGCAAGTAGCACATATCCAGGCTAGTTTAAGCGTTAATTTGAATGTATGGGCCCATGTAAGTGGAGAATCCAGAGGTCAGGCGAGCTTCAGGCTCGGTTTGTTCCGGCAGTTGACAGTGCCACCAGACTTGTGCTTCTCTTTCTCTAGGGCAGCTCCACCTACACAATGACTTCCCTCGAGGTGGTCAGGTGGCTGCCAACTGCACCAGATTCCACGCTTCCTTCTTCACCTACAGGAGAGGAGACGGGGTGTCTCCCCCACCTCACCCAACCCAAGTCCCGAGATTTGCTCTGATTGGATGGGTTTATGTTGCAGCCCCATTCTTGAATCCATAACGGCGTCAAAGCACGTTGAAGTATGTGATTTTTCCAAACCACCTGGGGCCTGAACAAATCACATGACTAGGAGGTTCAGGTTCCTCGCAGGAAGGAAGGAAAGAAGGGGGATCACAGATTCTGAGAAGCAGTGAATTACAGCCACTGCAAACAAAACAAAACAAAACAAAACCCCAACAACAACTAACAATAACAGCAAACTTCTGATTATCAAACTGCGTGGGTCCAGTACCATGCTGCATAACCATCGCATTCTGTGCGCGCTCTGCAGGCTTTATCTCATTTCAGTCTCAAAACCCCTCAGCTGTAGACACTTCATCTCCCCATTTTGTAGATGAGCAAGCTGGGACCCAAGAGGCGCGGTGCTCTAAGTGTCTGTGTCTCGTCGGCGTCAGGTCTCCTGGGGAACCAGGTCCAGACGCCTCCCTGGAGGCCCCGCCCACTCTCAGCCTTGGTTTCCCCATCTGTAAAATGAGTTGGGGTAACTTTATCACCCCTAAGGGCCTTCACCGTTCTGATGTTCTAGGCTGCTTGAATCTCACCCTTCTTGGGAGTTGAAGCCTCGGCGCTCACCCTCTGTGTTGCCTTTAGCATCCATGACCCCTGGGTCTTGGGCTCCCTGCCGATGACGTAAGGAGCTCAGAGGTCGGAGGAGTGGCTCTGCGAGTGGCTCTGCTCAGGGCACACACAGCATATTTCAGGCGTGCCTTCTCGGAGGGTGGGGAGATATCAGCACCCCTTCCCAAGGGTGGGGTGGGGAAAAGACTCCCCATCTCAAGGGAAAAGCTCCTAGTCTGTCGGCCTAGACGCGGGGAAGGAAGCCCAGGAGCAAAGCTAGCCTCACCTGCAGCCTCTCCACACGTGACAAGGGCTGCATTTTAAATGCGCTTTTTCAGAAGAGCATCAGGTGAAATGGTCACCCAAGCGGGGGGCGACCCGGAATAGCCAACTGCAGGCTGCTCTTTCCTCGAGAGCGTCTGGGGCTTTCAGCTTTGCTGAGACACTGTGTCCCACAGGAACCAGGTCCATCCAACCAAACTGACGGATGAAACAGAAAACCTCACTCAAAGCCAGGGAACTTTGCTTTCACAGCGTTATAACCACTGAGGACCAGGACAGACATTGGCTTAAGTGGACATATTCCTGCGTCAGTTACAGAAGAACTAGAACACTGATTATGTCAACTCAATCGTCACCAAAGTAGCTTTCTTCATTATTTAAAATTTTTATTGGTTTATAACATTATATAAGTTTCATGTGTGCAGGATTCCATTTGTACTTCTGTCCACACTCAGCATGCTCGCCACCAGAAGTCTAGTTTCCTTCCGTCTCATACTGTTGACCCCCACCACCCGTTTTGCCGTCCCAGCATTATGCACAATACCTGAGATACAGAAGCAACCTAAGCGTCCATCGACAGAGGAATGGATAAAGAAGATGTGGTACATTTGTACAATGGAATATTACTCAGCCGTAAAAACGATGAAATCTTGCCATTTGCAACAACATGGATGGACCAAAATATCTTTTTAAGAATGGATTCTGGGGACTTCCCTGGTGGCACAGTGGTTAAGAATCCGCCTGCCAATGCAGGGGACACGGGTTCGAGCCCTGGTCCGGGAAGATCCCACGTGCCGTGGAGCAGCTAAGCCGGTGCACCACAACTACTGAGCCTGCACTCTAAAGCCCGGGAGCCACAACTGCTGAGCCCACGTGCCACAACTGCTGAAGCCCACGCGCCTAGAGCTCATACTCCACAACACGAGAAGCCACCGCAATGAGAAGCCTGCGCGACGCAAGGAAGAGTAACCCCTGCTCACCGCAACTAGAGAAAGCCTGCGTGCAGCAATGAAGACACAACGTAGCCAAAAACTAAAAACAAAAATAAAATGGATTCTGGAGTCAAATGCTCACTCACTGACTACCTGGCAGTTTGTCCAGACATGTATGTAACGTGGTTGTCGACCATGAGAGCAGAGTCAGTGGTGTGCTGACTAGTGTTAACAGCCAGTTCTCTGGGCGGAAGCAGTGCTTGCTCATGGCCGTGGTGTAACTACTCTGTCTGTGGCTGATTTCAAGCTGCCTGTGGGACCTCACTGGGAACACATAGTCATCAGGTCTGGAGAGCCCATGCTGGGCGACTCCAGCACACCACTGCCTGGAAGGAGTGTACCATTCATTTTTCATGCAAACTAGGATGGCTTGGAGGGTACAAAGGGAGCGCAGTTGATGACTACACTGGACAACGGGCATAAACCAGGACACTCCCAGGCAAAGTGGGGCGCACCGGTCCCCCTCATTAGAGATCAGAGAGACCTGACATCCTCCCATTTTTCAGATGAGGGAAATGAGACTCGAAAGGCAGGATAACTTGCCCAAGATATGGAATATGTTACCTAATATCCCAACTGTTGTACCTTCATCAAGAGCACCTCAAATGGCAAAAATGAAGAAAAATAATACCAGCTGGCTGCACTGGGAGAAAAGCCATAGTGTCTGCTGGATGCAAGAGGAGACCAAGGGGGTCTACTCAGGGTCTTCGGGGAGAATGTGCACTGGCTACACCTAGTGAGCCACGAAATTGCTCTTACCCTGAATACTCGCCCATCACCTGCCCTCTGAAGGCGGGCGCGCATCAAAAGCCACACATTAGGCACGCGCACACCCTGCCCTGTGATGTGGGGCAGGGGACAGCGGCCTGCCGGGGAGGAGCCTGGGTCCAGCCTCGTCTCCGCCTTGACTGCCTGGGGTCCGCAGGCTCCTTGCTTCTCCTCTCCTCTGCATTTCAGATTCCTTACTTAAAGTAAGGACATTAGCTTAAAAGGTGCATTTTGTTTTGCCCAGAGGATGATTTTGTTGTGTTTTTTTTTTTTTAAAGAAATGCACTCAGGACCTGTGCCCACCAATCCTGAAGCATCCCCACTCCCCGGCTCTCCCGATGCTCTGATGGCTTGTTGCACTTGATTAAGTTCCACGACCGGCACATTTCCTAAACCTAGGCTGCCAGATTTAGCAGATTTAGTGTAAGCTTGTCCCATGTCGTATTTAGGACATACTTATACTCTAACAAGTACTCTTTTTTAGTCTGAAATTCAAATTTCACTGGGCATCTTGCATCTTATCTGGAAATTTTACAGAGGCGTTTGAGCGTCACATACCTAGACTAGAGTCTCTAAGGCATATTCCAGCTCTAAACGTTCATAAACATCCACTAATTCATTCAACAAGCATTTACTGGTTACCTATGGCATGTGCATTTTTGCCCTCTGGAAAATACACTGGAGTCCTTATCTAAGCCCAGAATCTACGTAGTTCAGTCTCAAAAATCCATTGCAATCCAAGTACACAGTATACCAATCAAAAGTAATTTCAGAATAACTCCGATACTTTACTTACTTTTCTTTAAAACCACAAAGGGACTTGGACCTACCATCCCTAACAGCATGCCTGGAAAGACCCTCCTTGTCCTCCTTTCCCTGTGTGCCCAGATGCCGCATCAGAGCTGTGCACGCTGAAGGTCCTTCCCAAACTCCACTCGGAGCCCTGAGCTGCTTTCCTCTCCCCCCAGCCCCTCATTCCATTATTATGCTGTAGACCTAGCTGCTCATTCGCTGAAGACTCTCCTTTGGGAAGAGAAAGGCAGTGTTGGCGATTTTAGAATATTCTACAGTGGCCTCAAGGGACAGAGGAAACCCATGAACACATCTGTGTTTGGAATTTGTGTCCTGTTATCTGAGCATTTGGAAACCGTGTTCCCGCCCTCAAGAGAACTTACCAGCTACACAGGGCACAAGATATACTCAGTAAAATAAGTTGAAAATAGAGTTGCAGGGCAGCAGCATTTCAACACTGGGAAATAAATACGAAAGAAATAAAACAGAGGAAGAAGTCAAGGTAGGCTAGAGGAAGGCAGACGATGTTCTTGAGTGATCCGTAGCTGACACCATCGGGGCACTGCCTAACCTCTTCCAGCTCTCGGCACTCCCATCTCATTGGTGGAGGGCTGTCCGAGGTCCCCAGAGTCCGTTCTGCCTACACACATGCATGGCGGGACAGAGTTCCAGGGAATTAACCGCCCTCCCCCCACGCAGGAGTAGCCCGCAGTCAGTGACTAATGGGGGTTGGCGTGTCAATACCCCAGCTCCCTCCCTTGGGTGCGACAATCCTGAGGTCTGTGCTCTACATCATTTCCCAGATGAACTTGCTTGATAGTGACACCTCCAACCCTCCCCAGTTGACTCTGTCCCTTCTCTGGGTCCCTTCTCCACCTGCCCACTCCCCTGCTGGTGTTCCCTAGGATCACCACCCAAATAAACAACTCACATTAGAATCCTTGTCCTGGGGCAGCTTCTGGGGATCTCAAACACGACAGACACGAATAGCCCAAAGGATTGGCCAAACTCACCTCTGACGTCAGAAGGAGACACCAACCCAGGAAGGGAAAGGTCCCAGAGGTTTGCCTAAAGAACATATTTCCTGCATTGAGGCCTGCCATTGACCCCTTCCCTCTCGAGAGCTCAGCAACCCAACTAGAGTAGGTGCATCCTCTCCTCCCACTCACAGGTGGAGCAGAGGAGCTCAGAAAGACTTGGGACATTTCCCCACGAGTTTCTCTTCCTGGTTTTGCCTTCTCCCACCTCTGGCTCTTTCTATTCTACAAAACAGAAGCTGGGATCACAGCTGTGCTTACTAATGGGTACTATCTGAATAAGGATGATAACACCAATAATAGCAACATATCCTTAAAGAGGGCTTACTCTGTGCCCCGCACTGGGTGAAGCACTTTACATACATCACTCTCCCTCCCACCCCCGGCGTTTCATCTTCACAGCCAAGTGATGTGGTACTTTTAATATCCCCGCTTTACATATGAAGAGTGTAAACCTCTGAGGCTCAGAGACATTAACTGACTTTCCAAGGATGCACAGCAGGGATGGGAGGAGCAACCTGGCTCCAGAGCTCACGCTCTTGAGATGCCAAGACCACATGGACCATGACCACGGAGGCCGTAACTGACCCAGAACCAAACAGAGGCAACCAGAGAGAGCCCACCCTAACTAGCCTTTCCTGGACATGCCCTTGGGTGCAGTTGACCGAAGAGCAGATGTTAGCCTCCAGACTCTTCATCTGGTGGGTGCATCGGCCTCAAGCTCCTCAGAGGTTCCAGACAGGGAAACAGCACAGCCTCTTTGGTGTGGAAACACGTGCTGAGGGATTTCTTTCAAGTTTCCCATTATTTCCTAGTTTTTCCTGGATGGAAAACCCACGAATGAGGAAGGTGGTATGCTTCAGCCCCCAGTGCCTGACAAAATCTATAGGGCAGAATCAGCAGTGGGAATTAGAGAACGCTAACCCCTCCTGGAATCTTCCGTGGAACGGATTCAAGCTGCTTCTCATCTTACCCAGAGCTTTCCGCCCACTACTGGAAGAGAACACGACGTGTTGCGTTTCTGAACCACTCGATCCTATGATCCACCGATGGTCCCCACGCGCTGGCTGGCCAGCCTTTCATCGTTCTTCCCCGTCGACAGCTGCACCGCCTGGCCTGCTGCTGCCTGCCAGGGAGACCTGTGAGGCCGCCTCAAGGCGAGACGTGAACCCGGGAATCTCATAAGCATTTTGTTCACACAACTTGGCCTTCTTGTGAACTCGCAGCCCGCTTCTGTTCAACTGACCCCCAAATTGCCTGGGTCACTGAGACAGGCCTGAAGGCCGCGGTTATAGCCCTGAGCTTGGGCTTCCAGCTACAGCCCAACACACATGGGCTTGGAATCCTGATCGGGTTACGGAATGAGCGAGAAAAAACTCTGAATGCGGACAGAATCGTGCAGCCAAACTGGCGTCCCCATCCCACTGCAGTGTGTGGGAACCAGAAGAATCAAGCCTCGATTGGCCTGTTTTCCCTAAGAAAATGGCCACAAGGTCATTCTGCTGGAACCTCCTGCCTTGAGATGGTTCACGTCAGCCCCATTCGGAGCTCTGGCTGATGGGAACCTAAACATCTAGAGAGTCATCACGCCTCTAACAGGGAGAACCCTGAAATGTTCTCTTCTCGTCGGGAGCAGAGGAAATGCCTTCTGGGGGAGGGCCTGTAGGGAACCCAGACGAGGGAAGGGACTCAGCATTCAGCACCCCCCACCTCAGCCCGGAGTTGGTCCACACAATAAGGAAGTGAAAACTGGGCGCTAGGGGATGTGGAGCTGGGGAGAGCCCCGAAGTGGGGTTCACGGTGGGTGCTGGCCCCCTCGTCACCGTGTGACCCTGGGCCAGTTGCTTTCCCTCTCTGGGCCTGGGTTTGCTTGTCAATAATAACCATAACAGTAACAACCACAATAATAATAATAATTGCTGACTTTTAACAGTAATCAGTGCCCTTGTCCTGTTGTTTGCCCGGATCGTCTTCCTTGAACACCCCAACAGTAATGCTGTGAGGGAGGCGTTAGCTTCTGTCTGTTTTTATCGATGGGGAAACTCATTTCATGTGCTTAAGAGTAATCTGCAGCATTTGTTTAAACAAATGCAGAGTCCCCTTCCATTCGATGTGCCAGGCGTCTAGTATTCTGCTGCAAAGAGTCTACGAGGTTCTGGGAAACGCCGCCAAACCGAATCGGGAGGCCTACGCGTCCTGCCCGCCAGCCCCCTCCCCACGCCCCGTGAAGCGTCCCCCTTGTCAGGGCCGGGAAGCTCCAGGCTTCTGTGAGACAATGTGGTCGCCACATGCAGGGCACCCAGCGCAGGCACGCTGGGTAAATGTTATTACAACGATAACAATGATTCCACTTAGGATAACAACGATGGAAATCTGCATTAAACGACTTTAAGCCGCTGATACCTTCCCCTTTCCCCACTCACAGAGAAGAAAGGGATGCGAATTTGTCACTTGGACCAGCAGCTGTGGTTCATCTGGACTTCATCTTTTCTGCTATCATCTTTATTAGCAGGATTTTTTTTTAATGAGTAAGTTTTGAACTACCAGGTGTTTTGAATTTTTGTCTTGTTCTCTTGCATACAGGAGGAAATTCAAATAGAGAGCGACGTATTAATAAAAACCCAGTGGGAGGAAAGTGCAGCCTCTCCCCCATGGGGGTGCCTCTGCTCTCCCTGCGGGTCCCGCAGTTCTGGCCGAAGTCCCCAGCTCAGCCACTAGGAGTCGATCTGGGGGGCGTAATCTATTCCCCAGGCACCTGGCTGCTTCAGGCCCCGAGTCATCTGTGAGCTCACACAGCTGCAGCGCTGCCCCCTCCCCGTGAATTCCCACTGAGGGTAGACTCAGTGTGATCGCCCCCCTGCCCTGAGCTGATCCCTAGCAAGGAGGGCACAGACTCACAGGCCTGTCCTGGTTATTCCTGTAGAATCTGCTCCCCATGCTAGCTGGGGAAGGAAAGGAGAGAAAGAAGATGCAGTCCCTAGTGGGACCCCTGAAAAAGTCCTGGACCAGCTCTCCACCATGAGGAATAATCGCAACCGAGCACGCTGCCCCATGCGGGACCCGGGAGAGGCTGTAAGCCCCAGCTCGGCCCCACGAAGGGGTCCTGGTCGTCCCCAACCAGCGAGGCTCAGAGAGCAGCTAACCCAGGGGATTGCAAGGTCCAAACGCATGCCCCTGCCCAGCGACGGGCACAGATGGCGCCTCTGCACAGCCTGGAAGAAAGAGGACGTCGGCCTTTCCCCAGGGGAAAGTCTGTCCACTTCTCTGGGGCTCTGGAGTCTGCTGTGGCTTTTCCAGGCTCATTCTTATCTCCGAAAATCTGGGCAAGGACAGGAGGAGGAAGCAAAGCTGGGCTTTCTTTTTTTTTTTTTTTTTTTTTTGGTCTCTTATTGGTAGCTTCGGGGAAAGGGTCTGTGCAGGAGGTTGAAATTAACTAAAATGAGGTGGGGATTAGTGTGGGACCCCACTGGCCAGGTAATCCTGGGAAATGAGGGCCGACTTCAGCTCGGCACAGGCCAAGCCTCCCTTCTGGGACAGAATTAGACTTAAGAAGCCACTTGCTGATAAGGGTTAATCCATGGCTAAACGGGACGGTACCAGAAGCAATTAACATTCCTCGACTCAGTTTCCCTTTGTCTGCAGAGCACTCGCTCAGGGAGCACAGTCCCCACTTGGCCGCAATGAGTGTATCCACCCGACTTTCCATCCAGCATTGTCTCCCCGGGGTGGGGACACGCTGGGGCCGCATTTAAGCTGCTGTGTCATCTGGGTCACCCCCATCTCCCTGTGTGCTTGCCCTAAAACAGGGACTCCTGAGACACAGAGAAACACTGCAGATCAGCAGAAGGCAGTGTCAGGGATTTTCTGTGATGGTCTCCAAAACAGAAATGGAATGAAGAAGCCAGTTATGGACTGAGAGTCTGTGGATGTCGAAGGGAAGACAGTTTTTCCCGTGTTTTGGGTTTTTCTTTTTTACTGACACTCACCCCTCACTACTCCCAAAACAGACCCCAAATGTCTTATCTCATTGGGAAAATTACAAAAAACGAGAAGGCCAAAGAAGGTTCCGGAATGCAAAACCTCCAGAACATTCAAGTAACGATTAATGAGGAACAAGAACAAGTCAGCACCGCGAGAGTTTTGTGTCTGATTTGGTCTGGGAAAAGAGAACTGGGGGTGGGGAGGGGAATGTTCTGGAAAATGAATTCTTAGTGGCTGTGAAAAGTGAAGAAGGTGGGGTACCTTCCGTTGTCATAGATTATTACGTATTATTTATAGCTTATTGCTCACTATTTACTTACGATAGATTATTATTTAGTTATTATAGATTATTATTAAGCCCCTCCTTTAAATGAATGCATCCCTTCACAGTGCCTGATTCCAGATTCTCGCCTATAATTGCACTATTTTGAGATTCAGCAATGACCCGAATGACAGCCCGGCTTAGTTGCAATGACCCATAGTGGTTAGCAACAGCCCCCGTACGACACCTGCGTGAGTGTAACAAGTCACTGCCACCCTGCTGGCTGCGTCCCGCTCCCCTGCTCCCCTCTCTGCCTGGGCACGAGCACGACGTCTCCCACTGTCCTGCTATGAAATTACAGATTGCCGGTATTTTCCCAGCCTGGCTCCGCCTGGCTCACCACACGGCCCTGTCACCGTTTCCTCTAATAGCTGTTATGCGCAGAACTTCTTGATATCCAGTTTGAGTTTCCTTTGCCTCATTCATTCCATTCGTCTTAACTATGCTGCCCAGCACCACAGAGTAAGTTCCCACTTTCCTTGGAAGGAAAAGGTTCTTCTTCGTTCGTCCGTCCAGGGCACTCATTACATGTTAATTGTAGATGAGAAATGTCAATAAACAGAGGGCATTTCAGTTTAGCAGCGGCCACTGTGAGTCAGAGCTAAGAGACAAGTGGGGGAGCTTGGCATCCGTTGAAACAGAAAGGTGAGGACCGCAGTCCTAATAGCCAGCATCGAGCCACAGTTAAGGGGCTGGAAGCTCGGACACGCTCGCTCTTACTGTGTCCTCAGCACAGCCTTATGAGGTCTGCATTACAGTGTCCATCTATCACAGACGTGGAAACAGAGGCTCAGAGAGCTAAAGTTA
Organism: Tursiops truncatus; assembly: GCF_011762595.2. Classification (NCBI taxonomy): domain Eukaryota; kingdom Metazoa; phylum Chordata; class Mammalia; order Artiodactyla; family Delphinidae; genus Tursiops; species Tursiops truncatus. The sequence continues at coordinate 2,590,370 of NC_047052.1, forward strand.
ACGTGCCCAGGGTCACACAGCTCAGAGAGAAACTAGCTCCTGACAGCAGATCCTTTCTACTGCCTTCCGTAGATGATCAGAAAAGGATCGGATCATGGGTTGCTCTCCTGGTCCAGTAAACAGCTGAAGTTGTGTGTTTGTGTGAGACGTCAACGAGGGAAAGCAGGTGTGGCACCAGCAGGCTCAGGACGGCGTCCAGGACACCTTCGGGACGGCAGGTTCCCTCCGTGCCTGGCACTGAGTCCTGGGCCTGCTGTAAACCCAGAGCCAGGCCCATGCCCTGGACTCACCTTCAAGTTCCCTTTGAAACCTGCAACACTTCTTAACAAAGTCAAGCCTGTTTCCTTCCTGCTTCTCATTTTTCATCCACGCTCATACCACAAAGACCCTTTCAGAAAACACCGTCAGGCACAAACCCACCAGCCTCACCAAGAGAATTCGAGATAAGGTTGAAAAACCCCATTCACTGAGGCCAGGGCTTTTTCCCGTTTTCCACAAACCTGGCCCAGGCTCCCAAGCCTGTTGCTCCGTGGTATGTGAGCACCTCGTTCCTTTGGGTGGGGAGGGTGGGCAGGCTGCAGAGCCTCGGCTGACTAAGGAAGGAGAAAGAGGAGGGGCTGTGTGGAAACTGCATCTGAAGTAGCTGTTATAATGGTTCATGTTCACGGGGGCTGCCCTGAGCCAGACACCACACTAAGAGCCGCTCACACATCGTCTCCACCCTTGTTATCAAATGACACACTCGGCACTTAATGCTGTGTAACAAATGACCCTGAGATCGCAGAGGCTTCCAGTAGCAAATATGTGTTTCTTTCTCTCAGATCTGTAAGCCGGGTGGCTCTGCTGTGGGCCAGGTTTAGATCTGCTCCACGTGTTGCCTATTCTAAGACCAGCAGCTACACGGGCATGCTTTTCCAGTGATGGTGGCAGGAATGCAAGAGGGTGAAGAGGAATCCACTGTGGCTCTCCAGGTCTTGATTCAGAACTCACACGCTGTCACTCCTGCCCACACGCCACTAACCAAAGCCATCACCAAGGGGGAGAGAAGTACACCCCAGCCACAGTGACGGCCAGCAAGGTACAGAGGAGAGGCTGTCGTGAGCAGGTAACAGAACGGAGGAGGAACTGCAGGCTGACAGAGGTAATCCCTGGTGAGCAGTGGCAGGGCCAGTGGATGGCTCCAGAGCCCAGTGCCAAGGTGGACGCTCTGAACTGGAGGGAAAGATGCTCCAGTATTCCAGGCAGAGGCTCTCACCGCCTCAGGGTGGCCTTCTAGACCAGAGCAGCTCCCTTTGTCACTGGACGCAGCAGAGGACAGATCTTTAGCTGGAGCCGGACTGCAGAGGTCCAAATCCCGGCTTTGTGTGGCCTCAGTTTCCTCACCTGTAAAATGGGAGCAACACTGAACCTACAGCACAGGGTTACCATGAGGATAAAAGGGGTTGGTATTTATGGAATGCCAGAGGAGTGCCTGACCCACAGGAAGCGCTGCATGATTTTGCGCGATCTCACGGAATCAAACAAAAACGCATCCATCACTGCAGGCTGGGCAGCGAGAAGGCTGGACACGTGACAGTCCAGGCTGCAGGCGTCAGATGGAGGGACGCTGGGGGCTCACTGAGCACCTTCCAGGAAACGTTCACGGGGGTCTTACGGAGCATGAGACCCAGGCCCTTGTGTCTCGTCCACCCATGGGGGGGATCTAGCCTAGCGGTTGAGAGTGCTGGTTTTAGAGTCAGTCAGCCTAGGCCCTGGTACTCACGGTGTGACTTTGGACAGAGACCTTGCACCCTCGGAGCTCGGCTTCCTCTTCCGTGAGTTCCACGTTGGGCCAGCGTCGCTGGGGATGAAACAAGATGAAGAGCGGCAGGTCAGGTGCAGGGAGGGGCAGCGGGGAGGCCCGAACCGTGTCCTAGTCACGCAGACACTCGAGGCACAGACAGGCAACAGTGCCACTGTCCTCACTCGATTCTGTTTGTTTTGTGAGATAGTTACTTTTCATAAAACAAGTTTTCATTTTAACATAAAATGAAGTGAATCAATTAATGAATTTTTTGTATTACTTAGTTTTATTTTCTAATGTGATAAATAGGATAGGAAAAGCTCTTCAAGATCCTGAATCAAAGGCCCTGCTGTAGAGCACGAGGAACTCTCCTCAATACTCTGCAACGGCCTATATGGGAAAAGAATCTAAAACAAGAGTGGATATATGTATACGTGTAACTGATTCACTTTGCTGCACGCCTGAAACTAACACAACATTGTAAATCAACTAGACTCCAATAAAAATAAAAAAATCCTGAATCATGTCTAAGCGTGTCAAGTGCTCCTGGGATTAAAGGTTGGAGAACTGTTTGTTGTAAGCAGTGATTCTGAAGCCTGGCCGCACACACTGGAATCACCTGGGTCCAGCGCCAGGGTGTGTGATTTAATCTGTCTGCTGTTGGGCTCAGGTGCCAGGATCTTCAAAGCTTCAGGTGATTCTAATGTGCTTCCGAGCTGCGAAACCAGATCCAAGGCCCTTGAGACGCCAGGTTGGAAATGCAGAGTCCTGGGCCCCACACCAGACCTTCAAATAAGCGTCTGCATTTGAACAAGAGCCCCAGGAAAACTGCTCACAGAGCCAAGTTCAGGAGGTGCTGCTTCAGATGATCTCTGAGCCTCAGACTCCGATCGCACGCTGTCTGTTGTCAGCTCTCTGTCTTCCACGACCAGGTTGCCATGGTTAGTTTTCCTTTCTGCAGTCTACACAGGGGTTGTTTTAAAAGAATACCAGGTTAGACCCTTCAAAATAAGTAAATAGAAATGATTTTGTAGTTACAGATTGTATAGATTACCACAACTAGTAAACTTCTCTCTCTTTACGTTCTCGTAACTTAAACACAGCCAAAATATATTTACTCTTCAGCTGAGGGAGAGGGAGAAAGGGCTGACGGCTTCTTTTCAGCATTCTCGCTGAAGGAGAGTAAGTTCCTACCCCTTAACTCAAGAGAAATGGCTTCTTTCAACAGGGACGTGTGCCATTGTTTAAAAGACATATCATCTCTTGGGCTTCCCTGATGGAGCAGTGGTTAAGAATCCACCTGCCAGTGCAGGGGACATGGATTCAAAGAAAAATGGATAGGAAACAGAACTGTAACTGCGACGGAGCTGATTCCATCAGTATTCATTCAGGTCTTGTGATTTGATTCTAGTCGTTAATGTGTTCCTCAGTTTCCCTATTTGTGAATTTTGGTCACATTTCCATTATGACCATCTGTTAATAAAATGCCACATCTTTCCAAAAAAAAAAAAACAAAAGGTCCAGGAAGATCCCACATGCCGCAGAGCAGCTAAGCCTGTGCGCCACAACTACTGAGCCTGCGTGCTACAACTACTGAAGCCTGTGTGCCTAGAGCCCGTGCTCCGCGACAAGAGAAGCCACCGCGGTGAGAAGCCCGCGCACTGCAACGAAGAGTAGCCCCCACTCGCCGCAGCTAGAGAAAGCCCACGCGCAGCAACGAAGACCCAACGCAGCCAAAAATAAAGTAATTAATTATTTTTTAAAAAGGCGTATCATCTCAGGAGTAAGATTTTCCCAAGAACTTTTCGCCATCCAAGGAGGTGGCTCTGGTTCAGTGATAAGAGCTGTCTTACATGAAAAAACACCAGCTGACTCTCCACCTCACCCTGTTAGGAGCTGTGTGACCCTGGGCAACTCACGTCGCCTCTCTGAGCCTGTATCCACAACAATCAAATAGTACTAATCCCAAGTATCTCACACGGGTGTGGCGGAAATGAAACACGCTATCAGGTGTAAACAGTTCAAGAGCAGAGTTCAAGATGCATTATTGTTTTGCATTATTATTTTAACTGTAAAGTATGATTGCAGAGGGAATGCATGTTCCATATACAGACTTCAAGAGGAAAAAAACACAGAGAAGTGCAAAGGATGAAACAAAAATTGCCAGAAATCCCATCCCAGTGTTTAAAAAGCTTGTCAAGCCCATGAGGGGGTAGAGAAGTGTTTACCACATCACTCTGTAAGGAGTCCTGGCTTTGGTGGCTCCACATTCACGGGCACGCGTGCCCGTGGGTTTATGCGTGAGTTGGGTTAACACGGCAGTGTGCAAAGCAAGGGCTGGTTGAGCTCTTCTGTATGTTTGAATTAGTTCATTATTATAAATGGAATTTTGAAAATTAATCTTACGGTATGTTAATTTTAGAATAAAAATTTTGTAAATGGCAAAAAAAAGAGCAGGCATTCTCTATTCTTATCCTCTTAAACATGTCTAGCACATTTAATGCAAGTGTTCTGTTCATATAGTGACTGTTTCTCGGGACTTAAAGCTTCAGCAATGGGGCTGCCGGCACCTTCAAAGGCTTGTCGGGCTCCTAAGAGCCTCCTCGTTTGCCCGATGTTTCTTTCAGGGAGTGAGTCTTAGATTTCTTGAGCACAGGGTGGCAGGGACAGAACGTGTGGGGTACCCTCGAGTATCGGGGTGTCCCTTTCCTGCTGGAAGTGGGGTGACAGCAGCCAGAGGTTAGGGAGTCCCCAGCAGACGTCGGGCAGCAGGCTTGGGCGCAAAGCGTGGGCTCCATCACTCATACATAAGTTTGTAATAATGGACGTTGCTGCCTGGTTTACAGATGACTTTTTTTAAAATTTCATTTTATATTGGAGTATAGTTGATTAACAGTGTTGTGTTAGTTACAGGTGGTTTTTCAGCTTGTCCAGTTAAACAACTGGCCCACGTTTAGAGTGAATTAAGTGGTAAAGTGGGCAAACTGGTCGTGAAGACAGGTCTGCAGGCTCCAGAGGCCTGAGCGTTACGTGACTCAGCCTCTCTGCTGAAGACTAACCTCGGGATTGTCACTTTCTAACAGGGAGGCTCCACCTCCTGCTACACTGCACTCTACCCCCTGGACAGTGACGCCCCGAGGGAAGGGTCCATTTCGCTCCATCTCTGCGCCTACACAGCCCTGCATGCACGTGGGCCCGGATGATTCCTGGAGGAAGCTACCTCTTTGGTGAGTAAGATTCCGGTCGGTTAGCACCATGGGTGGCGTTCTTTCCCTCTGTCTTCACACATTGCTTTAGTGTCATGGCTTCTACTGGTCTAGAGGAAAGGTTTAGGAGTAAAACACAGAACCTTGGACAGCCCCGGACCCACCATTTTTAAAGGAAAACTGGTGTGAGAACTTGTTTTTCAAGCTGGCAAATGTCGTACAAACGAAGAGAGGTGAACGTAGAACTGCTAGCTGTTATGTTGCTTCTCAGGACATCCCGACACCAGAAGGGTGTGGTCAGTGTTTGGACATTGGCTCTGCTCTGGTGTGTCTCGACTAGCTGGGAAAACTGTCCTTGAAGGACCATAAACAGATCTGAGCGCTAACATCATGGGAGTTCTTGCCATAAACTTTTTGGTCTGATGTCAGTGTCCCAAGGGACAGCTCTGAATCAGGCAGAACGGCCAAGTCACCAGACCCAGACTTGTAAAACCACAGGGCCCAAGAGGCCGAGGATGATGTATCAGTCAGGAAGGGCCAAGACACGCTGAAGTAACAAACAACCCCCAAATTCTGAGGTTTATTTTTTTTTTAAATAAAGGCTTATTTCTCCTTCATGGGGCAGGTCCATTGTAGGTCAGCAGGGCCCTCTGCTCAATGACTTGATAATTCCAGTTGCCCTGTGAGGCATGGGGGACGTGGAGGGTCTCACGGCAGCACTGAGGCACCCCAGCCCAGAAGTGACCCATTTCTCACTGGCTCATGACTCATTGGCCTGAACTAGTCACCCAAAAAGGCAGGCAGTGCAATCCTACCAAAATCCTGGACAGGAAACTACTGGAAATAGTTGGCAAACACAGCACATGTGGATATGACAACCACATGTAGCTGTTAGATTTCTGACCGATTGCTAATGGCTCACAGAGAGCGGGGTTGAGAAGGGTTCAGAGGTCTGCCGGAGAACATGAGCTGACCTATAAGCCGCGCCTGGGGTGGGTGCTGGCCTGGGGTTCTGTGTTCCAGGGAAGTGCCGCTCTGGCCAACACCAACTTCCTCATCTCGCTGATGAGAAACCTGGGGTCCCAGAGGGAAAATGGCAGCATAGGTGACCAGGCTAGTTAGTGGCAGAGTGAGCTGGAGTCCAGGCTTTGTTTCTCCTTTCAGCTTATTTATCACGCTACTACTTCTAGGACTCGGCCGAAAAATCAGACCATTCAGAGTTTTCATCTCCTCCCTCTGTTACATACCAAGGTTCCTTTTCACTTATTAAAAAATAAAAAAAGCAGGGCTTCCCTGGTGGCGCAGTGGTTGAGAGTCCGCCTGCCGATGCGGGGGACGTGGGTTCGTGCCCCGGTCCGGGAAGATCCCACATGCCGCGGAGCGGCTGGGCCCGTGAGCCGCGGCCGCTGAGTCTGCGCGTCCGGAGCCTGTGCTCCACAGCGGGAGAGGCCACAACAGTGAGAGGCCCGCGTACCACAAAAAAATAAAAAATAAAAAAAAATTTTAAAAAGCAGCGCGGTCACTTTGTGACCCATTCCTCTCTCTTCTCAAATCTGGAGGCACTGACCCAGGGGGGTCACACTGAATGCTGGGTGTAGAGCTGTTGATGTGAATGAAAAAAACAAACAGAGGAAGAAGATCTGGCTGCATCTCCGTTGTTTGTTTGCAAGACTGAAACGATCCTGTCCTTATTTTTCAGTGGAGGGTCATGTGGCTCAGCCACACGCTGGCATTTGGGGCTGTAATTCCCACCAAATGAGTCAGCAGAGAGAAGAGCACAGTTTTTCAGCAGACGTCTTTGAGTTGGTGCCCACTACCATTAAAAAGAAGTCCTGTTTATAACGCGACTCTGTAATAAGCGCAAAGCCCCGTACACCTCATACCCAGGGTCATCGGCGTCCCGGGGACCTGACCTCCCCGCCCCCCCCCGCCGCCCCCGCCGCCACCGTCCAGGGTAGACACAGCCGGTTCGTTCCAGCATGGGAACACTCACTTGCTTCCTTTTCGGAGGACAACATTGGCAGCACTTCTCAGTGCTGGAACACCCATAATGACCTTTGGAAACTGTGACTTATATTCCACCCTGGGATCCTGGAAGAGTGTGCGTGTGCACCTATACACACGCATGCACACGCACGTGTGCCCATGTGCCCGTGATGAGTATGTGCTGCAAACGTGTTTTTGTCCACCTCAGGCAGGAGCAGCTTCAGCTATAGATACAGACAGCCGCAGCCTGCCTGCTGGTTCAAGCGCTGAACAACTGGGGCTTAAATGCCACTTCCAGCCCAGAAAAGGAGCCCGTCCATGGCTTATTTATACTAATGTGTAAATGACTGACACTGGTTTTTTGGAACAAGTCTCAGTAGGGTGGCGCTGCTGAGACTGCACAAGGTCACAGAGGGTTAAAGGTGTGTTAAAGGGGAGAGGGAGTTGCATTAAAATAAAGGAGAAAAAGCACAAACAGAAAGTGGTATAGGACGGAAGGCAGACTTTCTCCTATCGGATCCTTGCCAAGAACAGACGTGGATCTCATCATGACTGTGGTCTGAGCTGAGACCCATCCAGTCTCTCCTCACCGTGCTTGCTTGGCTGGAAAGCTTCCGGTTTGGGGCTGCACTAGCCCACGGGCTTGGTGTTGTCCCCGGGCTTCTCTGTCTCTCAGACCACCCCCAAAGCACACCTGCGTCACTCCATTTAGACAGTCTTTTGCAAGCAACAAACCTGGGCTCCCAAAACCAAACCTCGTTCTTTGACGTGTTGTGTTGAAATAAAAGGCAACCTGCAGAGGGGTGTTGGGGGCGAGAGCGGAACGGGGTGGGATGAAGGACGCCGGGGATGGGAGCTGGGTCTCTCGGAGTCCCGGGAAGGTGGAGAGAAATCCACGGAAGGGGCCTGGCCACAACCGCATTCAGGGTTACTTGAGTCTTTGTGCCTTTTCCCTGAAGTGCAGCATCTCACAAGACTAAAAATGTATCATTATTCTCAGGCATGGAAAAATAAATTGGGGCTGGTTTGGCTAATGCAACTCAGATGCGGTGCCTCTCCTCCCTTCTGCTGGAGCTGCGAGGCCTCGGCCCATATCTGATCTGGAAGAAAACCCACATCTCAGGGGCTGCGATACGCATCTCCACCCAAGCATGTGTGTGTGAGCGCGCCTGGCCGCCCGCCGATGTCAGGACATGTGCTTGGCAGAGCTCTGCGGGGGCAGCCCCAGGGGGTGATGGACCCGTTAAGACGGCCCAGGTAGGATACAGGTGAGCTGGGCCACACCCCTGGCCATCTGCTGGCCCAAGGGATGCCCGTGAAGCTTGTCTCTCATCGCTGCACGCGGTGGAGAAGGCCCTGGGTGGTGCTGTGCGCCTCTGGGAAGCAGTCCCGGCAGACATTTCACCTCAGCCCTTGGTGGTGAGGTCTGCAAAGGCCGTGTTTCCAACTAAGGTCGTATTCACAGGTTCCAGGGATTAGGGCTTGAACATATCTTTTTGAGGCACACAAGTAACCCAATATGGAGCTCTCAGACATATTCACTCATTTAATACTCACAACAGCCCTATGAGGTGGTCGCTACTGTTATTTCCATTAGACAGATGTGGAAGAGAGGCTCAAAGAGGCTAAGTTTCTAAGCCAACATCACTCAGCATTTTAACATGCAGAGGCGGGGCTTGAACCCAGGCAGAGTGCTCCAGATAGCTTGGGGCTACTATGAATAGCGCTGCTGTGCTCGTCCATGCACAGGACTTCGTGTGGACGTGCGTTCTCTTGGGGTACCATCTAGAAGCGGGTATTACTGGGTCCTATGGTGAGTCTGTATTTAACCTTATAAGATAGGCCGTCCTGTTTTCTTCACAACGTGTGAGAGTTCTTGTTGCTCATATGTTCGCCAGCACTTGGAATTATCAGCCTTTTTAACCTTAGCTGTCCTTGTGGCCGCGTGGGGATATTTCATTGTGGGTGTGATTTGCTTAAAATGAGTGCACAAAATAAGATGCAAAGTAAACAGAGAGAGAAAAAGAAATGCATCTAAAGCATTCAGATCAGGCTTCATAGCCAGGAGGAGTGCTGTACGAATACTGAGTTGTGACAGAGTTTCATCTGTGATGAGATGAGAGCCGTGAGAAAAAACAGCCAAGGGGGCAGGAGAACCAACAGAAACCTCAGCTCTCGCCATCCAGATGCTCTGTGAATTCTTTTCCCTGCTCCGTTCCCTGCTTCCTGCTCCCATGTTTGCAGGCTTACGTGTCAATCGGAGCCCCAGCTTGGCCACAAAGAGGGTCCTTCACCTTCAGAAGAACCTGCGACCTCGGAGAGCTGGAGAAATGGGCCACCTGGCCCCGCAGTGCCTTCTGAGGAATCTCCGACTCACCGACATCCTTGACTGTCTCCCATCCCTGCCTCGCTTGCCCACGCCCCAAGGGGTGCTGACGGGGACCATCTCCCACAGAAGCAACGTGCACGTGAACCCCTGTGCCAGGATTTGCTTCCCAGGAAACCCAAACTAACACGTGACCCATTGACTGGAGGGGAACAGAATATGTGAAACTGAGCCATTCTGAACAAAAATCCACAACGTACCGTCATACTCAGAGAAGGTACGTGGTAAATGCAAATGAGCGTGTACACATCTCGGTGTTTCATGGACGCCAGCCACGCAGCCTCATATGGGGAGGCCACCAGCCCTCCAAACACAGTGACACACCTTACGGCCAAGCGTCCTAGCGTCTGTTGGCCTCGACACACCCTCTTACCCTTCAGGAGGAAGTGGTGGCCTTCTCCACTATGCGTCACTTGAAAGGAACTCTTAAAATACCATCTGAATGAAGAGCCCACCCAGTCTGCCCAGGCCACCCGCAAGTCCCCACATCGCATCTATGGCCGACTGGACCTTCATGGCAATGGTCACTTTCTAAAAATAGAAGCCCCTGCCCCGCAGAGTCGGGGGAACCACAGGAAGCAGTTGAAAACCACTTCCAGTGGCCGTTCTGCCTCCAGTAAGTTAGGAATAGAAGTGGGGCTGCTGTTGGATTAATAGGTCGTTTGCCTGGGCCATCAATCAACGTGGAGCAGCCCTGCATTTAGACGAGCTGCTGGGGGAGCGTGCCTTGTGTGCCTGGGCGGCCGGATCCATTCCCAGTCCTTCGAACCCCGCGCCAGCACAGGCGTCAGCAAAGTTCCTTGAATCGCAGGAAATGAACTTCTGCCTCTTTAAATCCCTGCAGCAGTTCCACGGGGCAGCCCTGCACCCCCAATGGCAGCTCCAAACAGATTTCTTTCAGTCCTGGATTTGACCTAACTTCTCCCCACCGCACAGCTGCTTGTATTGTATTGTGTTGTGTTGTGTTGTGTCGTGTTGTATTTTTCAAACAGCTGTACACGAGGAGGACCTCAACAGCTGACCTCAGCAGTGTGGGTTTTTTCTGTTGTGTGTTTTTGTTTTGCTGCAGCGCTGCCGACCTGAGGCTTGCCTCACACTTTGCAAAACTCACAGCAGCCGTATAAGAAAATACCAAGTTTGTCAGCTAACCCTGGTCTTTATTACAGTAACCGCCGTAATGTCAGCCAGCTGGGACGGTCCCAGCCGCCTGACACCCATCTGGGGGCTGGATAGGCCGGGCCTGCCTGACAGGGCTGGTGCCTTCCAGATGAGATGCCAGCTTCCACGGTGATGGAAACAACGAGGTCTTCACCGCTCGCTACTGCTTCTCTTAGGACAAAATGCAGAGGGAGGGAATGTTTCATTGGTAAAAGCCACAGTCAAAGTTAAAGCCCGAGCGCTCGCCGTGGCTGCACCCCACAATCTCGTGGGCAACCCCCTCCTCTGGTCAGCCGCCGCTCACTAGATTCCAGGCGCCAAGACACTTCCGTGCAAATGACAGCTCAGGTCCCTTGTCTCTAGGACCTGACGTCTGGGGCGGGGCCAGGAGACCAGGAAGAAACAAATTAAACCACTCCTTAAATAAGCCTCAAAAGCAATCGTGCAATTAAACAGATCAACACAAACAAAACAAAGGTGGCTCAGTGGGCTTTCGCAGGCCTGGCAGTGGGGGTGGGGGTGGGGGGCTGGATGTCATAGTTTGTGAGGGCAAAAGGTAGGGGACGACTGTCCCAGAGCATATTCTGGACCCGGAGCTGTTAGTGACCCTTCAGCCTGGACAGAGAAAGGGGGAAATGAATCAAAGTAAAAGCATTGACTGAAAACGGCGGCCGGGTCCCCGTCCCCATGGCCGCATCACTGCTCGTGTTCTGTGGCCTCCTTACATCCTGGCCCTTTTCAGGTGGGAGATTTGGGCCCTTTCCATCCATTTATCAAGGAGGCACTCATCTGGGGGAGGACCCTCCTCTTTGGTGCATTTAGACCCGAGCTTATGGAATTGAGGAGTGGCCTCCGGCTCTGAAGCACAGGAAGTGCAGACTCGGGGCGCTGGGAGTAGAGAGAAGAGGAGGACAGACCCTCGGAGGCCTGTCCTGGGAAGCTGGACCCAAAGCAGGTCCTGAAACAGAGGAGAAGCTCTGGTCTCCTCCCCTCCATGGGCACCGTGTGCGGCAGGCACACAGTGACACGTCTGTTACTCACATGAATGCCTGCCTGTGTTTTGACCAAGACTTAGGTCATATTTGAAGTCTTAGCCCAGGTTTTCCACAGGGCAGTGGGTGCTCGGGGACAAATTTAGCCTCCAGTGAAGGAGCAGAGTCTTCCAAGGCTGGACGCAAAGCCAGCGTTGACCCACGGAGCGTGTGCAGCTGGACGTGCAGCCGTGTCGTCTCCAAGCCTGGCCTTTTCTGTCTTTGCCGTGAGGTTTCCCGGTTTCAGCTGCCTCTAATGACCTCCTTCCCGATGTAAGACTAAGCCCATTTTATTTGTACCATATGTCACAGATGCTGGTATGTGGCGTCGTTTGAGAAGGCTAAATCTGCCCATTGATTTGGGGTTTTTAGGGACCCTTATCGGGCTGGGACGGCTGACCGCTCTCCACCCGTCATCTGCGTATCCACAGGGGGCCTGCGGCGGAGTCACAGGGTCAGGCTGTCTGTCACCCCCCAGATGTTTACAATCTCAGAGGGACTGGAGCCAGAATCCAGAGTGGTATTCGGAAGACAGCAGAATGAGGAAAGTCTTTCTTGTTTTTTCCCTAAGATGCTCAAGGCTTGAGTTCCCAGGCTTCTGGATCAAGGCTGGTTGACTGGGCTCCAGCCCGTTACAGGCTGGACAGTCCAGAGCTTAGAGTGCAGCTCCCTCCCGGCATCTCGGCAGGAAGTGGCCTGGGAGGCTCTAACGCAGCATCCAGCAGGATGATGACAGTGGGGGCGCTGGTGGGCCTGGCTTGGGGCCCACAGACTGTGAGGGCCATGGCAGTGCTGGAGGGACCACCCAGTGGAAGGCAGCCCTAGACCGGGCAACAGGCTGCAGCAGAGGGCTGGGAGTGGGGCTGCAGGGTCCCTGCAAGAGGGGACTGAGCTGTAATTAGTCTCCCCAGGAGGCCAAGGTCACAACGAAGGTCTAGTCCCCGAGAAGGAGGGGAAGAGGTCGTGTCTGGCCTGACACCAGCCTGGGGTTTCCCTTTTAAGTACACCTTTCGTTGTGTATTCAGTAAGTCAAACCAGCAGCACTTCTGCATCACCTGACCTTCTAAAAGCTGGCAGACTCTCTCACCATTGTGCTTCTGGCTCCTCTTCCGGAAACTTTTGAGAGATTTTGCGTCTTAGAAGAAGAGTGAGGTGCGATCTTGGGGGCATGAACCCTTACAGCCATTACGGTCATGGCTCCTTCCCAAGAGGGTGCTTTCTCAAAGCTGCCTTTTGGTATACGGTGACTCAGTGAACCCTCTGATGATTTGGGATCTCACTTTTATTTCGTCTAAATGTAATGTTGTCGTTCGTCCGTAGGAGCCTAGGGGACTGTCATCAAATAAAAGAGACAAGCCCAGCACATGGTAGGCACTCGGCACTTTGTTGAATACATGAATAAATTATAAAGTAAAAAAAAAAGGAAGCATTTGACATCTGCATCCCAGAGTTAGGCCAGATGCCCTTTTATTTAAATGGAATTCCGTTTAGTGATTCAGTGTTTTTTGCCTGCTTATAGGTTTATTTCCACAATTAAATAACTTAGATTTATCTTTCAGAGAGGTACAATTATTGATATATTCCATTGTGGTTTTCTTTTTCTCCAAGAAAGGCATATAGTGGCGTATTTTTAAGTATTGGTGTAATTGCTTCTTATAAATATCATTCATGCTTGCTTTTTAAAAAAATTTAAGCAGAAATTCCTAAGAAAGCAACCCACCGCCCAAAATGTATTAACTCCTCCAAAATGGGATTAATATTAATGTGGCTGTCTTTTTGAATGTCCTCCTACATACATACACAAATATCGATAGAAAGCTGAAGAGAGGAAGTTAATACACGTGAGTAACACTATCCACACTATTTAAAAATGAAAATGTATTTCTTTTACTTGAATTTAATTGAAAAAATGTAAAGTAACACCAAGGGAATTGCCAAAATAATTCTTTACCACAAAAGATGGTGACACGGGGAGGAGGAAGGGTAAGCCGGGACGAAGTGAGAGAGGGGCATGGACTTATATATACACTACCAAATGTAAAACAGATAGCTAGTGGTAAGCAGCCGCACAGCACAGGGAGATCAGCTCGGTGCTTTGTGACCGCCTAGAGGGGTGGGATAGGGAGGGTGGGAGGGAGGGAGACGCAAGAGGGAGGGGATATGGGGATATATGTATATGTATAGCTGGTTCACTTTGTTATACAGCAGCAACTAACACACCATTGTAAAGCAATTATACTCCAGTAAAGATGTTAAAAAAAAAAAAAAAAAGATGGTGATTCCTAAAAATCACTCCAAAGCTAAGAAAAGTGGATGCCAAAACTGTGGGGAGGGGTGACCCGAAGGCTGTGCCCTTAAGGCAACGCTGTTCGACTCCCCCCAGGCTCCAGCTTCCACGCGGCCCCACTAACCGCCTGTATCACGCGTCCTTTGACGGGACCCATACGACATAAACTGTGTTCTGAATACTAATCCCCCCAGGTGTAAAGTTCCATATTTAGGGTTTATACTGTTGAGGGTAAATTCTGTTCTGTAACAACAATCGCCCCGAGTGTGCAGAATCCCAATCTCTGTGGATTTCATGGTATCACCCATCACTTCCCCACAGTGTCTTCTTTTGGGACTCTTCGTAAGTCTCTCGTTCAGCTCCACGTCATCGAGGAACTCTCCAGTGCCCTGATGGGATGAATGAGTGTAGCATTCAGTGTTTTCTTGTTTTGTTCTCAAAAATACCGATTTGTTGTCTTCATACTTGAAAGACAATGTACCTGGGCTTCATATTCTTCATCCTGTTTTCTTTTGCTCAGAGCTTTGGGGAAACTGCTCCATCATCTCCTGCCATGAAATGTGGAGGTGTGGAGTCCCTTCCACCAGCACTTCTAATTCCTTGTTAAGGGGAATGTTCCCACCTGTCTCTAAACAGGTCACGTTTGGTGCTGTCTCCAAATATGGGCTTGTCTTTGTCTGCCCTCAGGGTCCACCCTCTTCTCTCTGCTTGTGGGGACCTCCTCTCTTTGTCTGTTTCCTTTCCATTCACCGTAATCATCTCAAGACTTTCCTCTGTCTCATTTGTCATCCAAGGCTACTCTGTTCCCTGCTATCTTGAAGCAACACTGGGAACTGTGAAATCCTGGTTTCCCCGTTTTTCAGCTCAAGCGACTTCCAAGGCCACGTGGCCAGAGCTGAGTTTCCACTCCTGGTTTGTCCGATTCCAGTGCCTGGGTTCAAAGGATTCACCACATACTGCGCAGCTTTTTAAACTTGGATTCTGAAAGACTCTGTGTATCTCTGTGTATTTTTTTCTTGAGGTACAATCTTTATTGAGATATATCCACTATGTAGGTTGAAGGTGATAATGATTTTAAGCATAATGATTTGACTTACATACAGATATGTAATTTGTATATTGAGGAATCAATATTTCATTCCAAAATGCCACCTATATCTGAGCTTGCAGCTTTCACTGCCCACCTCCCCATTCCCCACCCTCATCACTGTTCATCTTTTATTCTGTGTCCATAACCAGAGATCCTCTCTACCCAAGTCTTCCCTGGGGCTGATCCCGTCGAGCTGGATGTGACCGAAGTCTTGCTCTATCAGATGTTGAAGGTTTAACGTCAGTGAAGGCTGTGGTAGAAAACATCTCACAGGTTTGGGGAAGTTTTTTTTCATTATAGAAATATGCCATTACATTTTAGGTTTCTGGATAATATGTGTATTCTTTTGCCCATACAAAGAGCCTATATTATTAGAGCCTCTAATAATAGGTGGGTAAATCCCTAGGTAGTATAGTGGATGTCTCTGGGGTTTTCTACCGAATCTCTGCTCTATCGACTGACATTCCTCTCATCTGCTGAGTCAGAAATGCAGGATTCGCCAGTCAGTATGGACAGTTTGGCTCCCTGGCCATGCCATGCCTCCCTGAGGACTTCTGACAGGGGGACAGAGCCAGTGTCAAAAAGGCTGAAGCTGTGAGATGTAAACTCAGTCCCGGCCACACGGGCTCTGTTCTGAGCCTCCACACACCAGCCCCAATCCTGTCCCAGGACCTTTGCACTTGCTGCTGCCACCACCTTGCACTCTTCCCCTCAATCATCAGGACTCTCTCCCTCACTTCTTTCACATGGTGTCTTCCAGAACATTATCTCATCAGAGGGAGCTTCTCTGACCACTGCATTTGATATAGCACACACACACACACACACACACACACACACACACACTCACATGCCCGTGCATTTACACTCGCAGGTGCACACCACCACATACACGTGTGCACGCGTGTGCAAGCACTCCTTCCCTCTTTCTCCTCCACCTTTCACGCTCTGCTTTAGATTTCTCGATTGTCAGTCCCTGTCACATCCACTGAGTGTTTTGGTTTCTGTTCCCTTTCTAACTGCCCAAGGGGCTCAGAACTCCAACAATCCCTTCTTTTCACTGCCTTCTTTTGTGGGGGTAGATGGAAGGGACTGAAATTGTGGGGGGAAGGTAGGAGACACATTAATAAAGAGGAAACCACCGAAAAAAAAAAGAAACTCACCCGCACATATGCACACACTCCTACACTCACCCATAGAGGCCTTCTCGCACGCACACGCTCATGCACACACAGACGAACACACTCACACGTGCTCGTTACCCTTTTACCTGCACCCTCTTCATTCTCCATCATGCAGTCGTCACCCCCTGCACACCCAGCGGAAGCTCCAGAAGCCTCCTGCAGGGCCCCCGAGCCTTGAGGGGCCCCAAGCACTTGGTGAAACACACGAACCACCTGTGCAGTGGATAAACGCGTGTGTGACCACGTGGGGGACAAGCTTGGTGCCTGGGCTGGCGAGTGTGTGTGAGTCGGAGTCAGGCACAGGGGAGGGGGTTCAAATCCCACTCCCTCTGTCACTGACTGCCTGACCCCCCAGAGCCCCCCCGGGTGCAAACAGGGACACTCAGGGAACTACTGGTGGTCGTGAGAATAGGAGACGGTGCCCAGGGCTGGGCGCACTGACTGCACCCCGCGGCTGCAGGCGGCCGCTCACACAGCCTGGTGTGCGGCTGCCCAGATGGCGTGAATGCATCACGCTCACGGCTGAGATGTTTGTGTCCCCTCACTGCCCCCCCTGCCCCCCCACCCCGTGCTTAACAAACTTTGCTAGGCAGCCCTGGTTCTCACTCTTCCCCTGCATTTTATCTGCACGCGCGATTGTGCGGAGCTTCAGGCCACCACTCCTCACAGTTGAGAGGCTCAGCTCTTGCCCTAAGGGACAGAGAGAAAAGAGGTAACATTGACCTTTTTTGTTTCTACTTTGCAACCTCAGTGAGGCACTTCCTTTCCCCACCCCCATCCAGGAAGGGGAGACCATTACTCAGTTTCCAAAGTCTGAGCTCTCCTATACCTGCAGGGTGGGACCAGGGCCCAGGGGGTGTTGACACTGCCTCGGGGTGGGAAGGGCTGTGCTGTCTCCCGGGAATGCACTGGCCTGCACTTCAGATGGGACAGGACACAGATGCCATGGGTCTCAGGAGTTGGGTGGCCAGATGAAATATGAATAATTTTTAATATAATAATGTCTGATGCAATATTTGAATGTCAGGTAAAAATTAATATTTTTTAGTATAAATATGTCTTTTGAAATATTTGAATGTCAGAAAAAAATGAATAATTTTAGTATAAAATATGTCCCATGCTACTAAAAAACTATTTTCATTCTTGTCATGGGTTGAATAAGTGTCCCCCCAAAAATTCACGTGCACCCGGCGTATCAGAACGTGTCAAGCTGGAAATAGGGTCTTTACGGATATAATTAGTTACGATGAGGTCACACTGGATGAGGGTGGCCCTAAATCCAATGTCTGCTGCCCTTATAAGAACAATATGTGAAGACACGGAGACACACCAAGGGAAGGCCACATGAAGACACAGGCAGGGACTGAAGAGACGCTTCCACAAGCCACGGAGCCCCCAGGATTCCAGCAGCCACCAGAAGCCTGAAGAGACCGGGAAGGCCCCTCCCTCCCTCAGGGCCTCCAGAGGGAGCACAGCTTTGCCCACACCTTGATTTCAGACTTCTGGCCTCCAGACAACGAGGGAATACATTTCTATTGCTTTAAGCCCCCCAGTTTGTGATCATGTGTTATGGCAACCCTAGGAAACTCACACAGTTGTTTATCTGAAATTACCATTTAACTGGGCATCCTGCATTTTTATCTGCTGAATCTGGCAACTCTAGATTACTCCCGGCATCCCACCAGAGCAGTGGTTACAACGGCCTGCTTAGCGTCCCAGACCTGCCCCTGTGCTCGTTTCCCTGGTGACTCAGGCAGGGCGTCTGCAAAGTGCTCAGAGGGGTGGCTGCCCACAGCAGGCTCTCCTCACCTCCGCCTGCACCTCCACCAGCTCCTGGCCTACGCTTGTTTAGACTATGGTGGAGTTGTCTGCCCTGCACTAGACCAGCCACGTGGGCTGCTGCGCTTGGGCTCCAAGTAGCCATGGTGGAGATCACACCAGGCCCCTCCCTCAACTATTCTGAATTGCTTAAGACCACCTAAGACAGGTAACTGTCTCTAGGGAGTTAACTTTTCCCTGCTACCTACCCGCCTCAAAAAAGGCAAAATGACACAGGTTAAATTTCTCACAAACCGCAACACGTGGTAGGGGGAGAGGGAAGGGACAGTTGCAATTGGATTTGTCTGATTGAGAAAAATCAGATAAATAAATAGAATTCTCCTGACGCCCATGTCACGGAGTGAATCCACGCCCACTCCGGCTATTAAAGCGTCCCTGGAGAGACTCTGCCTTCTGAGAACCGTTTCCACTGTCTCCCTCAAGAAGTAAAGCGCAGACTTCCTCTCCCCAGTGCTGAGTGGTGGCCGCTGCTGCTCCCTGTGGCATTCCCAGGGCCCCACGTGGATCCGGGGATGCCGCTTCCCCAAGCTTCCCGCAGCTGTCAGGAGGGATAGGCGTGCAGGGTGCTGAGCTCACCTGGCAGCTGAATAAATGCAGGCTGTCCTCTGTGGGGGGAGTGCTTCCTCAGATCTAATTGCCTGATGACGATAGGACCACCCACTGTCCTAATTACCCTCCGTTTGCTAAACCCGGAGTCGGGCTCTCCTGTGATGGACTCTGCGTTCCAAAGGAGGAATGCATTAGCGGGGTCTCTCGTCTGTCCTAGACTCACGCGAGGGCCCTGGCTGGCTGCACAGCTCAAAGCCGACCCACCCGCCCCGCTGGGCCCCAGGAATTTCACTCAGCTTTCCCGCGGCAAAGCAGACATCAGCGCCCAAAAGAAAGGTGCCGAGGGGTCCCCTGTAGCCTCACGTGCGACGGCTCCAAACCGGCAGACGTCTAAATCAACGCTCTTCACCTGGAAATGGTACACCCAGCGGCCGCAAGCTCCGCAGGCCTCACAGGGTAGGGGGGCTCTGCACGGCCATTGGGGAAGCTGTGGGTTGCCATGCAGATGTGATGGTCAATTTCACGTGTCCCCTCGACCGCGCTCAGGGATGCCCAGGTAGCTGATGAAACACGTTTTCTGTCTGGGAGGGTGTTTCTGCATGAGATGAGCACTGAGATGGTGAACCTCTGAAAGCAGATGGCTCTCCAACATGTGGGCGTCACCCAATCCATTGAGGGTCCGGGTACAACAGAAGGTCAGAGGAAGGGCAAATCTGTTCTCTCTGCTGAGCTGGGACATCCACCCTCTCCTGCTTTCGGACGTCGGTGTTCCTGGTTCTTGGGCTTTTAGATTCAGATGAGGGCTTACAGCATAGCTCCCCTGATTCACTGAGCATGTGTCCGGCCACTGATCAAGGCCAGAAGGGTGCCTTTTGTATTCCTAAATCGTTGCTTTCTGGATGTGTCATCTTATTTCTAATTCATGGTCAACGGATGATGCCAGAGACATGAATAGAAGCAGCTCCCAAGGACTGCATTCCTCACAGGTGCTCTCACATTCACACCTTCACAGAGGGGGGCCTGAAGCACAGGGAGGTTCAACACACGGCCGAGGGCGCATCCGTAGTTAATGGGCAGGGGACTTGGTCCCCACCTGCCTGGCTGCAAGGGCCCCGTCTGAACTTCTGACCATCTCACCTACTGCCACAGTGCCCGCCCCATGTCGGGTCTGCAGCGTCCTCGCCCTGTCGTGAACAGTGAACAGGAAGACGTTCTAAAGATGGGCGTGCACAGCATCACTCAGCTCCCAAACAGCAGAGGAACTGGGTTGGAAGCTGGGTCCTGAAACCCCCTCCATCAGAAGCACTGAGTCATCTAACAGGCGTGGGCTGAGGGCGCCGTGCTGGTGCCAAGAGCCCGCGGAGATGTAGCCTGAACTTGAATCTGAGCCCACTTTGGAGAAAGCTCAGATTCATCCATTTTATTTTAATTAATCATTCTCCCCATTTGCCGATCTAATCTCCAGAGGAAGTTGGACCACCGATTTGGACCCGCTGAGAGGACGAGACCTTCTCAAGAATCTCAGTGCAGGAGCCCCACGCACACCCCAGCCTTCCAGGGCCCTCCACCAACTGCAGGAGGGGCTTTCAAGGCTAAGGCTCCCTAAATTGCCCCGTTATCATTTCTTGAGGGAGATGTCTGCAGAAAATAAAAAGCCGCTTGGAAGCAGCAGGTTTTTGGAACAAGAGGCGGCAATCTATGCTGTGAAGCAGTCCTGGGTGGTTCTCCTTGAAGGGCTCTGCCTTTCGGCGTTTACGTGGTCAAAGTCCTCCACCCTTGCCCTTCCACCTAAGCCAGGCTCCGCGATGCCAGGACTCAGCCTGGAGGGGCATGTACCTCCAACCCGCTGGGAGACAGAGTCGGCTCCACGGGCACGCCGGGCCCCTCAGACGCCCGTGGACGCTGCACACTCCCGTCTTCCCTCATCACTTGTCAAGTCCCCTGCACTGATTATCTTCAGCCTTCCCGGGCCGTCTTCTGCCCGGGCCCAGCAGGTGCCTCCTGCCCCAGGACAGCTGTGCAGGCCCGGAGACGGGCTGCACTCCCGGGCCCCGCTCTGCCCGTCCGCTGGGCGGCCGGCCTTCCTTTTCGCCGGGGCTGATGGAGACCTGCAGGAAGCTTGCAGGAGGCGGTGCCTGGAGAAACAAGAGGGCTTTGAAGCACAAGGTGAACCGGCCTGGCTGTGGTTTACATTCTTTACCTTAATTTTAACAAGTATTTCAGCCCCTTGAAAATTGCTTCTCTAGAATAATAAACAGAGCCCATGTTGAGTCGTGGCTGGACCTCGGTGTGAGGCGGGAGGGGAGCTAAGCTTGGGGGGCCATAACAGTAGCTGGTGAATGCGTGTGTGCCCTTGCGGTGGGGGGGGGGCAGGGGGCCACTGCAGCTCAACTGGCCCTCATTTTTGAAGATTTGGTGGGATTGGTGTGACAACATGAGGTTTTGGGTTACACATAGCAAGTGAAACAGTATACAAATAATAGACGTAGAGAATCATGGAAGAAAGGGAGCGGTGTCTGCCTGTCGGGTCTGTTACTTGTCACTCCAGCTGGTGCCTTTCGGGCTCCTTCCCTCCACCAGAACTCCAGAGGGCCTGTCAGCGAGAGAAAGATGCCAGGTCCTGGTGCTGAGGAACAGGGGAGGGACCAAGGGGAATCCATTCATTCCCTGGGTATTTATTAAGCACCTACTATGTGCCAACCTCTGTTCCAGGCCATGGGGATCAGCACGGAGCAGAATTTCCACCCATGCCCTCCCACGCGTGGTCCACACCAGCAGCCATGCTGTCCCCGGGAGCAGGAATGGCTAGAAATGCAGACTCGCGGGCCCCGCCGGCCTCCGGCAAGGCCCCAGGCCACTGAGTGTGCCGCCAAGTTGAGGACTCCGCTCTGGAAACAAAAGGAGACGCTGGCAGGAGGCGGCCCGTGGCCGCGTCCGTGGCTGCGTGTGGGGCAGCCAGAGGGAGCCCAGCCGCTGACCGAGTCGTTAGCCCCGCGTCCATGCAGGAGCGCAGCGGGTCAGCACCCACAGCCTTGACAGGGCGGCCTGGAGACGCAGCTCTGGCCCCCCATGAGGCAGGCAGAGTAATGCCCCCATCCTGATCCCCAGAACCTGTGCACGTGACCTGCCGTGGGGATGAGAACTCTATCAGCCTTGCTCACCACGGTGTCTTCAGCGCTCAGCACGGTGCCTAGAGCCTACTAGGTGCTTCACAGACACTTGCTGGCTGAAAGCATTGACCCAGGTCCCCAAAATAGACAGCTTCTCAGAGGGCAGATAACCCCAGAAGTCTCCAATAGCCGGGCCAGATCTGATCCTGTGACCTTGCGGCATATTCCACTACCCACATCTGCCCACCTCCCTTGCCAGTAAAAACCAGCAGCCAGGCAGACCAGCGCAGGGGTTGTTGGCCGCCCCTGTGAGCCAGCACAGCGTGAGATACCTGATTCTCAAGGGTCCGGGGCGGGCAGGCTCCTCAGCAGCTGGTCTTCCTTGCCCCCTGGACGTTTCTAAACAGCCCACTGGCCCGAGGCCGGGAAGGAGTTTTGTGGAGATTATTGGCGTCTTTTCCCAGATGTGTGCTGTCCTCCCTGCTGCCCAGCGGGCATCCCTAACCTTCAGAAAAGGATCTTTGCAAGAGTTCTTACCCTTAGCAATAGAAAGGCGCCGAAGATGTTTGGGGTTTACGGTCTTCGCATGCGCAGGCACCGTCTCACTCACCCTCCCAAGCAGCCTGAAGGGGTGACGGTACTGGGTTAGGGGCTGCACGAGGACTTAGGGAGACCTTGGCTGTGAAATGCTGAGCGTGGGGCCGGCACACGCACCGTTTGGGTGAGCCCGTGCTCACCTTCCTCAGCTCCACCACCACTTAGTTCCCACAATGCACACTCCTGTCAGGCGGGAACCACCGAATCCCCATTTCCAGATGAGGCTCAGAGAAGGAAATGAACTTGCCCAGGGTAACACAGCTTTCCCACTGATGGAACAGAACGCTAACCTCCTGGGCACTCTGACACGATACGCCCAAGCCCTAACTCTCTGGCACGTAGTTTAGTAGTGGGGATTTGCTGAAAGCATGGGGGATGAGCGCCATCTGCCCCTTCCTCAGGCGTCAACTGATATTAGTGTTTACAGTATCGCTCCTAGAACAGAGGCTCTCTAACCTGTGAATCTCAGGACTCTTTACATTCTTAAAACTGGTTGAAAATCCTAAAGAGCTTTGCTTTTGTGGCTTATATCTGTCAAAGTTTACAGAATTTTACAGTGAAGTTGATAAAATTTAAAAATATCTTATCCATTAAGTCATATAAATAAGAACGAGGGTAAACCCACTGCATGTTAACACAACTAACGTATTTTTGAAAGAAATAATCATGTTTTGCAAAATAGAAAAGTAGTGAGAAAATTCAGTTTTACATTTTTGCAAACATGTTTAATGTCTGGCTTAGGAAACAGCTGGCTTCTCCTATCTGCTTCATCATTCAATCTGGTGCATATGAAAAAAGCCTGGCCACACACAGATATGGATTTGGAAATTAAGAGGTAAGTTAATAGTCTTTTTGGATAATTATGGGTATTATTCATTAATACTACACCAAAACTCGACAAGAGGTAGTTCCTTAAAGACTGGTAGCGATGTGGAATCTGAAACCAAATGAATGAACGTCTTGTACTTACTACATTCCATTCTGTTGGTCTGTCCCGCACTGTGCACGGATCTTTTCCCCACGCGTGATTTTATACCATTCCAACATATTATGAAGAGGCCCGAAACACCTCAGAGTCCAAGGACCACCGTTGATAACTGCTGAACTGGGTTAAAAGCTCCAGAATGGGGTTTACATGTGTTTTCTTTGACTCTGTGCTTCCTGAAGAAAGGAAGTGGGTTGTGGAGGGTGTTGGCGGGGGAGGGAGGAGGGGGGAGGGGAGGAAGGAGGGAGGGTGCTAGTTAGTAGTACAATAGACTGGACTCCAATTTGACTCCCAGACCAGCCCCAGAGCCCTCAGACACCCTTCCATCTGGGTGGGAGGGGAGTCACTGTGGCCTCCGCATAAGCTCTGGTCTCTGCAGACTTTTCCACGACTGCAGAAGTAGCCCAGGCCTCTGGGCATTTTCCCTAACACGTCATCCCTTTGATGTGGGATCTCGAGGGGATTTCCACACCGCACAGAATATGCGTTGTCCTTGCCTTGAATCTAGATGTCAGCATTCCTGTGGTCTGCCGATCACCTCCTGTATCCATCATGGTCCCACCAGGAAAGCAGCCTCCGCCAGAGGTAACTGAAGCCAGTGTCAGGGCGGGAGGGCAGGGCTCTGGGGACCAACCAGGATGGGGAGGTATCCAGAGGCTAACAGGAGTGGGGGGCCATTACCACCTGGGCTGGAAGTGGCAGGGGAGAGAGCTGGGGAGGCTCCAGCCAGGCAAGAGGGGTGCAAAGGAGAAGCCCCGGCCTCTCTCCGCTCCCGCCCTCCAGTCTGCTTCTGGCATGTCCCATTGGCTGATCCCGACCGGAAGTGTGGGAGCCCCGTCACACAGTCCCTGCAGGGCAGCCTCCCAAGGCACAGAGCGGCATGCAGGACGGATCTGGAGGGGTGAGCGGAGGACAGCCAGCGCGGCTTCCGGGTACCATCGTCAAAGTGGAGCACGTGGCCACGCAGCCTCAAAAGGGCTCGTGCGGACGAGCCTCCCGTCTCTCAGCCCTGTCTCAGCCCACAGGACACCCAGCCTGAATGTGGCAATGGGGTCTGCAGGCCCCTCTCTGCTGGCAATCTCCCCCGCCATTCCCAGCCCAGCCAGTCCCCAGCCCTCCCTCTGACCCGCCATGTACACCCAGGCCGTGTCCCGTTGGCCTCTTCTGTACCATGACTCACCATTATCGTCCCTTATGGACCAAGCACGGTGTCAGCTAAGCCTCCCATCTGCGCACAGGGAACCGGGAGTCAGAGTGGCACAGCCCCAGACTTGGGGTAAAGCAGCACAGCAGTGAACGGCAGCACCTAGACAAGCAGACCCACCGTGTCAGGGGCTACTTGCCAATGTCATGTCCAGCGTGGTGAGGCAGAGGACCCCACACTGAGTCCACAGAGCCCCAAGTTCAGGTTCCAACCTTGGGCAGCCTTGGGCAACTCACTTTGCCCACCTCCCCATACCTCCGTTTCCTCATCTGTGAAACTGAGCCCTTCTGGGTGATGTTAAGACTTCTGCTCTCACCACGCCCAGGCCCAGCGGGGGCTGAAGACACGGCGCCTTTGTCTTCTAGATTTGAACAAGCCCCCGGAGCCACATCCGTGCTCTCAGATTTTGTGGACAGACAACCTGCTGCTTCTCCTTGGCGCCGTGCACTTGTTGGGATCAGCAGATGTAAAATTCTGACGTTGCACTTAGAAAACTTCCTCCATCTGGATTTCTGCAGCCCACAGGGAATCATTTGCCAAACACATGTTTTACAAAACATGGGCCCACTTCACCGTGACTTGCGGAGCTGATAAAATCCACCTTTCGCCTGGTCCCATGCGCTCTGCCCACGCGTGCTTTCTGGCTGGGAAGAGACGCAAGACCACGCTGGGTGGAGGAGGCCCTTGGCCTCCGTGCACCACGTGGGCTGTGCCGATGCCAGGGCAGATGGCAGAGGACTCACAAGGCCAGGCTTTACTAAAAACGTAGACATGTAACATATGGTGCTAACAGAACCCACAGCAGAGTCACTGGTACAGTGGGAAATCATGCATTTCTAACGTCAGGCCAACAACTGCTGTTGGGAGGAACGTTTACGAGTGTGACCCTGCGTTGCTCACTTTTCTGGGTGACATTCAAGAGAACCGGGGACGGTGACAGTGGGGTGGCTGATGAATTTAGGAAGGCTTTAGAGGGACCGGAACAATGACAGCTGTAAGCGCTGCTGCAGAGCTTCTCCGTGCAAGGGATTAAAATGCTGGCTTCCTCTGAAATGCAAGTTTTTAAAAAATTATTTAGTTTTCTAAAATCGTGGTAAAATATACCTGCCATAAAATTTCCATTTTAGCCATTGTAAGTGCACAGTTCTGTGGTATTGAGTGCATTCGAACTGTTGTTTAACTGTCACCACCTAGACCTTCTCTAGAACTTTTTCGTCTTCTGTAACTGAACACCGAACCCATCCTACCCCTCCCCTAGTCCCTGGAAACTACCATTCTACATTTTTTTTAACATTTTTTTTATTGGAGTATAGTTGCTTTACACTCTTGTGTTAGTTTCTGCTGTGCAGCAAAGTGAATCAGTTATACATATACATGTATCCCCTGTTTTTGGATGTCCTTCCCATTTAGGTCACCACAGAGCACTGAGTAGAGTTCCCTGTGCTCTACAGTAGGTTCTCATTAGTTATCTATTTTTTACGTAGTAGTGTCAATCCCAATCTCCCAACTCATCCCACCCCCGCTTCCCCCCTTGGTTCTCTACATCTGTGACTCCATTTCTGCTTTGTAAATAAGTTCCTCTGTACCATTTCCGTCCTACTTTCTGTCTCGATGAATTTGACTCCCCTGCTGCTTTATAGAAGTGGAATGCTATGGTATTTGTCTTTCCGTAACTGGCATATTTAACTTGGCTTGATGTCTTCAAGATTTATCCATGTCGTAGCATCTGTCAGTACTTCGTTCCTTTCTAAGGCTGAATAATATTCCACTGATAGATTCTCAGCATATCTATGGACTTAGAATGTTGAAACAAAACAGATCCCTTTAAATAACAGTGGTCTTGCCTGAAAGTCGACAGGTGATGGGTAAAGCTCCGGGGGACTGAATTTACTTCCCCAGAGTCAACCAGGAGGGCTGTATAAATTCAAGACCACCCCTCAGATAGCCTGACTCAGCTGCCCCAGTATTATTCTATGCTCACATACATGGGCACACGTGCTTCCTACAAAACACACACACACAACTAGTTTCATAAGTTATCTCAAAATCAAAGCAGACCTCCGTGATCATTCCTAGCTCTGAAACACGTGGCCTACTGGCAAGTGCTTGGAGTGTTGCTTGCAACAGAGATTTATTACAGAAAGAGAAGCCCGTACAGAACCATTCCTGTCATCAGTATGACTACTGATTCTGAAGTAGGACATCATTAGAAATGACCAAAAATGAAAACGATGCAGGAGTGGAACAGAGAGGCCGAGCAGGGCAGGAGCCGGCTGAAGACGAGACACATCTTCTTCAGCCTGTCGGTCCATCCACTTTCAGCCAATCGAGAGCTTTCTTAGGACGATCGGACCATCTGAATAAGAGCTGTAGGTTAGCTCAGAGTTGAGTCAGTTTTCGTTTCCTGACTTTGATTATTGTACTGTGGTTACAGAAGAGAATCCCTCATTTCTAGGAAACGTACATGGTAGTGTTTAGTGGAGCGGCAGATCTTATACGCAACTTCCTCCATGTATTGGGGAGGGGATACAGCAAAGAAGGTAAACATTCATATTTGGGGAACCTCGGAGAAGGGCATCTTGAGAATTTTTGTGCTCCTCTTCCATTTGTCTGAAATCATGTCAAAAAAAAAGAGGCTGTGTGGTCTCCAAGGGACACCTGCAGAGAATACAGACAACTAATTGAAGAGCAGGGACGGAGAGTGAGAGGGTTGGTGGAGCGGGTCATGGAACGGACTGGCCGCCGGGAGACTGAAAGTCCTGAAGAGGCTGCACCCTTGATGCCGTCCCCCCATCACTGGGTTCTCCCAGCCCCACTGTAAGAGTCATGGTTTGAATCATTGAAGCCACCCCTCCCTCTACTGCGATATTGGCAACAGCCCGGGAACAGCCCACACGCCCCACACGTGTTGACAGCTTGGAGAACGTGTAAGTGTGGAGTGTTTTCCGTGTCGATGACATGGCACACGCAGAGTTGGAGTGTGTACACTTAAGAGCACATGGGTCCTGTCGTTTCATGGATCCTACACAGCACTCATGGGTGAAATACTTCTAAGAGCGGCCGCCCCACCCCATGTTTTTTAATATAAAACACGTTATGTAATACAATTTTGGCAAATTCCCTGTGCAGTAACACTAGCAGCATCTTGAAGATAGCATGAGGATAACAACCCTCTCCCATCACCACTTGGACGGAGCGTCCCCTCAGCGCTGGGACTGCGCTAACCACTGCAGGGAGGGGCTCGGAGCTATGGGTACTTCTGCATCTCCCAGGTTACTCACTGGTGCACAGCACAGCCAGCGTATGTCTCCTTTGATTCCAGAGGTTATCTCTATGTGACACGATGTCACCACCCCAGCAAGTCACGCTGCCCCACACCCACCATCAGTTCGTGTCTACACTGCATTAGGCACCGCGTGGAATCCAATCAGATGCAGCTTAAGGTCCCTTTGTTCCATTTCTCAAGGGTCACTGCCAGGCCCACAGTGTCTGGACAGCCCAGCTCTCCCACAGGTAGAGCCGTCTCCGTCCACATGGTGTGAGGCCACCATGAGCTGGAGCAGCCCCCTCTTGCCGTCGTGTCCAGTTTGCAAGATGTCAGAACTGGACCTTTGCCTTTCTCAACATCTGCTCAAGATGCACAGGTGACCGACGCATCAATCCCAGGCAGAGCGCTTTTAGGTAAGGGGAGGGGGCATCTTAAATCTCTGCATTGACAGACTTCCAAGATGGTCGTCAAATACGCATGGTTATCCATGTTGTCGTTTCTATGTTTAACTTCACTTTCAGAAGTTTAAGAAATAACAATATCAGTTCAGGTATGCTTGGGAGCCAAGGAAAGACACACCTGCTGCTTCTGCAGCTCAGACCCACACCTTCCGACAGGTGAGCACCGCTGTCGGGCCTTGGACTCAACTCTGCTCTGTAGCAGGTGGCTTCCTTCTCGGTGGGAATGACTTTCTGTCTCCCTGTCTGTGTCCTCTGGCCACACAGGCCCATCCTCCCAGGCCTGGATCAAGGGCATTTCCTCCCTCCTCCTCTCTCCCGTGGGGACAGAGCTGGCCTCGGAGACCGCAGCAGCGGCACTTCTGTCAGGGCTGGTACTTCGGACGTACAGTGTCAATGTCATCTCTCCGCCTCCTGACCGGACTCTGAGCTTCTGGCTTGCTGGCCACGGACGGTGTGGGTCTGCAGGGATAATGAATGTACAAAACAGGCATGGTGTTTGTCTTCTGGGAATCAGCGGATTTTATATTTCTGCCAAAAGTTATACATGGGCGATATTACATATATACATTAGGCAACTACATTTCATCTCACTTGTCCGCTCTGATGGACAAGAAGTGGATGCAGGTATATTGTGTGGAGAGAATCGTGGGGTTGCTCCTGGCGTCTGCAGGGAAGAGCGAGGCGGGTGGACCAGCGGTGTCCACCCTGCTGGACGGACAGGCCAGCGGCCATGACTTCCTGTGCCTGAGGCCCAATACCTGCAGCAGGGTGGACACGCCCGCCTTTGAACTCTAACTGGCTTGTTCCTAACCACGCCCACCCACCCACATCCCTGGGGTGATTGAAAGCAGAGCTTCTCCGAGAGCAGCCTGCAGCTGAATCGCCAGGCACGTCTGGGCGAGATGCAGGTTCTAGGGCAGCGTGTGCAGGTGGGGCTGAGATTCTGCATTTCTAACCAGCTCCCAGGTGATGGCTGAGGACCACCTCACCTGCGGGGTAGCGAGGCTCTAAAGTAAATGAATAACGAGACCTTAACAAGAGCCCCGCACACTCTAACAATCAAAGTGACACTCTCGCCCCTCTGCTATTGAAAGTCGGGGGCAGCTCAGGGCCCCCATCTCTGTCTTCCGTCAGTCTGCCTGAGAAAACCCCCTCTCCTCTGAGACACGGATGGGTCACACTCTAACCCCCTGTAGCCCCAGCTAGAGGTGCTGGACACCTCCACGCAGCCCTCCCGATCTCTCTTCCGTCCTTTCCTCCATCCTCTCTCCCTGGGGACTGGCCACATGGTCTGTGTCAGTGGCCCCTGCTCTCTGTCTTCCAGCTGGGGTCCGCCAGTGGGAGCGCCAGCCGGAGACTGGAGAGGGGGAAGCGGGACCCTCTCCTCCCTGAATGATACGCTTGTCTTCTGGGGAACGTCCGCGATGCGCAGGACGCAGACGGTAGGCCCGAGGAGGGAGAGCTGAGGCTGTTATCCTAACTCTGTGTTACTTTTAGTTTACTTATTTGTATTATATTTTACTTGTCCTTTCTATTAAACCTATTAAGTTCTAGCTCAGGTCCCTCCTTCATGAAGCCTTCCTGGATTATTTGAACCTTCAATAATATCCTTCTTTTAACTCACTCAACAAATAATGTAGCCCCTTATTCTGAGCCATCTTGTCTCTTTTCATCCCGTTGCTTCTAAAGATCAGTCTGGGCTCCACAACTGGACAAGAGACTTCAATTCACCATCCAGGTTTGCACGTCTCCCGTCTCCACGGCACCTGGCACACGCTGGGATGTACTGCTGACCTCAGGGAAACTTCTCTGGTGGGGCAAACTACAAATGCATGTGGAACTCAAAGAATGCAAATAAATACTTCGAGAAAAATCTATTTTTATGGGTGTTTTCTATTTTTATAATAAATAAGTATTGGGGGAATATGTAAAAACAATAAAACATTTTGAAAAGTCAACTTCTAAAAATAGCTTTTTTGGGATATAATTTACATCCCATACAATTCATCCACTTAAAGTATAAAATTCAGTGATTTTTAGTATCTTCACAGAGTTAAGCAACCATCAGCACGGTTAATTTTAGAACATTTCTTTTTCAGCTCAAAAGGAAGCCCCCTCCGTATGAGCGGCCCCTTCTCTTATCTTGCTCTGTGGTTTTGAGCATAGATTTAGAAAACAAAGCACGAAAAGAATACTGCAAATGTAAATTCCTCAGGGTGCATTTCTGTTTGCGTTGCCTTGTAATCTTGATTACCTTTTTTACTGTCTGTGTTTCAGGAGGACTGAATTCAGATGGCATGAAAATTCGCCTGGTTTTGCCACGTTCCCGTTCACCTGCCTCCTTGCACACCTGAGTTCAGGAGCCTCATCCTTCCACTAGAGGGCGTGGCGTCATAGATGCCAACTGTGCCACCTGGGCTGTCCCAGCGTTCTGACCTCAGCCCTTGAGAAGGTAAGAGCTTGTTCCTGCTGGTCTGGAATGAACTTAAGAGCTCTGCCCCCTGTGTTGTAATGGAGCTGGGAAGGCAGCTTTCATTTATGAGCCAACTACAGACTTGATTGTTTCACAAGGTGAGAGGTGGACACAAAGAAAATACTGTGCATTGGTGATGCGGCTGACAGTAACGACCCAGTCGTTTATTGAAGATTCACAACGTGCTTGGCATGGCGCCAAGAACATTACCTGCGTATCTCATTTAATCCTCCCAACATCCTTCTGAGATGGACCTTATTATTTTGCCCAGTTTGCTGATAAGGAAGCTTAGAGAAAGAGCTTTAGAAACGTGCCCAGAGGATCCTTCCTGGTCTTCAGGTCAGTATAAGGATCTGTTTGGATAGAGGGAGAGGTCTGAGCTGGATGACCTTCTGAAGTCTCTGAAGCTGCAGAATTTAAGAATTCGGACTTCTACGAAACCTGAATCATAGGATAGCCCTCGGATAAAAAGATCGGATCCTTTTAAACCAAACACGCAGGGGAGAGGTGCATTTGTGGGGAGTGGAAAGAGCCTATTTTCGATCTAAGTCATAAATCTATGACAATGTGTGTTGAAATGAGAGCTCTACACCTCGGGGAACCCGTCCCAGATCAGCCTGGATGGATCTGATCCCAGTAACAGCCAAGTCCTTAAGGTCTTACGTTCCGACAGGACAGTGCCCACCTGGAGGTCCCACCTGTCCTCAGGTTTCCTGTCCCCCACCTGCCGCATGGGGCCCAGGAGCAGCCAGCAGCCTTCCATCTCCAGCCCAGGCCCCTTCGCTATGGAATTCATGTTATTAATTTTAAAGATGTTGATGTGGTTAGTGGCAACTTCCCATGTGGCCCAGAGCAGCCTCCGTTCTAGGCTCCCAGGGTCAGGAGGTAGGACTCCAGGTGTAGAAAGGAAAGGGGGACAGGAGCCCCTTCTCACTTTTAAGTTGGGGGCAGCTCACTTCCACCGCAGTGATGCCAGCTGGAATATAAAACCTCTGCTGGAGTTGAGGTCTTGAGGTCACACAAACACCTGCGAGCCCTTCAAGAAACCCCCTGTTTCTCCATAGAACCTGTGTCCTTTACAATATCCCCCTGCCCCCGTGAGATGTCCCGATCGCCTCAGAGTATGTGGCCACTGCTGGAGTCCAAGAGCATCCCGGACGGTATGGCCGGATATGACTCGTCTTCCATGCCACCTTCTATTGTTAGGTAACGTTATTTTCAGGAAAAAAAACAAAAAACGTGTAAGAGGCAGATAAGCACTGCCAACAATTTATAAGATACAAGTAAGCAGAAGAGGAAAAAAATCATTACCAAAGAGAACCACCTGGGAATGTGAAATGGGACCACCACTTTGGAAGAGAGCCTGGCAGTTCCTCGAACTGTGAAACCTAACCTGGAGCAACCACGGGATACATCGGCTCTAGCCCTCTGGGCTCCCCACTCCCTGGTCTGGACCCCAGGTGCTGGCACGTTCAGCCCCTGCTCAGCGACCACTCTGTCGGCACCATTTTAACCAGCACCAAATTATCCCACTGGGCACGGAACACAAGAGTGGGTCCTCACGGCTTCAGGACCCGTCGCTGTCCACTGGAAAGTCATTCGCGCCCCAAATCAAGGAGATTGTGACCAGGACCTCAGCCCAGCTTCCTTGGGGCTAGAAGGTGCCAGTGTCCTCAGCCCTGGAGTCTTTCTTCAGGTCCGTGGCTGTTGGTCCAGCTGCCACGAGCTAATGACCAAGAGCCACGAGCTAATGACCTCAGTGGATGCAGCAAGGTTCCCCTGCCTTAATGACCTGGTGTGTGTGTGTGTGTGTGTATATGTGTGAGACATGGGCAGGTGTGTGGCTACAAGGATGAAATCTGACCTACATATGCTCTACAGCAGGTCCTGTCCAGCGTTCCCTCACCAACGGACACCAGGGCCGCGCAACACAACCACCCGCTGCAGGCCGCCAGCAAACGGGCTGAATGAAGGGCGGTCATCATCACAGCGAGAGGCCAACTGCCAGGCGTCCCACCCATCCCTGAGACCCGACTCTGCAATGGAAACCCTGCCGGGCAACACAGAATGAGCCCAGGTAACAGCCCCACGTGGGACTTCCAGGCCTCCCAGACTCGGCAGCTCCCGGGATGGACAGGGTCCACTTACCCCAGCGTGAGCAGTTGGGTGGGGAGGTGGTGCTCAGAAGGGTGGCTGGGGTGCTGGCGTCAGGAAGCCCTGGGCCCCAAACCCGACTCCGCGGCTGTGCGGCACTGACAGTTCACATAACCTCTCTGAGCTTCAGTTTTCTCAACTGCAAAAGGGGGTGTATGCTACTTTCTCTCTCTTTTTTTTAACAGAAATAAGAATGTTTTTTTCAAATTTTTATTGGAGTATAGTTGCTTTACAACGTTGTGTTAGTTTCTACTGTACGGCAAAGTGAATCAGCTCTACATCGTATATTCCCTCTTTTTTGGATTTCCTTCCCATTTAGGTCACCACAAAGTATTGACTAGCGTTCCCTGTGCTATACAGTCTGTTCTCATTAGTTATCTATTTTATACATAGTATCGATAGTATATATGTGTCAATCCCAATCACCCAATTCCCTCCACCACCACCCCTTTCCCCCTTGGTGTCCATACTTTCTTTAAAGAGTTGTCATGAGTGTGAAGTGAACAAATGCCTAGATAGTGAATAAATGAGTGAACGATACTGCTTGCACCTGTATGTGCTGCACGCCAGGCTCCATGTTAGGAGGTCACACGCTCACACACACACACACACACTCACACACTCAGGGATGTTTATTAAGCTCCTGCTCTGTGTCTGCTATCCCCCCGGGGATACAAAAGTGGATACCACCACTCCCTGCCCTCTTATAGGTGACAGTCTAATGCAAGAGGCAGAAAAACAAGCAAACAAGTAAAGTAAAGAAAACAAGAGGTAAATAATGTGTTTTCAGTAGTGGCAAGTGCTACAGAGAAAGATAACCAAAACCAATCCGGGTAAGGAGATGGAGGGCGGTCCACTTGGAGGCAGCTCTATTTTTAGACGTGGGAGGGTCAGGGAAGGCCTCCTGAGGGAGGTAGCACCTGGGCGCGGACCTGAGCAGCATGAGAAGGCAGCCACGCAGGGCTCTGGAGGGAGGGCATCCCAGTGCCGGAGCTACAGAGGTGCTCAGAGGGACGTCATCCCGTGATCAGCCGCTCACGCCAGCAGCCCAGGCACACCGCCCCTGCATCCCAGCTCTGATGCCAGGCGCTCCGCTTGGAGACTCGCCAGGCACCTTCTGGCCCTGAAGCGCCCTCTTGCCCTTGGGGACAAGGTGGCTCTACTGGCAGGGCCGGCTTGAGACTACACCTGGATGTGATTTCTCCCAGGTGTTAATTGGCAGGGGGTGGGAGGGGGCAGGGGGAAAACAAAATAAAGCTTCAAAGGCCTGGCTGTGCCTGAGTTAACGCCCTCGCCGCCCTCGTGGCACAGCGCTGGGGCTGAGAGAGGATGCTCACAGCAGCCTCATCATCTCATTAAATCAAATTACCGGGTGCAGTGGGAGTGCCGAGCACCCCGGGAGGTGTGCTTCCCTGCTGGTCATGAATAGCCTGTCTTGTTTCCCTTAAAAAATAATTTTTTTAATGTCTTGACAAAACACCTCTCTCTTCTGGCATTTCCAAAGTTAGCAAAAATTGAGCTCCAAGCAGCAAAATGCTAAATTGGTGTGTAGTTTGCATTTTCCATTTCCTTCACTTCCATCTTCCTGCCCCGTTGGAAGGGAACAGGAAGCAGTTAATGTCACAGAGGAAGGGGCTCCTGCCAAGCTGTGGCAGGTCCTTTGTTCCTTTGGCCTCGGTTTCTCGGAAAGCGCATCCCCGCAGCTCCCCAGCCCACCTTGCCCAGGAAAATCTATGGTGGGTCCGTGTCCCTGGCCATTTTCATTTCTGTTGCTCTTTTGCTATGTTTCGGGATTTTCCCCCCAGCTCTCAATAGTACGTCCCGGGGAGGTTTTCTCCCAGGAGCCGTGCCTGCCGATGGCTCAGGGCGAGTCCGGCTTTCCGGCTTTCCGAGGTGACAGCCCAGAGCCAGACCGTCAGCGGCTTCTGTGCACGATGAACCTGTCGGTGGCAGCGCAGGCCTGAGTTCTGCCGCTTGCCTCTGCGGACCTTTGATACTGAACTTATCAAGGGGGAGGGGCGAGGAGGGGCGGCCAGGGAGGGGCTTGTCATCCTCTGTCCACCCCGAGACGGCAGAGAGCAGGAAACAGGAGTCCAGAGGAGATATCAAAGGCCAGAATTTTCTCAACATCATGGAGAGAAGCAAGGCCCAAACTCGCCGCTGAGTGTGCCCCCAGGATGGGGCTGGGCGGGCATCAGCTTAACTGAGGAACCTGACAGAAAGGAGACAGAGCTGGCGGTACAACCTCGGGAGCCCAGGGCTGTCAGGGGAGAGTGAGCCGGGGCGGGGGTCCCACTGTCTTTCGTCCAGCCTGCTTACCTCCACCTTCTTTCTCAGCCCTTCCGTTCTGAATGCATCATAGCTCCGTGCTCTTCTGTTCAGGCTGTGCCCTCTGCCCAGAATTCGCTTCTCTAGCTCCCTTCTGTTCCTCACTGAGCCTCTACCTCAGCACCCAGTTGTACCTCCCAGCACATCCCCCGACACTGCTAGTTCACGTGGAATTGTAACTGCCCATCTCTCTCTGTGTCTCGCACTGGAGTGCGAGCCCGGAAGAGCAGGCACTGTTCCCTCCTCACCGTGCACCCTCAGCGTGAGACTCAGAGTGCTTCGTCCTCACATGTCTTGCCTCATGGTTGCAACATGGCTGTGGCAGCTCCGAGCATCTTATTCTCTCCCGATAGCGTCCCAAGAAGAAAGAGGCCTCTCTTGAATGTCCCTGCCTTACATAAGGGGGTGAAAATATTCCCCAGAAGCAGACTTCTTCTGCCTCATTGGTCATAACTGGGTCAAATGGCTCCCCCAAACATTGAAAGTATGGGTGGAAGGAGGGAGGAAAAGAGGGAGGGAGAGAAGAAGTGACAAAAGAATGGAAGGAAGGAAGGATAAAATGATGGATGGGCAAATGGAAGGGTGGGAGGATGAAAGGATGGGTGGACGGAGGATGGATGAATGGAAGGAAGGATGGATGGATGGATGGATGGATGGAAAGATGCATGGATGGGGTTTTTCCTCAGTTGCTCTTCATGCAGGCTTCACTGTGATTATGTATTGTGAGTTTTATGGGGTTTGTGACCAAGAAGATAGCAAATGGGAGACTCGGATTCCAGTTCTGGTCTTGACCTGATAAAACACCTTCAGAAATGCAGAAAGTCTGCCCCAGACCACCTCTACCTTTCCACTTCCTTGGATGGCCCTGGGGTCCAGCCAGGTTCCCACTCAGAAACCCCACCTAGAAGCTCCCCGTAGCAGATGGTACGAGTTGTCTAGGCAAAGTCAGACCTACCCCGTTGTGTGCTGGCAGGTCCACCTCCCACGGTGGAGGCTATGATCCTAGGTGCTCTCTTTTCCAGGCTCTCCTGTAATTAGGGAGGGTCTTATGACCCAGTTCCCACCAAGAAGACATAAGGGAAATGCAAAAAGAAACCCCCTTCCCCCGCATCTGCTTTGGACGCTGTCACGAGACAGGATGTGATACCTACGTCTGGGGCTGCCGTCCTGTAGCCTGAGGACGAAATGCCAACAGGCTGAGGAGAGACACGCCTGGGCCTTGATAACATCATGAAGCCACTGAACAAACCTGGAACTCCCTGTGTGCTTCTCTAGACAGAGATAATTACCTAGCTTGTTTATACGACTGTTAGTCAGATTCCTGGTCACTTGTAGCTGAGACATCACACTGAACCTCCCTTTGGAAGTGGCTGTGATGTTGGCAATTGGAGCCTTCACAAAGACTCGGAAATCAGGATGGCTGCTAGGGGAAGGTGGGCTTCATGAAAATGGGTCAGTAAGAAATATCAATTTTCTACTGCTTATGTAAAGGTTGTTTGCTTTGTACCTAGTCTTCCAAAATTTCATAGGACCGAAATCATGAGTCCCCTAAATGAAGTGTCTCATTCAGCTGTGGGGTAAGAATCAGAGGATAGAGAAGGTAAATTATGAGATTAAATAAAATACATGAGAAATGCAAGAGGCATGGATGGAATCATTTGCCCTTTCTATTCAGGATAATTAGTCTGAAAACCCACTACTCCCTGAATATCAGCTCCCTGAAAATTGGTTATATCTTTCAGGACATTCATTTATTTAATGAGATGTTGCTGAGCGCAAAAAAACTACGAGATATGGTCGTAGGTGCTGGGGATACAATGAGGACACAGAGATGGACCTGTCCTCCAGCGGCGTCCATCCAGGGGCAGAGCTGGACAAGCACGCTGGCCATTGAATTAGAATGTGACCAGGAAAATAGCATCTTTAGAGAAACCTGGCAGACACCACCGTAACCAGGAGACCCAGTCACCATCACTTATATAAATAATGCCGCACCTGAGGAACTAAGTAATAGTTCCTCATAATAAGACACACGGTGTCTTATTACGTACTAAGATACATGATGCCCAGTAATGAGACACGTGGGCATCACGTACCCCTCAATTCGATCCTCTGAAAAGGACTGAACATCACTTCTGGGGTACGCTTGCCAGGAATGCGGTACATCAAGCCAATCGTGAGCAAACTTCAGAAGAATCCAAACAGAAGAGTACTCGACGGAATATTGGGGTGGCCAAAAAGTTCGTTCGTGGTTTCCATAAGCTGTTATGGAAAAACTCGAACCAACTTTTTGGCCAACCCAATACATGACCCGTGCTCTTCAGAAACGCTGAGGACCTAAGATACTAGGAAAGACTGGGGAACTGTCCCCAACTGGAGGAGACCAAGGACCCGTGACAACTACATGCAACACGGGATCCTGGGCTGGATCTTGGGAAGATAAAGGACATTAGCGGGAAAGGAAGATGAAATCCCAATAAAGTCTGTAGTTTCGTTAGTACGCTACCAATATTAACTCCTTGGTTTTGCTGAATTTATTGTCGTTATGTCGGAAGTTAATGTTACAGGATGCTTGGTGAGGGTAAATGGAAACTTTCCTTGTGATTTTTGAAACTTTTCTGTAAGTCTACATTTATTTCAAAATTAATCCTCTGATGAAAGAATCATAGGTGCTAGGAAGTCATATGCCCCACGACTGACCTACGACATCATTCAGTCATTCAACTAAGTTTTACTGAGCACCTGCTACCTGTTGGGCATTGTGCTACATGCTGGGCAGGGGAGTGAGCAGGACACTCTGGAAAGCACTGAGTTCACTGTCTTCTCTTTTCCATCTGCCCCCCAAAGGCGGTGCTGCGGACGAAGGCTGTCCCCTTAGTGGTGACCACGAGGTGCAAAGCCCCTGCCAACCGTGTGTGGACTTGCAGCGTGGGCAAGTATGAATCTTTGCTGTAGTAAACCAAAGAGACTCTGGGGGTATTTGTTCCTGCAGCTGAGTAAGCTCTAGCGCCGACTGCAGATCAGTCTGTGTGACACAGTGGACAGGAAGTAACTGCTGAGTGCTGACCTGGTGACTCAGGCTGACAGGTGTTAGTGGAGTTCATTACAGCAGCTGAAGATGGGAGATCCCATCTGAAGATGGGAAATAGAGGAAACGGGAGCATTCCCAGGACTGATTTAGGTAAAGTTTCCTCCAAGTCACACTCTGGTGTCCTCCCCATCCATTCTTCCAACTATGAATTGAGCCATAATTCATTCACTCCTTGAGCACCTGTGTCAGTACCTGCACTGATCTAGGCAGTGGAGATACATGAGTGTATCAGCTGGCTAGTGCTGCATAAGAATCCACCCCAAAACTTACTTAGTTCACAGTTTTGTAAGGAGGACGGTTGGTTCCTCTGGCCTGGAATGGGCTGGCTGCTATCTGCTGGCTCTCTCCTGCTTTGTGGTCAGCTGGGCGCCAGCTGCGGTAGGAAGCGTTCCTTCACGTATCTTGGTCCTCCTGTGGCCCTTACTCTCCAGCAGGCTGGCCCAGGCTTGTTCACATGAGTGCCCAGCGTCCCAAGAGCAGCCAGGGGTGGAGCCCCGGGCACGAGCACCCCCGTCGTATCTGCTAAAGTCCCCCTGGCCAAAGCATGTCCCACGGCCAAGCCCAGGTTCAAGGGTGGAGAAAACAGACTGCAGCCTCAGTGGGAAGGAAGAATGAGTGACCGTTTCTCAGACGCAATGGGAAGAACAGACACCGGGCACTGAGATAAGCACAGAGCAGGGAGCCATGACCTTGACTGCAGGGACCCGGGGAGATTTCCTAAGGGATATGCTTGAGCCCCAGTCCTGAAACACAATTCAAGTTCATCTGGGAGAGTCAAGTTCATGCATACTATTCACACAACAAGAACCAGGAGGGAAAAGAAACTAGGACAAGGTCATCAATGAGCTGGGCTGTCAGATGGCAGGGGTGTGGCAGAGGGAGGGGTTGGAAAGTAGCAAGAGTAATATAAGAAGAAGGAAAGCTAACACGAGAGGGGACGTGCTATGGTTGGTAAGAGACCGAACTGTCCAGCGGGGTGACCTGAGGCGCATTACTTAACATTCCTGTGCTTCAAACGCTTCATCTGTGAGGTGAGGATGATGATAAGCATCTCACAGGGTTTTTATTTTCGGGATTTTAAAACACTGATAACAGGAGACGCTGTTACATTCGTTCCTCGTGTGTGGCAAGCACTCAGTAAACTGTAGTGATTTATCCGTCATTCACCGCATGGTCTGATGTGATGCTCACAACAGCATTATAGACAGACAAAAAATAAGTAAGAAGATGCCCGAGGTCGCAGAGCTTGGATGGGGTCTCCCTGAGTCTGACCTGGAGTCAGCATCGTAACCTCATGGGGTCTTCAATCCTGACGTCTGCGGGAGTGACCTGCCATCTGGGAGCCTCCCCTCTGGAACTGGGCTGTTTCAGGTCCACTTTTCCAGGAGGTTCTTGCACATGAAAAGAGGGAGCATCTTAATCACAGATCACTGCATGCCATCTCCTGGGTCCCCAGATGCGCTGGAGGGATGGGAGCTTTTGTTCGTGCTCATGAACGGCTGCGTCAGAGTTTTCCTGTAAAACTGTTGTTTTCTCTAAAATGGGGAGATGTGCCCTGACTTGACCGTCTTTGGCAGGAAGCAGAACGTTCCGGTAGTGGAGTAACCCAAAAGGCAACGTCCCCATCAAGCCAAGGACGTTCGTGGCTGTCTCTGCAAGGCCCTCGCTCACTGCTGGCACGCGCGGTTGAACTGCAGGCGGCCCCGAGCCCACCGCCCGGTGAGGAGGTAGGGAGGCCATCCAGCGAGCACGGGGCAATGGCACAGGGGCTGTTTGCGCCGCTGGTTCCAGTCCAAGCTAGAATGGCATTCAGAGCAGAGAGAGTTTATTTAAAGGACCCGAAAGGTTAAACCACTCAGTGTTCTGCAGAGTTAAATCAGACGTGTTTTTAGCAGTCTAGGCAAGTTTGACCTGGGCCGTATGGGTCTCATAATTTATCCTACAGTCGGACGTCTCTTGATTCCAGACTATAGAGCAAAATGCTGAGCAGGGAGCGGAAACCGTGAACGCACATCTCTGGAGGCCGACTCTGTGCCGTGCATCCTCCATATGCAGCTCCCTGACCTCCCAGAACTCGGGGAGGGGGGGTTGTTACTGTCCCTCACAGATGGGGAAACTGAGGTACAGGAGGGAGGAAGCCAGTGGCCTCAGGCGTCACAGCAGCAGGGGGCGGAGTGGGGCTCTGGAGCCAGGCTGTGATCCCAGCATCCAAGCTGCCTTCCCGTCAGCCTCCCGATGAATCTGAATCTGCATCTCCAGCCAGTCTCGCTCCTGGGCTCTTCCTGGGCTCTGCTCTTTGCTCCTCTGGGCCTCGGGCAGGTCTCCTCCGATACCTCTGTTACTGCAGACTCAGCGGGTTTAAAACTGACCCTGACCTTCACCATGGAAGGGCCACCCACTCGTCCTACTCCAGACGACACTGGGATCAGACGGGCGATGGGCCCCACCCGAGGCCCCGCCACGCATCCCGGGCTGTGTCCCTAAATTGCCGCCTGGAGCCTGCGACCCATGCAGATGCGCAGCCGCCAGCGTACCCCTGCTGATCTGAATCACCAAGGTAAGTCATGGCCCCTCTGGGGGCCCCCTGCCTTTCCATCCCCACGTTTCCATATTGGGGTGTCTACTTGCTCTGCCGATGGAGCAGACTGGGCGGCACATGCTGGACTTATGCCATCCCGGGCGGCTCACCCGGTTGGTCATCCTGGCACCCACCAGACTGCACAGGCTAAGGGCCAGAGCTCTGCATTAACATGTGAGCAACGGGGGCGTCCAGGCTCGGGCGCCACGGACGTCTGTGCCTGCAACCGGCAGGCAACGTCAGGGTCAGGCAGCCCCGGCTCGCCAGCAGTAAAGAGGGCTCTGGACTCTGATGCCTCCTGACACTGGGTGCCGGCTCTCTGCTATTTTCTACGCTAGAGTGGAGGTGATGCGGTCAGTGAGATTCCCACAGTCATGACAGCTCTGGCAGAGGAAACAGCCTCCAACCATGTCTTTGGTTTTTCTGCTTCTGCACGCTCCCTCCGTCTCCTTTCCCAGATCATGCCCGCCATACAAATTATGTCACCTCTTTTCTAAGACAGAATGCAGAAGCTGGCTAAAAAAAAAAAAAATTCTGATAAAGCACTTTAGGAAAAGCTCATTAAGAACCCCATTAAGCCTCACCCAGTTCCGCGCAGCATCAGCTCGCCCCGGACGCCCCAACAGCTGCCTCCCTGCCCCACCCAATGCAACGCACTCCCCACTGCTGAGCCTGAGATGTGACCCTGAGCCGTGGAACCCACCGTCTCTTCTGAAACCATACCAGGGCTTCTTGTGGTCCTTAAGTAAAGACCCAAATGATTTGTGATTGGGCTCACTTCCCATCCCCCTGCACTCCCCACCCTGTGCTTCCGCCACAGGGAAGGGGAGTGTATCCCTCCCACACCAGCTCCCTCTCCCCTCAGGCCCCTACCGGCCCCCCTTTCCTGACCCCCACCCCGGAGGCCAACGGAAGGTACGCAGTGCGCTCTTTTCTGCCCTCCCCCCCACCCACTCCTCCTGAGACGAAACTAGCACCAAATGGTGGGAATCCTGTTTCCTCGGCCATTTGCGGAGAAGGCGTCGTGTTTGCTAGCACAGGGAACTTTCAGGCACTTGGGGTTTTTTCTTAATTTGGACTAAAGTAACCCAGACTTGGGGGAGTTAGATTCTCCGCCTTCATTCATCTTCCTGGAATGCGAGTCAAATTCCGTGGGCACACTGCGCGCCTCCCGCCTGGGGCTGCCTGAGTCTCCTTGTGTTCCCGGCTCTTCTCACTGTGGTTAATCAGTTAATCGGGGGCTCAAGACTTCAGCTGCTGCTGGGGACAAGGTGTCCCTTCCCGCTCAGAGCTCGCTTGACCCTTCCTGGGATTTATCAGTTACCATCCCCGTAAAGCCCCACGGAGAGGTCCCGCCACCTTTTCACACGCCAGCCGCCGCCAGCGGTGGAACACGATAAGTCACAATCACTGGCCCACCGCATTGTCTGCGCGCTGGCTGTCTCTGGGCCCCGCCCTGTGTCGTCTTTGAAGTGCAGCTAAGCCCCTGGTAGCTTTCAGATGACACTTAGGTTACACCTCTTCTGCATTCTTATCTCCACCAGTGCCTTTGAGTGCAGACGTGTTGACACGCTGGCAGTGCGGTGGCCTCTCTGCGGGAGCGTGTCCCCTGGGTGACCTTTGGCTCCCGAAGATGGCACCTGGGCCTGCATGGATGGGACAGGGCCGCCCCTGCACTGGGTGCACCGGGCACAGCCCCCCACCCTGTGTCGACTCTAAGGGCCTCCTTTCATCACTGGTCCTCTGGGGGCGGGGCTCCCAAACGCCTCACTCTGGGGCCCCCAAGTAGTGAGGGAGGCGCCCCTCGTGGGTGCCACTGCTGTCAGGTGTTCCTTTAATTATGGTAAAACAGACACAACATAAAACTTAACCATTTAACCTGTTTTAAGTGTGCAGTTCAGTGGTGTTACGTACGTTCACATTGTTGTGCAGCCGTCACCACATCCGTCTTCTGAACTTGTCCATCTTCCCAAATTGAGACTCTGTCCCCGTTAAACACTAACTCCCCATAACCCCCGGCACCCACCGTTCTACTTTCTGTCTTTATGAGTCTAACTAGTCTAGTGCCTCGTATCAGTGGAATCATGCAATACTTATCTTTTGGTGATGGGCTCCTTTCACTTAGCGTAATGCCTTCAAGGTTCATCCATGTGGTAGCAGGTGTCAGTGCTTCGTTCCTTTTTAAGGCTGAATACTATTCCATCGTGTGGATGGACCTCGTCTTGTTTATCCATTTATCTGTCGATGGACACTTGGGTTACTTCCACCTTTTGACTCTTGTGAATAATGCTGCTATGAACATGGGTGTATAAGTGTCTGAGTCCCTGCTTTCAGTTCTTTTGAGTGTACTCCCAGAAGTGGAATTGCTGGGTCGTATAGTAATTTTATTAATTCTCTGAAGAACTGCCGTACTGTTTTCCACAGTGGCTGCACCATCTCCCGCAGCCGTGCACGAGAGTCCCAGTTTCTCCACAAGTGCCCCTGCCCACCCCCTCCCAGCCCAGGCCCTCCTCACCCTTCTATTCTAACCTCCTCTGTCGATGGGACATTTCAAAATTTCATGGGCAAAGACTGCTTTTAATGACCAGACACGGTGCTGGTGAAGGCAGGGGGGAGTGGGCATCCTCTAACACAGGGGATGGAATTCTCAATCACCCCCACCTTTCTTAAGAGCAGTATGCGTCAGGCTCTAGGTCCATCCACGTCTCTACAAATCACCCAATTTCGTTCCTTTTTATGGCCGAGTAATATTCCATTGTATATATGAACCACATCTTCTTCATCCATCCCTCTGTTGATGGACATTTAGGTTGTTTCCGTGTCCTGGCTATTGTAAATAGTGCTGCAGTGAACACTGGGTTGCAGGTGTCTTTTTGACTGTCATACAGAGTAAAGTAAGTCAGAAAAAAAAGTATCGCTTATTAACACATATATGTAGAATCTGAAAAAATTGGTATAGACGATCTTATATACAAAACAGAAATAGAGACACAGACGTAGAGAACAAACGTGTGGATATCAAGGGGGAAAGAAGGGGGTGGGATGAACTGGGAGATTGGGATTGACATATACACACTATTGATACTATGTATAAAATAGATAACTAATGAGAACCTATCGTATAGCACAGGGAACTCTACTCAATGCTCTGTGGTGACCTAAATGGGAAGGAAATCCAAAAAGACGGGGTGTATGTGTATGTATAGCTGATTCACTTTGCTGTACAGTGGGAACTAACACAACATTGTAAAGCAGCTATACCCCAATAAGAGCAATATGTGTCAGCATTTAAAACGTGCAGACGTTTATAGGACAACATTGTAGGAATTTGTCCCCAGTAAGTGTTCAGACCAGATTGAAAAGGTGCGTATATATGCGAAGGTGTCTATCAAATGCTGTCAATAATAGCAAAATTAAATAAACAAACTAAATTTCTGTTTGTCCATCAGCAGACACTTGGTTTTGAAGTTGATGGCTCCTCCATATGATGAAATATTATGCCATTAACTTTAGGCGTATTGACAAGGAAAATGAGCATAATATAACGTTCTACTACAACAGCACACGACAGTGTGATTCCACGTTTGGACACACACACACACACACACACACACACACGTAGACAAAGAAGACATATTTGTCTATCTATATATACCTATATACTTATGTCTTCTACCTCAGGAGATATATATATATATGTTTTCTACTTCAAGCTATAACCACTGTCTTGGCAATGAATACCCTCCCATCCCCTTCCGTGCAGCCCTGATCTAAACTGGAGAAATCCTGGCAACCAAGAGGAATCCATATTTAGTGGTGTTGTCAAAATGGCCTTTCAATAGCACATTCATCCTGCACCCTCGAATTCAGGCAGGAAAGGGAAGGGGGAGCGAGAGAGAGAAGAAAAAGAAAAAGCCAAGTGTTTGTGCGAGCATCTTGGAGACCCGGGGCTCAATAAGGCAGGTGTTCTGCGGCTGCTTGAAGACCACACGGGAGAAGAGGCCGTCAGAGCGCCCATTACAGTGTGCCAAATCGCTGAAGCTCCGCGATCCAGCTGCAGAAACCCAGAGGGCAAAGTGCTTAAGGACGCATAAAACGCGGATTTTCCCATAATTATTTAAATATGTGTTAATGAGTGCTGCAAACGCAGTCAGAGTGTGACCATTAAAGGA
This sequence comes from Tursiops truncatus, assembly GCF_011762595.2. Classification (NCBI taxonomy): domain Eukaryota; kingdom Metazoa; phylum Chordata; class Mammalia; order Artiodactyla; family Delphinidae; genus Tursiops; species Tursiops truncatus. The sequence goes on from NC_047052.1 coordinate 2,635,290, forward strand.
TTAAAAGTACAGGCAAAGGGAAAAGGAATAGTTTGAACAGTGGGGAGAGCACTCACGTGGGGATCGAAATCCCCCAAATTTCTCTTTTGCCTCTAGTCCTGCTGCTCGGAGGAAGACACCCAACCTCACTGGGGCTCCATTTTCTCATCTGAAAATGAACAGCGGAGGGGAGTAGATGGATCGATCCCCCAGCTACAGAACTCCCTCATCATCAGAACCTGCCAGTCTCCTGAATTTAACGAAATCAGAGAATAAGAATTGTCTAAGGAAAAGGAGCTTGCAAGAAGATTATGGAACTTTGTGTGTTTTCTTAGCAATATAAACAGAGAAAAGACCCTGTTTTTTAAGCAAAGGAGTTGAGAATACAAATGAGCCATTCAGAAAGCTCAGAGAAAAATGTGATGGACGGGGTGGGGGCTGTCAGATACTTGTGCCATTAGCTCCTGGTCCTCTCATCCCCTCTCCTCCCCGAGTGGAAGGCCATGAAAGCATCAACTTAGTCTAAGGTTCCTTTAAGGAGGGAGGAATTTACACCACTTGCCAATGGAGTGGAGGAAATATAGGAATGACACTTCATCATTTTTCTTCCCCCAGCAAGGAAAGAAAAAAAAGAAAAAGAATGAAAGAACCCCAGTGCAAGACTGCTGCATTCCATGCCGTTGACACCCAGCCTTTAATTGGAACTGCTACATCCAAAATAAAGAAAGTAGTGATTTCAGGGTATATTTTTGCCTACGTTTTTGAGGATGTTTTGGGCCTTTCATCTCCTTTGAAGGCGTGTCACCTAATTACGCCGCTTTCATCCGTGTATTCCCCAGTCGGAACATGCCAGTCCCCTGCACAGCAATTGATCATGACGGACGGGTTTCCACTCTCCAGCTGGTGCAGAGCCTGGGTATTTGTGAATACCTGAATAAACGCCTTTAATCCAAAAACAAACTCCTCCTGAAAGAAACAGGCTGAAAAGGCCTTTCATGGAGTGTTTTCCAACTCACTGGCTCATGGTTTCTTTGGATCTCACCCTGCTTCCTGTACTAATGGTCTCTGAATGCATTCCCGACTGTGGCTTACTGGCCTGCCGAAGTCCCTGGCGTTACAGGGGAAGAAGGGAACAGGTAACACAGCAGATGCTCAAACGAGCTGCCAGCACTGCATAGGTGGAAACTGGAACGAAATATATGTGGGCGAGAGCGCTGTGTTCTTTCTACAACTTTCTTAAAGATGTGCTTCCCTAGGTAATGTTTTAAAAACAAAGTTATAGTCACACATTACACACATGTGGGAATAATCTGCTGGATTAAAAGCAGCTCTCTCAAATCAGCATTGAAAGTTCATAAATACAAGGGCTGATGACGCTACTCTAATAAATAGATTTGCTTTTGGAAGATCAACAACTTGCATTTTTTTTTGAAGTCTATATTATTGAGATGATAGTGGGTCCGTTAAAAGAGTACCGCACTGACCTGGGGGTTAACCCATGGCCCAATGGGTGGGTGAAGTGCTGAGGCTGGAGCCCTGGACTCGGAGTTGTAAGGTTCAATTGTGAGAACCAGCGCATCCGCTTACTAGCCATATAAACTGTCCTAACTTAGTTTTATTCTGTCCATTCCTCTGTAACCTGATCTCCAAGGTGAAGGGCTTGGGCTGGATCAGAGGACCTTTTCCTCAACCAATCAAAGTCGTCCTTATCTGAGCAAATGTCCCAGAGCCCCCACCCCTTTAGATCCTCTGCCCTCTGCCTGCTGTACGGTGATCCCTGACAGGGTCCAGTCTCACCACTATTGCCCTGTAACAAACTACCCCAGAACAAGCTGGTATCAAACAAAAGCCCTTTTATTTTGTTCACGATTTTGCAGATCAGGCATTTAGCAGCTCAGCTGGGCAGTTCCCCCGCGGTCTACCGTGGGGGTGCAGCCAGGTGTCAGCTTGGGCTGCAGGCAGCTGATGGCCCCCCTGGCCTGGACATCCCAGGTCTTCCATTCACATGGCTGGAGGTCGATGGTGGCCGTTGGCTGCGCCCTCAGCTGGGACTGTCACTCAGAGTGCCCACACGTGGCCTCTCCAGCATGGGGGTCTCTGTGTGCTCAGAATGCTTATTTGGTGGCCAGTTTCCCCTAAGAAAAGTTTCCAGAGAACCAGCTAGAGGCTGCATGACCTATTGTGACCTAGCCTCGGACATCATGCAGTGTTTCCTCCACTCCTTTCTACTGGTGGTCACAAGGTCACGAGGTTCAAGGGGAGGGGACAGCATTATAGAGGCAGGTCACGTGTAAGAGCACCTGGGCATGAGACACGGTGGTGGCTGTCTTTGCAAATCATATTCTGCCTCAGGCTTCAAGAATCACAGCTGACAATCTCTAATGTCTAGATTAGATGCAGTTTCTAATGGCCCTCCCTCTTAGAAAAGAAAAACATCTCTAATAGGGCAATATTTCTTTGTTCAGACTCTTTTTTTAAAGAGCTTAATCGAGGTATAATTGGTATGGAATAAATTGCACGTTTAAAGTGAACCAGTAAGTCTAGGCGTGTGTACGTGCTTGTGCAGCCACCACCACGACCATCCCCTAAATGTCCCTCATGCCCCTGTACCATCCCTCCCTCCTGCTTCCACCCAGCAGTGCCTCATCCCCTGGCAGTGATCCATCTGCTTCCTGTCCCTATAGATGTCTCGAATTTTATGTATCTGGTCATAAACTATGTACTCTTCTTTGCGTAGCTTCTTTCATTTGGCAGCTCTTTCGAGATTCATCTATGTTGTAGCGTGTTTCAATAGTTTTTTTTTAAATTATCTTAATTTTTTAAATTATTTTTTTAATTATTTAATTATAGTTGATGTACAGTAGCAGGGACCAATCGTTTTTGCTGTTCTTGTGGCTGAGTAATATTCCATTATGTGGATATAACAGAATTCTGCTTATCCATTCATGCGTTGATGGACATTTCAGTTGTTTCCAGTTTGAGGTTATTATAAACAAAACTGCTACCTACATTTGCCTTCATTTCTCTTGGATACATACTTAAGAGTGGAATGGCCACATCATATGGCAGCTGTATGTTTAACTCTTTAAGACATTGCCAAACTGTTCTCCAAAGTGGTTGTCCTGACTTTCAGTTTCAGCTCTGGCATGTAAACAGCTCGGCATCACTTCCATTCTTACCACAAGAAAAATCCTGAACAACCTGAAGATCGATGACTTTTCTCGGACACGTCAGAGAATTGGGGTCAAAGGGCAAACCATCAGAAGGTCGTAAGTACAATGTACTTCCTTGCAACGGGAGCTGCAGGAGCCGTAAACTGGGAGGAACATTTTGTTCAAATGACAAGTTGCTGGAGGCTGAGTGTGGGCTGCTGTGAGCATGAGAAACTCCCAGGGCTGCAGGCTTAGGGCACATCCACGGTTTCGTGGCTTTTACCTCCAGAAACTCCACCAGGTTTCACCAGCAACGAGCTGAGGAAGACCCCGCACAGGTGTGGTCCATCTTCAATGTGGCTGTCTTCCCAGGTATGCAGTGGTACCTCACTGTGGCTTTTAGGCGCAGTTCCCGAATGGCTAATGGTGCAGAGCGTCTTTTCATGTGGTTCTTGGCCACTCATAGATCTTCTCTGGTGAGGTGCCTGTTCCGATCTTTTGCCCATTTTTCTACCAGGTGGCTTGTTTGCTTATGATTGAGTTTTGAGAGTTCTTTATATATTCTGAATAAAAGTCCTTTATCAGATCTATGATTTTCAAATATTTTCTCTCATGATAGAGCTTGTCTTTCAATTCTCTTAACAGAGTCTTTTGAAAGCAGAAGTTTTGAATTTTAATGCAATTCAAAATTTCACACCGTTCATGCACAGATCACGTGTATGTAAAAGCTATAGATTATGACAAATCTAAGAGATCTTTGCCTAACACATGGTCACAGATGTTTTATCCTTATATTCCAGAAGTTTTATAGTTTTAGGTTTTATGTTTAGATCTGTGATCCATTTTGAGTTAACTTTGGTGTATGGTGAGGTTGTGATAGTTTGTATTTTTCAAGGGAAGAAAGTTTCCTTCTAGTCATTGTTTTCTGAGAGTTTTTTTTTTTTTAATGAGGAACGGGTGTTCGATTTTGTCAGACGTTTTTCCTATCTTTATTGAGATGATCGTATGATTTTCTGTTTTAGTTTGTTAACATGATGAATTACATTGACTTTCTAATCAATTAATCTTGCCTTCGTGGGACAAACCTCACTTAGTCACAATGCATTCTCCTTTTTTTATATCACTGGATTTGATTTCCTAAATTTTGTTTAGCATTTTTGCTTCCATGTTCGTGAAGAATATCCGTCTGTAGTTCTCTTTTCTTAAAATTTGTCTGGATTTGGTACCAGGGAAATACTGCTGATTCATTAACTGAGTCCTTTTCGCTTTTTAAGAAAAGTTGGGGTAAAATTGAGATAATTATTCAACTTAAATGTTTGACAGAATTCACCAGTGAAGCCCTGTGGGCCTAGAGTAGTCTCTGTGGGAAGGTTTCTAGCTACGAATATAATTTTATTAATAGAGAGCACTCTTATCTATCTAATCATCTGTTTCTTTTAGAGTTAGCTTTGGTAGTTTGTGTCTTTCAAGCAATTTGTCCACTTTTTCCAAGTTGTCTGTAAGATCTGTAGTGGTGTCAATGCTCTCATTTCTGATACTGGTGATTTGTGTCTTTTCTCCTTTTCATGATCAGCTTGGCTAGATGTTTATCATTTTCTTTTTGTACTTGAGTTTTTTTTTATTTAGTTTGACATTGCTTTTTAAAAAATTTTATTGAAGTATAGTTGATTTACCATGTTGTGTTAATTTCTGCAATAGAACAAAGTGACTGTACATATACATAAATATATACATATATATATTCTTTTTCATATTATTTTCCATTATGGTTTATCACAGGATATTGAATATAGCTCCCTGTTCTATAAGTAGGACCTTGTTGTTTATCTGATGTTTATTATTTTTATTGATCTTCTCAAAGAACCAGCTTTGCGGATCATTGGTCTTCTCTATTGTTTCCCGTTCAGAATCTCTCTCCACAAAAGGAGCATCTCCTTGCCTTTTCTTGCTTCCCCTATGCCTAAGGAATCCCCTAAGACAATACCTCACTTGTCCCTGGTCTAGGGCTGAGCTCCAGGACAAAGCCATCTACTAGCTCCCAATTTTGTCAAACCCCCTCAGCCCCAGTACCTCCGAGTTTCATGTGACGATCAACTTGTTCGAAGGCGGAGCATTCCAATCAGATACTTCGGTAAATGCCCGTGCGTAGATTCTGAAATACTCTGCCCCCTTACAGCTTCCGTGACAGGGATTTGAATGCAGTATTCATTTAGTGACGCGGGTGTTCGTTCCCTGGCTCTGCCCTTTGCTAACATATGACCTTGAGCAAGCGACTATCCATCTCAAAGCGTCAATTTCCCTCTCTGTAAAATGGGAATAATAATAATAATAGGGTTGTTTAAGGACCCAATGAGACGATGAATGCAAAGAGCTTAGTACAGAATCTGGCGCGGGGCAAGAGTCTGCGAACAGTTGCTATTAAAATATGACAGCGAGCGTTATGGTCTGGGACTCCGTTCCCTTTACTACTGGAAAGGAAGGATTTATGGTCTTCCTTTTCTTATGTTGATGTTGGAGCTAATGTTTATTGGTTGTAAATGTTAAAAACATAAACCTGTGGTAGAAATCCACAGCCTGTGCATTTCGTCCCATTAGGGCTGAGTCCATGGCCACACCTGCTCTAGCACTGAAGTTTACATTTCCAGCCCCCAAAATACACTTCAGTTATGAAAGTATTGCTTCAGAAGTTTGACAGCTCTGTGGCCATGTCACAGGAAGAGCTCAGATCACGGGTATTTGTCCAAATACCATCACAGGTATTTCCCTGGGAGGCAGTTGTGTTCACATGGCCGGGGAGGACGGGGGGTGTGAGGGCACGAGACCCCTGTGGAGCCGGGGCCTCCGAAGCCAAAACAGCTGGCCCTGCTCCCTGGTGGGAACGTCCTCACTGGCATTCTCGGGGCACGATGTGAACCCCTGCGGCCGGGGGGCTGGAGAGCAGAGGAGGGAGACACAGAGGAGGAGAGTGTCCAGAGGAGCCAGGGTGGGAGAGCCGGAGGGGCCAGGATTGGCCGTCAAGTCAGGGAGGACTTGCAAGCTGCCAGGCTTTCTGTGACGGTCTTCGTCTGGGGGGTGCTGCATCCTGAATGGCACATGGCAGACGTGGCTCTGTGTGACTCCCCAGGTGCGTTAGAAAAGGCCAGGCAGCCTCTGCTGCTCTATCTTGGGACACTGCGGGAATCTCTGACGGACACTTAAGATGCCCAGATGGCCAGTCACTCTATGGCTAACATGTAGCTGGCGAGAGGGTTGGGGGTGGCCGGGCCGGGGGGGACACAATGGGGAGGGGGGGTTTGGGGGACAGAGAGAGAAGGGTGTGCTTTACCCACGAGGCGACCCCGACCAGCCCCCGTCTAGGTGCACCCGCGTGAGAGACCCTGACTGAGCTGCTGCCGGGACTGTTGTTGCGTTAGTATGTTACTGTTGGGGGCGGCTTGTCACACAGCTAGCGTTCGTAACTGGCACACAGCCCACGCCTGGTGTGAGCGTCCGAATTTCTGAGGGCCTCGGGGTTTCCACCAGTAGAGTGAGCATTGTAAGGCAGCCTTCTGAGCAGTCCTGGGAGAAGCAGAGATGTGCAGAACCGAATCCCTGCCTGCGTCTCCGCACAGCCTTCTTCTCTGTGCCTGTGTCACCTCCCCTTCTGTCTCTTATAAGGACGCGTGTCATCTCAAGATCCTTGATCACATCTGCAAAGACCCTTTTTCCAAATAAGGTCCCGCTTACTGCTACCAGAGGTCAGGATGTCAGCATATCTTTGGGCATATCAACCCCCCGTGGCATCCTTTACTTAAAGGCAGTGCGGTACAGGAATTAGGAAAAGCCATCAGCCCCAGGCGTGAATCCCAGCTCTGCTGTTTCCCATGGGGTGGCCTTTACCTCTTTGAGCACCGATCTCTCCATCTGTGAAATGGATCACCCACAGCGTTGCCGTGAGGATCGACTGAGATGGCACATAGGACGGCCCTGGAGCTGAACTTAGCCACACAGTAGGGCCTCAGTACCTGGCAACCCAGCACAATTTTGACCTGGCCAGTTAGTGGTCAACCATACTCCACCCGCCAGACAGCAATGTCACATTCCGGGACTGTGAAGGGGGGCCGTGCTGGTCCTTTCCTGCGCGGGAGACTGGGCAGACCAGAGGGGGTCACGGAGGGGGCGCTCTGGCTGGGAGGAGGCCTGTTTTAACCCCTTCCACCCCCCCAGCCATGCAGGCGGGGCCTTTGCTTGGTCTCTCCTGTCCTGCTCTCCTCTTTATCCGGCTTCGAGTGCCAGCCCGACAGCGTTCCCAGCATGTCAGCCAAGGGTGAGCCTCCCCCGCACTCGCGGAAGGCAGAACTTTGGAAGACACGCTGTGGCATTCTTGGATAGCCACGCCAGCCTGCGAGAAGACACATGTCCCTCTCTCTCTGGCTTCCCCGCCCTCCATCCATTCGCGGGCCCCCCAACAGGCCAGCAGCAAACGAGGGTCCCGGCAGCGAGCCCTGCGGTAGACTGAACTGGGTGACCTCTGCGTTTCCCACTGGCGCCCGCACCGGCCCAGGGCAGGGGCCTTCAAGCAGGCCTGGATTAGAGGTTTGGGGTTTGGAACATCCACATTGGGATAAAATCAGAATTTTTTTTTTTTAAAGAAGACAATTTCAGAAACACAGTCTGAAAAACAAAGCAGCTTTTTAGCTCTTTCTCTGAAATGACATCAGCGGCCACCACAAAGCCTGAATCGGCCCCATTGCTTTCGGCCGTGGGGATGTATCATTTCCCCTCCAAAATACCCACGGCATTGTCCGAGATCCGAGCCGACCTGGAGCCGCTCGCTTGGTGGGAAGTGGCCGCACTTTCCCACCCGTGCTCCAGGAGGGCCTTGTAATTGGAAAAGTGCAAGTTGCAGATGAACTGGGAGCCCAGGCCAGGAAATGGGTTTTATGGCGCTGTGTTTGTCCTTGTTTTACATCCATCTCAATAGTGCCGTCCACGTGGGCATTCAGGGACTGGGATTCCGGGAACAACGTTGCCCAGGACCAGCTGCGCCCTGTCGCTCCCACCCCAGACCCAAGCTCTCAGCCCCTCCCCACCCCCTCCCTCCAGCCCCATCCAGACTCTCGCCTCTGGGGTTTTCGAATTGTGTGGAAACTGGAGGATATTGTCAAGATGGATTTTGTGTAATTGAAGCAGCAACCCAATCGCACTTAAATTTATCACCATATAAAAATAGACATATAAAAAAAGACCAGGAAGAAATACAGTGACATATTAACAATCTGGTTGTCTGTGGCTGATGGGTTATTTTTTCTTAATTCCTTGTACTTCTGTAAATTTTCTCAATTTTGCTTTTGTAACACAGAAAACATTATTTATTAAAAACCACCAACTGGATCTTGTCTCAGGGCCAAAGTGAGCTACTTAAGCGAGTGGAAAGTCAGGCTTTATGGAGAGCCAGCAGTCCCCAGGGACTTATTTCTTTGAAGAGACACTTCTTAAAAACTCAGAAATAATCTGCATAGTTGAAACTTCTGTTCCTCTGGGATTGTTATTCCTTCATTAGTTAAAGTGATTTACTGAGTCACAGGAAATTTCGCCGCTGGACCAAAATCTGATTCCATTTCCCAAGCATTCACTGAGTGTTTGCCCAGATAAAGCTGCCACGTCCCTGCCCTGGGTGGGTGCACAGTCTAACGAAGGATTTGGGAGTCAGGTCTCTTGTTCATTCACTCAGCAAACATTTATTGAGCCCGTATTATGCACCAGGCACTGTTTGGGGAGTGCTGGGACCCGGCAGTGTACAAACAAGACCAAACCCCCTGTCTTCATGGGGTTTAAATTTATGGCAAATGTAGAAAAAGAAGAATGTAAAAAATGCTCAGAAAGTTCAGAGGAAGGTGCTGTCTGTGATGGCGGTGATGGAAGGAGGGGGTGTCCATGTCAGGGAGGGTGTCATGGGTTGAACTGTGTCCCCCCCACCCAAATTCGTATGATGAAGTCCTAACCCCCAATGCCTTGGAATGTGACCGTATTTGGAAATAGGTTTGTTGCAGATGTAATTAGTTAAAATGAGGTCTTTAGGGTGAGCCCTAATCCAATATGACTGGTGCCCTTATTAAAAGGGGGGGATTTGGACACAGAGACCTCTCCCGCTCTCTCCATGTGAAACATGTTCTGATTCATGTGAACGTGTGTGTGTGTGTGTGTGTGTGTGTGTGTGTGTGTGTGAGCCTGGAGGGAGAGGCCCCAGAGCAGCTAGAGGTTCCTTCCCCTTCTGCAGCCCCAGGCCCATCATTCGCCTTTGGGAGAGAGCTGATGGAAGCAGGGCCCCCGAATTTAGTCACTCATCAAGCGTAACTGAGCTCCTACTACGAGCCAGACGCTGCTCTAGGACGAAACAGACACAAATCCCTGTCCTTATGGACAGGAGATTTTCCTAAACACCTACTATGTGCCAAAAATTGCACTCAATGATTGAGACCCAGAGTCAACTGAGACAAGGTGTCTGTCCCCATCCATCTATCCATCCATCCATCCATCCATTCATTCACTGTTTCTGTTCACCTATATGTGTCAGGGACTCTGATAAATGGTGCAGGAAACTAAAAAGGAAGATTTACCTTAACAGTCTGATCAGGGAAAGAGATGTGTTTAAAAAAATAAAACTCTGATCAATAAGTTCTCCGATGAAAGGAAGCACAGAGTACTTTAGAAATGCACAAGACAGGGAGAGGCAAGTAGCCTGGGATGAAAGATTTAGAGGAAACTCTGCAAAGGAGATGGGTTTTGAAGGAAGAGTAGGAGTTCACCAGGCAGAGAAAAGGTTCACCTGTGCCAAATCACAGAGGCTTGAGTGAGGGCTGTGTGTGGAACAGCACGCAGCCAATGCAAGTAGAACGTGAGATGGTGAGACCCCAGACGAGGCTGAGGAGCTGCATGGAATCAGGTCTAAACCCCGATATTCATTCATTTATTCCACAAATATTTATTGAACCCCTGCTGTGTACAGGCACTGAGGACACGACAGGGAACAAGTGGGTGAAAACCTCTGCCTTGAGGGAGCTTATTTCCAGCAGGGGATGCAAGAAACACAAATGTAAGAGGAAAAAACAGGTGTTGATAAGTTATGGGGGGAGAGCAGGGGAGGGGAGAGGGTGGTCAGGGAGGGTCTTGTCGAGAAGGTGATACGAGAGTAAAGACCCAAAGAAGGGGGGCAGTGAGGTAGGTGCCCCCCCGGGGAAGACAGTGCACTGAGGGGTGGCGGCCGGCACCACGGCCCTGGGACAGGGGGCAGAGCCAGAGGGAGGGCAGAAGGGGCTGAACGCCACAAGGCACAGGAAAGACGGTGACTCAGGCTCTGGGGTTTAAGCAGGGACAGGGGTGGCCTGACCTGGTTTTGAAGGATAACTCTGGCTCTGGGTTAGGAGCGGGCCCAAGGTGGAGAGTGAAGGGCAGGGGGCACCCGAGATGTCGGCCCCAGCAGAGTCTCAGCAGATTCTGGGTTCCCAGGAATGAATGAATGAATGAACAGACAAACGTGTAGCCTCAGGGCACTGGAGGCCCACATGGAACCTGGGAGACAGCCCTGGGAAAGAGGCTCATCACCACCGTCAGTGATGTGACAGCAGCGGTCCAGCACTGCGTGCTCACTTCCTGGGCTACTGTATCAAATGACCACAAACTCAGCTTAGAACAACACACGTGTTCTCTTACAGTCTGGAGGTCAGAAAACTGACGTGGGTCTCACCGGGTCAAGTGAAGGTGTCGCAGGGCTGGTTCCTTCGGAGGCTCCAGAGGAGAGTCACTCCTTTGCCTTTTCCAGCTCCTGGAGGCGCCTGCATCCCTCAGCTCATTGCCCCGCATCCCTCCAACCTCCACTTCCATCGTCACAGACTCTGACCTCCTGCCCCCGTCTTATAAGGCCCTTCCTGTTGCTACCTGGGACCCACCTGGATAATCCAGGATCATCTCCCATCTCAAGATGGGGCCATTATGCAGCCGACCCAGGTACCCCTGCCAGGCTGTGCAAGCCCATTCCATCCATGGTCTCAGGGGGTCCTCACAGCTGCCCAGGGAGGCAGGTGCTTCCAGTGACAAAACTGGGGCTCAGAGAGGGTGAGTAACTTTCCCAGGGTCACACCTCCAGGACCTCGAGGAGCGGAGACGCACACACGCCGGTTCTCTCCCCGCCCTTGCTGGAATGGCCCCACATCACCACGTGGCAGGGAAGACACAGACAAGCCCAACCCAGACAACCTGGACACTTACAGGGGTCCCCCAGCTCCAAACCATCACCTTGGAAAACCACATCAACTCTGAGAAAGACGCACCCCCAACCTCGTCCCTGTCACCCCACAAGGAGCCCAGTCTCCCGCGGCTGAGAACCAAGTGCCTTTTGAGTGCCCGGGGTTCCTCTGAGGAGCCCGTTGGCGGGGGAGGACGTCTCTGTGACAACCCGCCTCGCGGAGCGCTGCCGCCGAGTCGCTGGGTGAAGCCGTGTGTCAAGCAGAGAAGAGCCAGAAGCCCCTCTGGCCCCGAGCGTGGGGGAAGCGGCCGGCCGTCTCCAGAAGAGGCAAGCAGCCTTGTTTATTTTCATTTTTGCGATTGAAAATGCTCACTTCCTAGGCCCCTCCGCTCAGTATGGCTGTTCCTTTAAAGAGAAAAAGGAAGTGTGGTCCTGGCAGCGTGAACCGAAGCAATAAAAAATAAATCTTGGTAATTGTTGTGGAGACAGAAAGCAAAACAAACCGGACTTAAGTACATTGCAAGAAAATGTCAGCGTCGGAGGCCCGGCCATTAGCGTGCGAAATCGTTTCTCTCCCCGGAGGAACCGCTGGATGGGGACCAGCCTGTTTGATTTTCTACATTCCTCCTTCTGGGGTTTCTTGGAATGTCAGACTACTGCGTTTTTTTTCTTTTTCCTGAAAAGGACGGGTGGCTTCAGAGATGGTGATGGAGAAACGTCAGGAAAGAGCCTGAGGGAAGACAGCCGTCAGCAAGCCTTCACTGCCTGGCAATGGTTCCCGTGTCCCAGGGCCCCTCCGGCGAGGGAAGCAGGCAGGGCCGGGAGGGGGTCCTCGAAACACCCCCTGGATGCCTCTGACAACAGCGGCTCCCCTTCAGCCTCACCAAAGGAAGCGCCCAGCATCACGTCTGCAACACGGAAATAAAATGGAATATTTCTTTATTCCGGAGTCAACTCACCTGTGTTTCCAGAAGTGATGACAACCCTCCCTCTCTGTGCCACTTGCCACAGAAACAAACTTCAGAGCTGTGAGTGGGTGTCCAAAAGGACGTGGACTTTGGAACAGGAGTGCATAACCCGAGGTGACAGTCTTGGAGCTCACCCCGGTGCTGATTCCCAAGACAGCCCCGATTTGCCTGAGAGGGTCCCTGTTCATGTGGGATGCCCCTGACGGGACCTTTCACTTTCGGAAGATTCTGGTTGGGATGACTGAGTGGCGTTGGCGGTCTGGAATCACCCATCTCCCAGATGAGGAAGCTGAGGCTCAGAGAGGGACAGAAGTGTCCCAAGTCATAACAGGGGCCAAGCTGGGATTTAAACCTAGGCCTGATTGAGTCCAGCACATGAGCAAAGCATAGACATGGCCGCTCGGCTTGAGTTTCCACTGTCCACCAAGGTAACTGTAAACCAGACTTCGTTTGGGAGGAAACGCCTTTCTATCCTGAACTTACTGCAGAATTTAAGACCCAAAGATAAACCACTTGCTTAACTTAAAAAGGTTCAAATTGTTTTCCCATCGGCACCTTCTGCCCAGCAGGAGTGCCCCCCTCTGGCTGTGTCTTAGGTTTAGAATTCCAGGTTTACCTGGTGAAGGTTAGCGGTGTCCCGGCACCTGGAGGGTGAGTAGAGATCAGCTCTTTCTGAGATCTTCCCTGGAGAAGCTGAAAAGAGATTCTCCGCTCCTTCCATCTGAAATGCATCCTAAGGCCCTTTTGTCTCTGTCACCTTCTACGCTGGCTCTGGTTGAGAAGGCACCGGGGGGCCGTGCTGGGCTTCTCCCACTAAATCAGAAATTTGGACACTAAGTGTGCAGAGGGGGAGCCAGGCCTCTCAGCTTTGAGCTGAAGCGAGGCCCATTGACTGGCTGGGAATGACACATGGCCGGGGATTAGCGGCTTTACAGACTCTAAACAGCTGTAAGAGCACGGGGAAGCGCCGCAGCTGCCCCCGGGGTAAGGAGGCCGGTTTCAGGCGGGGGGCACCTGGCCCCTCCCCGCTCACTGGCTGCATAACCTTGGCCTCCTCTGCGCAACGTGGATCTGTACTCCACTGCTGGCCTCCCTGAATCATCTCATCCTGTACACTGACACGCCCTGCCTTCCCTCCAGAGGGTTCTTCCTGACCCCAGACAGCGGGAGCAACATCTGACCCTGTTCCTTCAGGACGGAACAGAGGCTCTCCTCATCTGGGGAGGCCTCGGAGGGAGACGTCTGTTTTTGAACCTGTGAGAGGCGCCTGGATATCTTCCAGATTGCAAAGGTGGCCTCAGTTTCCATGCAAAGCAGACCATCCCGCAGAAGATCAAAGGCCCGCGCTCGCCTGCACCGGTGGATGGCGGCGAGGCCCACGCGCCAGCTGCCATCAACTAGCCGTGCCTGCCTGAGGCGTGTGAGGCTCCACCCAGGCTGTGGAGAAGCGTGAGGCCAGCGACTGGTGACATCTGCCGTGGACGTGGTGGAGTGTGTGCCCTGGATTTACTATTCCCGACCTAGACCTCGGGCTAATCGGAGGAAAGAACTCAGCACACACGGATGTGCGTCTAGAGGCACCGTGGCCACAACAGCCAACATTCTTTGTACCATTCTGAGACTTCAACACTTTCGGTCTTTCATCAACCCCTGGAGAAAGGACTATTATTGGCCCATTTCTTTAAAGATGAGAGGACGGAGGGGCAGACGGATTGAGTCAGGTGCTCAGTAAAAGGCAAAGTAAGATGGAAGCTGCACCTTTAACCACTTACCTCATGGACTTCTGGGACGGGAGGCAAGGCTGGTGGCTTTGAATGGACAAGACTGGGTTCAGTTCCCAGAGCTGCTGTTAGCAGAGAGGTAAGTGGTTGAGGGGTTTCAGCAGACACCCTGGTCTAGCCCTGGATGCAGGCAGATAGCAGTATTTCCATTGTATCATCTGGGGTTCAGAGAAGGAAAGGGACTGCTCCAAGGTCACACAGCTTGGAAGAGAAGAAACCAGGACAAGCATACAGGGTTGGTCTGCACTAACTGATGCTCTTCCCTCTACATTAGATGAGAAGGTGACTCAGCCCCTGTGACCAGGGATGTGAAATCAGAACCAGTCCCAAGAATGAGCTGGACAACCAAGCAAGGCGACCCTTCTTCTTACACACGGAGCTCTGATTTCACACGGCTGCCAGTCCCCGAAATGTCCTCCCTGTGTCTGTGGACTTGCGCGCTTTCCGGTGGCTGTCAGGACAGACGCAGACACCCTGGACCACACCAGCGCAGCTGTCTGATGGCATTCCCAGCCCAGTTGGGAAAAGGAATTAGCACAAACCTCAAGAGAGAGCTGTTCTCATGAAATGCACAGCCTGGTTGGGCTGCTCAGAGTGGGAAGGGAAGTTCACATTCTCTTATCTGCTGACTCGCTTGGCCCCGTCTCCAGCGAGTCTTTCAGCCCCCACGAGAGAGGATCTGGCACAAAAAGGGGGACAGCAAACACCGATCTGAGCAAAAGCTGAACTCCAGGGTCTTTACCTAGAGCCCGTCACCGTGACCTCTTGACCCCTGTTTGGGGGGTCATGACCAGACTCTTTGCTCGAGGAACATAGCCGCCCGGGCGTCCCCTAAGAGCTATCTTCTGCAACATGGAGAGAGTCGTCTCTGGATGCTGTCAGTTCCTGGATGATTCCCTGTTTCCAAGTACCCTCAAATCTGGGCTTTGGGAACCTTTTCTTGACACGTGGCCATCCCAGGAGCGCATTGCTGGCCTCTGTTGCAGCAGCCATGCCCTCAGCCACCAGGGGCCGTGTCGTAGCCTTTGTGACGGGGCTTCCCTCAGAGCAGTACGAGCCGTAGGCACGTGTGTGAGTGAATTGTGACAATCCCTCGTGCCCAGGACCGCCATTGCAAAGAGGGCCCACACAAGCAAGCGTACCTACAACCTTGCAGACGTTTCCCCCATCTTCATGGATTTAAATTTTTAAATAGGGAAAATATTAACAGTACCTTAGTTCCAAAAATCAAAACGATTCAAAAAATGCATACTTGGAAGTTCCACTCCCTCCCGTAATCCTTCACCCGTTCCCACTCCCCATAGGTAATCAATCTCCTTAATTATTTTTGGCTTATTCATCCTGCATGTCTTTTGGAGGGGGAAATATTACACACACACACATACACACACATATTGTACACACATACATATCTATTTGTGTACATGAGAGATACACGTACGAAATAAATATGTATTATATGCAAAAATATGACACATTATGCATTCTGTTTTGCACTCAGGGTTTTTTCCCCTTAACGTCGCTCCCTGGATATCGCCCCATATCAGTCCGGATCAAACCTTCTCATTCCTTTTTACAGCCGTGTAGGGCTCCACTGTGTGGATGGGCCATAGTTTATTCAACTGGATCTCCTAGGTGTGGGCATTTTGGTAATTTCCCATATTTTGCAATGGCAAGTCATGTTGCGGTGAATGACCTCCACACGTATGCCTTCTCATCGTCAAGGAAAGTCTTCTGTGCAGCGCAAGCCTGTATATTTTCCATGGTTGAATATTGCATATTGAAGAGCACAGACTCTGGGGCGCTACTGCTTTGGCTGCAGCTCCACCCTTATGAACGGGCTGACGTGTCCTTAACAAATCACCTGCCGTCTCTGTGCCTCCGTCTCCTCTCTCGTAAATGGGGATGATAAATAGTATTTTCTCCATGGGATCGTTGTGAGGACTGCAGAGCTAGTGTGTAGAGGAATGCTTATACCGAGCCTGCCACACAGGAACTACTCAGTAAACGTCTGCTGGGTGTGTCTGTGCCAGACGTTGTCATAGGTCCACCCAGGCTGGTAAATGCATAGCTCTCCAAAAAAGTGCTGAGTTGTAGCGTTTGCTGATTCCCATGGTGTAAATACTCCCGCATGGCCTCAGCGTGGAGTTGGGCAGCACGCAGTCAGCTCTTTTGGCCCCCACACCTCCCCCACGTGCCCTCCGACCTCCTGACCACCTGTGGGCACACTGGCTGCCCAGCAGGCAACCCCAGTGGCTGAGGTTTTTGCTTGAAGCCTCACCCTGGCCCAGCCTCCTTCCTTTCCCACTCCCACTTCCTCACTCCTCCTCAGCCTGCCTTCCCTGTGAACTTTCCGAATCAACCCCTTTCACACACAACCTTGCTCCAGTGTCTGCTTCTAGGGAACCTGCCCAAGACCGCATCTCAAGATATCTTTTTCCCTAGAATGCACTGAGGTTTGGGACGCAATAACACTCAACAAGCTTGTGAGTTCTCTTTTCCGTTAACCCCTCCGCGGCTGTCTCTGGGGCTTCATCTACGTCTGCGCCCCAAGGTGTGTCTGTCGAGGGTCCTGACTCACGGGGCAAGGTCCTCTCCTCTGACTCAGCAATGCCATTTCCTGCCCACAGCCTTCTAGAACTCTTGCACTTTTGACACAATGGAGACCAGCCCACCCCTGATTCACCAGCTCAGTTTTCTGTCACATCCTGTACTTTCCCTGAGGATTTTTCTGCTCTCCTCCTGACCAGGGCCAACGCCAGCCAGCCCACAAGCACCAGAGAACAGAAACTCAGCCAGGCAGACTCCAAGATGGTTCCAAAAAATTGAGGCAAACACGGACGGTCAAGAGGTCCTTGGTCCTTCCCTCGTTGGAATACAATGCACCGTGTTGAGGTGTTCATGGTCTCTGAGTTGCCTTCCTGATTTCCCCCAGAAAGGGCTTGCTGGGGGGATGGCATGGTGTTCTATGTGGCGGAAACGTGAAAGAGTCGCTCACCAGCAAGTGTAATCGTTCTGGAAAACGTTCAGAATATTCACGTGTTCTGTCATTTTTCCCCAAGTAAATAAGGTGGAAAAGCATCAGAAAGGAGTCAAAGTTTTCCTCAGGAATCCAGACCACAGGGAGAAAATAACGAGTTGCCATGGCTCACCCTTGCGAACCACTTCTCCGTGAACCTAGCCTAGCATGGATGTCTGTTTAGGAAGAGATACTTCCGTATCTGAGGTTGGCTTCCATACTGAGTGGAAAGAGAGGGATGCCAGAAATGGCCACTTTCAAATCTAGTGAAAACAGCTAAGTCAACAAAGGAATAACAAGATCCCAGGTTGCAAAACAAGTTGGAAAAACTTTTCTAAGAGCTGTCCTGGTCACCGCACCACACAGATCCTTTGCTTTGCCTCTGGAAACATTGAGCTCAGGGTTACTTCCGGAATTAATCTGTCGGCATAGGAACGTGCTTTTAGGGTGGAACTTCACTGTTGTCGTCGTCGTTGCTTTTTACATAGCTCACTGTAATATATTTTAAATGTCTAAGACTAGGTGACAGTTTCACATCAGTCATGAAATCATTACAGAACCCTGTCCAATGCCAGATGAGAACCGTTGTGTAGATAAAGTGGCAGTGTTTTTTCTTCCTGCAGAACTCCATCAACAATCCAGAACTATGTTCACTGGAACATTTTGAGTCATAATTCTGAACTTAAATTGATTGTCTCCTATTAGGATAATTTTTAAATGAAGCAAAACCAACAGAAAGAAAACAGAAACAACTAAAAACTTTAAATACCATGCTTATCTACAAAAGATAAAATGCAGGACCCGCAATTTGGAGGTGAATATGAACATGGCCCACATCTAATCTGGAACACATGGGTCCAAAATTGCCCTTTTACATTCAAATTGGTAAATAAGATATGCATTCTCAGTTTCATTTTCTTCCGAAGAATCTTCCAGATTTATGAATAAAGTGCAATACTTTGGACTCAAAGCACATACTTTGGACTCAAAAACCTGAGTTTCTTCAGTTTTCAGTCTGCTGCTTGCAAGATGCTTAACGTATAAAGTGCAGATCCCTTCCCCTAGCTCAGCCTGGGCTGTAGTATCTCACAGGGTTGCTGAGAAGATGGTAAGACACAAGGCATAGAACAGGGTTCACTATGTTATCCGCTGTTCTTATAGCACAAGCTCAGTTCTGACTGCTCTTGTTTTCTTAATTGGTCCCCTATTTGAAAGCGATTAGTTATTTAAAACATAGAGTCTCTGTCTCCAGAGCTTTGCAATAATGCAGAATAATTCTACACGATGCACACCAGGGCGCATGGGCATGCGCGCGCGCGCGCACACACACACACACACACACACACACACACACGCGTCTCTAGAAGGATAATTTTCTCCAAACCACATTTTAAGGGCCTGTGTGATTTGGGCAGGGATAGCGGCTGCTGCTTTCCCAGCAAATAAATTTGTCCAAATCTGTTTACTCTCAAATTTATATAAAGAGCTTCATTAGCAACAGCCATGGACTAAATGGCCGCCACATGGCACACAGAGACAGTCTTAGGATGTCGGTTTACCCAATTTTGCAGAGTGATTTGTTTTTAATGAATTACGCACACTGATCATAGGCTCTGCTCAAAGCCTCATTTACTCTGGAAATTCCTGAAATTGCTATTCATTTTTCCAAGTTTTTTTTCCCTTGAAAGTTCACAAACACTTTCTGAGAAAGAAAAGAATTAACACACATCTTTTTGTAGATTAGGAAACACAGATGATTTGATAGAAAGCAGGTTCACGTGAAATACTCATGAAAATGAATCAGATCTCTGGCTTTCTTTTAAAAAAAAAATATCTATGGAAACCCTGACAGCAAAGAAACTCTGATTAAATAAATTCAGAGTAGATTCATGGACTGGGGTCTTAAACTTCTCTGGAATAACTCATGGTGCTGAGAACATGGTAGAAACCAAATGAAGATGTGCAAACGAGTTAATAAAATCACACTTCCAAACACATTCTTTAAGAAGTTGAGCAAGGAATTGACCCTTTTCTTAGGCATCGTATCCGTGGAGCTGCCCATCTAATGGCTCATATCTATTCTGTGGCCGTGTGCGCTCGAAGAACGTCTTCCCTTCCCCATGGACGAGACAACAGCGGGGTCTCTGGGTTGTGTCTTCTGCATGGTTGCAGCTGGGAGACATAGCATTAAGTGTGTAGACAGGGTGGGTTCAATGCCAAGCAGCATTCACAGAGGGATGAGAAAAACAATCAGCTTGCCTTTTGGTCCGCCCCTGCCCCAAAGACCAGAGCACGGACACTCAGGGCACCAGGAACTGAGCACATGGCTGGAAAAGAAGCCCAGTGTGGGCTCAGTCATTCCATTAATGCACATCGTTGAACACCCACCACAGAGACGGCACTGAGCAGAAATCAACTGGCAAAGAAGCCATCCCTGACCCCTCCAGGGGCTTGCAATCCAGCCAAGAGATAAGACTAAGAGGCCAAAAATTGGATAAAATGCAAGATGCAAATAAGAATGCAATGCGAGTCAATGCAAAAGACTAAGCAAGGAGACCCTGACCCTCAGGCAAGGTGGTGTCTACCAGCCAGATCTGGGTTGAGTCTTGGCTTCACCAGAAACCTGATGAGCAACCTCGTTAGTTATTATCCTCCCTAAACTTCTGCTTCCTCGGCTGTAGAGCAGGTGTAGTGATACCCTCCCCTCTAAGTTTGCTCTAAGAAGTAAATGGCATAACCCAGGGCAAGGCAGTCAGAGCAGGCCTTACTGTCCCCAGCGCCCACTGATGGTGAGAATTCTCCAGGGTGCCCAGCGATTTAGGAGACCTCAACAGAACCAAGTCTGATTACCCAAGTCTGACGTTCTCATGCTCAGTCAACAGGCCAGCAGGCATTTCGTGAAAAAGAGCCCGTGATGAAGTAAGTTTGGAAAATTCTGGGTTAAACAAGTTTCTTTACTAAAGGACTTAGAGTCCTTATCTTCCCATTGTGCATTCAAAATCTTCATGAGGGAGGAAGTGCTTCACAAACTTGTTTGAACCTCAAATCGTTTTGTTTTCTAAGGAGCGCTTCACACATCTGTTTACTTCTGAACATCAACACAGTGAAAGATTGAGCTGGATTTCAACCGAGGTCTGTCTGCCTCCCATTCGGCCTCCTTCCGTTTCACAGCTCCTTTTGGAGGCGGGAGCTGGTCTTTGACAACTTCACCTTTTGCCAGTGCTTCGTATAGTATTTGGTTAATTTATGTGCTCAGTTCAATAATGGACGAATGCGGGAAAGAATTCAATGATGTAACAGAAAGAATGGGCGCACGTGGGCGCTTGGTGATTTCCTTCCTTCCTCGGGTAAAAGGTCCACTCAGAGTGCCAGAGACGCCAGTTACACCAACGGATTTTAATGCGCCAGAGAATCAAAAGTCCATTCGCAGGGTTTCAGATTCCACATGGCAACTAACCTTTACGAAACTGCCACTTGTCAAACTTTGGTGTAGTATCAAAGAAGAAAAGCTACGGTGATCCGGAGAACCTTATCAAAATACTCCTCCCTTCTCCAACTATCTCTGTGCGGTTGATTTTCTTCTTATGCTTCAATCAAAACATATTGGGTTGGCCAAAAATTTCATTTGGATTTTTCTGTAAGACGTTACAGAAAATCCCGAACGAACTTTGTGGCCAAACCAATATTACAACAAAGTCAGAAGTAGACTAAAAATTGAGTTGTTTTCTATTATAACAAACATCAAAGAGATTTGCAGAAATGCTAAAACAATGCTACTCTTCTCACTGATTTGGGGGGGGCGGTGGGAACATACTGTTATTTTTCATTAAAAGTGAACTATGTAGGTTATGGGGTTTTTTTAAATAAATTTATTTATTTTATTTATTTGTTTTTGGCCGCGTTGGGTCTTCGTTGCTGTGCGCGGGTTTCTCTAGTTGCGACGAGCGGGGGCTGCTCTTAGTTGCAGTGCGCGGGCTTCTCACTGCGGTGGCTTCTCTTGTTGTGCAGCACGGGCTCTAGGCACGCAGGGCTCAGAATTGTGGCTCGTGGGCTCTAGGGCGCAGGCTCAGTAGTTGTGGTGCACAGGCTTAGTTGCTCCGCGGCACGTGGGATCTCCCCAGACTAGGGCTCGAACCCGTGTCCCCTGCATTGGCAGGCAGATTCTTAACCACTGCACCACCAGGGAAGCCCCAGGTTATGGGTGTATTATTGCTATTTTAAAATAAATATTCTAAATGTTTCTCAGTTTTAAATTCTAATACAGTGAATAATAATAGATATAAGACACCAAACTCTTTGGGACTCTCAGTGATTTTTAAGATTGTAAAGGGGTTCTGAGACCAAAAAGTTTGAGAACCACTGCTCAAACTAAGTACTTCCTGAAATCTCCCCCCAAACTGAACTCCATGTGGGAATGGCTTCTAAGATACTGGAAAAGTTTAGAGCCATGATCATTGAGTTCCTAGGAAAATGCCCTATGCAGGACTCTTCTCGCTCTAAGGATCTCAATTTCCTGTGTATTTCACAGCCATATTGAAATTACTTGCAGAGATTTTTAGAATTATGCGAAGTGACAACACAAAATGGGCCCATTACTCAGATGGGAAAAATAAAGGTTAAAAAGTTGAGACAGTGTCAAAGAGCAGATCCTGGGTGGATCCACCCTGTTATGGGGGAGGAAGACCCCAGTTCTCCAAACTTCCCGGGAGCCTCTGCAGCCCAGGAAACTGTGCAGGACCCGGCTTTTCTCATGACACATCCATGGTTTGGCCTGTGGTCTCAGCTGCAATCATCATGGGAATAGCTTGTAGTATTCTGGCCCCTGTTCATTTCCGTCACCGCTGAAAGCAGGAATTATCCATGTGGGTGGAAAAAGAAAATGTGAACAATTTAAGAAACACGACAGAAGACGTAAACAAGAGCCCGGCCGCCCCCTGTTTGCTTCTCCCCAAATTTGTTTCCAACGTGGTGTTGTTCACCCGAGGTGTGATTGATACCAAGGCCTGAAACGCAGGGATGATTTAAAGTGACAGCCGGGGCCCATTTCACTGCAGTCTGAAAACTCCAGCCTCCCTGAACCCACCCCGTTACAGCCCAGGCTCAATTTCCCACACAGAGCACTGAAAAATGATTCCCAACACCAGACCGCAAGGGGCTTTTTATCTTTGCTGTCAGCCTGAAATACATTCAGAACTCAAAGCAATTATGGAAACATTTGGGTCTCCTGAACTTTTCGCTGTTGGGTTTCTCTACCAAATAAAATGAAATGAAGCTTAGTTCTTTGGGGATTAATATAAACAAAGATCATAAAGGCATCTAGTGAACGGGGTAGGGGGCGGAGATCACAGGCTATGAATGACCAACCTCACTTGCATTCAGCACAAGAACATCTTGCTTCATGGGGGAATCAGGGGCTCTAGGAGAGGGCCTTGCTATGAATACAGTTAATTCTTCTAATTAGAACCCAGGGAAATGTTGTTTCAGCTCCCCCAGCCTCACTCTGCCAATCTACATCTTCAAGGTCCTGAATAGCACCAAATGCAAATGTCCTTTTTTTTAAAAAAAAAAAAAAAAAAAAAAAAGAAGGTGGTCAGAGGGTCTAGAGGGAAGAAGGGAATTTTGAAGTATGCAGTAAGTCAACAGACCCGTGAGCAGTGGGACAGTAAAATTTCACAGCCAGGCTTTGATCTGGATTTCAGAAAAATGAAGCCATAAATGTAGAATGTTTTATGAACCCAAAATAAGAAACTCTTTGTCTTTTATCTAAAATGTCTACTGAGAAAAATCAGAGGATTATCTAAACGTCGAGCTCATTATATTTTATTTGTGGCAGGGTAAGGAGAGATCACAAAAATATTTACTGAGGTTTATTTTAACTCAAAATAAACTAAATGTCGTTTTATATATATATATATATATATATATATATATATATATATATATTCTTCAAACGGGTTTCAGTGGACAAATCCATCAACCCAAACAGGTAGAAATGAATGCCTTTTCTTGCTGAGATGGAAATTTCCCCTCTGAGGCTGCCCTGACTGCCATGAAAGTTTCATTCTGTTGTCAGCTCTGCAGGTGAAAATCCTCTCTCCACCCTTTGCTACCTGCCAAGTATCCCAGAATGGTGGTAAAAGCCACACCGTGATAGGTGACATCACAACCCGAGAACCAGCCAGACCCCTCCTCAGCACCCTACACACATCACCGCTTTTATGCTCTCTGAACCCAGTACCCGAGTTAATACTTGTCACGTAGTAGATGCTCAAGGACACCAGCCACCTGACTCTTTTCACTGGAGTTCGGTCCTCTCTGGACAGGTGCCACTGCACCCAGTTTACAGGTGAACAGACCGAGTACTGAAGAGTCCCCCTAACTTCCTCAGGCCCACGCGGCCAGTATGGAAGCCCAAAGGACTCTTTCTTACAATGCCACTGTTGCTTGTAAAGTTAGCCAAGAGGAGGGGAGAGGTGGGAGCAGACCCGAGGAAGGTGAAAATTCTCCCAGAAAATGGAAAGCAGAGAACGAGTGGTCTGAGTGAGCTGCCCAGAGGAGCAGGGCCTCGTTATTCCTGGCACCTGGTCCTTGGCACACCTGAGCTTGAGTGTATAAAGGTGCCAGCGTGGCTGGAGAGTGCAGAGGTGCACACTTGGACTCTCGGGATGCTTTAACGCTACTGGATGCAAAGTCCGTGCCCGTCCCGTTATGAACTCACGTCCGCGGAGCCCTGCGGGCGGCATCCACCGACTCCAGAGACCAGCCCACAGTGTGCCCCTGTCGTTCCCGAGCTCCGTGCTGCTTTGCATTTGTGCATATCTGTCGTAACTGCCGGGGTAGGTGCTTCCTTCCACCTCTGTTTGCAAAGTGCTTTGCTCGAGGGTCCCTCGGCAGAGTTTTTTTTTTTTTTTTTTAACATCTTTATTGGGGTATAATTACTTTACAATGGTGTGTTAGTTTCTGCTTTATAACAAAGTGAATCAGTTATACATATACATATGTTCCCATATCTCTTCCCTCTTGCGTCTCCCTCCCTCCCACCCTCCCTATCCCACCCCTCCAGGCTGTCACAGAGCACCGAGCCAATATCCCTGTCCCTCGGCAGAGTTTAATGCATTGTCTCTAGACAAGTGCTCTAGTCCTGCAGGTCGTAACCCATTAGTGGATCATGAGGTCAGGGGAAGGAGCCATATCTGTTTTATTTTTAAAAAAAAAAAAAAAAAAAAAGTAGAGCAGGGCAGAATGGAATGGAATGGAATGGAATGGAATGGAATGGAATGGGCTAGACCAAGGCACTATTCACATGGTAAGCAGTGGCTTCATCTCTGAGACTGTTTTGTGCGTGTGTGCGTGTGTGTGTGTGTGTGCGTGCACATGAGTACGCACGTGTGTGTGTGAGGGTAGCCTGGGTACGTTAGTCAGGGCTACACTATGCTGCTGTATTAGAGGGACACAATATAGTGGCTCAACAAGGTAGAAGTTTGCTTCCCTGTCTGCACCCAGCCAGAGGTGGGCAGGGGGGCCAGGGATAGTAGACAGCTGTGCTCTGTGGGATAATCTAGACTCCCAGATCCTTCCCAGGGTGTTCCACCTCCCCTGGGTGTGACCCTCATCAACCTGGCCTGGCCTGGCCCCTGCCTGAAGCAAGCCGTACGGCCCACAGGAGAGGGTGGAGAGGAAGCGGAAGGCAGGTGCTTTCCTCTTCCAAGGGCCCCACCTGAGGTGCACATACTTCTTCCCACATCCTATAGGCCGGAAGGTAGCCTCCAGGTCATACCCACTTGCTAGGAGAGACTGATGGGAAATGTAGTCTTCCAGCTGAGCAACTGGGTGCCCACTCAAACTTAGGGGGTTCTAGCACTAAAAGCAAGAAAGAGAGAATGGAGGCCAGGTAGCATCCTCCACTGCCCCAGAGACCCAGGTAAAATGACTTCTTATTAGGGATGTGTTTTAAAATGTTTGAAAGCCACTGCCTCATGGACACTCTTCCTTGTCCTTTATGAAAACCCCCAGGATCCCCTGATCTAATGAAAAGGGCATGATCTGAACTTAAGGAGAGTTGGATTGTAGCCTTAGCACCCAGTGGTTACGTGTACTCATGCAGGACCTTTGGCCTTCTTTCTCCTCAGTATTTCGGCAGTGAGATGGGGGCATGGCACCCAGCTCCCTGATTCACGGGCTCCTCGGAGTGTGAGATGAGATCAGAAAGGCAAAGCATCTGAGCAAAGTGAAGGATGCTCTGAAAGACATGTGATTATCCTCTTCAAATTCCCACTCCGCTGCTAATCAGCCATGTACACTTGAGTGAGTTTCCTCCCCTCTGGGTCTCAGCTTTCACTTTTGTGTTGTTGTTTTTGAACCTGATTGGTTTTGGATTTTTTTTTTCAGCTTTCAGTTTTAACACAGGAGAGAATCAGATTTGGTGGTCTTTAAGGTCTGACATTTTAGAATCTGCTTTTGCTGTCCCCACCCTGAGTCTTCTCTACGTGGTCTGAAGCTACTTAACTGTAAGTTTAAACAAATGAGCTGGAATACTATCGGGACGCTGTCATTTTTGCATGAATGCACTGCAGATGAGTGTGTGAAACATTATTGAGAGAAATGTTTATGTTTCAACATGATCATGATAAGACATGGATTGCGGCTGAGTTTGCTGATGTGAAATCACTGAGGGGGAAGAAAACTGAAAGTGTTTTAAAAAATTTTTCACATTAGGTGAATGTGTGGGAGGACCTAATTTCTAGCA
This sequence comes from Tursiops truncatus, assembly GCF_011762595.2. Lineage (NCBI taxonomy): Eukaryota > Metazoa > Chordata > Mammalia > Artiodactyla > Delphinidae > Tursiops > Tursiops truncatus. The sequence goes on from NC_047052.1 coordinate 2,661,159, forward strand.
ACACAACCTCAGATGGTGTTGGAAAAGATAGAGATTGGAGTGGGTGACTTTTTAGGAAGAAGGACCATGTGTTAAGAACGCTTCCTTGCCAGCCCCTCTCTACACATCTCCCAAAGCCAGCCCAAGACCAGTTAAGCAGAGAGTCATCAACCAACGTTTTTGACAAAAGGCCATGACTTTTGCACCTTTGCCATATCATTATACCTTGACATTGAGTTCTTGACATGCTGTGCTTGAAATGTACAACTTTTAGCTAATTAGAAGACTAAAAAATGCGACTTAATGAATTCAAGACTTGTTTATGCTAACCTGGCAAGGCGTTTGGCAGTGAAAAAGTGTGATTTGGTGAACATCTGATTACGAGCCGTGTGGAATTCCATGTGCGGAGAGGCTGGGTTGGATCGGATTTTTATTGAAGTATTCTCTAGTATGTGAACTAATTTCCGACTACTTCATAAAGACCCCTAAGCAGGGTTGACAAAGGATTTATCATAATTATTGCTCTGGCCAGGAAAATGATTATAAGTGATACATGTGTAAATTGTGTTTATAAAGTTTCCGAGTCACAATTAAAACATGCTGTAATTTTTCTTCCTTTTCCCTTTTTTCCTCCTAGTGATGACTTGCCTTTAAAAACTTCCTTTTTTCTCCCTCAAATTAATACCTGCCAGAGATTTCCTTTGGACAGAACAGACTCCCAACACATACCCGTACACGTTCTTAAGAAGCTTTTGATCTGCCATGTTTTCAAACCCGCCCCCTGAGAAAGTAGCTCAGCTATCAATACTTTACATAACCCTTCTGTCAAAGCCACAAACTCAAAGCAATTTGCAAATGCCATTCAATACTCATTCAGTGCTTAGCACAAGCCATTTTAAAATCATAGAGTACACTGAGAACATGTCAAAAAAGAACAGAATGGGGTTCAGAGGGCTGAGCAGAAGGAAGGTAGGAAGAAGAAAGGAATGTGTTAAGAGCCAGGGTAGAAATATCACTATAGGGAATTCCCTGGCGGTCCAGTGGTTAGGACTCAGCGCTTTCACTGCCGAGGCCCAGGTTCAATCCCTGGGTGGGGAGCTAAGATCCCACAAGCTGTGCAATGTGGTAAAAAAAAAAAAAAAAAAAAAAAAATCACCATATTGTTTGTTGGGCATAAAGTTCTATACACTTCTACTAGAGCAAACTTGGTTATTATGTTATTGTGCATATATGTGTTATTTTTGTCTCTTTGAGCTCTCAGGGTCTAAAAGTGTGTATTTAAAAATCTCCACGGGGCTTCCCGCGTGGTGCAGTCGTTGAGAGTCTGCCTGCCTATCCAGGGGACACGGGTTCGTGCCCCAGTCTGGGAAGATCCCACATGCTGCGGAGCGGCTGGGCCCGTGAGCCATGGCCGCTGAGCCTGCGCGTCCGGAGCCTGTGCTCCGCAACTGGAGAGGCCGCAACAGTGAGAGGCCCGCGTACCCAAAAAAAAAAAAAAAAAAAAAAATCAAAATCTCCAGGACTTCCCTGGTGGCACAGTAGTTAAGAATCTGCCTGCCAATGCAGGGGACACGGGTTCGAGCCCTAGTCTGGGAAGATCCCACATGCCGCGGGGCAACTAAGCCCGTGCGCCACAACTACTGAGCCTGCGCTCTAGAGCCCACAAGCCACAACTACTGAGCCCATGTACCACAACTACTGAAGCCCGCATGCCTAGAGCCCGTGCTCCGCAACAAGAGAAGCCACCGCAATGAGAAGCCCACGCACCGCAACGAAGAGTATCCCCCGCTCACCGTAAGTAGAGAAAGCCCGCGCACAGCAACGAAGACCCAACAGAGACAAAAATAAACAAATAAATTTATTTTTAAAATAAATAAATAAAATAAAAATCTCCAGCTAGTGAACACTAGATGATTTATCTATTCCTCCCCATAATGCTGTCTATTGTGGATTTATTGGAAGGACCGTTATAGTATCATAGTTTCTCATCTTTTTTTTTTTTTTTAAAGCAACGAATAAAGACTGCAAGAACAAAGGATTCCGAAACCAAGAAGTTTGCAACAACTAACCACACCCCTCCCTCACCTCGCCTTTAAAAATGCTTTGCTGAAACGCGTTAGGGAGTTTCGGTTTTGGGGGCAAGAGTCAGCCATCTCCTTGCTTAGCCCTGCAGCAAACCTTTCTCTGCTCCAAACTCTGATGTTTGTTTGGCCTCAGTGTGCATCTGGCACTTGAACTTGTGTTGGGTAAAGAATCAGTCTGAGAAACATCTTCTTTTATTTATTTTTTTCTTTGAGAGGTATGCCTTAGTTTCCTCCCAGCTTTATTGAGATATAATTGACACTTAACATTGTGTCGGCTTAAGGTGTGCAGCGTGTTGATGTGATACCTTTATATGTAGCGAAATGATTACCAGCTCAGCATCAGCTAGTGGCGCCTCCAGCCTGGCGCGCAGTTACTACTTCTTTTTGTAGTGAGAACACTTAAGATCTACTTTCTCAGCGACGTACGTGACACAGTATTATTAGCTGTAATCCCCCGCTGTGCATTAGATCCCCGGAACTTACGCATCTTACGACCTCTACCGCCTCTCACGGGCTGAGGGGCATTTTGAATCTCCAGGAGGGAGTGTAGCGTTCGGCGCTTTTGCAAACATACTTGGCCCTGGAACTCTGGTTTTCTGGAGCATCTCTTGGGGGGATTATTCCATCAGGCACACTTTGAAGGATGAGCTAAACCTGGAGGCATCTCGGAAAATATTCTGTGGTTCCTTCCTGAGGAGCCGGTGTCTCCCAAGGGGCCAATCATGAAGCGAGCTCACACCCCCTCAGTCAGTGCTGACCCCGTGCGCTCTGTTAGCGCTTGGACCGTGGATGAACAAGACACAAGGACAGGCCTGAAAACATCGACACTTCCCATTTTAATGGTAAAAGTGTGTTTTGGGAGATCATGTGGCTTGTCCCTTGGGTCTTGCATTAGAAGTCAACACTGCCCCAAGAGGGTGAGCTCAGAGCCCAATCGCCAGGGTTCAGATCCCAGCTCCACGATTCCAACCTGAGTGACCTTGGGACAGTTACGCAACCTCTCTGAGCTTCACTTTGCTTATCTGCAAAACGGAGATGCAGATTGTGCCACTTTCGCGGGTTGCTGTCGGGATTCAGTGGAGAAGCCACAGAAAGCACTTCCCCTGGAGCCTGGCACTTAATAAACACTCTGTGAATATGAGCTATTCCAGAGGCTTTTTCTCTATTACACTTTGCTGTGATTCCGAATGGAGCTGAGGCCGCATGGCCTAGGGATTTCACGTATGAACTTCCAAGCCAGACCACCTGGTGACCTTCAGCAAGGCACTTAACCCCTGCGAGCCTCAGTTTCTTTGCAGCAGGTGGGATAAAGAGCAACCCTAGCCCGCGGGGTTGTTGCAGTTCAGTGAGTTAGTATTTGTAAGCGCTGAACCCAGTGCCGTCACAAGGCTTACACTCACTAAACCTCAGCAGGACTGCGCGCTCCCCTCTCTTCTGAACGCTCCAGAAGCGGATCAGGTGGTCTCTGCAGGCTCTGCTCTTCCGTGAACGATGTTCTCCTGGGGCAGCTCCCCGCAGCCAGGAGCGACGCCGGCCGCAACTCTGTACCTGGCTCCCAGCCCCACGCTGGCTGGGGTCAGGCACCAGGAGAGACTCGGCCCTGACAGTGCACTTTCCCCGAGGGTGTGGGGCCCCTGGCTGTGCCTGTCAGCCGAGGACTGGCATCTGTCACTCTCATCATCAGATCCTGAGGTCCCAGAAGAGCGGAGAGCATCCGCTGAGGGAGTGGCCAATCCGCAACGGAAGCCCCCGAGACTGATCGTGCTGAGTCCCCTCGCGTGGAACTTGGAGCAGCGGGAGGAGACGGGCCTGACCTTTCCTCCTGATGTCCTGCCGTCTGCGTGAGGTCTGAGAAGCCAGGACAGAGTGTGGCCCTCTGGGATGTCAGCGGACTCTGGTGCTGGCTCTGCTTCCCTGTGGGTGCTGGGCAGGGGCTAAGTCCACAGTGACACCCCCAGCAAGGGTCCTGTCCACTGCCATCGTGTCCTCCAGCTCCTTTCTGATGGGACTTGGGATGAGTCCCGGGCACCGTAAGTGTGAAAGGGGCTTAACGACAGAGAACATACCTCGGAGCCCGGCCAGCAGCCCTCGGCCCCCACAGGTCATCGGCAGGCCGCATCACACATGCCGACGGCTTCCTGAGGACCTTCTCAACCCCACCCAGGACAGGCCAGACGGGGCAAGGAGTCAGTGCCCCCAGGCGCATCCCAGGGTGCGTCCCCAGCTTCGGGGCCCTCAGTGGACCCTGCCCTGGCCCGCCCGCATGCCCACAGCAGGAAAGCATCGCCAATGAATGTCTATTGCCTTTCTGGCTTCCCCGTCTCACTCCCAGCACACCACTGCCCAAGCCACATGTCAGGCTGTGCTCTGGGAAGACCCAGACTCAGACGGTGCTGACGCCGTTGCCTCCAGGAGCGCGGGCTCTGTGTCCAGCTCCCAGGTGGATGCAAGTTTCCTCCTGTCCTTAGCAGCCGGGCCCTGGCAGTGAGGTCACGTATTCGAGTTTCTTCCTTTGCAGCGTGAATGTGATAACGGCACTCCCCTCCTGGTATCAGCCTCAGGACTGACCAAGTCCGAGTACAGAAGGACCAAGAGAACGTGTGTGTCCAGGGAACAAGCAGCACACGCAGGGCAGCTGCTGTTAAGTGTGCACTTAGCACAGTTTCTCAGCCAGTTGGAGCCTCAGTTTGCACATCTGTGAAATAGGAGAATAATCGATGACAAAAGCCAATACGACGCTTGCTGGGAACCTGCACTGAAGGGGGCTCGGTAAACACCAGCTGCTGTTGTCATTGTGATTGTCGACGACTCCCTGTCATGACTGACCCCCACACAGCAGTGCCTGAGATGCTGGCTGAGTGACGGGAAAAGCTGACCAGCTGCTGCAGAGGTAAGGGCGGGGCATAGATCCAGTCGGTCACCCAATAGCCACAGGCAGGATTCCCCTGACACAATTCCTTGTCAGATCACAGAAGGAATGCCGAAGGGGCCAGGGAAGGGGAGATGCTCTGATAAAAATCACTAAAATAACATCCAATGCTAGAGATCAATATATGCATCTTCAGTTTAACTGCTTGCTTTGTCCTTCAACAGCACTGAACCTGTGGCACTCGGATGGCACAGGTGATGGGCTGCGTGCGACTCCCAACGCAGATGAGAGTAGCCCCGCGGGGACCAGATGCTGAGCAGTGCTTTACCACCATGGTCTCGGTGAGTCCCAGCCAGGTGCCAGGTCGGTGCGAGTGGCTGTACTGAATGGTTGTGGAAACTGAGGCTCAGAGAGACGGATCCACTCGCCCCTCGCCGGGCAATAGCAGAGCAGGGGCTGACCCCGGTCCATCTGAGGACCACGGAGGAAGGGCTGGAAGCACCAAGGAGGCTCAGATGCAGAGCTGAGATGGAGAGAGCTCTCCACCTCTGGTCTCAGCCAGGGCTCCCCGTGGGGCAAACCTACACCGGAGCCAGGGTGCAAGGCCTCTGGGAGGTGTTGGCAGACAAGAGCAGAGGTGGAACAGGGACGGGCTCTGGGGACAGGCCACCGTCTGCTGCAGAAACAGAGTTCCCCCTTCTCCCAGGGTGGCCACAGGTCTTCCGTGGACACCTCACAGGCTCCTCCGCCCCTCCCTCCCCTGCAACAAAGCTGGCAACTCCCCTCCCTGAAAAAGAAGGGGAAAAGCGTGAATACATTGGCCGGCTCCACATGATACAATACTGTGTTAGTCCCACCATTTCCTGCTAAGTCACTCTCTTCTTTTACAAAGTTCAGCCACTTACCAGGAAGATGAAAACAAGCACTTCCAGCCACGTAAAAATCTGTGCAATGATCCCACCATCCCCAGAGCATGCGGCAAAGGCCACACATGTGCCCACAATGGGCCACCTCCCTACCCCGAAGGCATGGGCGGGCAGCCAGGGAGGGGACCCAGCGCCCAGCAGCACCCTACACACCCAATGCAGCCTTCTGCTCTCTGCTGAGCTTGGAAGCCGACCTCCCTGGATGGGGTTCAAACACCTACACATTTTTATCAGCTTTTAAAAAAATGGAAGTGAAAAGTCTAATGGGATTGCTGAGTAGAGATTGAACCGTTCCAGGGGAGGAAGTAATATGGGATAAAAAGAGGGTGTTGAGTTTCAAAGCTCCTAATAGAACGCTGGCGAAAACTTGCATGGAGAGCACTTGTCCTCAGAGTGCCAGATTTCATTTTGGATATCTGGTCAGAAAAAGAAGTGAAAATGTCGAGTAGAGAAAGAAATTAGGGCGACCGAGGACTTTCATGGTGGGAGGAAATGTTTAACTAAGTGCATTATTCATTTTTCATTGATTTAAATGCCAGGGGCTTTAGCTCAGAGTGTGGGGCTGGCAGTAAGGTCCAGGCCCAGCAAAGCTGTGCAGTTCAACTTCTTTTCTTTTTCGTAATCTCAGTTAAACAGCTCTGGTCCTCTGGGGTCTTTTGGCTGAGAGCAAATATTCTGTCTCCTCCAGGGAAACTCTGCCTTTTTGCTTGGCAGAAAAATGGAACTGGTAACCTAATAGAACTTGCGTTTCTCTGGTTACCAGGACTGAGTGAGCCTTTAATCTCCACTGAATTACCCCATCCCCTGGGATTGGGTGGGAGGTCTTTGAGTCAGTGAAAAGTTCACTGTGGTTTTGACATAGGCCTGCTATTTCTTGCGTCTCCAGAGGGGACTCTGTGAGTGAACCATTCTTGAAATCACTCAGAAATGCCTTACTTTTTCTTTCTGACTCTGACATACAACAGTCATCTCTCTTCTTATTTGATGTGTTCCAAAATGTCGTAGTTGCTGCAAACTACTTCCCTAACTGATCTGGAATGCAGACTAATTCCCGTGCCCTGAAGTGGTTCATGGGTCCCAAATTTGGAAATCGTTTCATACATTTAAGACTAGCCTTGTTAGGGCTACAGTTTAGAGTCATGTTTAATAAACAGACCACCCCCTCCCCCGCCAAAAAACTCCACAAAAAACAGAGGAAGACTATGGTCTCTGACCCTATTATCATAAATGTTTTTTTCTAATTCTACAAACATTGTGGTAATAATCATAACAATAACAAAAATAGAAGCGAACATTTGTGAGACACTACCTTCCAGGCACCGTACTGAGTATCTTACATACTCAGCGCATTGGATTTCCCTGATTATCTGTGAGAGAGGCCTTGACACTCACAGAGAAGTTCACAGAGGGGCACAGAAGTGGTGTGGTTTGCTCAGGTTGACACAGACAATAAGAGGTGGCCCCAGGACAAAGTTCTCTTTGGTGAATTCACCGTCATCTGAGTCACCCGCAGGGGTAGAATTTATGGGTATCTTACAATCACTGATGCCACAGTTTTGACCCAAGGGGCCACCATACCAAAAGCTTCTACTCCAGTAAGGAGTAAGAACCAGCGGTCCCTTCTTCTTCCCACTTATCCATCCTGGAGACCTGGTCCATGGCTTAATTCAGATGTTGGCTACGTCACTTGCACTCGTATCCCACTGGCCAGAAGTTAGTCATACGACCATGCATGGGAGGCTGGGAAATGAAGTCCTTACCTGGACAGCCACATACCCAGCTGAAGCCCTGGGATTCTATTACTAAGGGAAAGGGAAAGTGATACTGGGTGACAATAGCTGTGTCTGCCACAATCCATGCACGATTGTGGCCCCAGTGACTGTCCCCATCTCCAGTACATAAGTCCTGAATAAATAAACTCACCTGTCAAAGTTTGCCAACCTCAGATAAGAACCCCAACCATTATTCCAAGCTTCCGGAAGTCCCAGCATTAAAAAGTAGAGTAAAAATCCTCTTATCCGCATAGATAAGGCAAATGCTGGTACCCCCATTCACAACTGAGGATGGAATATCCATGCTCCCCTACTTCCTTACCAAGAGGACCCCGATTTTATTCAGGGTGACAGCAGAGCCGTCACTCTTCCTTCCAGAAGAATCCTTAATAATCTGCGTGGACGCTCTCTGCTCCAGGAGGTGGAGCCTCATCCCGCCCTCGAGTGTGCGCTGAATTACTGCATTGCTTCCAAAGGATGGAGACCAATAGTAGCCTTAGAGTGAAGAAGCCCGGCAGACACTATGTTAATCAGGTGACCAAGGGCAACGTCACCAGTGATAAGTCATGTGGATATGATGCCCCCGCCCCAATATCTCTGTGCATATAACTCTAGTCAAAGCATGAGAAAAGCCCAGTTGACAAACAAACTCAACCTGGGGGACATTCTACAAAACATCCTACCATTCCTCTCTGAAACTGTCAAGATCATGACAGCAAGGAAAGTCTCGGAAATTGTCACAGCCCAGCAGAGGCTAAGGAGACATGATGACTAAATGCAGTGTGGGACCCTGGATGGGACCCTGGGACAGAAAAGGACCTTGTGGGAGAACTGGTGAAATCCAAATAAGGTCTGGAGTTTAGTTAACTGTATGTATCAGTGTTGCTTCTTACTTTTGAAAGTGTGCCATTGTGATGGAAGACAGTAACAGAAGGGGAGACTGGGTGCGAAGATAGTAGCAGAAGGGGAACAGAAGGGGAGACTGGGTGCAGGGTATGTGGGAGCCCTCTGCACTGTCTCAGAAGCTTTTCTGAAAATCTAAAATTGTTCCAAAATAAAACAGCATCAAAATAAAGAAATACCCAGCATCCCTTGCAGTTAGAGGCAGCCAAATGACCCGGTTCTGGCCAACGAGATGTGAACAGATCTCTGTCCACAGACGTGGGTTTCTAGGAAAGCTATCGTGTGCGTGCGTGTTTTGCTTTGTTTTAAATAAAATCTTGGCACACACCTCTTCCCCTTTTCTTATCACCTCCTCCATGCCTGAAATGCAGGCTTAGTGCCTGTACTCAGGACCGAGGGCAGTAAGCCAGAAGGAGACCCAGTTCTTAACAAGCCCGTCAGCCACTGCAGTGTGCTGGACTGCCCATCTTTGGAACCCTTGTCGCACAGGAAAATCAAGCCTCATAGCCTGACTTCATTTGATGAAGCTGGGTTAAGTTTCTGTGATATGCAGAGTCTGCTCTAGTGGATGTTAAGTGGAATCATAGGAAGTTGCCAATAGTTGATTATTCGGACTTACAAAAATGGCAGTTACCAAGTGTGACCTACCATGGGTTATATTTTTTCCAAGTGTCATTAAAACATCTTCATCAACTACAAATCTAAATAACAAGCAGTAGCAAACGCCCCTCTCCAGCATTTTTTGGGGGGTGAGCTTTTGGTCTCTTAAGAACCATAAGAATAGACCTTAAATGTCCTGTTTTACCTGGGATGCTGTCACTGCTTGAGACTGCAGATGATTCAGTGAGAGATTCTCAGCCTATCGCCACTGCATGCATTAGATGGCACTGTTGGTGTTTAGAAAAGATTCTTATCTTCCTAGCAGTTTCACTCTTAGGAATATGCCCAAAAGAATTGAAAACAAAGGACTTGAGAAAATACTTGAATATTCATAACAGCGCTATTCATAATAGCCCAAAAGTGGAAACAACTCAAACGTCCAGAAACTGATGAACGGCTAAACCAAATGTGGTCCATCCACACAGTGGAATATTATTCTGCCATATAAAAGGAATGAATTTGTGATACAGGCTACAACACAGATGAACCCTGAAGACATTATGCTCCGTGAAAGAAGCCAGACACAGGAGAACATGTATGATTCCATGTGTCCGAAATGTCCAGGATAGATAAACCAATAGAGACAGAATGCAGACTGGTGATTCCAGGGGCTGGAGGAGGGGAAAACGGGAAGCAACTGCTCAATGAATACAGAGTTTCCCTCTGGGGTGATGAAAATATTTTGGAACTTGATAGAGATGGTGGTTGCACAGTGTTGTGAAAGTACTAAATGGCACTGAACTGTACACTTTAAATGATTAATTTTATGTTTTGTGAATTTTGCCCTAGATTTAAAAAAAAAAAAAAAAACAACCTTTTTTTCAGTGCGTTTAAATACATGATAGAACCAAGATAATAATCCAACAAAATGACTTATAATTGAGATAAAAGAAAATAAGATCAAGCCAGCCAAGGGCAAAAAGCTCTCTGTGCACTGGGTTTGTACCTCCAGTGTGCCAGTTATCTCTTGCTGCAGAGCGAAACCCTCGAAAGTGCAGTGGCTTAAGACAATGACGACATTTATTTTGCTCACACATCTCTGCATCATGCAGGGTTTGGCAGGGATGGCTCATCTCTACTCCGCTCAGCACCACCCAGGACTGGTCCAGGTGGAGGCTGGAATCGTCTGAAGGTCCTCTGGTTCACCTGGCTGGTGGTCGATGCTGGTGGGGACCTCAGATGGGCCGGGATCAGGACGCTCACATGTGGCCCTTCCGGGTGGCTGTTTGGCTTCCTCAGAGGATGGCAGCTGGGTTCCAAGGCTGAGCATCCCCGGGGGTCCAGGTGGACGCAGCATCACCTTTCATGTCTGAGCCTCAGCTGTCACACAGCATGGCTCGCACTACAGTCACCAGCCTGGGCAGATGCAAGAGTAGGGGACGGTCAGCGTCTCAGTGTAGGAAGAGCAGGGGGCTGCGGTAGATGGGTGCAGCCATCCTGGGCGGTGCAGCCTGACACGACCATCATGTTGTAGGTGTTTATACTCTTGCATATGAAGGACTGCCGCGGAAAGGACCCGGAAGAAGCCTAGTTAATAACGTATAACTAGGCATCTAACAGTAGTTTGGAGCTGGTGATGGAGATGGTCTCTGGGTTTTCACCAGAGAGCTTAGAAGTCAGCCCTGCACTCTCACTGACGTTAAAGGATCATGTGGAAACAGTTAGCAAATGTCCAACACTACTGAACTCTGTCATCCGTACGTTAAAAATCTTTCTCATCGGCGGCCTCCCATTACAGCCATAATGAAGAACCTCTGGGCTAATTATTGCCCAGAGATATTTAGTTGACTCCACATACACTGGTAACTGACTTAAAACATTAAACACATCTGTGTTTACCCCATCAATAACTTTCCTCTCCCCAAAAAGAGAGAAAAGGAGAGTAAGAAAGAAGAAAAAGAAAAAAATTGATCCAAAGTTGTTTGGGTTAAACGCCAGCATTTTCGTCTTAGGGATGAAAACCACTTCCTCCGAAGGCCAGACTTCTCACAACACGCGCTGAGAGTCCGTGGGGAAATGTTTAGGGAGGAGAGAGACCCCCAGATGCTCAGTCTCACCCCATGATGCGACATCCTTCCGAGGCACAGAGAGCGCGGTGGTCCTACTCCTCCCTCAGGATCCCCAGATTTCTGTCCTCATGAGTGGATCCCACAAATCGCCGGGGAGCCTGGATAAGGAAAGGGGTGGAGGGTGGTGCAGTGGTACCATGATGCAGCTTGAAAACCCTGAAATGCTGGTAAACCCCATACGCCCAGAGCCCCGGGGCTCCCGCTTCCTCCTCCTCTCCGCAGCTGGAGCCTCAGTGTGTGCGTTTCTCATGGAAGGCCGGCTGCAGGCCGACGTGTGCATGAGAGAAGAGGAAAAGCCTTCTGCTCTGAATTCCTATTAAGGAAAACACCATCCACTTTGTACTATTTGGTGGAAGGTGAGAGGTCAGACAGGGCTCTGACCGCAGGCCAGACGCTTCGGCCGCCTCCTCCTGACACTGAAAACGCAGAGCAGCGATCTCCCCCGATGGTAACTAACCTCACAGAAGTAAGATTGTTAAAGCCCACGTGTGACTATTTCTCATGGCAGAGTGATGACCAGGACGCCCAGTCTGTTGGCGATGATTGTCGCGTGAGCCCCTAGTCTATCAGAGAGGCATTTTCCAAATCTGTGAGAGCAGAGCTTACAAGGAAGATTAAAGAGCTGCAGTGGCCCGATGGTCTGTGGCCGTGCTTACTGCCACCGGGACCCCCCAGAATGGGGGCTGACTGCTGGTTACAGAGGGGGCCTCGTGTGAGGGGAGCTACTTGGAGACTCAAGCTCGGTGCTCGGGTGCCCCCTCCTTGCTTCCTCGGGGTGATCTGTCCCCCAACCCCACCTGGAATGACCATACTTCCTATGGGAGAAACACACCCTGGGCCTGGGTGCTGACTTGGGACGGTCGGTTCTCCAGGAAAGAAGGGAATGCAGGCAGCACCCCCCGCCACCCCCCACTTTCCCCTCCGTGATGTCTCCCAGGGGAGGGCCGCCGTTGAATCTCTCCCACGGCGGGCGATCTTGCTCAGCCCTCAGTGTTTGGACAAGCCCGCCTCACCTGTCCTGGGTTCCTTCTCACCTGTGTCATTACTGTCCAGGTTGGTGGGGCTGTGGACGGCCTGAGCCTTTGAGCTCAGGCCACCGTGCCCAGCCCTTTCGTCTGTTCAATTCGATGCTAAGTCTGCCCTGAGCTAGGTTCACGGCGGGGAAAGGGGACCAAGGCAGACACCGTCCAGGACATCCGAAGGCAGGGATCTAGGGAGTCACAGAGATTCAAGCTCTTGCTGATGGGCGAGCGCGGCCAGCAAGGGAAAGGGCTGGGGTGCTGCAGGCAGAGGAACAGCCGTGGAAACTTCTCTGTCTCTGCATCTCTGAGCCTCCTCACCTGGAAAGCGGAGAACGTAGTTACCTGGTCTCCATGCTTCCCTCCTAGTGCCCTGCACCCTCCTCCCCACACTTGAGCTGCAGGGATTCTTTTAAAACCTAAGTCAGCTGCTGTTCCCCTGCTCAAAACCCTCCAGTGGTTTCCCCCTTCACTTGGAATTAATGAAGTCTTTGCAAGATCCCACAAACCCTGCTCCCCTCGCCCACCTCCACCTGCCTGTCCGCCACATACCACCCCCCGACCCCCTGCCCACTCTGCTGCAACACACCAACCGTTTGCACACACAGACAGCTGCCTCGGGACCTTTGCACTGGCCGTTCCATCCCCTCTTCCCAAGACACCCTCCATCCTCACGTCCCTCTGACCATGCTCAAATGCCACTCCTCTGAGAGGCTGTCCCGTGCCCCTGTGTGACATCACTGCCCCCCCCCACCCACCCCGCCCCACCCCCAGTCCCTCTCTATTCCCTGGCCCTGCTTTTGCCTTCCCAGCACTTTTCGCCCCTCGATACGGTGTATCTTTTTCCATTTAGTGTAGGTCCTCCTCTAGTGGGTCGTGGCTGTATCCCCACACCTAGCCCAGAGCTGGGCACGCGGTGGCAGCCCGTGCTTCGTGTGGCCCTCATCGAATCAGGGCTGGTTCTAGATGACCCGTAGAATACTGGGAGGTGACACGGGTGGCTTCTAGACTAGGCCACAGAAGGGCTTGCAGCTTCCCCTGTGGGCTCTCAGAGCACCTGAGCCACCCTGTAGGAAAGGCGGCTTCCTCGCGGCCCAGTGAGAGCACCTACGTGCAGAGGGAGATGCCTCACCCCACTGCCCCAGTTCCCATCATGGAGACAAGGCCTCCGACAAAATGGAGCAGAGACGAGGGGTCCCCACCAGCCCCTGCCCAGTCGCAGACTCGTAAGCGAAAGAAAAGACACCGTTGTCTTAAGCTGCTAAGTTTCGGGGTTATTTGTTCCGTTGCAGCGATGACCAGAACGTGTCCGGAGAAAGGGCTGTACTCGGATTCTTCTCTCAGGGTAGGCTTCTGGGGATCCCCCGCCAGCTGTGAGGGTCAAAGACCAGCGGGTGCCTGGCGTCCGCCCAGCGCTGCACCCAACAGTCGGGCCGGGCCCGGTCGTGCGTCCAGTTCACGCACCACTCACAGCGCTTGAGCTCGGCTCCTGCCGGCATCTTCAGGGGCCCAAGGCCGTGGGGGGAGGGCGGCTGGGAGGGTGTGGGGGGAGCAGAGACAGTGGGTCTCATCAGGCCTGCAAGATGCTCCGAGCTTCTCCTGGACCCAGGTCGGTAATTAAAATGTCACCAGGGGCGCATCCCATTCGCACGAAGTGATGCTTTGTACGGGGTCACAGCAAATTGAAGTCACCTGGCAAGAGGCCCCTGGGGCTCTGGGAAGGCGCCTGTCCCCGGGGCCGCGGGTGGGGGCTCCCGCTCAGCCGTCCACGCCAGCAGCACGGCCTCTACAGAAGTGAGTGGCAGATGTGGGGAGCAGGGGGCCCATGCCTTTAAAGTGGCCGAAAAGTCAGGATTCCAACCCACAGTGGAAAGACATGCAGCAGGGGAGCTGCCAGGGTCGGAGAGTGATTTGGTTCCTTGACAGGAGGCTCCAGAGGAGAAGGCAGATCAAAAGAGGCCATGGACGCCCTGGGGATCTCGGCCTGGGAACGCAGGCGAGCCCTCTGGCATCTCCCGCCCAGACCAGCCTCTGTCTCGGGCTTCAGAGGGCACCCTGGGAACTGGGCTTTTCCTGCCCCATAGCTGACTCTCCTCGGACCCCTCAGGAGGCTTGGGACAGCACGCCCGTCGTCCAAAGGCTGCTGTCGCCCAAGGCTTATTGCAGACGCCCCAGACACTGCCATGCTCAGCGTCTGCTGTGCATCATCTCATGGCATCCCCACGGAACCCTAGCAGCCCTGTTCCCCAAAGGAGCACCCAGCCCGAGAGGTTGAGGCTCTGCCCCCTGCCCCCGAGTGTGACCCGTGGGCCAGCCTCGGAACGGGGAGACTACCCTTTTGGGAGAAGCCTTGAATCCTGGCAGCGGTGGTGGGGAGTGGCCTGCACTCAGCTCATGACCCTCTCCCCAGACACTGATTAATCCATCTGCCGGCTCGACCTTTCACCTCCAGGGGACTTAACCTCATCTCTCTCCCAGTCCAGGGCCCCAGGACAATTTGGCAGGACCACATCTCACTCTCACGGGGGCCCCCAGGCCTCTGAGATCCACCTGTCTGTACCACATGCACGATGAGAAACACGCTTCACACCTCACCCCGGCAGAACCAGAACAACATTCCTGCTACCCCCGATGTGGTCTGGAATTTTCTATTCTATTCTAGCCTTGTTTATTTCCGTTGTTGTTGAAGTGTAGTTGATTTACAATGTTGTATTAATTTCTGCCGTAAAGTGATTCAGTTATACATACATATATATATATATCCTTGTTCATATTCTTTTCCATTATGGTTTATCCCAGGATATTGAATATAGTTCCCTGTGCTATACAGTAGGACCTTGTTGTTTATGCATTCTATATGTGATAGTTTGCATCTGTTAATCCCAAACTCCCAATCCATCCCTCTTCAACCCCCCTGCTTGGCAACCACAAGTCTGTTCTCTATGTCTGTGAGTCTGTTTCCACTTTGCAGATAAGTTCATTTGTGTTGTATTTTAGATTCCACATATAAGTAATATCATATGGTATTTGTCTCTCTTTCTGACTGACTTCACTTAGTTTGATAATCTCTAGGTCCATCCATGTTGCTGCAAATGGCATTATTCCATTCTTTTTTATGGCTGAGTAGTATTCCATTGTATATATGTACTATTATCTTCTTTATCCATTCCTCTGTTGGTAGACATTTAGGTTGCTTCCACGTCTTGGCTATTGTGAATAGTGCTGCTGTGAACATATGGGTACGTGTGTCTTTTTGACTTAGAGTTTTCTCCAGATATATGCCCAGGAGTGCGATTGCTGGATCATATGGTAGCTCTATTTTTACTTTTTTGAGGAACCTCCACACTGTTTTCCATAATGGCTGCACCAATTTACATTCCCACCAACAGTAGACTTGTTTTTTGTTTTTGTTTTTTTGCGGTACACGGGCCTCTCACTGTTGTGGCCTCTCCCGTTGTGGAGCACAGGCTCTGGATGCACAGGCTCAGCGGCCATGGCTCACAGGCCCAGCCGCTCCACGGCACGTGGGATCTTCCCAGACCGGGGCACGAACCTGTGTCCCCTGCATCGGCAGGCGGACTCCCAACCACTGCACCACCAGGGAAGCCGTAGACTTGTTTATTGATTCTACAATTCATTATCCCAGTGTTCCAAAAATATGTTCCCGGAAGTTAACATTTTCTTATTGATAAACCCTCCTTTTTGTCATGACTTTTTTCATTTGCTCAATCAATAAATATAAATGTTATTTACACTAAAGAAAGAGTCCTTTACCCCAAAGAGATACTCTGAGAACCACCTAGTTCTCAGAAGTCTAATTTAGCAGAGATTCTGAACTAGGGTGCTCCAACTTTGCAACTTTGGAGCCACCTGGAGGGTTTTAACCCTCCCAATGTGCAGGTCACAGCCTGACCAATTAAGTCAGAGCCCAGGGGTGCGGTAGGTGGGGCAGGAGGACTGGTTGTTTCTAAGGGTGATTCCAGCGCCCAAGGCAATAGGAAAAAATATTGTTCTCACAATAACTGGGTCTGGGTGGAGCCTGAGACTCTGCATTTCTACAAGCTTGCAGGTGATACTGCTCATCCAGGGACCCCACTTGGAACATCAAGTTTTAAACCCTGGCTGAACACAATAATTACCTGGGGAGCTTTTAGACCCCATCCCAGGGGAATTGAACGTGAGCTTCTGGGTCCCAGAGGCAGCATTCCGTATTTTCCTGAAACTGTGCCCTTGATTCTAATGTGCTTGGGCCAAGGGGTGCAAACGCCTGGCTTTGAATCCCACAGCCGTGGGGCCGGGGATGAGTTCCTTTGTTCTCTGAGCCTCAGTTTCCCTATCTATAAAATAGGGATGGTGTGTGTGTCCTGGGGGCCTTGAATGGGACTTAGACTTGGCCAGGTGGTCTGGTGGGCAGGTGACACCAACTTTTATTCACCTGGGCTGAGAAGCATGAGGAAGCATCCTGAGAAAACACAGTTCTTACAGAACCTGGAGTTCTTTCTGGAGAGGGAGAGAGAGAGAAATCAGTGAAACAGGTGGGCCACTCTGGGACTGGGCCCGTCGGCCACGTGGAGAGGGTCCTTGTCCCCATAGCATCCTTGGGGATTCTGCCAGGTTCTGCCCCCTGGCTCTGCCCTTCTCATGCCCCTGGGTACCCCAGGGCCTTGCCATCCAGGAAGAAACTGGTCTGATGGACAATCAGTTCCTTCCAAGCTTTGGAATCAAAAGACTTAGGCTCAAACCCCAGCCCTGCTGTGTGACCTTGGGCAAGTGACTTAACGTCTCTGGGCTCTCTTCTTCATCTGTGTAAAATAGGAATGATAAGGATCCCTCTAAGGTCATTGTGAGGTAAAAAGAGGCGTTATGTGCACGTGATAAATATTATTATTTTGAATTGTGCTAGCTTGAATGAAATAGGTGTTAAGGAATAGGTAGGATTGTGAGGTCACGTTGGAAAATGGAGAAATTAAAAGGAAAAATATTTTCAACTTTTCAGAAAACATCTAAACGCTCCTGATGGAAATCTGTTTTTCAGCTGTGACAGCACCGCCCCCAGGCTTCCAGTCTCAGCAGAAAAGGGCTGCTTTCTGGAGCTGTGTGCCCTGAAAACAGCGCCCAGGGTTGTCAGAGCCCACACGGGCCACGGGCCTCCGGGAAGTCGGGCTCAATCCAGTCTGACCAGACCTGGGGTGTTTGCCTGGGTGCCCAGGATTGTCTCGACATGGCCTGGCCATGTCCGAGCGTGCGAGGCTCCCCTGTGGGGCCTGACGGCCCCGCTTGGCAGTGGGCTGGGCCGCACGTTGGCGCCAGGACTGAGAGGATGACGAAGTGCTGAAATCTGCCCGAGACAGAGTAGTATCAGATGGTGTGGCTGCCAGCTCCACGCTCCACGCTCAGCGAGCGCATCCTTGGCGACCGACGGGGAGACAGGAGGGCAGGGCTGACAGTTATCAGCTGGGGAGCTGGCCAGACATGGCCCAGGGGCTGAGCTAGCGTGGGTGGTAGAAAGCAGCACTGGACTGGGAGGAAGGCCCCTGCTTCTGTCCGTGTCACTGACCAGGTGATGAGAGAATCGGCTGCGCAGTGAGGAGTGGAGGCCCTGATGTCACATGTGTGTGTGGGCCCTGCTGCACCCTGCCTCAGATGCATGGATGCAGATAGGTGATGGGTTAGACAGATGGATGAATAAACAGGCAATAGAGACAGAGATATATGTAGATGATAGACAGATAGATGATAGATAGGTGACTGATAGATAAATGATTGATAGGCAGATAGATGATAGATACATAGATAGGTGACTGATAGATAGATGATAGACAGATAGATGACAGGTGATTGTTAGATAGATGATAGATAGATATATAGAGAGATGGTAGATACATAGATGATAGTTAGATAGATAGGTGATAGATATATAGATGATAGTTACATAGCTAAATAGATAGATGATAAATAGATGATAGATAATAGACAGATAGATGATAGACATATAGATGATAGATCATAGATAGACAGATGATAGAGATGGGTGGGTAGAAATGGATGACAGATAATATAGATAGATGTAGATAGGGCAACTGGGAAATTTTGAGCAGTTACTTGGTATCTGATTATTTTGAAGAATTATTGTTCATTTTTCAGGTGTGAAAATGGTCCTGTACAGAGAGTAGACCCATGGCTAGGCCTGGCCAGTCAAATTCCTGCATGAATTTTATGTATATATGCTGAGGAGAGAGCGGCTTCCACTTACCTCTTGGATCTCCAGGACCCAGCGAATAGCAGGAAAGAGAAAAATAAAACAAGATCACCGTGCAGCACAGGTTTGCTGTCCACCAGGCACTCACTTGGGGCAGAGAAACGGATGAACAAGGCAGGGGTTTGTGCTCGATGAGACTGAAAATTCCGTTCCTCAGTTACACCAGCCCCATTTCAGTGCTCTAAGAGCCACACGTGTCAACCCCTGGGACAGTGAGGTTCTGGAATGTTCCATCGTAGCAGACTGTTCTTCTGGACGGCGCTGTGTTAGGGAGTGTGAGAATAGGTGCAGCTCTTGTGAGGGCAGCGAGCTAAGAGGTGTTGCCGCGCAAGGTGGGAGTGAGCAGGGCTGTGGGCAGCGGCGACGGTGGGCAGCTCTGCCCGGTGTGTGGGCGCCCCGGCTGCCATCCCGCTGAGAGCATGCAGGAGAGTCCCTGGGCTTCCAGGCCCCGCATCCTGCATGGAGAGGAGCGTTAGTCAGCTACTCCCTCCTACTCCTTCACCACGAGGGCAGCTTTTGTTAACCCGCCCGCCAGCATCCTACTGTTTATTGGCTTCCGGAGTTAGACTCACTGTGTCCAGGGCAGCTCCAGGTCTGCATCTGGCATTTCCTCTTCAAGTTTCAGTGCGTGGCCCAGTGTCTCTCCCCAAATTTCCACCCCCAGCTGCCCCTATCCTCGTGCCCGGCGTGCAAAGCGGGCCAACTATGCCACTGGTTCCCCTCTGGGGGCTGACAACCACGAACAGCCCGAGCCCTGCTCAATTCCAGCCCGTCACTCACCCTCCAGACCCGCCCCCCAAGCTGCCTGGACCAAGCCCTGGCCCCCACGGCCTGCTTCTGTCCAGGACTCCAACTCCCAGATGACCTAAATCTACCCAAACCATTTTGTCGTTTTAGTACAGAGGACACCAAGGATGGCCCTTTCTACAATGAGCCACTGTGCTGCTTGAGCTGAAATGGCTCTTCTGAAGCCGAGGTGGGTCTACTCGGGAGGAAGGGAGATTTTCTGCTCAGCGTGGACTCAATGCCCACATCCTGGGCTTCACGTCACTCTCACATCATTTGAGATTTGAGGTAGTTTTTTCTCTTGGCTAAATGTTTATTGTGGAATTGATGGAAGCTGCCTGTCTGCAATGACTTCTAAGGCGTCTGGGCTCCAAATGGCTGTTGGTAAAAGATTTGTTGGGGACATGGAAGGTTTTGGACAATTCCGACTCTGTGGCTCAGTTTCTCCAGTCGCCTGGCCGGCACGGGTCTGGAAGGAGTAATGTAAATGTCAGCTGGGAGCTGTTGATGAAATAGATCAAACAAAGCCCCTGGGAAGGTTTGCCGGGGGCGGGAAGCAGAATGACTTTCAGTGGCTGGACGCTGGGTGATGCAGGTGCGACTGTAGAATCTGAGAGCGTGGTGCTGGGCAGCAGGTGGCCAGGGACCAGGAGCTCCAGCAGGTGGGCAGGGTGCCAGCCCAGCAGTAGGAGGACAGATGCCAGCGGCAGTGAGGTTTGGGTGCACCTTGCAGGGTCTCCTGTGATGCTGGATTCAGGGACAGGAGCCCAGAGCCTGGAAGGACTGAGAAAAGTCAAACAGAGCCCCAAGCCTGGGAAAGATAGAGCATCAGGCCAGGACGTGGGCTCATAGGAACAAGGCAGAAAGACACACGCTCAGTCAGGAACCCTGGTGGACCCATGGACACAGGGAAGAAGCTAAGAGCCCAGTCGCTGGAAATTGTTTGCCACAGAAAGATTCTGAAATGATTGTGGCTGCCAACTGAAGCCCCGCCAGGCTGTTTACAAACCCAGAAGTATACACGCCCCTGTGGGGCCCACACTCCTCCCTCACGGCACTGGAGCACGTTGGCTCTAGTCTCAGGCAGGAACTGCCCTCGTGGAGGCAGAATGCCTGCCTGAGTACCAGGCTTGCATCCTATCTCCCTGAGCTACCCCAGTCAGAGAAATTTTTTGGTTGCCCAGTATATATAAAAGTTGTGTTTACACTACACCATGGTCCATTAAGTGTACAGTAGCATTATGTCTCAAACACAACATTCATACCTTAATTTTTAAAAATTTGTTGCTAAAAAAGGCTAACCATGAACCTTCACCGAGTCATAGTAGTAACACCTACAGTCACTGATCACAACTCACCATAACAAATATAATAACAATGAAAACGTTTGAAATACTGTGAGAATTACCAAAACGTGACACAGAGACATGAAGTAAGCAAATGCTGTTGGGAAAATGGCGCCGATGGACTTGCCTGATGCAGGGTTGCCACAAACCAGCAACTTGTAAAAAACTGGAAGTGAGATAAAGCAAAGTGCAGTAGAACAAGGTGTGCCGGGACTTCCCTGGTGGCGCAGTGGTTAAGAATCCGCCTGCCAATGCAGGGGACACGTGTTCGAGCCCTGGTCCAGGAAGATCCCACATGCCGTGGAGCAACTAAGCCCGTGTGCCACAGCTACTGAGCCTGTGCTGTAGAGCCTGCGAGCCGCAACTACTGAAGCCCACACACCTAGAGCCTGTGCTCTGCAACAAGAGAAGCCACCGCAACGAGAAGCCCGCGCACCACAACGAAGAGTAGCCCCTGCTCGCTGCAACCAGAGAAAGCTCATGTGCAGCAATGAAGACCCAGTGCAGCCAAAAATAAATAAATTTAAAACAAAACAAAACAAGGTGTGCCTATACTGAGCAGGCAAAACAACAAATGTCGATCTTGTCCTGGGGCCGGGCCACCCTGCACTCTACTCCTCCAGTCTCTGACGTGGCGGGGGACACTTGTTCACCTTCCTGTGATGTTAGGAGCACTCGCTGGACATGTTTTGGGGCAGTGGACATGGATTCCCGCCTCGTGTACCACAGGGCTGGAAGACAGGGAGCTACACTTCTCCACAGACGAGAAGCTCTCACACAAGGTTTGGAAGGCAGAAGCCACCCGTGTTTCTCTGGCAGCCGCGGAGGATGCATCTGGCAAGTGCACGTTTTTGTAGCTGCCTCTGTGTTTCCTTGCCAGCCCGCTGCTCGGGCCCACAAGGCAGCCCTGTCAGCAAGGCCTTCCTGCAGTTTTCTGACCGCTGGGCAACAGCCCCAGCCCGTCGAGGCTTTGAATTCCACTCACAGTGACAAACCTGCAAGCTGGATACAACCTCTCCTGACATCCCTCCGCCAGGCTCTCTGAAGGTTTGATTCCCTAATGCCCTACACCCAGTCACTTCCCTTTGAAATGCCTAGTATTGCTTCAGTTTTCCTAACAGGACCCTGACTGTAACAGTGAACTCTGGTGGAAAATTTTAAGAAGCTCTCATCTACCCAAACATCTCTTTTTCTGAGGCGAAAACGGTGGTCCATGGGGAAGACACTCTGTCACAGTCACCAGTTTGAAGACTCGCTCCTTGAATCCTCACAGCCCAGAACCAGGGCCACCAGCCACGTGGCTACTTAGATGTAAATGAGTTACAATTGAAGCAGATTTAAAATGCAGCTCCTCACGTGCCGTCTCCACATTCTAAGTGCTTGGTGGCGACCATACGGGAGACCACGCACATGTATATTCTATTAGACAACATTCCCGCCGCTGCAGAAAGTTCTTTTGGACAGTGCTGTTCTAGGCAATCATCTATAAATCTCTGCCGCTTTTGTAGAAGCACTAGAGGGGTGACTCCTTCCAAATCACTTGTGTTAAAAATGGAAAAACTGAAACCCAGATTCAGATAGTGACTCAAGATTTCCCAGGAGCCCGACAAGGCCAGATCTTACTTCCCTCCACTAATTTGAGTCATCTGGTGGTTCAAATCAAAAATGTTTATTTTCATGTCAAATACGACACTAATCCAGGAAACAATTTTCAGTCATTAAAAACACCACACAAACAAACAAACAAAAAAACCATTAAGAATGGTAAAAGAAAAATAAGTGGTTATTCTTATAAATAACCCATTAGCATTGATTTTTCAATGGATTCAACCAATTGCCTTTTAAATAATATGGTGCTTGGTTTCTTTTGATCATTATTATTCCCAAATCAAACCATGTTTTGTATCTGATTCAGATTCAAGATTCTAAGTAGGACTTAATTCTTCTCTTTCGCTTTTTTTTTTTTTTTTGGCCACACCGTGCAGCCCCTGGGATCTTAGTTCCCCACCAGGGATTGAAGCCGTACCCCCTGCATTTGTGAGCATGGAGTCTTAACCCTAAGTAGGGCTTTAAATGGGATGTTGGCAACAATGTCTGTAAGAGCCGAGTGATGGAAACCAGGGTTCATTCTGTGAATCATGGCACACGTCTGTTTTCTACGAGTTGGTCACTGGGGGATAAATCCCTTCCTGATAAAAGGATTTAACTGGGTAATTTTTTCAAATCACTGTGGGAGCATGTTTTCTTGGAAGGAACCATGAGTGTTTTGTATGTAGGAGTAGTTATTTCTTAGAAGACCTTTTCCTCTTTAAGCCTTTCTGGAACAGATGTCTAGGCTCTGACCACCTGGGAGTCCAGGGGATGCCCCACTGGCAGGCAGTGAAGAATACGATGGGACACGGCGTCTGGGGTCCCTGAAATGGGAGTTCCGAAAAGAGCGAATAGAACCTTAAAGGAGAGCAATGTGCTTTTCCTCAGCATAAGGTTTCCTCCCCCAAAACAGCGTCAGAGACTGTCGGAAGCTGGGCATCCTTCCAAAGGTTAGAGACGGGGCCAAAACATATCATTTTAGCCTTTTCGGATGGCCATTTCTGTCTCGGAAATGTTAAATACTGTCTCACCACGGTTGCCAAAGCCCATCCCTTGAGCACAGCCCGGCGGGTAAGCTTCTGGGGACCAGGGCTGAGAGGCAGAGAGGAGTGCTCACGTGCGTCAACTCCGAGCCGGCGGTGCAGCCTGCAGGGCTCGCTGGAGGCTCAGAGGTTCAGGAGAAGCGTGCTGGGTGGGAAAGGCCTGAGCAGCAGGCCTGTATTTGCCGGCTCACGGGTAAACGTATCTGCGGTCTTTTCCTGTCTTCAGTACTTACTACGTTCCTTGCGTAGGGAATCCTGCCTCTCTTTCGAAGCATCAGACGCTTGCCCACTGAGGGAGCTGAAGCACTGCGGAAGTTCACGGCAGAAGGGCGCCTGACCGCGGAGGAGTTTTGAACTAAGCACGGCTCTTTCTCCAGCCTCTGGGGCAGCTTCCTGGCAGGGCCAGCGGCCACCTCTGCTGCAGCAGAGGCTGCCAGTGCCCTGCCCTCGCGCCCTCACCCTGCCTGAACATCCAACGGCTTCCCAGAGCAATCTCCTGAGCCCTGCCTGAAGGCGCCCCTGGCCACAGCCCTCCTCTCCGAGCTCATATCAGGCCAACCCTTTCTATCTCTAAAATGGTCACTCTGGCAACTCGTCTGAAATAGTGTTTGCTCACACCTCCTACCAACCCCGGGAGGCAAGCTCTATGATTCCCACTTTCCAGCAGGGGTGGAGGAGAGGCTTAAGGAGGTGACTTGGCCAGGGTCACATAACCGGAAGACAACAGAGCTGTGGCATCGTCCCAGGTCCCCCGGCTCCAGATGCAGCGCTCTGCTGCTCCACGCAAACCCCAGAGGGGGCGGGC
This sequence comes from Tursiops truncatus, assembly GCF_011762595.2. Taxonomy (NCBI): domain Eukaryota; kingdom Metazoa; phylum Chordata; class Mammalia; order Artiodactyla; family Delphinidae; genus Tursiops; species Tursiops truncatus. Next base: position 2,685,269 of record NC_047052.1, read on the forward strand.
CCCTAGAACCTCGTGGGCCTTGTCACCGTGACCGACAACATATGGCCAGGACTGAGTCAGGAGAGGGAACATTTGTCTGTGCTCGTCCTACAGTCACATCAGCTGCCTTGTCCTCGGGCAGTGGCTGTACCATCTGAGTAGACACAACAAACTTTTAATAACTCCACAGCTCTAAACCAGAAGTATATTTTTACTCTTGTGAGTCAGCCATTTATTTGTCAATAATGACCCGTAAAGGAAAAGGCCCAGGGGCCGTTTATAAACAGACCGTAGACCCTAGAGACCTCCCAGGGGAGCCGAACTGTCGAGAAATGCCCTGGTCCCTGCAAACGGTTCCACAGGAACAGAGAAGCACTGGGAGCCGCCTGGGAAGTGGGTTGCGGGGGTGCCAGAGGCGGAGGAGATGTTCGCAGGAGACAGCTTAGTGACAGCATGTGGGCCTCGGGCAGACCTGCATCCCAGCTCCACTTGGGACCCTTCGGGCAGAGTGATTAGCTCTGCTGGGTCCCGGCTGCATCATCTGCGAAGCGGGCAAGATGATGCCAGCCTCTCAGGGCTTCGTGGAGATCAGAGATCAGGTCCATAGCGGACAGTGCTCGAATGTCACTCGTGACGGTGAACAGGGTGCTGGCGGTGACTGGGAAGGGGGATTTGATCAGTATTCATTCTCCAAAAAGGAACCGCGTTAGCTGAACACCTACTGCGTGCCAGCTGCTCGCCACGTATTGGGAGAGGAAGACGTGTGTGAATGCAGCCCCTCTGCAAAGAGTAAGAAGTAGAGGAACAAGAGTTCTGTCTCGCTGGGACGCTGCCCGGCGGGACAGAGCTCAAAGGGCACACGGCCCATGACCAAGCAATTTCTTTTGCTGAGTATATCCCCAGTTGAATCTAGGACTGTGTTCTACAAGAAGGCATGTGCAAGAACACTCAGTTACTCCCAACACTCAAGAACTTCAAACAACCCAAGCTCCCACCAGCAGTAGAACGAAGAGGTCGTGGTTTCTTCCTCTAGGGGAATATTACACGGCAGTGAAAACGGACCAACCACTGCCACAAACAACCACGTGGATGAGTCCCCATCACAGCACCGAGGGAAGGAAGGCAGACACAAGAGCACATGCTGTTTGAATCAATTTATACAACAGTCGAGAACAGAAAAAACGAACTGATGGTGATGGAAGTCAAAAGGGCAGTTATCTCTAGGGTGGGGGGTGTTGACTGGGAAAGGGCACAAGGGAACTTTCTGGGTGACAGAAATATTCCAAATCGTAACCTGAGAGGTGATCAAAAGAGTGTCCACATGTCTAAAATTTTATGGATATTGTATATATATATATATATTTTTTTTTTAAGAGTAAGATATAGTCATAAAAATATCAAGACTGGAACTAGAGAGAGCCCGCGTGCAGCAATGAAGACCCAATGCAGCCAAAAATAAATTAATTAAATAAACAAATTAAAAAATATATATATCAAGACTGGAAACTACCTAAGAGACCACCTTGTGATGCAAACTCAAAAGTCTACAAGGGCCAGGAAGATAATAAGAGTCACTGACATGGGCCAGGTGTAAGGCAACAGACACTAGGCTGCTGAGGTTGCTACCAAGGGTAAGATCTGTGAGATACAGTGTGTTTTAAAATATGTTTCTTTGAACCAAAGAAAACGGCCAAGCTCTCATGCCCCCAGCCATCGGCTGCAAGTCTGAGGCCTCTGTATGCAATCCTTCACTCCCCAGTCGGGAGCGCAGGGCCCCAGAGACACCACTGGCACAGCTGAGTGGTGGAAAGAGAGTGAGCCTCTTTCAAACACTGTGAAACAGGCAGCAGGCTGCGGTGCAGGGGCCCGGGCTGGGAAGTTAAAAGGTCCCGTTTCCATCCGAAAGACCTAAGACTCCTGGAGGAGGTCGCTTAGCCTTGCTTAGTGCCTCCATTGCTTTATCAGATGGGTGGTTCTTGAGTATCACCTGCTTGGCTATAGAAACTGCATCTTACATCTTTGCCATTCCACCGGGGTGCCCAGCTCATTGTCGGTGCTCAGCAAACATTGCTTGGTCAAATTAATCAATCAGTCATTCGGGACCACATCAAAGGGACGTGATGAGAAAAAGGGGTAAATAGGAGAATACTCGGTAAGGTTATCAAAATGCAAGGCGCTAGCTGGAAGTCTGTCACAGGAAGCCAGCTGTTAGCAACAGTGATGCTGAGGACGCTTGGATTCAGATGCTGGTCTAGGACTAGAACTTCTCCCTCTGAAGCAATTCAGGTTGGCCATCTCAAAGCGATTAGACCTGTCCCTAATCTGTTTGCAGACATCCTGTTTGTCCAATATGTGCTTTTAAATGTAATTTTACCAGATGTATTTCATTAGGACTCTTTTGGTTGAAAGTGACAAAAACACAACACACCCTGGCTTAAGTAAATTGGCTTAAGAGTTTTTCGGTTCCTCTAATCAAATATCTGGGGCAGAGGGAGCCTCAGGGACTCCAAGGCTGTTCTCCCCTCCCACCCCCGACATTTTCTCTTGTTTATTCCAAGAAAAAAGAAGCCACCAAACTGACATTCTCCTCCTTGATATAGTCGAATGGTGTGGGAGAGAACTGAAAAGGGGGAAACCTTCTCACTGGGTGACTTTCGGGTCAGCTCCATCCACCCACCAAAGGTGGGAACCACATCTGCAGGCACCTCCAGGCTCCCATCTTGCTCAGAGAAAGAGCACGTGCTTCCCCGCTCCAGTGAGGAAAACCCCTGTGGTAGACTCTGATCGGCCCAACAGGAGTCACATGTCCGAAGCTGGGCCCAATCACTGTGGCCCAGAGGTGGAGTCTGATGCAGACGGAACTACTGGAGGAATCCTGGGCCGCCAGCCCCAATTATTTCTGGTCCTTCAGACAAGGATTTGTGGGGGTTTTTTTAGTCTCTACCCAAGCACCTGCTTTTCTTCCTGTTATAGTTCCAGAAGGACGGTGAGTGAATGGGGGCATCAAGAAGAGAGGGTAAAGACTGTTGAAGAAGGGGGAGAGGAGAAGAGAGAAGAAATGGTGTCTGGAGGGGTGCGAAATAGACGATTAAATTATGCGTAATAATTATTGTTTACAAGGCATCACTTTCCTCATCTCTTTGTTCCTCCACCAGAACCCTGGGAGGTGAGGCCGGGGTTCGGGGCAGGGATTGCGTCCCACTCCACGGGGGAGACGGCCTGCAGGGAGGTGAAGTGGCTGCCTGCATTTACTGGTTAGATTACGAAGAAGGGGAGGAAAAGGACCCAGAGTTTCTCGCTGCGTCCCCCAGATCTCCCGCTGCTCCTGCACTGCTTGCCAAACGTCAGCCAGCACCGGGAGTGCGAGGCTTCGCCAAAGCACAGAGCACCGTTCCACGATGTCATTAACGTTTTCCTTTAAGTCGACCCTCGCTTTTTACTGTAAAAGTAAGCTTTGAAGTATGGCTGACGATGGACAGTCCGTATCTCTTGATGTGTAGATCGTAAACAAATCAGGTACAAGAAAAGCAAAGCAATGCTGTTCGGCGCTAGCTAGATATTGTTACCTGGCCACGGCTCCACCCCCAGGCCTTCATCTGCCTTCCTTACGTGAGAAGATTGGCAGGTGTTAGAGGGAAGAAAGACCACGGCCCCACCAACTGAGACGCTCCTTAATGCCATCAAATGGCGCGGAGGAGAACGGAAAGGGGGAAAGCTTTCTCACTGGGTGACTCATGACGTGTTAACACTCAAAATCACATTTGGAAAAGCATGCTTATGATGGTTGTGTGTTCATTTTCAGGATATCTCTGCTTTCTCCTGTGCCCTCATTCCTTCCGGGTCTTAGTACATAATGGAACAGGGTCCTGCCACTGCAGCATTTGATGTCTTGTAACTGTGGCACCGAATAAGTAAAACAAAAATGTACGTGTGTGTGTGTGTGTGTGTGTGTGTGTGTGTGTGTGAGAGAGAGAGAGAGAGAGAGAGAGAGATGGGGGGGAGTAATACTCAGAGAATGGAGTTAAATATAGGGCCAAAGGGGATATTTCAAGGTACAAAAAAGGAAATATTAAGCCTATCAAAATGTAAAATATTGTTCTACTGGAATTGACTCTGGAGTTTTTCAAAAACATAAACTCTAAGAACTTGCATTTTTAGGGGAAGAGAAACTTGTTAAATACAAGAATATAATCAGAAAAATCCAAAATGTGGGAAATGCCACGTGATAAATGACCTATTTCTTCAACAAATAAATTGCCAACAGAAAAAAAGAAGAGAGAAACCAAAGGACTAAAAGCCACCAAATGCAATGGATGGCTTCATTTAGATCCTGATTCAAAGAACCCAGTTTTTCTAACTTATGAGAAAATAGGGGGAAATTAATCAGGATTTTTATGACATTTAGGAATTTATTGCCGATTTGTGATCAGGGTATTGTGGACTTTTAAAGAGTCTTTCCTTATGTTCTAGAGACATGGACAGAACTGTAGAAGAATGAAATGATAGAAAATCCAGGATTCATCTCAAAGTCAAGGTTGATACTGAGCTGATAAGGGCTGAGGCGTGGTGAGTAATACATGAGGACATTCTCTGTTCTTGTATATGTTTTAAAGGTTCCATGATAAAAAGCTTAAAATAAATCAGGCTTTATAAACATGTAAGTAAGTCCCTCCTAAGTTATATTCTCCTAAAATGTGTGGAGCCCAGTCCTCAGAAACATCTTCCAGGCTGCCCTTCTCTGGGCTGCTAGAATCAAGGTGCTACAGTAAAAGGAGCCATCATTCTTGTCCCTCACCCAGCCAGCGGCATGGCTCCTGGACACAGGCGGTGGGACCCTGGCCCTGGCTTTAGGGGAGGGGGTCCTGACCAGTCTTCAAAGGAGGCAGGTGTTGCCCGTTTCACAGCCCACTGAGAATTCACAGTTCTCTAATTGTGAACCAAACATGAACCTTTTTTCAGCTAGGGAGCTCATTTATGCTTGGCAAATGGCAACATCTCATTTCAAAGCCAGGAAGGGAGGACTTTAAAAGATTTAAAACCCAACTCCAAAAGCTCCTTGGACATCAAATAGCTTTTTTGAAACAAGGTTTTGATGAGTTAAGAGCAAATGAATCAGAAACATATGGATTAAATTCCCCTTAAAATCCACATGGGTTTAAAAAATGAAGGGGAATGGGGCTTGGCAAATATCTTTTTCAGTTTTATCAAACCCCAAGCATTTTAAAAACAGTGTGAGATGGTTGGCAAATCCAAAATGCAGCTGAATTCATCCAATGCTAACAGCACATCTTGGGAAAGGATCTGCTGAACAAGTTGGGGACGCCACGCCAGGGTGGCTGTTAGCTTCTCCTCCATCCAACGAGGACAGGCCTCCCCTCCACACACCGGAAGGCTGTGAGCTGAAGCTCCGGCTAACAGTGCCATAAAGGGGTTCTGGTCTTTGTAGCCGCCGTTCTTCTCGATAACTGCCTTAAAGGAGATGAAGGGAAATTGCAAACGGCAGCGTTTGCATACTGTTCAGGTCCCCACCCCCAATTAGAGACTCCCTCCAAACCCACCCTGTGGCCATCTATGGGGAACCCAAAGGGCGCTCAGCAAAAGGAAGTAATGTAGTCACAGCTCTGTGTCCGAGATGGGGCCCCTCCCTCAGGCTCTGGACAGAGACCAAGCACGTGTTCTTTAAGTCCCTCTAGAGCGAGGCCTGTGGTCAGGCATGTGCTCAGGGGTCCCCCTCTGCGCTCAAGTGTGGACACCCCAAGCAGGTGACAACGGGGCAGCCCTCAGCCAGCCCTCGAGGCACCTCCTTTATGTCACAGGGCACAGGGCCCCCTGGGCTCACGTGTCAGGATACACAGCAGCAACGCAGGGGGGTGGGCGCCAAACTTCCCGATTCCCAGGCCACACACAGGCCGCATCTCAGATCACGTGTTGCACAACCAGAAGGCATTCTAGAGCACAACTGACGATGAGAATCCTTGTGGATGGAGTCCCGAGAGGGGTGCAAAAGTGCATCGGTGGCCCCCATGTTCCTAGAATAAGCACTAGTTCTCGGCATGCACGTCAGTGCTGTCTACGGGGTGGCGCCTAGTCCATCACATTTACGGAGGACCCGCTAAAGAGGTGGGTGGGAAGAGCGGTGCGAGAATGGACTCAGGGCCGGCCTGCATCCCGCGCAGAGCCGTGCAATGCTGAGTTAGCTACCGAGCCCCTCTGTGGCCCAGCTGGCTCGTCTATAAGACGAGGGTGCTCACAGCTCCCATCTGAGCGTGTGGCTGGAGGGACTGCACGAGTTTCTACACGAAGGCTGTCGGCGTTGGTCTAGCCCAGGGGACGCGTGCAGTCAGCGCCCACTGTTGTGGTTGTTACGCTGAGCCAGTCCCTGCAGATAAATGACCTCACCCCGCTCCATCCTCACCGCTGCCCTGATGTCATTATCCCATTTGAGGGATGAGAAATCTGAGGCTCCGAGAGGCTGAATAACTTGCTAACAAGGAGCAAAGCCAGATTTCCAGTCCGGATAGGCCTGGTTCCAGGGCCATCTGGAGCCCAGAAGGCGCCTCTCCTCCAAGATGCACGGGCTGGATGTTCAGCCCTAGCTCGGCCCCTCGGCCAGCTCTGAGCAGTGGACAAGCTGCGTGACCAGTCACCACTGGCCTGTCTGAATCCAAAGCCTCCCACTCCTGTTAGCCAAGGAGAGGCCGCCCCCGCCCTGACCTCCAGCGCAGAGGCCAAGCCCTGCTCTGTGTCCTCCCCGCTGGGTAACCGTGAGCAAGTTCGTTTACTGAGCCTCAATCCCCTCATCTGTAAAATGGGCCTGTGGTTGGTATTTACATCACGAGGCTGGAAAAAATAACTGACAGAGGCCTCTGCTGCTCTCGCTTGGCAGAGTTCCCAGCACTTGCTAGCTGCCCGACAATTACGGAGGCTCTGGACTGTGTCGTCACCCACCCTCCAGCCTCCACCTCCACCTCCAGAAGGACAAGATGTCTCCATAAGAGAGTCCTTCGAAGGCAGCTTCCTTTCTACAACCCAGCATCATGCCTCCCAGAACCTGTCTGGTGTCAAGGCACAGAAACACGACGAAATGCCGGGGCTGCGGTTGTCTGCGTGTCTCCACTGACGTTTTGGGGTTGGCCTTCGTGGTCGTTTCGCTCGTGAACGTGCAGACGGCTGCATCTCATCACCTTAAGATCCAGTACCGAACGAATCGCTACAATTCTAAGACGCCACCAAAGACGGGATCCTACAGACGGCCCAGCGTGATGGGTAATGGGCTCAACCGTGGTTTTCCCATCTGCAAAATGGAGCCACTAACACCTGCTTCGATGGGACAGTACCAGGAACACAGTAAGTGCTCAATAAGTGGTCTTCCCACCATGGGAGACTCCATTCCAATCCCCAGTCCAGTTTCACGCCAAGAGCCAAGAAAACCGTAAATCAAGCCATAACCCATAGGCGCAGGGGCTGTGTCCGTCCCCTGCGCTTTCTTAAGATGAAAACAAGGCTTGCTTCGCTATGTCAGGATCACAGACCTCTTACGCTTTTAAAACCCGAAGAGGAGACTCAGGGCCTTTGAAGCCAACGTAAATACAACTGTTTAACAGCTTATTTTAACTATCCAATGGGAACCCAGTTGCTTAAATGGATTCACGTTGCCAGCAATCTCTTTTTGCGACATGGTATTTGTTAGAAATCAGGATTTTACTTAACTAAATGTCCTGCGGTCGCTCCGCTTTGTTTCTTAACAGGGCTGTCTTTATGTGAGTTTTCTTTGGCTTCCCAATAGAAGAGTAACAGATTCCTTTTGAAGTTTTTTATTGATGAATGAGCCGCTATAAATAACCCTCCGTGGCAGCCGCCCGATCTCTGAAGTTTACTCTGGAATAATAGTAGCAGAGGGAATGAAGGGCAGTTCACGGCAGCGTGTCATGAAATACTTTAATGGGCTTCATACTGTTTAACTTAATCTTTACAGATGTAAAAACAGAAATACAATTATTTTAACAACTATTATTACATATTGCTTTGCTAATGAAAACAAAGTCCTGGGAAGCACTCGGAGACACCGAAGGGATCCTCAGGAAGCTGTGCTGGGTGCTGGCGGGGATCCCCGCAATCTGGGGACAGACGGGGAGTCAGTGATGGAGATTCCTGATCCCCCCAAAGGCTCTTTGTGCCGTCCCACTTGGCCACACGCAGCCACGCACACGCAAACACACACACGCACGTCCTGATCGTGTGGTCGTACAGAGTGCAGCTTCTTGGAGCTGATTTCAGGCTCGGCTCTACGGTATGAATTATGGGGCCCGTGGAGAATTTCTGTTGCTGGGAAAGACAACCGCTTGCTCTTAATGGAGCTCGAAGGGCTCTTCCTGTTTCTCACAGTCCCCAGCTGCCACTCCACCTCCTTGATCCTAGCCCTCCCCGCCCCCACCCACACAACTCCAGCTTCCAAGGAGCATCCTCTCACCAGAGGGGACTGGGATACGCCTCACTCGCCAACCCATAAATCCAGAGGTCACGCCTGCAGCTTGAACGTTCTCCCTGCTCCTCTGGGAAGTCGCGGAGATTAAATATGGAACCCCTGGGTCTGGTGCACAGTGCTGTAAAGACCGCCCCCCTCTTTGATTCTTCGGGGAGGTCTTTGCCTACAGAGGCGCGTCCAGAGTCGAGACAGGCATTTTTCTCATGAGCTGCAGCCTAAGCCCCCCTGCCCTCCAGACTGGGAGCCGGGCGCCCCCACGGGACCCTCCACTATGTAACTCTGTGCCCTGGGGAATTCACTTCCCCTCCCCGCTCCTCGGTGGGGTCCTCGCCAGGAAAACCAGGAGATTGCCTGAATTCTGAACCCTTTGGGAAATGACAGGATTGGGCCGAGAGAAGTCAAAAAGATTTATTTTGAAAGCTCAGCTGGAGACTGTGGGTTGTATCCGTGGTGAGCAACAGACTTGCCCGCTACTCAGTGGCCCCTCTGGACGCTCGAAGCTCCACCCCATAGTTGGGGTGGGGAGTGGGCAGACCCCTGAGAGCAAAGTAGAGGGCAGCTCACTCCCATGGGGACAAAGCCAGGCTGGGGCCCCGGATGCCTGCCTAGCTCTACGCATGTTTACCCGTCTGATAAGCCCCACCACCCGCCCGTCCTGGGCCGAGTGAGTAAAGGAGTAGAGAACAGTCTGGATGGAAAGAAGCATCGGGAGTCGGACGAGTGCCTTCACATTATTGTCCTACAAATATTCACTGTCTGTTACACACCAAGCACTGGGTTACAGCAAGCTGAGGGACGCCCGCTCTGGCAAGAGAGTCAGGCGTGGAAAAGGTGCAGTCCCGCTGACAGACATGTTTTGGACGCCTGCTAAGTAGCAGGCACTGGGCTGGACAGATAGGAAAAAAGGGGCAAAACAGAAAATGATGGAACCTTTGCCCTCATGGAGCACGTCGCATCGTGGGGAGGGACAGATGCGAAACTCATCACTGGGCAGATAATGACCTAATTGCAGTTGGGATAAGTAATCTGAAGAGCTGCAGAATTCTATAAAAGTGTGTGAAAGGGCAACCAAAGAGAATCTGAAGCCGTACCGTCCAGCGGGGCTGCGGCTAAGTACGCACGCGTCGCTCTTGAGTTCCAGAAATGCGGCTCATCTCAATTAAGATGTACCATTAGTGCAGGATACACACCGGATTTCCAAGACTTGGTGCCAGAAAGATGTGAAGCATGTCGGTAATTTTTTATGTTAAGTTCACACCGAAATGAGAATGTCTTGGAGAGGTGGGGTTAAATAAAATAGATTCCCCAAAATGAACTTCACCTGTTTCCTTTCCATGTTTCGTTTTTAAGGTGGCTACTAAAATTGTTAAGTTAGTCTTTTTTGGCTCACTGGCCTAGAAGATCCAAATATACGTCCCTGATCAAGAAGCTTTCTATGGCCCTTTGGCTTGAAAATCCCAGAGAGATGGGAAGGAGACGGAAATGTGTCTACGCCACTAGCTCTGTCCTTTGGGTGTGGAGATCTCACAAAGGGAACAGACGGGGTTTCTCAAACCTCAGGGCTATAGAGTCGGATAATCCTCCGTTGTGAGGGGCTGTTCTGTGCTTTGTCGGCTGTCCAACAGCATCCCTCAACACCCTAGATGCCATTAGCACCCCTCCCCTGGTTATGACCACCCAGACTGTCTCCAGACGTTGCCAACTGCCCCAGGGGGTAAGATTGCCCCCAGTTGAGAACCAGCCTACTAGACCAATGCTGGACCAGATGAGGTCAATGGTTATTCCACATTAGAATCACCAGGTGGTCATGCAACCCGCCCAGGCCAGAGGCCCTAGCATCTCTGGGAGTGGAGTCTGGGAAGCACATTTTGTTAAGTTCCCTGAATGGTTCTGATGTGCAGACCTGACTGAGAACCTCATATAGGATGCTGCCTGACAGGCGGTGTGTTCCCTGCCTGCGTCCTTCACTTTAAGAGGCGAGGAGGTGTTTGCCCTGTAGGCCCACTCCTTTCACACCCGGTCAGCTGATGCTGAAGGGCAGCTGCGAGTTTTAAAGACAGGTATGCTTGGGTCTGTTCCTTTGCCAAGGATTCGCTCTGCGACCTGGGAGCGCACTAGTCAAATGCCACTGGTGAACTGGACACAGTAATCCCCAGCTCCCAGGGTCATCTCAAAATGAAAGAGACTGTGCACATAGAGCCCTCAGGACAGAGCTCGACAGCTGCTCAGAGCCGGAGAGCCTGAGTCCAAGCCCAGCCCTGCCGTGTGTGGGTTACGAGACGCTGGGAAGTGACTAAGCCCTCTACGCCTGCTGCCTCACCTGTTAAGGAGGGAAAACTACCGTCCCTCGCTCACAGGGCCTGGGGAGAAGTGAGTGAGTAATAATACATGCCAAGTACTGTCCTTAGACCAGTCCCCCCAGAGACCCAGTGCTCAGCAAACACTAAATATCAGTCCCCCGCAGAGACCGAGTGCTCAGCAAATACTAAAATGATGATTAGCCCCTCGTAGGTCTTAGCACTTTTTGGGTAACTTAAGCTTTTACTGCAAACTCTCGTTCAGTTACACAGAAAGAATTTGCAAGTAGCTCACAGGATCTTTGCAAAGTGGATTCCAAGCTGAGTTCCCAGGAGCGCATCCCTGCCAGTACTGCAGGGCTGGCCACCACGGAAGCGCCCACCTCCAGTAGGATCCAAGGGCTTCAAGTTCTGGGCGGCTCTCACGGCTCCAGGTCCCAGGACCACTCCCGTGGTCCACAGCATCGAAGCAGGTACACTACGCCCTCCTCCCTGCCCACCTGGCCCCCAAGGTCACACCCGTATGTCTGGTGGTGGGCCCCATCCTAGCACACAGACGAGTGGGGGGTTCCTTCTTTGCTTCTTATATTTGAAAGACCGGCTTGAAAGAATGGGGATCTCTCAGGAAGTGGAGAGTGTTTAAAAGATTTTGAGTAACCATAAATGTCAACAGTGCATCGGCTGGTGCCTGTCAATTTGCTTTGCTGGTCTTCCCCACCTGAGTATAAGCCCCTCGAGGACGGGACCGGGGTCTGGTCCACTTGTATGTGGCTAAGGTGTGTCGCACGCCTGGCACTTAATGACTATTTGGTGGATGGAGAATGACAGGCTGTTCTGATGACAGAGGCTCTTGGAACAAGTTCCTGATCACGGGAAAACAAACGCTTTTGCTCCTTCGTGCGTATCCTTAAATGCATGTGCTTCCTTCACCCCAGGCTGAACGTGGGGGGAGATCTGTGAGACGCTAGCTTGTGCAGCGAAGATGTTGCGAAAGAGAGCCGGAGCTTTAGGAACAAATGACCTGAATGTTTGACTCGGGTTCTCCCCGACTGTGTGTCATGCACTCACCCAGCCTTGATGCCTCCTCCAGCAAGTTGGGAGACTCAAGGCAGCCTCACAGGGTTGCTGAAATGATCCAAAGCGGTGATGTGCTCAGTACCTTCTCCCCAGATGGTGTGCGAGGAGGCAGGGAGGCCGTGAGCCCTGATGAATGTCAGCAGCTGGGCTGCCTCATTCAACCCGAAACCCACTTCTCTGTTTCTTCTTGCCCAGAGGTTTTTCTGAATAATCCAGGCACTTGACCTTAAGCCTTCCCTTACTGATACCAAAACCACTGCTTCCCGACGCCAGCTGCACACTAGGATTATTGCGGGGGGTGGGGGAGGTCATCCTAAAAAACCATCTGGGGCTGTGACCCGGCCGTCAGCATTTTTTTAAAGACCCCCTGGGGATTCCGGTGCTTAGCGCAGGTAGAGATCCACTCGTCCAAACAGACAGCAGAAGTCGAGTTCTCACTCGCAGCTCTACCCGTAACTGCTGGAAGCATGAAAACCAATCAAAGAATGGATCTTAGGTGCTGGCGTGGCTCCCCCGTGATGGGGAGGGAGGGGACAGCAAGAGCGCAGATTGGGTCTGTGGACCAGCGGTCATGTGGTGGGAGTCTCTGTCCCCATCCTTGGTCCCGACCTCATGGCAGGGGGTCAAAAAGAACCTCGGTGCTGGCCGTGTGCTCCAGGACTAACTCTGAGCCTGACTAGCCAGGTGCCTTAGGACAAGACACCTGTCTCTCTGAGAGAGTGTGTGTGTGTGTACGTGTCTGTGCCCTACTGTGTGTAAACAGAGATCGTGGTGGTGCCATAGGTGGTTAAATTTAAATGAGAAAAGGGCTGTAAAAATTTTTGCACAAAATAAGTCTCTTTCACCTCCCTGTGCATTGCTTTGCACCTTCCCATGAATCTATAATTATTTCAAAATAAAAGGTGTTAATAAATAAATAAACAGATCTATTTTCACCTCATCTTGGTGTGGCCAGGCTGTCAGCAATTAAAGGAGCGTGGCGTAAGAGGCCTTACAGCACCTCCCTGGCACTCTGCGTGTGCAAAAAAGCTCTATGGTGATGGCGGTGGTGATGATGATGGTGATGGTGGCAGCAGTGATGAAGTAGAGAACAATTTGTATATATACATACCGATCTAATATCACTGGTATATCTATGGTTGATACAGATATATATATATAGTCTAGGGGGTAAGTACCAACCATAATCTCTGGTGGTGGGATTATTACAGGTGGTCATGGGATCACACATTGGTTCTCTTTTTAGTACTCTTCTAAATATTCCACACTTCTTGTGTGAACACATATAACTTCTACGAGTGTTTTAGTGGAGGCAGCTCTACCCGAAGAAATAGAAAAAGGATGCTTTCGTCCATGGAGAGAAGCCGAGAGTCTATTTTGACCAAGTGGAAATTGAGTACAAATGTGGATAAATAAGAAGAAAGAGTAAGAGATGAACAACCTGCTTTGCACGATTCCTTCACGCCCAGAGACCCGCCTGATGACGTCGGTACCTCGCTACGGTGGCTCGCAACCCTGGCTGCAGAGCAGGCTCCCCTGAGGAGCTTATAGAAACACGCCACCTGGTCCCACCAGAGGCCAACGGAATGGGAGCCCTTGGGAACAGGACACAAGCACCGGGACGTCATCCTGCAACAGAGGGGTGGGCACACGGCCCCCTGGGTTTGTCCTCGCCCCGTGTGGAAGGCCAGTGAACCCCCGGAACAGACAGCAGAGACAAGAAATGAAACGCACTGGAAATAGATGTATTTCTCCTTAATCCCGTCTTCCTTATGTCACTGAGTGGCCCTTATTCAGATGCTGAGCTGTCCCTAGCCTGACAGTTTCTCCCATGCCCACCCCACCCCCGTCCTAGAGCCCCATGCCCAAGGAAGGGAAGGAGAAGCCACTCGCAGGGTGCTCCGGGCACCCGCAAGAGCCCAATGTGAATTATTCATCACCCCCACCTCACATCATGCTCTCAAGATGGAGCCCGCAGAGCCGACACAAAGTCCAAAAATGTGGGAAAGTTTATTTATTTCTCTAAAACATTCCTGATTTGTAATGTGCTTTCTAAAAATGTTCTCGCTGACCCAGCCCCTGCTATATTTAGCCACAGCATTTAAAGAAATGTTCCTTACACTTTATAAGGCGGGCTATGAGACTCATGAATTTAGGAAAAGCTGCTCCCCAGTCTGGTCCCTTTGTCCCCGGGAGAGGGGTGGAGCCTCTCCTTCATCAACAGGCGTGGTCTTGGTGCTGGGGTGGGGGGAGGGCAGAAATGAAGAGTTTTATTCATTCCCAAGGCCCCTGAGTTCACTGTGGCTGGACGGCCAGCCCTGGGAAGCTCCTTGTAAGCTCCTGGGCAAGGCGAAGAAACACCAAAGGACTCGCCCTCCCGGGCTCGTGAAAATCGCCCTCCTGTGGTTTCCTAGGATCCCCTGCCGCGTGTGGCGGCTTGCTTTGCTTTTGATTTTGTGTTCAAACGATTGGATCATCTCAAGAGATATAACACTGCAAGGAAGAGACGAAAATGGCTGCCAGCCTGCCCGGGAGGAAGAGCTGAAGAAGTTGGCCCAGGAGGAGTGACGGGATACGAGCCGCGTTGTGGGCTGGCAAATGGGCTTGTAAAACAAGAGTGTTTAGATTAGAGGCTGCGTCTATATACAGAGACAAGACCTCCCATTGACCGAATGCCTCCCACAGGCCAGATATTGTATGTGTATATATTAACTAATTTAATTCTGACAGCTGCCCAATGCAGAAGGCATTATGATTAGTCCCATTTTGCAGACGAGAACTGGGTCAGGTGCTGTCCTAGGAATTTACACCCATCATTAAATTTACTCCTTTCAACAGCTTGATGAGGCAGTTACTAACGTTGCCCCCATTTGTACAGGTGAGAGAGTTAAGGCACAGAAGGGTTAAGTCATTTTGCTGATGTCACACAGCAAGTCAGAGCAGAGCTGGGTTATTATTCTCTGTCTGGCGGGCTCACTCTTGACAAGGCTAACGTACCCCTCCCCACCTTCATCTGAACTTCAAATTACTGAATGGTAATGAGTCAATAAGACATTAATGAGAGGGGGTTTCCTCACTAGTAGGTGTGTCTAGAGAGACCTGTGGAACAGTAGAAGGTGGCCACTACCTGGGAAAGAACTGTGGTCCCAGGATGCTGGGGAGACAGGACATGTGTCATATTCACCTTGCACAGTATGAGGACCTGAGTCAGGCTTTAAACCTGGTGTTGTCCAAGGTGACATGGTCTTGTGGACAGCAGGGCGTCTTCCCCACTCTTCCCAGAGTGCCTGACCTTCGGCCGAGACACTTCCTTTGTGTCCCTTCCCTGGACTCCGGCTGGAGGACGCCCTCCCCAGCGTGTGGGACACACATTCTGGAAGAGTAACACGGCATCAGTTGCGCTCCTCGCACTAGCCAGGAAGGAGTAACTTTGTTTTAAATGCTCAGCAAATGGATACAAACTAGGTGCAGTCATCGCAGCCCCCAGCAACTCAGCAAGTCCTTTCCAGGCTCAGAGGTGAGAAGGCGGAGACTGTACGGCCAGGGCCAGGGCCCTCAGGAGCTAAATCCAGACTCCGCCCACCCAAGAGGCTCTCAGGCGAGGGTCTAGAACCACCTTCTCCCGGAAGCTTGCCAGACGGGAGAATCCAATCTCTGAGAATGCCAGGTGCAGCCGCCGGTATTGTCCCAGACATCCTGGTCTTGGCCCTTGGACGTCAACAGTGTGGTCCGGGCAGCTGCCACCAACTGGCCCCAGAGGCAGAGGCAGGACCCTCCACTGTGCTGGCTGTGCTCTGTTTGCCTCGGTCCCAGCCTGGTGCGTTCTCTACCCCTCTCTGCCCCAGCAGGCTGAGCCCTGTGGACTGTATCACCTGGGCTCCCTGTAGGCTGGACTCCTGTAGGCTGGACTCCTGGTGGGGTTTAGCCAATCAGAGGCATCAACGTGAGGCTGGAAGGCAGAAGAGGAGAGAAGTCGGGTCATTCTCCTCAGCTCCTGCCTGCACCAGCACTGCGGTCCCATCTACACTCACTCCACCTGCTCCCCTGTAAGTAGTCCCTCCAACCAGGTCTTTTCCAGTGGTTCATCTAAGTAGGTTTCTGTTTCCTGCTGGAACCCTGGTTCACGCCAATGGGAAGAGGAGGTTGAGACTGAATCTTTGCCCCAGTGCCTACCCTTTGCCCGCCCCTATCACTGCCAGGGTAAATAAAGACACCTGAGTTGATAATGTCCCCCCAACCCCCAGTACTTAGGATAGGCCCTCCCACCTCCCTCTCTCCAGCCACCTTCCAGGGGAAGAAGTGAATTTTCCACTTGGTCTCGTCTGCCCACCACAGTGTACACCCTGGGTTTGAATCCACATCTGGCCTATGAGCCACTTGTGTGGTTTTCCCAGGGCAGTTGGCAACTGGACGCCACTGGAAGAGACAGACCCTCCCAGTTGGGCCCAGGCCCCACCACTCCCTGTGGACCCCTCTAGGTCACTGTACAATCTATGGGATCTGTCTGACCCTGCAGAACCCCGAGTCTGGGGCGTCTGGATAAAGACAAGTGTAGACGAGAACTTGACACTTGGCTATTCAGGCATAAAAACTGCTTGAAATGTGGATAAAAAGAATTTTACTTTTCCAACAAACTCATGTTCTTCAATTTTAATAATAAACTTGGTTTATTATCATGTGGTTTTTTTTGTTTGTTTGTTTGTTTTTTTGCAGTACGCGGGCCTCTCACTGTTGTGGCCTCTCCCGTTGGGGAGCACAGGCTCCGGACGCGCAGGCTCGGTGGCCATGGCTCACGGGCCCAGCCGCTCCGCGGCATGTGGGATCTTCCCGGACCGGGGCACGAACCCGCGTCCTCTGCATCGGCAGGCGGACTCCCAACCACTGTGCCACCAGGGAAGCCTCTCATGTGTATTTTTGACTCGATGGAACAACCCCTGCATCATGGAAACAAGACCCCAGCCGCCATGAACATGGGAAGTACACCGAGTCGTGGCTCTCACATGGGTGCAGCCCGGGCGGATGGGCTCTGGCCTTCAGCTGTAACAATATCATCACATGTGGCTAATTCATTAACCCACACATGCATAGACGCTGACCACTCTTCACGAAATGGTAGAGACCATGGGGTGGGCCTCTTTCCAGAGAGATGCGGCTGTATTGGAAAATGGCAAGACACATCCTGTTCCAATTCTGGAAAACCTTATGGGGCGTGTAAGACCCAGGAGGCCATCAGCCTCCACAAGAGCCAGGTAACATCCATGAGCAGACAAAGCAAAAGGCCTCTTTGAAGCCCCTTGCAAAAGTTGGGAAGGTAAAGGTCTCAGGTGGGTATGTCTTCCAAGATTCTTTTGTAAAGTCCTTGTTAGTTTCACTATGATAGTGCAAAAAACTAAATTATTCCTTGTTCAAATTATATAGAAAAACAAAATCTTTCCCAAAGTACCAATACTTGTGTAAATCTAAAGGAATTCAGCACTTGATCTGAGTTTATCTGTCCCAGCTATGCAATGAAGGTGAATTTCTGACCATTTGTGTGTGTAGAACATATATACACACATGCATGTGTGTATATACATACACACATGTATACATATATGTACACATACACATTTATCGCTGCACATACACCTGCCATATCCCCTATTATGATCAGTGTACTCATAAGTGTGTGTGTATGTGTGTGTGTGTGTGTGTGTGTGTGTGTGTGTGTGTGTAATCAAGGCTTAAACCAACGATCATCTACAGGAACCAGAATCTGTTCCCTTTGTTTAGAGAACACTGAGGCATACTTCAGATTGCCAAAGAACAGAATGATTTGGTTGCTTTTAGTTTACTTGAAATCTAGGTGATTTTGTTTTTATTAAGAGTAGAAACCTTTCCTTGCTCTCATTGATCCGTAATTTGGAGCACATGACTAAACTGGAACATTAGAACAGCTGTTTGGATTGCTAAGTGCCACAGCCCCTCTCTCTCTCCAGTAGGAAGGAAAACACATGGAATTGTATAGAATCCATAGAAATGACCCCACTGTCCGTTTCTCTTTGCTTTCCTAAACCAGATGAATGTGGGGATTAGGTAACAGAATTCCTCTTTATGTATGTATAAACACCCTTACAAAGTAATACATACTCCTGCCTTTTTTTTCTTTGCCATAAAAATAATGTTTGTGGAACTTTTTGGAACTGTAACTCTAAGATAAATGACAGTATTTTTTAAAATGACAGTATTCGATTATTTGCTTCTCCAGAAAACAGGCATCATAACTTAACAAAACACACGAGATCTCAAATCAAACATAAAAAGAAAACATTAAAAATACATCCTACACAGCAGAATCTTCATCTTATTGCTGACATTCAGGCAGCATCCACCAGTCCTGGGGTTTTCAGCTCCTACCCTCCAGTCCATGTTTGTGTACCCTCCCTCGGAAGCCAGAGCCTCCAGAGACACTGTTGGGGTTCCGAGATATAATCCCAGGCTCCCCTTTCTTATTACACTGTTTGTTTATCCGCCCCCCCCCCCCCCCAGTAATCCATTGAACCAGTCACTGAGAGGTTAATGAAAAAACAACTTTATTCACAGAGGCTGAGACTTCGGGATAACAAAATATCGAATGACGGCCCTTCCACCACATTTTAAGTCAATCACAGTGATCCTGGATCTCAACAATAGGATCTCATCAAAGTTCTTCACATCAAGGACCCTGAAGCTCGGCCGCCAAAGTGTTCCCACCAGCCCAGGCAGAAAGCGGTCGTGGATGCACGTGTGGGTCGGTAGCACACGCCTTCAGGATGAATTCTCAGTAAGTCGGCTCTGTGCCTACTAGTTACTAAATTATTCTGCCTGTCCAAAATATCCAACATATTAACCAACAGGCTCTCCTGATGTAAAGTTTGTGTTCATTTTTATATGTCCTGGAAACTGCTCTAAAAAATGCAGAGACTGTCTCCACCTCCCTCCAAGAACTCACGGCTTATTGTGCTTTTCCCACATCAGATAAAATTAAAGTAACTTGGAGGTTCAGGAAATCAAGTTTCAGAACCACCAAAACAACCCAAAGAGAGATACCATAAGAGGTTAGATGCATTTCCCAAAAGTTTCAAGCTGTACCGGGCTGTGAAAAATCTCAATTTTCGTAACCAGATCTTTGTCTCAGCCCCCTGCCTTCCCGCCCACCCCTCACACCAGACTTCCAGTCACCTCCATAGGTGTTTATTTAGCTGCAAGCTCTGGGCCTGCCTGGTTGGGGCTTAGAGGGAGGAGCCAGTTGCAGTCGGCTGGGAAGCCTCCCACCAAGCCTCCTGTTCCTTGGGGTCCAGAGAGCCGCCTCCACAGACACCAGTGGGCTCCCTTACTCTTGCTGGCACTAACCCATCTCTCCCTCTACTCGCTTTCCGTGTGTTTGTTTCACCCAGCTCTTTTGATTAAAAGTAGTCCTTCACTACACAATTCTGGAAAATGTAGCAACGGTCAAGCCTAGATCTTGAAAAAAAAAACATGGAAGTGGAAAATCTTCCGCTGTCTTAGACATCTTCGCTCCCCCTCACACACTTCCGGTGTCTCCAAAAATCTTTCGACCCTTAAACAAAAAAGCAAAGAGATAGGAGGCTGGCTATTGCTGGTAACATGCGTTGGAGAACATGTGTATTGATTAACAAGCTATCATAATGCAACAAAATGCTAAATGATACAGAGCGCACTTTCGTAATAGAAGTTGTTAATACAGATGTTTTCAGAGGGCAATCCTTACGGTAAGAAGAATCAAGCATTTTAGCCAAAGAATATAGCATGTTCCTTTTACTATCTAGAAAGGAAAAGAGAAAAATTCTCCCTGGACTTCAGGGACAAACCCAGCTGTGAACACCCATCACCCCGACGAGCTCAAAGCCAAGGCCCAGGCCACAGTGACAACCGAGCCGGTGATGGTCAGACCGTGGCTCTCAGATAGGAAGGACCACACTGCGGCCATGTATCTGCCCTCGGGTTGTCTGCGCCCTCCCGTTCCCCAGACACGCAGGGCCTGTCTGGGTAGCCAGTGGGACCGACCTAAGGTCAAGGCATTTTCCTGCTCCCACAGTAGGAGGTCTGAGATGCCCAAGTCCCAGCGTGGGCAATGTCTTTTAAATCTCCGAAGCTGCTCCGGGTTCTGGGAAGGTCCGCCTTGCAGGAGGCAGGGGAGTGTGCCCATCCCTGCGCAGAGGTTGCTAATACTTCCCAGGAGTCGGCAGAGGAAATCATTTTTTAAAAAACACGCGACTTCTTCCTCCAGCGGTGGGAGTCCTGGTTGCTCACAAGAAGCTCAGACCAGGGCAGGGGAAAGATCAGGCACTGCTTGCTTTACTGGAAATGAAGCACCGTGTCGGGGAGCTGCAGAGGGAAATAGGAGAGGAAAGGGATCCCGAGCTGGTAAAAGCCGCCCTGGACGTGCGGGTCGAGCATCAGGGAAGCGTTGAAAGGTGGACGGAGGCCGGAGGAGGTGGCCAGAAGCGAGGCGCCCAGACAGCCGCCGGGCCCCTGCTTGGCGCCCCCCGGGAGCTCGCCCCCTCCAGCCGGCTTTTGCCCCTGCCGTCCCGCCAGGATGCTGTCTATGCTGAAGCTCTTGGACTTGTCCGAGCTCTTCGGAGAGCTGCGGGAGGCGGGGCGCGGAGGGGACCGCGAGCCATCCACCGTGCGCGCGGGCTGGCTGGCGGCCACGGCCGCTGCGCCCTGGAGCGCGTCGCCTGCGTCCCCAGAGGGCGACGCGGGCCTGGGCCAGTGGAGGGACGCCGGAGGAGAGGAGCCTTCCCGGAGGGGCGAGGGGCGCGCAGGCGCTCCCTCGTGGATGGGGGTCGCGGAGCGGGGGCGCGCTCCCCCTCTCCCCACCTCCGGCTGCGCTTCTGCGCCGCGCTCCTGCAGCTCGGCGCGGGCCCGCTTGGCCTCCGGGGCTCCGGGGCCCGGCTTGGGCTTCCTCTTCCGGCGCCGGTAGTTGCCATTCTCGAACATATCCAGGCAGCGAGGGTCCAGCGTCCAGTAGCTGCCCTTGCCGGGCCGTCCTTTCTCGCGGGGCACCTTGACGAAGCAGTCGTTGAGCGAGAGGTTGTGGCGGATGCTGTTCTGCCAGCCCTGTCGGTTATCCTGGTAGAAAGGGAAGCGGTCCATGATGAACTGGTAGATGCCGTTGAGTGTGACCCTCTGCTCAGGCGCATCCTGGATCGCCATGGCTATGAGCGCGATGTAGCTGTAGGGCGGCTTCTGGGGGGGCTCCACCCGGCCCGAGGCCGCCAGAGCGGCCGCGGGGGCGAAGGCCAGAGGCAGCCCGGGTCTCTCGGGGCCGTACAGATAGAGCATGGGAGAGGCGGCCAGAGCAGGCAGCCGGGGACTGAAGAGGTGGCTCATGGCGAGTGGGAGCCCGCGCTGCGCTCCGGCGTCGCAGGCGACCCAGGCGGCTTAGGGACTGTGCCCCGCGCCGCAAGGGCCCTCCAGGGGAGCCTGCCCTGCGCCTGCCTCCCGCTCTGCCGCTCTCCCCGGCGGCTCGGGGCTCTGTCCCTTCTTCATGGCTTTAAAAATGTTAAATAATTGTTGTAAGTTTGCTATTATATGTTGACTTAGCGCTGGAAAATAAATTGTCTATGATAAACAGTCGCTGTGTTCTCAGCCCACCCACATTAATTAAAATTTCATTGCTGAAAAACTCCAAGCTTTTCCCTCCACGTGTCTTTTTGATACCAGCCAATCGGTTTCGGGGTTATTCCTTCATTTGTTTATAGAATTAGTCTGTTGATAAGTCCGCCCACCCAAGTTGAATCAAGCTGTGTTTATTTGGAAAAATTTCCGGGCACCCAATATATAAACGCACTGATCTGATGTTTGAAATATCACGTCCACCCCTTGACGCTGTAAGCACACACAGTCAGTGAGGCAGGATGTGGATAGCGGTGGCTCAGAGCGGGGTC
Source organism: Tursiops truncatus (assembly GCF_011762595.2). Taxonomy (NCBI): domain Eukaryota; kingdom Metazoa; phylum Chordata; class Mammalia; order Artiodactyla; family Delphinidae; genus Tursiops; species Tursiops truncatus. The sequence goes on from NC_047052.1 coordinate 2,707,039, forward strand.
TGCCAGGCCAGGAAGGAGAGGTGCGGGGGGAGGGGCGCAGGGGTGAGTTTTACCTCTGGCCTGGGGGAGCCCCGAAGTCCCATGGCCTCCCACAAAAGATCTTTTCTTCTCCCAGGCTTAGTAGGAAATGTAGAGATGACACAGTCTCATAAAATGCCTTCTGAGGTCTTTTAAGAGCTCTTAGATATTTTGGCGGGGGAGAGGAGATAGACGGGAGTCTGATTAGAAGAGGATGCAGCCCTCCTTGGAGAGATCCTTGGGATGCCCCAGAGGAGCTGGGGGGTGGAGGCGTACTCCCTGGGGGCCTAGCATCCCGAACGGGGCAAACCTCGGGGCTCCCTGGGGACCTGGGGAAGAGGACTCCAGGAGCCCAGTTTCTCCCGAAGCCAGTGGCACAGGGCACTGAGAGTTGGAGAGGGCGTGCAGTACCGGGTCCATAGCTTAGTTGGGGAGGTTTCAAAGTAAACCCTTTTGGAGAGCTGAGGGGGAGAGACTAAGATCTTTCTGATGGGCCTGAGATTGCGAGGAGGAGCACCATAAAAGGGGAACTTGGCAGCTGGTGCAGCAGAGCTGGTATTTGTGAATGCGGGTCTCTTGCTTTATATTCTGTGCTTTCCTGTTTATAACAAGGAGGGGGTTATAACAACTTTACAAGTGCACGCAGCTGGCCCGTGATTACATTAAGCGTTTGGGAAGCCTGCTCGCTCTCCCGCCGCTCCCCTCCCCACTCACCCTGGGGTGTAAGCACTCCCCACCCGGTCTCATTTTACATTTAGCCACGTCCCGGTTTGAATCAAAAGGCCTGAATGATGCTGACTTAGAAGGAGGTGTCTCCCCCTACTCCACCGCCTTGGAGGGGTGGCACGTAACGTGACTAGTGCCTGTTTTACGATCTTTGCTGAATATATTTTAAAAGAAAGAAAGAAAAAGCTTGGGATAACTGAATTAACGTTTCTTGAGTCAACCGTGTGGATGCCAAAGAGAAGGCAGAGGAGTGAGGACGGCAGGTGAGGGTTGTAACGGCCCTCGAGGCTCCACGGCAATTGGGAAGACACGCACTAAACCTGCGTTAATGAGGGAGGGGCCTGTCTGCTGCTGCTGTCACAGAGAGGCGACCCTATGCTGGGGACCGGCTGCCACTGCTCAGGTCACCCCTGAACACGGAAAAGCAGGGAGAATCCCACTCTGAAATGCGGAATCCAGAAAGTAACCCATGTGTTTGGGGGTTCCGAATAGACTACAGGGGACCCGGTACGTTTGAAATACCAAAAAGGAAGTCACGGTCAGGGTCGAAAAACCGGTTTGGGGGCAGGCGGGGCTTGAGGGACAGCCAGGTCAGGCCCTGGGACACAACCAGGCCTCCGTCCCCAGCGCTGCAATTCTAACTTATGCCCAGTGTCCCGCCTGGCCTGGTCCCGGCTTTGGTCTTGAGGATGGCCCTCTAGCCAAGAGGGGGCGGGGCGCTACCTTCTCTCTGGATCCCTGGCTTTCCTCGGAGCCCCCCTTTCAACCCTGGGATGGAAAAACAACCTCAATGTCGGCGCTTTTGCAACGCACGGGTACCACAGTCCCCGGAGTCACCCAACCCCTCCAGACCAGAGCGCCCCCTGCAAGCTCAAGTTTGGATCTAGCCTCGGTGCCGGCTCGAACAGACCCAGAGCCAGACCCAGAGCAAGAGACAAACCGGTGTTACTGCGCGGAGCCCCCACCTCCGCTCCCGGAGCCCTTCCTGGAGTTTCCCAGGCACCCAAAGTCCAGCACGTACATCCTTGCCTTTCCGGAAAGGCGCGCCACCGCAGCGCTCCTTCTAAACTCTAAGGCAAATCGGAGCTTGAATTCGTACAATAATAAACACCGCCCAATTTGGGCATGGGCGGGACGCAGGCGGAGACACGCGCAGCTGGTGGGCAGGGCACTGACAGTAAAGAAAAAACAACCCCAGTTCTAGTCGCGGTCTGGAGAGGCGAGCCCCACGTGCTTGCAGCAGTTAGCAACCTCTCTGAGAGGTTTCAGCCGCAGGACTCCGGCAGGGCTCCCTAACCCGGCTCCGGCAGGGGGAAGAATCCTGGGCTCCCAGGTGAAGTGTGTAACTTGAGCTTAGGAGGGGACGCTGCAGGAAGGAGCCCCGCGCTGCGGCTTATTTCCGGGGAGCGCAGGGAACAAGCACCGAGTGTCCGAGTGTGGATGCGCCCTCGTGCGGAAGCTCTGTCGGGTGAGGACCTATCGGAGGCTCGGTGGGGGGACCAGCTGAGCCTAGGAGACAGCCGGGCAGACTGGGTGACTCAGAGAGCCAGATGGAGACGCCGAAAGTTCCCTGCAGGTTCATAGGTCTTCACATCCCAGAAAAGCACATTCATCTCTGAAGGCAGTGGGAGTGCGTCTTCCAGATTGCACGAAAGCCCTGAAATCATGCTTCCGGAAGGACCGTGGCAGTTCCAGCTCTGGGGCCCAAGCACAAATTGGGTTCAGTGTGGGATGAGGGCAGAAAGTACCATTCCCAGCCCCCTGGCAGAAAGCCTGCTCCTTGGGCAGGCCAGGCACTAGCCTGGACCAAAGAGGCCTCACAATAAAAGTCTTCGGAGGAGAGACAGGAGTTCCTCCCATGCCCCGCTCCCATCTACCCTTCTTCTGCTTCACCGGTAAATAAAGAGCAGACATTCAAGCTAACGATGATCTGCGCCATATTCCCAAATATCTGCCTCACTTTTCTACGTGTGAAGATAGTTAACGAATTGTATATATATTTGAATGAATGAATGATTCATTCATTCAGTTGAATGAACGAATGATTCTACCATATGTTTGAGAAGAGTGAGGATGGAAGGATGCAAGGTCACCTTAATGACAAAATGTGGGCGAGGATGATGATAATAAGGGTAATACGAATAACTAACTATGTCTTGAACACTACTGTGTGCTGGCACCGTTCTAAGTGCTTTCCTTGTATTGTTACTCCATCCTCACAGTAACCCTAAGAAACAGAAACATTTATCGTTCCCATTCTGCAGATCAGGCAACTGAGGCCAGGAAGTTAACTCACCTCAGGTCTCCTAGGAGGAAGTGTTCCAAACACAGGAAGACAATCGCATTATAATAGCTACTGTGTGTGGTTCTTGAGAACCCTGGCAGCATCTATGGAAGATGCGAGGGTGGATTCACCCATTTTACAGATGGTGAAACTGAGGCCGGGCACGGAACACCGGAAAACAACGGAGGTAGTAAACGGAACAGGGATTGGAACCCACACGGTGTCCTCCAAAGGGGGATTCTCTGAGGTCTGACACCCTCAGGTGAGCACAGAAGCTGAGTAATGTGTGTCTGGAGTAATCAAAGGGCAAGGGGACCCTCTGGAGAGGAGGGATGAGTGCCCCACCTCCAGAGCTGGGAGATTTGGGGCATTGTAAGTAGGAGACCCAGAGTCCTCACATCCTGCCAAAACCCAGGACACCCTCTCCTTCCCTACCCTCCTCTTCCACTTTGAAGGAATCTTAGAGCAGTGTCTTCTGCTTCTCTCAGGGGAAGTGAGCCATAAAGGTAATGGTTGGCCAGTCAGCTGATGCTGATTGAAGCCCAGAGAAAAGGGGCAGTTAGGGCCCGGGCACCACCCTGCCCAAGCACATCAGCATTTAGCCTGATATATGCAGTTAAGTGAGACCAAAGAATCCTTGCTCTTCTGTTATCCAGGTAAATCCTAATAGCTAGCAGCCCTTACCATGGACTGGATGTTATCGAAGCACGTTCCCCACGGGTGTTGGGTTCCTTAATCCTCACGATAACCCTATTTGATGATCCTGTTATTTTTTCAGTTGAGAAATGGGCTCAGAGAGCTTGAGGTAGCATGCCCCAGGCCACGGGCACCCTCAGTCGGCCTGTGCGCGGTAGGGCCCGAGGTGGTGCCTGTGGATTTGGCTTAGAGAGAAAATCTCCATCGGGGAACCCACCTGGAAAAATAACATGAGGGCAGAGAGAGCGCCCAGAGGGGCTGCTGGAAAGGGAAGGTCCAGGATCAAGGGCCACCGAGCCTCCGTGAGGTCAGAACGGCCTCCCTGGCCTCCATGACCTCCCAGCCTGGGTGGGCCTATGGAGTGAGCACAAAGCCCTCCCCGGGCTCCCCAACTCCATTCCCTTAAAGGGACCATCAATGCCAGCAAGTCCATCGAGCTGTCCACCCACCCCCTTCCCCTGTTCCAGCCTTCACACACTCACAGCCCCAGCATAAAGTCCCCACGGACCTGACCCAGGAAGAAACGCAGCGCCAGAGAGGCACCTTCAAGAATCCACCTCTACCCAAGCTATGTCTGTCTGCTTCTGCTGCAGAACAGAAACGTTGCAAAAGCCAGAGAGGGAAAGGCTTGCATAAGTGGAGGCGGTGGCGTCTTCCCAGGTGCAGCCGCGGCTGCCCAGCCTTCCCAACTCCCTGAAACTTTCCACCCCCTTCCCTACATGCCTATGTCAAAAAGCAAACATTTCAAATGCCTTGGTGAGCTGAGGCCGGGCAAAGAAGGAGGCAGGCAGGCAATGCTTCTCAGCGTTTGGGAAAGCATTTCAAGTATGTGGTGCTAACAGGCACTGGGGGGTGGCTCTGACCAGGGGGTCCCGCTGGCCTGGAGTCTGCCCCCCACTCCCCAGCCACCCCTGGCCTGGCTGCACCCAAAGGCGGCCCTACTCTCCACTCATCCACTCCCACCACGCCCTGACCGACCGGCACGAGCACGTGGTCCCGAGGACGCAGGCACACATCCCCTGAGACGCCCGCCCGGTGCGGGCTCGCAGACCCCAGTGCATTCTACTTATTCGTCACGGGAGTCTCTTCTCGGTGTCACTCTCTCCACTCACCTCAGCTTTATGGTTATCAATAAATCTCCATTGGCCAACCTGGCCCAACACCCCCGTCCAGATTTCTGGATTGGGGCTGGGGCTGAGGATGGAGGAGGCGAGTCCTCGGCTACTGGGGACCTGGGAGCTCCGCTCTGTGCTTTGAGTGAAGCTCACAAGCCTCTCCCAGGCCCAGAGGTGATCCCACCCACCCCCCAGGCAGTCTTGGGGTAAAGGGCAGGAGATGGACCTGGGAAGATTTATGAGCCAAATGCTGAAGTTCCCAGGACCCTGCATGTTCTTCTCCCACTAACTTCTGATATTCACTTCTTGCGAGCAGAGCAGGGGAGTGGGGATAAGCGAGGGCCCATCGCAGGAGCCGGCGATGCAGGAAAAAACATGCCCGCTGCCCTGAAATGCCCTTGCACTCACCTGCTCATTTTAGATGAGAAGGTCAAGGCGAGGGAGGGAAGGACTTTGTTCACACAGCGAGATGTGGTCCTCTAACCCCTAGCCCACTGCTCCAGCAACTCGAGGATGCGTGGCGCTACCGATTTTGGCGTCCTCGAGGACAAGCCACTTGAACCAGAGCAGTGAGGGCTGCCGGGCCACAGACCCAAGACTGGCCGTGGGAGAAGCCCAACTTTCGGCCTCTCTCCCTGAAAGCAGTGAGCCTGGGTGTCTCTCCGAGTCTTACAAGAAGCATGGCTCCTCCAGTTGCGGCCTCTCCAGGGCTAAGAACAACGTGCAGGATGCCCAAAGGCCACTGGGTCTCTTTGGCGGCCTTTATCTGTCAAAACTGGACCCTGGTTAGAGACACAGTCCACCCAGCCAAGGCCAGTCGGGGACGCAGGGTTATCTCTGTGGGAAACGGCCTCTGTTGTAGTGGTCGGGTCACTTCCATTTTATTTGCTGTATCTTTGAGACCTGCCCGGCTGTATCTTACTGGGTCAGGAAGAAACGTGGTTATCAGACGCAGCTTCACGCAAACTGCGTTCGGTGGACCACAGAGCCGCCTTAGCAAGGAGTCCCGGCAGACCTCAATCCGGCCCTTCCAGCCCCGACCTCCTTTCCCCTTTTCCTGAAAGGCCCTGGGCCTCCCGAGGAGAGCGGCGGAGGAAGGAGCGGCGAGCGGATGGAGACGTGGAGCCGGGACGCCCCGCGCAGTCTCTGCGCGACGGGGGCAGACGCGTAGGGTGGCGCGAAGACCAGCAAGGGAGCCGGCGGCGCCTGGCCTCCGCGCTCAGTCCCGGCGTCCGGTCTTTCCCACTCCGCGGAGCAACGGACGCCCCAGGCCACTGAGTCCCGAAGCTTCTCGGGCTGCTGCAGGCCGGGACTGAGACTGGCTCCGAGCGCAGGGCCTCCCCCCCGCACCGCCCACCCCACACGCGGCCGGCCTCCAGGCGCTTCCCGCACTCCCGGCCTCCTCGGCCCAGGGCCTGACTCGCTTCCATTCTGCCGCCTCCACAGGCCTGGATAACTCCTCCAACAGTCCCCAGGTGGCCACGTTCCCCGGGGAATGGAAGGGCCCCTCGCCGTGGCCTCCGTGAGCTACCCGCTCAGGTGAGCGGCCCACGCACAGCGGGGACTTCTTTAAGAGGCTTTCCCAAAGGTAGGAGACCCCAGCGCGGTGTCAAGGGCAGATCAGATCTCTGACCCCGTGGTTCCATTTCTCTCTCCACTGTTTTCCATGTGTCTCTGAGACCTCCTCTGAGTTCTAAATCTTAAGGTGAGGGCAGGCTTTCAGGGAGGACTCTGAAATATCTGGGGAAGCAGAAAGCCAGCTAGAACACTCTCCTCGAGGGGAGCAAAGTGAAACCCCAGTGCCCGAGTCCGCAGTGAGCGATCTGCAGCCTCATTCTGCAGCTCAGAGAATGGTCTCAGGGGTCTCTCCCTCCCTCTCTCTGGTGCATCCCACTCCACTGAGCACCAAGGACCCGGGGGCTCACCAGTCCTACGGTCATGAAAAGGAATAAAATGCAATCTTTAAGTCTTAGCCAGGTGCCACCTCTGGGGCCACAGATTGAAAGAAGCTGTGTTGCACATATGGGGGAAATTATTATGCTCAAACCTCCCCCAATTCGATTTCAGCATAACACAGAGACAAAATGCCGTGTTAAAAACAACATAACGCCCAGGTTACATTCAAGGCTACTGCATCCAGCAAGATCACCTTCTGGAAAATCATCATCTCCTGAAGTGGTAAGTTCACAGGAGCTGCACTCTAGGCAAGGTACAGAGTGCCTTCTCACCTGCTGGGCTGGGAAACTCATTCCCAACTTGGAGCTCTGGACCCCAAAGTCACACACAGAGACCAAGAGGGGAGTTGCGTGTTTTGGTCAGTGAAACACATAGTAACGCCATGCCCCCTCCCCTGCGCAGCCGCACCTCACACAGGCTGCGTGGCTATTTAAAATTTGAAGGACAAGGTATCAAAATTGAAAAGAAAAATAATCTATTATTTAAAGTCCTGGAAAAGTTGACAAATTTAAAACTCTAAAAGCACTGTAAATTATTTTTGAAGTGCGACGAGGCTTTAAAATTTTTCACTGCAGTAGGGTAAACATTTAGAAATCAAATCCAGAAGTGAAGAGGTCAAAGATTCACCTCTGATCTGGTCACCGCCAGGGATGGTCATTAAATGGTACAGAATCAATCCCCTTTGGATTTCCGCCATCCGGGTTCAAATTCTTTTCTGGAGAACTATTAAAGTGGGGAAGGAAGTCCGTATTTTAGGAAACTGAGGAAAAGCAGGACTCCCCCTGGTTTGTTGTCAGCGAATGGAAAATGTTTATCCTCCTCTCCCTCACCTCCTAAATTGGAGATGGCTGGACACTGGGATGGAATGGCACTGTTTGTTTTGACTATTGGCATGTCTTTCTGCGTTTAACAAAATGCATTACAGCAAATGTCATTACGGCTCACAGCCCTTCAGGCAGCAACGTCCAAGCAGGACTGTTTCTTGATTGCCTCAGTCAGGGTGGGATTCTGAACTAATCGAAAGCCTTTTGTGACACTGGCGGGACAACAGGGGAGTCCCCCCAGTCTTCTGTGATCATCTGTAGATGTCTATACATTTACCCACCTGTGTAACAAAAATAATCAAAACAGGTGGATTTGTGAACACACCTGGTTTTTAAAAATTCGAGCATACAAACACACTGTCCGGACTTTGGGCAGAAAAACAACATGGGTTTATTTTAAGGCAAGTACAACAATTAAGACCACATAAGACAAACACAGGTCAAGTTAAATTTTTAGTGTTTTTTTTTTTTCTTTTAGGAATGCTGGGGGAGGAATCTACTATACAACACCATCACACTTTGTAAATAAAAAGTATCAGATACTTGACTTTATCCGCCAACAACAACAAAAAATAAATTATTTTCTTGTTTTGTAAAAGACCTACAACTGGGAGAAGAATTATATCTCATAATTGTACAGGGGGGGAACCCCGCATAGGTTTCTTGAATTTTCACTTTGGCAGTTAGAAATGGTCGGGCAAGATGAGAAATTATCCAGTGAACTCAACTTTAAATATTATATTAATGGCTCTGAAAAACAACAAAAAAACAGCCTGATTACAAATCCACACATTTGTACAGCACGGTTAGAGAAATTTAAAATTACACACAGCACATACATAATCTATAGAGACCCCCATAGACCTATGGGGGTCTCTACAGAGAATCATTACTGGATCGCTATGGGATTTGGTCCATAAGTTATAATTTTTGAAACCCCGAGTGGAGCAGTGAGCACAGCCATCCTGGAAGGGGAGGGGGATTTTAAAATCATTATTCATTTCGTTGGGCCGCGTCCCTGTACTGGGGCCTCTTGGGATCTCAGAAACGGGGCGGCGAATTAAAGTTACCTGCAGCTTCGCAGAGGGCTGAGGCTGGCGCGCGCGCTCTGTGCTCCCGGGTCTGCGGAAAAAGCGGTGGGCAAGTTTGGGTTCTTTTTGCGTCTCCGCAGCCTGAACTGTTTGAGAGGGTCGCGTCTGGGAGGCGAAGCCAGAGCGGGCCAGGGCAGAGGAGGGCCGGGGCAGGTCAGTATTTCGTGCAGTCATAGGAATATGGAGCTGCGTGGCGGTAGAGAGAAGGCGTAGATCTGTAGGGCAGCTGACAGCTCGCGTTGCTGCTCACCTGGGGTTCCCCGAGGGTCGAGTTCTCAATCCCCAGCCGGTGGGAGTTGAACATCTCCCTGACGTTAGGGAAAGTCTGCTGCTGGGCTGCGAACGTGTGGCCGGAGAGGTGGTTGAGGTCCCCGCTGTGGTTCAGATACCAGGACGCCGCCTGGGCCGCGGCGGCCCCGGGCTGCGGCGCCGGCTGGGGCTGGGGAGCCGGCGGGGGCGGCGGCGCCTGCGGGTGGTGGTGGCCGTGATGCTGGTGGTGATGGCCGGCGGCGGCGAGCGCGCCCTCCTGGCCGGCGGCGAGGTTGAGGGCGCTCAGGGGCGATGTGGGGCCGCTCGGGTGGTCCGAGAGGGCCTCGTCCAGCGCGGGCGGGACGCACATGTGCGCCGGCCGCTCGGCCCCGGTGTACAGGCTCATGGCGCGCATGCTGCACTGGTAGCCCCCGGCGCCCGCAGCCTCCAGGCCCTGCGCGCACGGCTGGCCGTAGGCAGCGGGCGGCGCAGCGGCGTAGGGCAGAGCCAGCGGCGGCACCACCAGGCCCGCGCGCCCGGCCGCGGGGCTCAGCTCGCCGCCCGGCGGCGACGTTCGCAGCGTCATGATATTCTCCACGCTGAAGCCGGGCAGCCCGTTGGGCGCGCCTGCGTGGTGCTCCGGCAGCGAGCCGTCGGGGGAGCCGGCGGGCGTAGAGGCCGCGCTGCGTGGGCTGCCCTGCAGCGCACTCTCGGGGCTCAGCGTCTCCACCTTGGTGATGACCGGCAGCGCCGGCGACGCCGCCTCGCTCTTGATCACCACCTTCTTCTCGGCCTCCTTGGGGGCGTCCGCTAGTGGGGGGGCGGCCGGGGCGCCCTTGGACGCCGCCGGGGGCGGCTCCTTGAGGTGGGCCCGCTCCTCCTTCTCCTTGGGCACGTCCTTCTTCTTGAAGCGCCGCCGGCGCCGCAGGAAGCTGCCGTTCTCGAACATGTTGTAGGAGTCCGGGTCCAGGGTCCAGTAGCTGCCCTTGCCAGGTTTCTTGTCGTCGCGGGGGACCTTGACGAAGCACTCGTTGAGCGAGAGGTTGTGGCGGATGCTGTTCTGCCAGCCCTGCTTGTTCTCCCGGTAGAAGGGAAAGCGATCCATGATGAACTGGTAGATGCCGTTCAGGGTGATCTTCTTCTCGGGCGCGTTCTGGATCGCCATGGTTATGAGCGCGATGTAGCTGTAGGGCGGCTTCACGAGGTCCTTGGGCGCCGCGGGCTGGTGGTGGTGGTAGGGCGCGTAGGAGCGGCCCATGCCCGCGCCGTACTGCTCCGGGTGCCCCGAGTAGACACCCATGGGGCTGGCCATGCCTCCGTAGCTGCCCGCCGCCCGGTAGTAATTCTGCTCGCTCAAGTAGGGCACCACTCCCAGGGCGTTGGGGTCGGACACAGAGTAGCGCGCCTGCATGCTGCGTCCGAGACGGCTAGCCACCGCCTGCGCGCACGGACCGCGAGGAAGGCCCTACGAGAGCGAGCGCGAGCGAGAGAGCGCGAGAGGGAGGAAGGGAGCCGGCGGGGGGGAGCCCCGGGCGCCTAGAAGCCTCAGGGGTGAGCTGGAGGAGGCGCCGGGAAGGGGCGCCCGCCTTTGGGCCGGGAAGGGCGCTCTCTTTCAGCGGACCGGGCGGAGCAGCATCCTGGAGGGCGCGCCCGGGCGAACGCAGCGCCGGCCCCCGCTCGCTCGCCCGCTCGCTCTCGGGACTCGGCGGGTGGCAGCCCCGGCGGGCGGCCGGGGACGGAGCGGAGACGCCGCGCGCGCGGTGGACCGAGGCTGGCCCCTCGGTCCGCGTCAGGAAGGGGAAGGCGGCTCTCCAAGCCCCCCCAGCAAATCGGCAGCCCTGAGGGTCGGAGAGCCGGGGTCCAGAGTGCTACCCTGACGAGCCCGGAAAAAGAGGCGAAGTCCCTTTTAGGGAATGGGAAAAGTTTCAAAAGTCTTCTTGCTGAAAGCGAGTTTTTACTTTCCTCCAGCCACGCCCCCTCCGGGAACTTTGGACCAATAACCCGGCCGCTCTGGGGACTTGGCACCAATCAGGACGAGGAGCGCCGGAATCCGTCGGCTCTAAGACCCAGCCGCGCAAAACCAGACTTCTGCAGCTCAGTCTTAACTTGAAAAGATTTTTTAAAAAGTTATATCTTATTAAAATTTATTTTATTATCACATTTTGGTTAATGGGCCCACGTGCCCAGAGCAAAAGAAAAAAACAAAAAAACCCCGACGCTCCTTCGCAGATAAAAGTCAGTTTGAGATATAAAATCGAATTGATTAATGTAGTCCAGTATCTCCCCAAAGACCTTGTAAGTAGCAAAGAACCTGGGACTATTTTTCTTATTAATGAGTGATGAGGCAAATAATTAGATTTCCTAATTATCGGGGTCCAGGTGTAATGGCTTCCAAGTAAACGTGCTGGACTGGAATGGAGGAGCCTCCGCTGTATGTTGTCATTATTTAAGCAAATAATTAACAATCAACGGGAAGTTTCCAGGTTCAGGGCAGTCAAGAATAACCTATAAAGGTTTTAGAGGCAAATTATAGAAACCGAGTGCCCTTCACCCCAACCTGAGGAGGCAGGCCGAGGCGTCTATAGGGGAAAGGCGAAGTGGGGAAAGTAGCGACATCTTGACGATATAATCCTCTAAATTCGCCGTGGATTCAGTAAATCATCCACGACATCGGGAGCCGTTTTGTGGGGTTTGGGGAAGAGAGTGAAATAATTCTGTTCATTTCCCCCTTTCCCTTCCCGCGTAGACGCTTGCAGCCCACCAACTCCAGCTTCGCAGCGTGTCTCCCTTTTCCCAGAGATAAATTCCCTTTTGACAGGCTGACTCCCGCGCTCCCCGAAGATGGGAACAATGCACCAGCCACCCGGCCCCGGGAAAGCCGGGTTCCTCTGCGCGCGAGGAGAAACCCGAGCCGCACCCCGCGCCCTGCACTCTGAGCCCTGCGCTCCGCGCTCTGCGCTCCGCTGGGGCTTCGCGCTGGACGCGCGTCCGTAGAGCGGGTTCCCGACCGGCGCCCCGCCGGCTGGAACCCACAACCCTGGGCGCAGCTCTTGCTTCCAGTTCCTGGAGAAGCCCCTTGGGATTCTCCAAGTTAACTTTCTGTATTTCAGTCTTTTCTGTTTGGCTGTTGTTTGATAAGGTGATTTGGGCACTGGGGCTCCGCGAGAGGATGGGGTAAGCGATTGCAAATGGTTAAAGACACCTCCGGAGATGGTATTATTCGGGATATCGACCTGGAGCGACTCGGAGATCCTCGCCCTTCAAAGCTTTCTCCTTCTCTCTAGGAGTCCCAGAAAGTTTGTTTATTTGTGGACTGAGTATTTATTTCTTCAACACCTCGAATAATCAGGTCCCCCTCCGCTCGCTTCCCCGAAGGGGCAGGACATCTATAAGACGGGCTAAATGCTGGTCAGAATTCTTCTGGAAGTTGTCGGTCTGGTTGGGAAGGGAAGAAGACTTCGGATAAAACTTTTGTATTTCGGAATTCCTTTTCCCCTCCTCACTCTCCCATCAGTTGTTTATTAGATTCCCAGGAAAAGGGTTTGAGAGAATCTACGGTCAGTCTTATCTTTGGGGGAGGTGAGTAGAACGCACTGGGGATACTTCATTCATTTTCAATAACAGAACAAAAGAAAAACATTTATATGCATTATCTTTGAATGGTATTATCTCCTGATAAATTCAAAATCAAAGGGAAAGTACAAAATAGTTTCCTATTACCTCGAATATTCTGCTTCTGAAACATTCGCTATATTTTTTTATGGGTGCTCTGGGTTCTTTCTCTAACTTGATTTTTTGGGGGGCAACGAAGTAAAATAAACTGCCCAGTCCTCAGCTCACAGGTGAATGGTTTGAGCGTTCTCCGCAACCCTCCAACTCCCACTACAACTTTATTATTTTTTCATACCTCCAGTATTTTCACATCCATTAAAAAAAAAACAAAAAAACCCAAAAAAACCTCTAGCAAAAAGTGTCTTTCTCCTGGAGTACGTGACAGGCAGCCCGAGTTCTCACAATTTTACTGGAAATGCAAACTATTGATCAAGAAACACTCCTCAGTCTGTAGACTTCCTGGAGGAATATTATTTACTCTGCTTTTACGAGGTGCTTTAAGAAAAAAAGCCTTATCACAGCACAGGGCAAAAACCAAAATAGCTAAGGACCACGGAAAATAAATCCCAAAATGGCAGTTTTTGCCTGAGTTTATATTTACAAGGGTGTCCAGGTTTAAACCAATGACATCTGAAAAGAACTAGGCTGAATGGCCTAAATTATTACCCCCCCCCAAAAAAAGAGTGGGATGGGAAGGGAAAAAATCCTTATAATCAAGACAGAAAAGGTGAGAGAGACATTTTCCTTTGCCCCTGGAATTAGGTTTCTTCTCCGCTCGGTAGGACTCCGGGAGAGATGTTTGTTCAGGTTATTAAAACAACACCTTCCACACACCTGGACTTTGCAAAAACCATGTTTCCGATCTTTTCTTTTTCCTGCCAAGGTATTTTGGATTGGGGGCTGCTGATTTCTTCCTTTCTTGACCTTGCTGTCAGTGAGCCGAAAGCCAAATCGGGCCCCAGAGAGCCCTGTGCATTAGTAGAATAATAAGCGACGATAAAGGCAGAAGATATTCAAGTCACTCCCCCACCCCCGGCCCCGCGCCCCACCGCACAGAGTCCTTGCCTGGGCGCCGCGGGCTCCTGCACCTGGAAGCGGCTCGGGCGGACCTGTGGTGTTGGCGCCACCTTGAGGCCCATCAGGGAACTACTCTTGAAATAGTGGGGCGGGGTGGGGGGGAAAACTCAACCATTCTGGTTACAATGGAGGTGCTGACACCTTATGGATGCACCTTAGCATTGCATGGCAGGAATAAAGTTCAAAATCTCTGAGGGAGAAAGGTAAATAAACTGTGCGCGGCGAGTCGATCAAGAAAATACAAAACATTTTCCACGGTTTTGCGATGTGTCAAGAACATGATGTGTTGGAAAACAGAAGTGTCTTTGAAACTGCCTGGGGAGCAAGAAATCCCCTCTAGGGAGACTCGCTGAGGTTTTAAGCAAATAAAACCTGCGCCTCTTAGGTGTCTACAAGTCTGGCTATATTCTTGCCAGAGTTGTTAACAAATTGCTCTCCTCGTGTCTTCCCAGGACAGCTGTCTTTCTGCCCGATGTGTGGCGTGAGCTTCAGGGAACTCATCAAAAATGTTTGGGCTGCACGTGTGTGCCTGACATTGGCTTTAACAACCCTTAACTTTAACCAAAGTTAAGGGAGACTTACAACACCTCTGCAGCCGCTTCTGCTTTTGAGGAACAACAGATCAGACAAGTGAAAGGATTTTTGTGTCTCTCCTCACTATTTTCAATACATTTCTCTCCTGGGCTCATGAGGTTTTAGGGAAAGGGACCAGAAATGAGAGCCGTCTCAGTCTTCCGAAAGCTACTTGGGATCTGATGAACCCTTGAGTTCATCAGAGCCAATGCTGCTTCTTAGAAATCCATTGCAATCCAGCTCCTAGAAATTTTTTCCAGGACAACAAGTGTGTGCCTGATGAAAACTGTCCAAACCACCGTTCACAAATGGTAGCACCATAAACAATAAAATAACGGGTAAGGACTGTTCTTGGTTAAAAGATTAAAGAAACTGAACAACTAAATGCAATATTTAATCCTAGATGGAGGAAATTTTTTAAAAACACTAATAGAGGAGAATACCTGGGGAAGTTTGAATACCATGTGTGTATTAGGTAATAATTTTTTATCAAGGTTAAAATTCTTGAGTGTGATAATTATATGTGGTCAAGTGAGAACATGTCTTGTTTTTAAAAGATGCATGTCAAAATATTTAGAGCTGATATTCATCACCTCTGCAACTTTTAAAAGATTCAACCAAGGGGGAGGGTGTGGACAGAGAGGAGAAGGAAAGAGAAAGTTATCTAAAATGTACTAAAATGCAGACAATTGCTGAACCCATGGTATGTGGGTATTCATTGTTTATTGGTCTTGCAATTTCTCTCTAAGTTTGAAATTTTTCAAAATTAAAGAAAAAGATTGGGAGAAAACCATCTTTGTTACTCTGGAAATTTAAAAAGGGATGTGACACAGAGCAAACATCTTTCCATGGAAGGAAATTAGGGTTTCCGTATTGCAAACACTAATGTAGGGGCCTAATTTGGCCCCCAATGTCCCCTCTCCTTGTGTTCTAGAAGTTTCTGGAAAATAATCTTGAACAACCATGGAGTTTATCACATTAACTTGTGGTTGTTTTAAAAAAATAACAACCAAACGCTGATTGTCTAAGGAGCTTATCTATCTGTATAATTCAAGCATCACCACAATTAATACCATCAAAATTGTAAGAAATCCAATAGAGTACTGTAGATGTTTCTGAAACAGAATATTAAAGGTATACATATGTTTCTTCTTAAAGAGAGTCAATTGCATACCTCTTTCTGCTGCCTGTTTCATGCCAGTTCTATACAGTTGCCCTCATGCATGTTGCTATGCAATTGGTTGGCTTACACAGTGTATCAGTCAGTTGAGGCTGGTGTATGCTGCAGTAACAAACAACCGGAGTCTCACTGACTTCATCTTGAGCCAACCCCAGCTGGGTGTCACTCAGGAGCCTGGGTTTTCAAAGGCTGCCCCTCCTGTCACCTTGGCAGGGGCAGAAGAGGCAGATTCTGCCCTGGGAATTAAGTGTCCAAGTGACACGTGGCACTTCTGTTCACAACTCATCGGCCTGGACAGATCATGTGGCCCCAACACACCCCTGGGGCAGGGAGTTCAGTCTTCCCTGGACCCAGGCAGATGGGTGAGCTGACTTTTGTTTAGCAGTCTCATGTCTGCCACACATGTCCTACCTCTCCAGGCAGCTAGTAACTCTGTCTTGTTTCTCTCTGCAGCCCCAGTGCCTGGCAGGGTACCTTGGGGCATAATAGTACACAAGAAGTGTTTATTGAACGAACGTATGACTTGTCCAAGACTTTCCTCCCTAATAAATAAGGGAAAATATAACGCATGCATACTGTGTGCCAAGATGTTCTGCCTGTGACATCTCATTTAATCCTCTTTTGGGGTAGGTACTGTTAATATCACCATTTTACAGGGGAGGAACCTTAGGTTTAGAGATCTTAAGTAACCACAAATTTTCAGCTACAAGTGAGAGAATCAGGATCTCTTAACCCATTAATTTGCTGCCTCTTTAAGATTAGGGTTAGCGTCTTGGAAATTAGAGTCAACTTAAAACGTTAAAATACAAACTTCTGTATAAATAAAAATAGTCTATATGGAAACATACATTTATGTAATTTCATAACTATATATACACAGTCAATAGCGTATGCACGAAGGCATGACTTCTGAACACATGACTCAATGTCTATGAAATTTTAGCTTCTTATACCACCACCTTGCAAGCTTAATTAACCCGGTAGGGTAAAAGGATTCATTATCAGAGTCTGCAAGAAGCGACTGCTCTCTGGGAGGTGCAGACAGGGCTTTGATTTTTGGACAGGGCAAAAATCAGGGAGAGAAAGAGGTGAGGAGGCTATATGCTTTTCACCGAATTTGCAGACTGTGGGATGTGTGTTCTGAGCCCCAGAGAATACACCAGACTTGAAATCACCATCCTGCCTGAAAGTGACCACCGGGTCTCACGGTGACGATAAGCAAGGGAGGCCCTAGGGGGCCTGTAAAGGACCGAATGAAGCAGAGCGGCTCCCCAGGGGGAAGGGAATCTTCTAGCTTCTCGGGAGCCAGCCTTTTTTATTAGAATTATTTATTTGTTTAGCACTTTAGGAGGGGTGTGTGTGTGTGTGTGTGTGTGTATAGATGATGCAGGGGGAAGTCAGGAAACAGAAAATAAACTGTGGCATTTAACGTTTGTAGGGTCTCACAGGAGAGGGATCGCGGCATGGAGGAGCAATCCAGGCCGGCTTCCCGGAGTAGGGGGCCTCTGGGGAATAGAAGAGGAGGTAGCTGTGTTTGAATTGGCAGTGGGCTCCGACAGGCCAGGGGTTGTTCACTCGGTAGCTCCCTAGCGCCCGGCAAACGCGTCGGAGCAGGGCCTCTGTGCTTGGCCTGCTCGGAGAACAAACCCTCAGGCCCCACGCCCACCTCCCTTCGCAAGGCCCGCGGAGCCGCATGCGCATGCGCGCCGCGGAACGTTCCCACCAGGCCTCCGCGGCTACGCCACCGCCCCCACCCCCACCCAGGCCAGTGCGCAGGCGCTTGGAGGGCGCGCGCAGGTGTCGTCACTTCGTGCCGGACTCCGCTGGGTGAGGTGTCGCGCACTGACGGCGTCGCCATGGAGCCGAGGGCGGGTGAGGGGCCGCCGGAGGGACCACCTGAGAGACGGGCGGGGAGGCGGAGGGGCCACTGAGAGAAGGGCGGGGAGGCGGAGGGGCCGCTGAGAGACGGGCGGGGACGCGGAGGGGCCGCTGAGAGACGGGCGGGGAGGCGGAGGGGCCGCTGAGAGACGGGCGGGGAGGCGGAGGGGCCGCTGAGAGACGGGCCGGGACGCGGAGGGGCCGCTGAGAGACGGGCGTGGACGCGGAGGGGTCCTCGGGGATTGGGCAGACGGGACGTGGAGGGGCGGGCGGGGTCTCAGAGGGGTCGGAGCCGGGTGCGGGGTCGAACCTGCGGCGGGTTGGGACCCGGATACCCGACACTGTCAGTGGAGCAGGTGGGAAGAGGAAGGGAGGCCATCTTCTGGGTACGTGGTACTGTCCGTGCGTCCCCGTGAGATGTGTCTCCCGTATCACGTCCTCTTTACAGCAGGAGAAGCGGAGGCTCACAGCTGCTGGCGGGGGCACGACTGGAAGCCAGTTTAACCTAAACGCTGGGGTGCTGCATCACAGACCTCTTAACGGATGGTTTCCGAGACCTAGGCTGTCCCAGGCCCTTCCCTAGGCCTCGGGGAGGCTCGCCCCAGAGCCCCTGAGCTTTGGTTACTCATTGCAGAATTGCCTGGCAAAGGTGTTACCAAGGCCGTTGGCGCCCCAGGGTCTGTTAAAGCCCGGTTCGACAACCGTGAATAAATCCCCTCCTCCCTTACTGTCCGGGTAGCATGGAAACAGCACAGTAAACAGGTGCCGATAGTTCAGTGGGATGGTGACAAAGACCTTTGGAGATGCCAGCAGTGACCTCAGGGCTAGAGATAGAAGGAACGAGACCCAGGCTGACCTGTTGGGCAGTTACGAACAGGGTTCATGCATTTCTCACATTAATATATGTCGCCTTTTATTATTCTAATTATTTCCCATGTTTTGGTAACTTCCCAAGGGCAAGAACCTGCCCTTTTGTTCTCTCCCTCCCCTTGCGATTAGCCCAGTGCTTTCTAAATGGGAGTCACTGGGATGTTTGTGATTTATTGACTGTGGAGTAAGGGCCCCAATGCCTTCATCTCTTGTGTCCCACACAGCACTGTGCACAGTGTTGGGGATATCATTGGATGTCTGGGTTGTTAGTGAAAGTGATAAATATAGTAGCCTTTTAATAGTTGTGTCGATGTAATGGTTTCTGTTGGAAAAAACAAGCAGTGAGCGTGCTCTGGGTTCCTCAACGGGGGAGGGTCCTAAAGGAGGGACGTCTGTCTGTGACCCAGCACTCAGAATACTTTCTGGGGGAGGTGGCGTCTCAGCTAGGCCTGAAGGGACAGGAAGGGGAGAACCTGGGAGGGGAGGGGAGGGGAGGAGGTACAAAGGCCTGAAAAAGACAGGGGGACAGGTGTGTGGGGCTAGGGGCCGACATGGTTGGGCCACTTTTTGAATTCGATGTGAGAGTGACAGGAGATGAGGCTGAAGTGGCCGGCAGAGCTTTGCAACTCATTCCACACCCTGTGCCAGGGATCCTCGGGCCACTGGAACAGCATGGAGGGGAGACTTCCTGGAGGTGGTGCCGAAGCTGGGCCTTGAAGAGTGAGGGTTTGCCTGAGGGACAGGGAGTAGAACAGACTTTCCAGCAGAGACCAGCAAATGCAGAGCTCCCAGCAGGAAAGAGCAAGCCAAGTGCTGGAAACTGCCTGCATGGCCCTACCCAGGCCAGCAGTAGCGTAGCCTTGGCCTGCGTCCGTGGAGATGCGTGTACACTCGAGTCTGCATTCTTGATTTCTGCAGTGGTTCAGAAGCACAGCTGGGGTCAAGAGGCACCAGCAGTGTTGGCAGGAAGTCCAGGAGGCTCTGGGGCCTGGCTGTGAAGGGCCTGGCATGGCTGCGGTTCCAGGGGAGTCTGTGTCTAGCCTGTGGGCATAAGCAGTGGAAACCTTTGGCTCTGGCCCTGAACACCTTAAAACTACACGTAGGGGTTTAACAAATGGCTATAAAATGGGCAAGGGCTGTAGGGCATACATCAGTAACAAGGTTGGAAACCACCTGTTGCCCATCAGTCTTGAGTAAAATTTGACCTGCCCCCATCGTGGAAAACTGGGCAGCTGCAGAAAAGGATGAGGGCGCTTTTGTATACCGTGTGGACCAGTCTGCAGGACAGTAAGTAGATAGCAGAGTTGAAAGCAGTGTATGTAGCTGCGTGTATAGCGCACCCTCTTAGGGAAAGAGGATGAGGGCACGAATGGAGTGTCTCCAGGGAGAAGTCTGAGATGCCTGGGGAAGAATTCACTAGAACAAATAGGTGCACTGATTGCCTTGGGGGAAGGGACCCGGTACTCAGCAGACTGTGAGGAGGCAGGCTCTTCATTATAGATGCCTTTGTATGTTTTAAAGCTCCATTTACAAAAGAATTAAGCTTTTACAATGTAATTGATTCACAAGAGTCAAAGCCACACAATTGCTCAATGTTTATGGCTAGAAGCCAGCTGCCAGCCACATCCCACCCCCCAGGGTGGTGGCTCCCAGCTCTCTGGGCTGCTCCCTTGTGTCACTTTTGAGCAGCCTCCACTCCAGCAGGGGAGACTGAGGACTTGAGAGGTTGAACCTGCCCCTGTTTCCTGCCTGGGTGATGAGAGGTGCCCCGTCACACCAAAGTGATTTGAAACAGACTTCTGTATGAGTGCAGGGATATCCTTTCGGACAAAGGAAAACAAAAATTCAGTGACTGTCTTAAAATTGTTTATATGCATGTGCTGATTTTATTTTTTCCTGCTTAACTGGAAACTGCTTTTCGTGGTTCTCCATTCCAGGAGGGGCACGTGGTTGGTGTGGATTTTCTTAGGACTTTCCCAGTCACGTCCTTAAGGAATATTTGTTGCCTAAAAATCCATTACCAAAGCGAGGTCTGGAATAAAGAGTCCCACAATAAAGGGGGCTGTAGTTGGTAATCCAGAATAGTAGCTGGGTTACGAGTCACTTAGGTCTAAGAGAAGCGAACAGGACTTACAGCAGGAGTGAAGTAATCACAGCCGTCTCAAGACCGATAGACTGAGACTGAGATCGCAGAGACTTAGCAGAACTGGTATCTCCGCGTGAGGGGTTAGGAATGCTTGGGTCCATGGCTTGGCTTGCGTTTGTTCTCCCGCCGCTACAGGTTCATAGAACTGGCTTAATTAACACTTGGGTTACGTTGCATTTACACTGTGTTTGGACTATAGCAGTTTATTGAGGTGGAAAAACTTACCACTGACCCTAGTTTTTCGACGTAGGGATCAGAAGCCCTAGGTTCTGTCTGGCAGGGCAGAGCTGGGGGTGCAGCGGGAGCGGGCGAGCGCTGGGCCCTGGGACTGCTACGCTGTGGGCTTCCTGTCTGTGGGTTTATCAGTCACACCCTTTACTGCCATAGGTGTTTCCAAACAGGACATTCGTGAGCAGATTTGGGACTACATGGAGGCACGAAATCTAGCTGATTTCCCCCGGCCTGTTCATCACAGGATTCCCAACTTCAAGGTACTGAAGCATTCCTGGAGCATTCACAGTGAAAGCAGGATACCCCTAGATGAGTAACAGTGGTAATACAGTTACCTTCCTGCTTCACGGCGGATTTGAACTCGGTGAACAGTGAGTGGTGTGAAATCTGAACCAGCTGGCCGGGGTGTTTTTATGCTTTGAGATGTCCTTCATCATGTTACTTAACCTTCACTCTCGAGCACCTCGTGCCTTTCTGTGCAGGGTTGGTGGGTGGGTCGCATCTTGCCATGAGGAGGTGCTAAGGCTACTGTTCCCCGTTTGGTACAGAGTGAAATATTTCTCCTGGCTGGAAGCATTCGATGGTTGTGGTGCCTTTTCACACAGTTGGTTCCTAAGGAGTGACGTGCTCTGAGAGGGAGCCCCAGCCAGCGAGGCTGGCTTCTCAGCCCTTTCTACCTGGCTGCTTCCTTAGACATTTCTCGGGTGACCCCAGACCTGGTCTCAGAATCGGCCCCCGCGCCTGTCTGGGGGAGATGCTGGAGCATCAGGCTGAGGGTGGCCCAGGGTGGTGGCCTCTTAGTAACGTGCACTTGCATTTAAAAACAGGGTGCTTCTCGGGCCGCTGAGCATTTCCCACGTTTGCAGGCGTTCAAAATGGCCAGAACCATTAAAGTCAACCCTGACGCACCCCAGAAAAATGCCCGCTTCTTCGTCCTCAACGTAAGTGCACCTCTGTCTATCTGCCTAACCAGGGCTCTTATCTGGCTTGCCAAAACATCAAAGACCTCGCGGTTTTTGCCAGAACGCAGGAGGTTAAAGTGGACCCTGATAAACCGCTGGAAGGCGTCCGGCTGCTGGCGCTGCAGGTAATCCCATTCCCTGAGCCCGAGCCCTGGCTACTGAGCGGCCCACTTCCCCAGGGGGCTGGCAAATGTGCACAGTCCCACATTTGGAAAGATGGTGCTTCTGACTCCCTCCAGTGCAGAATGTGTCCTTGGAGTTGTTTTTTCCAGGACGGTCCAGAGCTCTTCCCTTGTCTGTCGGTCTAGAAGTCCTGAACATCTCTGAATTAAAAGAGAAAAGACTTTGAAACCCTGACTTTGAGGCATCCCAATTCTAATGTACCTCTCCAGAAGCGAACGATTACAATATATTTCACCTGCTACATTTGTAATA
The DNA here is from genome assembly GCF_011762595.2 of Tursiops truncatus. Classification (NCBI taxonomy): domain Eukaryota; kingdom Metazoa; phylum Chordata; class Mammalia; order Artiodactyla; family Delphinidae; genus Tursiops; species Tursiops truncatus. The sequence goes on from NC_047052.1 coordinate 2,728,962, forward strand.
CTATAATTCTTCGAAACTTGATAACCCATGAGTAAGAGATCTGAGAAATGAGTCCCCAAAATGTATGAATTAGAACAGTGTTTCTTAACGTAGATATAATAGGCCCCTTTTCAAGAGGAAAAATTCCCCCAGGGTTGCTTCAATTTATTATAATTTAATAAGTATAAACATAAAACTTGCTATAGATTATAAGGCTCAGGATCTTATGTGACTGTAAAACCAAAGTAAACATGTAAATTACATATAAACCAAACTATGAAAGCAGTAAAATTCAGACAACATCACTCATTCAAGGTAATGGATGATGTTGTTTTGCCGAAACAAAACACCGTTTACAGTGAGTATAGTGCTGCGTGTGGCAGTGCGGGGTCTGTGGGATTCTGCTGTATGCCACCAGGCCTCGGGTGGTGACTCAGTTTCCCTGCAACTCCTGAGAATCCTCGCTCTGCGGGCGCGTTTCATCCTGTGTGGGAAAGTGCATACCTCGGCAGGCAGGGGCAGCGCGATGCCTACGGCCGCAGATCACACCTGGGGGCACAGCTTCCCAGGCTTGACCCCAGACCTTCATTCGGTTCTAGAACCTGTTCATAGTAAACGCCCTGATGGAGCTTTGAGATCCCTGGGCCTGAGCACACTGGCTGTAAGTCAGCACCCCTGAGGAGCTCTGGAGACTCTTGCCAGTGTCCGCTTCTGAGTCAGGCTCGAGTGGAACTGTACTTTGCTGAGGCTCAGAGCTCCCCGGGGCACTCTGGTGTACAGCCGAGGGGTGATCAGAGTAGTGTGCGGTATACCAGGATCTGGAGACTGCAAGTAAAACCACCACCTCTGTCACACTCAAAAGGAGAGCAGCACGTACTCGTTACTTTTGCTGAAATACTCTTCTCGGGGTTGAAAACCTTTTTTTAATAAGCCAGACTGTGTTTTTATAGGTCTTTTGTTGGTCTCAGGCTGTCATCTCCTGCACAAAAAGTAAAACATGTGATTTTTTACATGAAGGAGTTTGTAAATTTTATGATTGCCTCATGGCCCACCCCTGAATACTCTGCAGCGCTGTCCTTGGGCCTTGTTTCTCCAACTTTCTTGCGTGTCAGGATTACCGGCTGGGCTTGTTAAAGCAGGTTGCTGGGCCCCACAGGGCTTCTGATCACTTCTGACAGGTGTCCAGGGGCTGCTGATGCTGCTGGCCAGGGGCCCCCACTTTGAAAACCCCTGCCCTGGGGCTCGCAGTAGGTATTTGAGAACTAAATAGAAGAAGACGGTTATCAACACAGGTCAATATAAAATACTAATTGTAATGAGCACTGATCTCTCAGACTGTGATTTATTGAGCAGCAAACTAGATACAAGTGCTTGACGGGGTAATGTTTTTAATGTGGCTGTGTAATGCCAGCTTCAAGATAAAACATCCCTGTACCTGGATAGTGCTTAATGCTGGGAGCAGAAGGCCCAGGAAGGTCGTCAGGATTTGCATGGTCATTTTCACCTGTAAGCATTGTGAATGGCAAGTAGAGTTGAGTCAGCGAGTTTTACAAACCCCCTGCCCCTTTATTCTGAGGCGGGGTAGTGCAGCTGCTCTACGTAAAGTGGGCCCCCTGTATTATTCACTTGGGTTTGCAAAACAACTCATCTCCTTGGCACACACCCCAAAATGCAGGTAATAGTAATTTGCTTCTGTTCCTGAAATGTTAAAAGTATACACAAGAAAGTTCCCATCTTAAATTTTGTAATTTATTGATTGTCTTTTCTTTTAAAAGAGCAAAAAAACATTGTTGGTTCCAACACCACGACTGAGAACGGGGTTGTTTAATAAGATCACACCACCCCCCGGGGCAACTAAAGACATCTTGAGAAAATGTGCCACCTCTCAGGTAAGTGTGAAAAGCAACACCGGCCACAGGGAAGAGCCGTTCTCAGCCGTGGCTTCTGGTGAGTTAGAACAGTGTAAATGCGCCAGAGCTGAAATCTGTGTTTAGCAAAGCCAAATGAAGAGTGATGTTAAGTGTTCAGCAATCTCGTCATTACAGGAGCCAAGCAGAAAAACTGCCTGTAACTCGGGTTTTCTCTTGCACTAAGCTGAGAAATAGTAAATTCCCCCGTTAATTAAGAAAAGGGAAAGCCAGTTTTCCAGTACTCTGACGCCCTCTGGTGTTAACTTTTGATGCTGTTCAGTGCCCTGTAGCATTTTCTCAGATGCCACCAGAGCAAATGGGGACACGGGGTAGAATTTCCAAAATATGTTCAATTGGAAATTGCCTCAGCAAGTGCTAAAGTAATAACGGCTTTAGTGATTTAGCAGTATGATTTTCTTCACTACCTCACGATGCCATAAAACCAGTGTGTAACTGTCACATTAGACTGCCTTATAATGGAATTTGTCTGGTATCTTAGAGATGAAGAAATAGAATCTGGTGACTTTTCAGAGTTCTAGAGTTGACCCCAGGTCATTTGATTCCTAATGCGGTGGGAAGAAGAAATAGGGCATCAAGATATTCCTTTTAAAAAGGGATTTTCCACTTAAGTCTAGTGTATAAAAAGTGAATGCTTTATCGTTATTTATTGATAACCTGTCTTATTGCAAAAATAGAATTCGATGTGGCATACAAAAATATATATAATAAAGTAAGATAATAAAATACATGTAGGAAAAAGAACAAAGGGAAAATAAATGCAGAAAAATAAGAGATAACCGTGGTTCTGGTCAATGTTCAAAGTGGCCACCCCGTGATCCTTTGCAGTTGGTGGTTGTGGCCACAGATCTGAGCCCATACTTCCGCGAGCTGGCAGGGAATGTGATCTGTTATAATTGGTAGGTTCCGGACAGTAAGAGCAGCCCCTTTCCACGTATTGAGGTCCAGGTCAGACATGGCCGTGGTGCTGGTGTAGTGGTCTGTGTCACCCTTCACAGCATCCCACTCCCCTCCGAAGGGTGACCGACGTGGGGCTCGTTGCCAGGAGGCCCTGTGAGGTGCCGGCACTGGCTGGTCCTGGCCAGGGTAAAGCCAGACCAGCTCTCACAACTGAGCTTGCACACAGATTGAACTGTGTGTGGGCTCTGTTACATCATCAGATACCGGATGGAAATCAGAGATCCAGGGCCATGAACCTCAGAATGACAGAGCGCGGGTAGAAAAAACCAAAGATTTTTGTTTTCTTTGTGGCAGAGGAAAAATGGCAAAGGAGAGAGAGAGACCCTTAAAGCCACGTCTAACGCAGATGCAAATTTAGTACGATTATTATTCAGGTTGCCAAAGCTTAGTGGTGAAATGCCGCCACCGTGCGTGTCACTGTAGGAGACTGTGATGTAGGCTTACTTCATGGCAGATAAAACTCTGAGTCTGTCCCTCAGCCCCCTGCCACGGCCACACCCCAGCCACCTGTGTGTGCCATCGTGGTCTTTGTATTTACTCTGACTCAGGAGTGTTCTGGTAACCACCCCAGGGGGCAGGCAGAAAGGTCTGTTCACTGCCTCATAAGTCCCTCTGCCCATCCGGTGACTCTTGGTTGAATAGAACAGGATCTTGGAGAGTCAGGGTGACTCCTGGTTGCTCACGCTGTGTCTGGTCAGACTGAGCAGGTGAGGCTGAGCCCCCGAGAGAAGAGGGGGCCTGACAGGTTACAACACAGAAAACCCCAGGCAGGTGCGTGCTCCCCAAGGCTGCCAGGCACCAAGCGCCCCGAAACAGGCTTGAGGACATGGGCCGTGGGCAAGAGACCTGCCTGCGTGGCCGCTGTGAGCTTAACGAAGGACACGCTTTCCTGCAGTGGGCACTGCGGGCCGATGACTGCGGTTTGATGGCTGGGAGGCCCCAATCATGGTACCGGTCCTATAGGGACTTGTCACGTGCTTGTCGACTGGGCACCGTACCACATCCAGCGACCGCTGCTGCCGGGTGCTGGGCCGTGCAGCACCCTCCTCTGGTTTCCGAGATTCCCCTGTCGCCCGTTATCAGAGTCATGGCCACAGGAGCCTCCCTGTGCTTTGCACCAGGCCGCCATTAGTCAGCATAAGTGGGTGTGCTTTGGGTGCTCTTTGGTTGAATAATTAATATGTTAGGAGTGACCAGCTGTTCACGCAGAGCGAGGCCTCCAGCGTTTCACAGTGAACTAATATGTCACACACGCTTAATGGCCATGTCTTACATGCTAGACGCTTTACCTGCGCTCTGTCATTTCATTCCAACATGTCGGATGAGGCAGGGCTGGTGTCCCTGTCTTACAGAGGAAGAGGCTGAAGCTCAGAGAGTTTCCTCCTGCTGAGGCCACAGCGGAGAGGGACCTGGAGCCGGTTCCTTGTGACTCCCGAGCCTGTATTCTAATCACTGGGCTCTCCTGCCTCTTGGAGGAAAATGATTTGTTGAACATTATGAAATGAATATCCTAGTCATTGTGCTGTCAGTTCCTCCTGATGTCTTTCCTGGGGAAGAATTGTGGGGAATTGTCTTAAAATGGTTCTGATCCATGGTTTTCCTGAGCTGCTGCTTCCGTGATGCTGCGAATTTGCTGTGGGGTGGTGCACGTGCTTGCTTCCCTCGGGAGGCTGTTCAGACCCTGAGTGCATCTCCCCGCGGGTTATGAGACGGGTGGCCTCTCTGCCAGGGAGCTTTCAGGCCGCGTGTCTGTCCGCAGGGTGTGAGGAACTACAGCACTCCCGTGGGCTTGGATTCCAGGGTCCTTGTGGACTTAGTGGTCGTGGGGTCCGTGGCTGTTTCTGAAAAAGGTAAGATTAAGAACAGAAACTCTCGGATGTGACCACTTACCCTGCAGCCTGCTGTTCCCCCAGCGCTCCGGTCGCCTTTCAGACGTTGATGGTGAGTGATTTCAGCTTTCTGGACGCGTGCCTGGCGTGCATAACCACTGCGTCTATCGCTCATTTTGAAGAATTAACTCGGTCCCTCCCACTCTCAGTCCCACTCAACACCTTTACAGCATTTTCACTTTTCATAACAGGAAAAATAAAGTGAGATAATCTCTCTTCAGGTGGTGAAAGATTTCCCCTCTGTTCTTAAGTTAAATGGAACTGGAGCTGAACTTATTTGCAGTGCGTCAGTAAATAGTTGTTTTTGGAGAGCCTCCAGTAAGTGGAGAAACGTTGGGTTCTGAAGCTCTTTTTTGTTGTGACGCAGCAGCCTCCTGGACAGTGCGGGGTGTCCTGAGCCTGCCTCTGAGGCCTGGAGCTTCACCCCGCAAGCCTGTGAGCAGGGACAGGGTGGGTCACTATGCCAGCCTCTGCCCTGGGCTGAGCCGCCCTCAGGACTCATCTCTGGGGTTCCCTAGGGCCTCTTCCTCTCTGCCCTGCTCTGCCCCAGGCCCAGCTGGGTGCTGTTGGAAACGAGCTGCTGATTCTGCAGCAGGATGAGCACATTGCAGAGCTGCGCTCGTGTGGTGTGATTGGGACCCCCACCCTCACCAGGAAAGCCTTCTCTCTCCTCCCTTCCCGCCAACAGAATGTCCTGAGATGCTCATCCTCAGATCTCCCTTTGGAAGTTAGTCGGCCAAAGCCAAGTTCTTCCTTCAGTAGAGGTTGGCGAGCAGTGCTGTAAATCATTCGTTCTGAACCCTGAGCGTCGTGTTTTAAATGTTGGCCTTTAATACCATCACCTTAAACTTACTCTTTTCCCAGCTCCTGCTCTGAGCTACTGTGTGAGATGCTTAGGAGTGACATGTTACAGGTCTTTATTCCTTGTTTGCCTTGTATTCACAGTTACAGATAGATGCTTTACCTGTGTCCTCAGGGACGGGTACACGTGAGCACACGTGTGCCCACTGTGTGCCACATGCCAGGCCGGCACTGAGTGGACTCTGCTGTGGGTCCTCAGTGGGTGGGTGGAGCAGACATGAGAGCTGAGCTACAATACGACGTGCTCAGTGCTGGAAACAGAAGCCGGGGTGGACGTAGGCGGGCTCAGAGGAGGGACTCGCCAGCTTGGAGCACGGTGACCTCAGAAGAGGCCTCAGGGTTGGCTCCTGCGTGCCAGGTGTGTTCGAGGCAGGCGGGGCAGGACGGGGAGAGGGAGTGCCGTGGTCACGTAGCACGGCCCTCTAGTGTCTGGGGCTGTCCTTCCAGAGACCAGAGGCCAGATGCCGGGAACTGGGCTGTACTCTTTTGGCAATGGGAAGTTAGCAACGATTTCTTCTTTTAAAAGGACGTCAGGAGTTTTCTTTTTAATTCAGGATGTATGAAAAAGAAAACAATGTTTTGTAACTGTCACTGTTTAGATAACCCCCTAATTAAAACAACAAAATCACCATGCATGTGTTTAAAAAAGGTGGATAGCACAGAAAGCGTTGCCTGGCCACTTTCCCTCTGCCTGTCCCCGATGCCCACAGAAGTATCAGCTTGTGTGGTGCGAGATACAGGCATCTCGAGTGTTCTGTGTGTGGGCTGCACGTTCATCCTGGTTCTGTTTCCGCACTGACAGTGCGCTGTGCCCTGCTGCTGCTGCGTCTGTGTCTCCAAGGGCTCTGCCCGTCAGCACAGAGCTCAGCCTCCTCCTGTCCATCAGCCCTGACTGATATATATTTAAGTTATCTCCAGTGTTTGTTTCAGTCTTTCCCTTGCAAATACCGCCAGAATGAGGTGTCGTCTTATCGTATGCTCTAGGGGTACCTTTGAGGACCACCTGTGGGGTGATTCCTAGGAGAGGAATTGCCGGACCAAAGGGTTTTTAAATCCTGATGGATGTTGCCGAACTACCCACCAGAAAGTGTGCCCACCTCACGTCCCCACCCCTCTGCGTGCCTCTCTCCCTCTTCTGTGAATAACTAGAATTATCCCACCTCAGTTTAGCGTCTGATAGTGAACAGTGGTATTTGAGTCGCCTCTTCATTTGCATCTGGTTTGGGTGAGCTTGAACGTTTCTCCTGTGTTCACTGTCCGTCCGCCCGTCTCTCTCTGGACTCTTTGTACCCTTTGCTGTTCTGCTATCGAATTGTCTTCCTCTTGCTTCTTAGTGTGCCCGGTTGAAGGCTTTTCATTGTAAAAGGAGCTCAGTCAGGGCTGAATCTTACAGGACGTGTGAGTGATGGCGCGTACACGCTTGCTGACGATGCTGACGTTACACAGAAGTCAGAGCTCCCGGCTGGCCTGGGCGTCCTGCCGAGCAGAGTAGCTGGACTCTGCGGGGAGCTGGCAGCGTGCTAACATCCCCTGTCCGCTGTCCTGCGTTCTTTTCTCCTGCTTCGCTTGTCCTTCAGCCTCAGAGGATGAACCCTTTTCTTGCGCCGCATTTGTGAATTTGAAAATAGCACTAGTGCTGCTTAAACCGCCTCCTTCCAAGCTGTGGGGCTGCGCTGGGTGAGTCCGTAGTGCTTTTACAAGGCAAGGCTGTGCTGTCTCACAGCCACGTCCCTGATCTAGACTTCCTGCTTTCGCTCCATGATGAAAAAGATTTGCCTTTAGTAGGAATTTGTCCTTAGTGTTTTTAAAAACTACTGTTTCACTACTTGTAGACGTAAAGCTCCCATAAATGCAAGCGCAGTTTCCTTGGTAAAGGAGAGGTCTGTGTTGAGAAGGCTCCACGCTCACTTCACTGTGTGTGAACTGCTGTGTGTGGCTCTTCCTCTGTAACGCCTCTGAGTCCACGATGAGAAACGTAATCCTGCATGGTTCCCCAGACCCCACAGAGACATTGATTCTCTGCGTTGTTCTTAGGCTGGAGAATTGGGAAGGGAGAAGGCTATGCCGACCTTGAATACGCCATGATGGTGTCGATGGGAGCGGTCAGCCAGGGGACGCCAGTGGTCACCATCGTCCACGACTGCCAGGTGCTTCCTGGGAACAGGCCAGCAGGGTGTCCGCCTTCACTCCATGCCGTGTCGGGCATGGCGTCGCTCAGCCAGGCTGGATTCGCCTGGTGTGGCAGCTCGGCCTTGCCCATGATGGGTTTGGGGGACATCATACTTCCACCCAGCGGTGCAGCCAACACAGCTGGGGCCGTATCCCTGTCTGCTCCTTCACCCGCTTCTGTTTGACCAGGTTGTCGACATACCTGAAACACTCCTTGAGGATCACGACCTCACCGTGGACTATATTCTCACTCCAACTCGAGTCATCACCACGGGGTGTGAGCGCCCCAAGCCAACAGGAATCGTGTGGTCCAAGGTGGGTCACCGTGCTGTGGAGCGAGGCCCGTGGCTTATAGGCACCTCCTCTCTCCCTGCGTTCTCTGTCTGGCATGGCGGCTGTCCCCAGGCCTGCATGGCTGTGCGCTAGAGTCACCCACGAGTTTCTGAACATTTCTGCTTCTGAATCACGGTCTCCAAGCATGGGCTGGAGCATCTACTTTGCAAACCTGCTGGTTCTGACGAGCAGGCAGGGTTCAAGGTCTCTACACGACACCAGCTCTAGGCAGCGGGAAGTGACCAACTCAACTAGGAGAGCTGATGCCTTGAGTCTGTTTGCCCGCTGGCTTTCACTGCTAAGAGCTGTCTTCTGCCGTCCCAGCTCTGCATGGTCCTAATCATCAGTCTGTCCTTTTGCAAACCCAGATTTTCTTACTGCTGTCTGCATCTCCGTGCAGAACCGAATTGGGTAGGAGGCAGTACCCAAAGCCTTCATAAGCTGATGCCGTGGTGACTTGCATCTCCAGAACAGGCAGTGGCATGGACCGCAGAGTGGTCTGCAATTGGAGTTTGACCCCAGAAGCCAACCTGTGGGTTTTGATGCCATCTGCTGGTAAATAGCCAGAATTACTGAGAAAACTGGAGAAGTTGTGCTCTGTTTGCATTGAAACTCCTGGTCAGCTTAGCATGTTTGTCCCTGTTTCACATTCCTTAAACCTGAGTCATCCAGAGCTGGAAGGCCTCCTTCCTGGGGGCCTGGGAGTCAGCAGCATCCACCTCCCCTCCGAGGATGAGCCCTGTGCTCTCACCGCAGCCTGAGGGCTTCCCCACAGATGCCCGCGCTCCTGCCAGGAGAGCCCCTGAGGAGAGCAGAGGGGAGCACATGAGACCCTGAGCTGGGGTGTGGGGCAGTCCACGTGCACCCTGAGCACCGGGGAGAAGGCGCAGCATCCTTCACGACTATGAAAGCGTCTCTCGGGACAGTTAGAACTTGGGCTTCCCCAGAATTCAGGCCCACAGCCTCCCTTTGAATGGCGACTGGCATACAGGCCGTGGGAGCGAGGTGGCTGTGCTCAGAGGTGAGCACGCGGTCTGGGGAGGATACATCACAGGCGCGGCCACAGCGAGGCTGCAGGTGCCCTGGGGCCAGCACTTCATAGCTGAGGGCCAGCTGCAGCTCAGGCTGGGAGGATTCTGGGGGCCTCTCCGGGGAGAGAGAGTTGGTTGCCTTGGAGAATAGCCGTGGTTACAGTCTGCAGATTTTAACAAGAAAAATACAAAGAAAGCAACAAATTAGGTTATCAGTTGTGTTAGATGAATATAATCCTTCTGAGATGAAAGGAAACCAAGTTCAACCACAGCTTCCTGAGACATGTCAGCCTGCTGATCGGGATGTCGGCTTACTCATCCTCTTCCCTCTTCCCGAAGGATGCTCATGCTTAGTGAGGCCTTGGCAAGAGTCCCTAGCTTGTAAAAGGCCATTTCTTACTTTGGGTCCTGTGTTCTCAGTTCTGCAGTGCAGAGCGATGGGTCCTGTGAAGGCAAGGACTCTCTCCAGCCCCTGGGGTTTCTGTCTTGGGCTTGCTCTGTGTGCAGCCAGAGTGCGTTTTCATTGACTTTGGGGACAAAGTCCCTAATTCCACTGAAGATTTTTGTTTGTTTGTTTTTGCGGTACGCGGGCCTCTCACTGCTGTGGCCTCTCCCGTTGCGGAGCACAGGCTCCACATGCGCAGGCTCAGCGGCCATGGCTCACGGGCCCAGCCGCTCCGCGGCGTGTGGGATCCTCCCGGACCGGGGCACGAACCCGGGTCCCCTGCATCGGCAGGCGGACTCTCAACCACTGCGCCACCAGGGAAGCCCTGCGCTGAAGATTTGAGGAGGTGGTGGGGGCAGCTCAGTGCTGTTTCAGGGTGGCTCTTTGTCTGGCACATACCGGTAAATCCTTCTGTGATGCTCTACCCAGAGACTCGTCATGTAGGGATCAGACTCTAGGAGTTTGCCTCTTGTCTTTATCATTGGAATATCTGGAGTCCCTTTTTTTCTAAACACTGTAGCCCTCCCAGATGCAATGTTTTGAAATAGGTACCAAATGTGATGCTTTTTTTTTAACTCATTCTTAATACGCAAAGACTGTACAGCATTTGATTTTCCAGCCTTTGCTCCAGCTTCTCAAGAAATGTGAGTACTGCCCCAGCCAATAGACTGATCTGATATGGACTCTGTTTCCAGCTCCAGTCACTTCAGACAGTGGGTCTCCTCGACCCACCTTCTAAGTCTTGCAAGAGACTAACGTGATTTTTATGGAAGTTGTAGTTCTCATTAGAAATACTTCTGGTGTTTCTGTTTAACTTTGCCAGCAGCTGCTCCAGCACATCCTGGCGTTATAGAATGAGATCATCCCTCCCCAGCACCTTATCTTCTGGTCAAGTGAAGTGAGAACCAGAAAGAAAAGCAATTTATCCCAGAGTGTAGCCCGGCGTGTGGCGGAGGGAGGTCAGAGCCAAGTGTCTTCTTCTTGGGCTGGCAGCAGATGCGTCGAGAGTCAGATTTCTGATTGTATTGGGCTTAGCGAGCATTTCTAGGGGACAGGTTTAATTTAATCTCTAAAGGGAACATATATTTAGAAATGACTGCCGTCTGCATGCTTCAGCAAAAAGGGATCGTAGCGCACAGAAAAAATCAATTTTGCTTTACACTTGCTTTTTAAATGGTATGATTAGTTACAGAAGGGCATACATTTTTTTGCTTGATTAACAAGCAAAATCTTCCATTTCACATGGCAAATAGACAAAACCTAACAAATGTTCCTAATTGCCAGCCAGGAAAAATAGAGAGCCGCGGTGTGGGTCCCGTGTGGGTGTCCAGCCCGTCCACTCGGCTCTCAGAAGCTTGTTGGCTGTAGGGCCACCATCAACCTACGCCATCCCGTGAGGAGCACATAGGTGGCAAATGGCTGGGAAAGTGGCAGAGGCCCCCTCATGGTCAGGGAGGTTTGTCCTTTAGAGCTCGCGGGGTGGGAGTGGCGTGGAGAGGGAGCTGACACTGGGCTTTGTTGTTCCAAAGGACATACCGCTCTCAGGACGAGCAGTTTTACGTAAAAGCCTCGCGTTTCTGTTTCTGTTTCCAAAGATGCCTTGGTGTTTGCCAGCGTGGCGGTGCTGTGGGCTCAGTTCACAGTGTGTGCTGGCAGGCTTTCCTTATCCTGCAGCTGATTGCAGTTTGCATGTGCGCCAGCTTGGGATCAGGTAGCTCCCGGGGACGTGCACAGAAGGATGCGTGTTTGCTTCACACACGTTTTAGGGTGGATGTCTGCTGCCTGAGCGTGGAGCCTCACCCCGTGGGTCAGGCTTCATGAGAACACGCACCTCTGCCTGAGGCAGCCCTGTGGGTCCACTGGGCACTTCAGGGGTGCTCATCTGGCCACAGTGGGCCCAGCGGATGCACGGTGTTTCCCAGGAGGTGTGGCCTGGTGGCTCCCGCTGCTGGTGCTTGGACTGGGGTAACGTTTAGTTCTCTCATACAAGGACATAGTCACACTTTTTCTCTGATTGTAATTACAGTTTTAAATTTGATCATTCTTTCTCAATGCTAGATCCAGTAACTTAAGAAGTCCCCAAGAATCTAATTATGACCAGTTTAAGTCTGCTCCTAGGTACTTTGAAAGAATGCAAGAATGTGAACTCCTTACGAAGGCAGACGAGGGACGTGGCAGGGAGTTGGGTTGGCCTGACTCGCATTGTCTTTGGGATTCTTTGGGAACTGGAGCCTCTGGAGGACTGGTCTGTGAGTTTAACCACCTGCAGATGAGTCAGTTCAGGAGATGGCAGAGGGTCAAGTGGAGGAAGATTCCCTTTGATCAGGAAGAGTGGCTCCGTCTTGTGGGTGTCTCCGAGGCATAGACGTGGTTTTTGTTTCTCTCTTTGTATCTGAACAATGGGAAACATGAGAAGGAGGGAGTTTTTCTTTGCGCTAAGAGTGCTCTGTTCCGAAGACCCGAGTGGTCGGGTGCCCCCGCAAGGCTCCTGACTTGGCTGTGCCGGGGACAAGGGCAGCATCTGGCTGGGGAGAGCTCTGACCCCCAGGCAGGGCTTTGCTGCGGGGGAGAGCATCATCTGCACAGCACTGGGAGAGACGACCAGGACGAAGTTGGTGAGGGTTAGCAGCCTGCAGGTTTGCGAGAAGATACGTGCCGTGCTTAGGTGTTCGTGTTTCTTTAAATCTTATTCTGATCCGTTGATTCTCAACCTGGGACCTGTGTGCCTCTTGCGGATTGTAGGTCCGGGAACAGGTGCTGGGAAATTGTACAGAGACTTGTGGTGGAGCCCTTCTTGGGAGAGAACCCCAGCTTCTCTCCAGGGTCCCTGACACCCTGACAAGGATAAGAACCATTGCCCTAAGTTACATAGGCTTCTGAATATATTGAGAACACTGGTGCTAGTTGAACTATTTTTGTAGAAAAGTTACAGCTGTCTGCCTTGTGTGCTGATCTGTGTTCTGATGGACCCACATCTGTGGGAAGCCCGTGCTTGGACCATTGCTTGCCTCTTGGTGACTGATTTTTTTTTTTTTTTTTTCCCTGCCACGCTGCACAGCTGTGTGGGATCTTAGTTCCCCAACCAGGGATTGAACCCATGCCCTCAGCGGTGGAATCATGGAGTCCTAACCACTGGACTGCCAGGGAATTCCCTTGGTGACTGATCATTTACATGCTTTGTGCCCCAAACAGAAGACAGAAAGCATCTCTAAAGAATGAATTATTGAAAAGAACTAAGCATGGCTTTCTGTTTCATTTCTGCCTTGGGATTCCTTAAGAGACATGAAGCACTTCTGCCCAGGCTCAGCCCCCAGTGCCCCTGCCCCACAGGACGGAGCCGTGGGTGTCCTGTTCAGGCTTCACCTCGAGTATTGGGGCGCTTCTGTCACCGCCATTGCCATGGGTGCTCAGGAAACACTTGCTGATCAATTTGACCAAAAAGCCAAAAGTGTCTTTTGTGTAAAAGTCTTTCTCTTTGAGATGTAACATTGTACGTGGGATTCGTTATTTTGTAGCCTGATCACCCTTTGCTAGAAAGTGTTCTCCATGTAGCATTCTGTTTCACATTCGCCTTGTCTGTGCTTTTTCCCGGAGGTCTGGATGGGTTTGGCCCTTAATTAAGGGGTGCGAGGTGGGGGGTGGGGGGAGGCTGAGAAGGAGATCCCCATGGCCCCATTAAAGACCTCCTCCCACCCAAAGGCGTAGGTTGGGGAGGAGACGGGTGTGGAAGCAGAAACCGCCCCATTATCCTGGGGTCCCCAGGGCGGTTGCCATCTGTGACCCTGTAACCCTCATACCAGTGATCTTAGCTCCTCCCCTTTTTTCTTTTAAGATTTTTTTTTTTTTGATGTGAACTTAAAGTCTTTATTGAATTTGTTACAGTATTGCTTCTCTTTTATGTTTTGGTTTTTTGGCGGTGAGGCATGTCACATCCACACCCCCTGCCTTGGAAGGCCAAGTCCCAACCACTGGGCCGCCGGGGAAGCCCCTAGCTCTTCGCCTTCTGCGCAGGAAGCCGTGGTTGGCTGCCCTCTGGGCCCCCAGGAAGATGGAGAAAGCCGTCCGGTTCCTGCAGCAGCCACGGCCTGTCTGGCAGACGCAGAATGGCAGATGGAGATGGCTGGCCTGAGTGGACGGAGGCTTCCACGAGCATGTGGGGCAGAGGCCCCTGAGTGCTTTCTCCTCCCTTGTCACCAAGTCATGGTCCCTTTTGGACACCTCAAGAATCTGGAACTGCCTTGCTTTTTCAGATCAGCTGTGAGATGATGGGGAAAATGCCAGTCCTCAGAAGCCTGCGCTGCCGAGAGGAGCAGGCCGGGAAGGACGTCACCCTTCGGGACACACACCAGGGCCTGCCGCGTGCCCGGGCCGCCCTGAGCACCGTCAGAAGCCCGCGGGAGCTGCCTTCGCTGGAATCGGGCTCCTGGCAGGGGGACGATGTGCCTTCCAGCACTGTTTACATTGGGAACCTCCCCCGGGACGCCCGGGTGAGTGAGCTGAAGCGAGCCCTCAGCGCACGGGGCGCGGCGCCCTCACGGCTCACTTGGCAGGGGCCGCAGCGCGGGGCCTTCCTCCACTACCGGGACCCGGCCGAGGCCTGGCAGGCCATCTCCCGCTTGCAGGGCTTCTGTCTGGGCGCCAACACAGTGAGGGTGGCGCTGGCCAGGCATCAGGGGGCCAGTGGCCTGGCGGGCGGCCGCACTGGAGAGCCGCACCCTGACCCGTGACGACATCCCGCTCCAGCCCCGGCGAGCTTCAGGACCCGGCACAGCGGGATGTGGTGGAGCTGTGCTGCACGAGCTGCCTTGAGTTCAGTCCTCTCCCGGAAGTCAGAGCTTCAGCTGCTGCCTGGTGTCTCCTGAGGAGCAGGGAAGTCAACCGTAATATGCTTCCCATCTTCTGAAGGCAGAAAGGTCCATGTTCAGGCTTTGGCTTATCCTGGGCCTTCAGCCTGCTGGGTGTCTCAGCCCTGCTGGTGTCTTGGTTTAGGGGACCGAGTGGGCAATAAACAAGTTGGAGTAAATGCTGACTGCAGTTTAGGGGAGTCTGTGTTTTGAACTTGAGAGGCGTGGGAGATTAAGAGAAGGTGGACAGAGGACCAGCTGCAGAGGCGTGGCGGCTCAGAACAAGAAGATATCCTTGTGTTCCTGGCTCCTTGGCCTGGCACTGCTAGAAGGGAAAAGATTCGCTCAGCTTGCAGAAGCCAGGTGGTTCAGTCCCCTGGGTACAGACTGCTTGTCACACCTCAGTCCTGGTGTCGGAGATGGAGGCCAATCTGACGTGGACCCTCGGCTGTGTGGTCTCACCTCTGTCCCCTCCTTACCTTTCCAGCCAGGCTCCTCCCCCGGGGTGAACACCTCTGCTCTCGGCCAGCTGCCCCTGAACAGCAGGGAGCCTGTGTCTAGGAAATCCTGGCTGTCAGTGAGTTGTCCCAGCCGACGTCATGGACGAGGCCAGACACATGCTCACACACTCATTTGTCCACTGTCATATGTTTTCTGTCCCTCCATTTCTCTGTTCCTGGAAATCAAGCTGGATTTTGGCCGAACTGTGCTTTCTAAACGGAAGTGCTTTTGCAGTGATCCTGGGTGAAAAGTCAAGATGAGCATTTAAGTGGAGATTTCATTTTTTTTTTCAAATGTATATGCACGGGGCATTTTTATTTTTCCACCAGAGGGTCTTACTGAGCATGTTTTAAACCCATTATTATGCCTCAAGGGGCAGGCCTTGCCTGCACTTTGAAGATAAGGTTCTCAAGGCTCTCAGTCTCCCTTTGAAAAAGCATTTTCTCATTGGTTTTACAGTGAAAATGCGGTGGAGACTTTGGAAAGAGAATTGATCCTTAGATTTGCTCGGTTAAATGCAGACTCCACATTGACATGAGCAAAACCAGGGGGTAGAATATCTTAACACAGGGCAGTCCAGGCCGTAGGGCCTCTGGGCTCACTCTTTCTCTGCCCAACCCCTGTCCCTTGGCTGGTTTCGTTTTGTCACTTGTGTTCAGCTTGGCCATCCCAAGCTGACTGACCGCCCAGTCCAGAGTAGCGACCTGATATCTGAACTCCTTGCTCCGTTCCGGTTGGTTTTCCCGTTTTTTCCAGAATGCCTCCTGTCTTTGGCATGTTCTTGTTCAGTTTTGGTTGATGTTTCTATCCTTGACTTGCTACCGTTGGAGTAGTGCTACAGGAGGGCAGGAAGTGAGTCTGTCCCTGCCTTTACTCCCCACTGTGCCCCAGCCCCAGCCGTGAGAACCACCTGCTGATACAGAGCAACTCAGGAGCAATGCAAATGGGAAGGGCTCCGTCAGAGCCAAGGGGGAGGCTGGGTCCGGGCCTCAGCCCTGGGGGCCGGTGTCTGGTGAGTCTGGCGCCAGCACCTTAGACTGTTGAGTTGTGCCCATCAGGGATGATCCCTCCGGGTTGAGCCAGAGTGCTGGGTTTTCTGTCACTTTCAGCTGAAATAATCCAGATGTATTGATACACAGATGATCTGAATGCATTCATCATTTTTTTATATTTGTGGACAGTAGGTTAGTATGAGGGAAACTAGGACCAAGGGCCTGAAATACAAGCCCTCCAGATGTGTCACCTGCGCGCCTCCCCTCCATTCGCCTCGGGCAGCCCCAGAGCCGCAGTTCTCAGCGCCGCCAGGAGGGGCCCTCAGGGACCCTGCTTTTCGTTCTCAGAGTTCTTGAGTATTTGTCAGCATCATAATTGTATAGTTCTCATATTAGAAAGTAATGGAAACTGAGCGCTTGACAAGTTGCTGAGACTGTATGAACCCCTTTTAAGTGGATTCGTCACGATTCGTGGGTCGCGTCTTGCGTTTTCCTGAGTGGCGCTGCAGTTTTGCTTGCAGATGCGAGGAGATTCCTGCCACCCTCAACTCTGCATGGCGAGCGCTGGCCCTGGGGCTTCACTGTGTCTGCTGACGGTTCCTATGTTGTTGGCAAGTCATGGCGCCTCTCCGGGCATTGGCGTCCTCATCTTTACAAAGAGAGGGTTGAGCATGTTTGTTTCTAAGGCCTGAACGGTTGTAACATTCTGTTTCTTTTAAGGCTCACTGCTCACCGTCACTTAGATTTTTTCTGTTTATAAAAGTAAACTTATCCATTCTGGAAATTTGGGGATATCAGAAGTACAAAGAGTGTCACCCCTCACTCCACCACTTAAGCAGCCTTGACACTGCCTCTGATTTACGTCCAGTCTCTCCTCTGTGCAGTTGTAAAACGTAGCTAGGATTAACAGCATGAGCTTCAGAATCACACAGGTTCGGCCGAGAGCATCAGTGTTGCTGCTGCCTGGTACCTCCTGTCTGAACTTCCACGTGCTCAACTGTGAGTGGGCATGGGGGTAGGACCTCCTCTAGATTTGTTGTTTTGAAGGGTGAATAAAGCAGCTTGGATTTACTTCTAAGTCATACCACACGTAAAAGTAAATTCCAGGCTAATTAAATATCTAAACATAAAAGTGAAGGAATTTGGAAATAATAAAAGAATGTTTTCTAATGTTGGGTTAGTAAAGGATGGGCGGGGCCCTGAATTTAAGGAGGAACTTATTCCTGGTCCTCTCCTGGAATGTCAGGGTTTGGTGGGTATGGAATCCAAACGAGCCGTCCAGGATGAGCTGTCTGCGGGATGCTTCTCCAAGCGACGGCATTCACCAGTGTTTTTAAGCATCGAAATTTCTGTGTGTTCTTTTCTAAAATTTGTCACTATGTATAAATGATTTTATTTAGTATTACTTAAGTCGTTTGGGGAATGTTAAGATAAATAAGCTTTACAACATGTGTCTCCTACTTCTAAAATCGGCCTCTGGACTGGGTGACTGTTACAAATGGCAACAGCTGCTCTCAGAAAGTGCAATGGGCTTGTTCGGGGCTCCAGACCCAGGCAGAGGTAAAGCGGGTACTTGGACCCTGGCCTCTGCCCCAGGAACGCTGCCGGCTTCTCTGCATTACGGTTGGCCCTCAACACCTGCGGGTTCTGCACCAACCGTGGGTTCACCCAACTGCAAATACTGAGTCCTGGATGTGGAACCCATGGATGTGGAGGGCCGACTGTATTACACAACTGGATATAAGCGACTTGAGCATCGGTGGATTTTGGTATCTACGGAGGCTTCTGGAAACAGTCCCCCACAGATACCAAGGGTTGACTGTACTTCCTCTACCAGCAGAGGAGCAGGGATAGCGCTGTTCACACCCCACCCTCCCCAACCCAGCCAGCAGCCCCTAAGCGGCCAGGGCGTGTGGGAGCCAGCCCTCCTAGACTCTTAGGGGAGGGGTTCTGTAGGTCTGCCCTCCCATTGTCCTTCGGCCATCATTTGGCCTTCCTGGTTCCCATCCAGCGACGCACACAGACCTCCCCCAGATGCCGCATGAGGAGAAAGAAACACGATGACACAAGACTGCAAATAGAAAAGGCTGAGAATAAAACTACCCAAGAAAAGAGAGCCCGTGTAGCTAAAACAACAAAAGAGTTTATGTTTGGTGAAGAGATACTGGCGAGAAGATAAAATGTCAGATGAGAGCAACATTTAAAAAGAAACAGTAATCGGGTCCAGGGATGGTAAACATGAGGCAAATCCAGCTCTCCGTCCACACCCACACCCACACCCACACCAGGCCCTTCCTGGCCAAGCCTGAGAAGGCTTTGCCCTGGATTTTAAGGAAGTGGGGCCAGACGATCGCTATGAGGTGAAGCTTTCTGCCTTTTTGCCGGAGGAGCAAAACTGAGGATCCTTCCCTTCACCTCGTTTTCCTGGGGAGCATTGCCACCTCTCACCACCTGCCTCCCCCCCACAGGCTCCCAGGAAGCACCTGGCTTGCAGAGGACTCTTCCAAAACTTCACTTCTGCCTCTCACACCCCCTGCACTCAGCAGAAAGAGCTGAATGGGTATTGCTAACCTCACTTCCCCTGTATCTGGATCTAACCCCAACCAATGTTCCAAATACAGTAGATACTGTGGACTCTCTAGTCATTTTCAAAATGGGTTTTTTTAGGGGGTGGGGTGGGGCAGGGCTATCCTGGGGAAGTCTGTCTTCAAGATAAATCTGACACAAAACTCCATACATAAAAGCAGGAAGAAGAGATTGGTGTGTAGGTGAATTTACAGTCACCTCCCGCAGTATTCTTTAACGGGCGCTGCCTACCTGAGCCCCCAGCTGTTCTGCAGCTGAGAGTGGGGTGCCGACCTCAGCTGGGTTGGCTTCTGTCTTCTGGTGATAACGGTCTTCTGTCTTCACTCCTGATGGTAATGGCTCAAATTTATTGAGCTGTTTAAAATGCTGTGGAAGTTGTGAAGTGTTGGCCCAAGGTTATTCAACAGCCCCATTGAGCGAAGGGGTCTGTGCAGATCCCCGTGGATCTGGGCCCTAGGGCAGCTGGGTGTACACTGCTGGCTGGCACGCGGAGGCTGAGGACCTGGCAGTTTCCCCCTCATCTTCTTGGGACGCTTGTCCTCAGAGCCTGGTCCCCACGCTGTGAGGAAGCCCGAGTTGCCTGGGCCGGGGCCTAGCAGAGGAGTGCGTACCACCACCTCACCGTCCTCGTGGGTGTGCCACCTTGAAAGTCGGTCCCCAAGCCCAGGTGAGGCGTCTCAGCTGACGCCTCCTGGAGCAGACAAGGGCTGTTGCCACTGCGCCCTGCCCAGATTGCAGTCAGGAGTGAAATGAATCCTTTCTGCTGCTTTAAGTTTAGAGGGTGATTTGTTCTTTATTAATAATCAGTGGCATAATTTCATTTATAACAATGTTACTATGTGAATTATATGATGCACTTATAAATACACATTACTGGAGATACAATTTAGAAATACAAATTATATAGATGCGCAAGTGCGTAATTTCATTTATATTATAACAATGTTACTATATGAATTATATGATGCATTTATAAATACACATATATTACTGAAGATACAATTTAGAAATACAAATTATATAGATGCGCAAGTGTGTGATTTCACCTGACCCTCACAGTCGCTTCTGAGAGAAGCAGGTAACAGACGGGTAACTGGCCCACAGTCCCCCAGCTTTGGTAGTGAAGCCAGGAGTCGGGTTGTAGCTCATTGTAGACTAGGCCAGAGTTATCTTCTTTCACTGTGGGTCACCTTCACCTTGCCACCTAAGGTAGAAAGAGGCACACAAAACCGTGTCATTTTCTAGAAGAGAGATGCAGGGTGGGGTGATACCCCCAGGTGCACACATGCTAGTGGCAGAGACACCCCTGGGGCTGGGGCTGCTCAGTTCAGGAGCCTGCAGGAGAGTCTCCAGGCAGGGGGCGGTGGGTTTTGTCCACTCTCCGTTGCATCTGTCCTGCTGCCTTCAGTTCTGATGTGCACGTCACTAGGTAGCTGCCCCTGTTGGAAGCCCTCAGTCTGAGGGTCACCAGGCCAGCTTTCCGTCTGTTGCTTGAAATGGCCCCGTATTTTATTGCACGTGTAGATGAGGCAGCTGAGGCACCGAGTTGTGATGGCTTGTTCCCCGGTGCGTGGCGGAGCCCCTCTTGTCCCCTACCACGCCCTGCCCTGCGAGTCCCACTTGCTTTGCCAGGCCTTGTCGTCATCCTAGGTTTTCACTGGAGACTGCCTGGGCGATCTTTCAAACAAGCAGAGACTTCTGAATAGCAGAACCCACACTCCTGTTCCTCCAGTGGGGCAGGATTTCTTCTTGTGAATGGAATTCTTTATTTCCAACGTCCATAAATCACAAAAGTTATAATGGGAGCTGACATGTGACCATGTAATGTGGACATTTTGCACTTTGGATGTTTTGGAAGCAATAAACTCAGACCCTGAAGTGCTGAGTTGTGAGCAAACTAAACATCCCTGCCTGCCTCGGAGGGTGGATTAACTCACTTAACCCTTAGAAGAATCCCGTGAAGCAGGTGTTGTTACGTTCCCATTTTCTAGGTGAGAAAGATGTGGCTCCCAGAGGTTATCTGACTTGTTCAGGTCACACAGCAGAGCTGACCTTCAGTCCCAGGGCCTCTCCCCACCATCAAGGGAGGAGCCTGTCCGTCGTCATCTCTTGACTACCAACAGACCTCCGAGGTAGCTGGGAGCCAGGGTGGCCCATGGGGACACCAGAGACAATTGATTTAGTGGTGGAGGCACGTGGTGTTGAAGCCACACCCGCCAGGGTTGGCAGTGAATCCAGCTCCGACGGGCCCTTGCTGTGCCACCTCAGGTGGAGTGCTTGCCCTCTCGGTTTCTTCACCTGTAAGCCCTTCATAGATTTTCTAATCACTTAATCCTTTGAGAGGAGTTCTCCTACCATCACCCCCATTTTAAAGATGGGGAAGCTGAGGCATAGTGGGGAGGCACCGGCCCGAGCTCACAGTTGGGAAGCAGTGGAGTTGGGACTCAAACTCAGGCTCTCTGACTCCCAGGGTCTCAATCCTGGGCTCATCGCCTGCTTTTCCAGGGTCGGCAGGTCTCCGTGTGTGCAGGGAGACGTCTCCTGGAGCCGACACACTGTCTCGAGGGGTGGGTTTGAAGCCATGTTTGCTTTCTTCCTTTCACCTTTCTACAGTTTATTTTATTTTAAATAAGCCCTATCATTTGTGTAATTAGGAAAAGACTAAATTCATTTAGTTTAGCTGTCTCCCAAAAAACGCCAGCTGCACCTTAACAAAGGTCAGAGACCCTGAAACATCAGAATCAGGTTTATCTGTGCACAGCCTCTGTCCACGTTCAGGTGAAATCAATTTTCCTCAGTGGGTCCCTGCTGTTATCCCAACAAAAACGGCGAGGTGGACAGCAGGTGGCGCTGTCCCCTCAGAAACAGCCAGGGGCGGAATCCCTGGGACCGTTCAGGTGCTAGGCTGCCTCCTCTCCTAGGGAGGGTCCCCTGCCCCGAGCTCTCTGCCCAGGGAAGGCTTCTGACCATTTGGACAGAGATGGCCCAGCCCTCCCTGCTTCACCCCAAGCTGTGACCCCGCAAAGGTGTTACAGCAGGATCCAGAAACAGGGTGTGCTGAACTATGGGGCTGGCTTTGGTGGAAATTTCCAAATGCAGAAACGTTGTCTCCTTTTCCAGGGGACATCTGCGGGCCCGGCATGCCCCGTGGTCGTGAACCCTGACACAGCAGGGTTCATGGAGCCCGTGCCTCCTCCCTGGTGTGATGCCGTGGTTTTAATGACATAAGCCTGGGGAGGCTTATCACCACCGTTAACTCCTCAGACCACTGTCCAGCTGCGGCGTTTCTCCCTGGGCTGCCACCCCACTGACACAGTGAACTGCAGGAAATCAGCCGCAGGGCACAGTCTACACCGGCCCCAGTGCCTCTGTCCGCTCTGGACAGGCTCACCCTTCGGGGTCCCCAGACAGCCCGTGCTGTAGGAGTCAGAGGGGACCTTGGTGGCCACGCCCACACGGGGGTCTTGAACAGCACCAGCCTTCTGCCTCCGCTGGGGGCTTGGGTTGCCTTGGCCTTGGTGACGTTGCCTCTTTAGGGTGTTGACACGACCGACCCCAAGTATCCTGGTGCTGTTGACCCGTGTCAGCAGGGGTGTGTCAGCCGCTGAATCTTGTCTGACCCGATGGCAGAGGGCAGTGGGTACTCAGTGTCCCTGAATGAGTGAATCTGTGCCAGATGCTTCCTCTGTCCTGTGTTTCGTGCGAACGGTATTTTACACTTGCAGAGTCCGTTGTCCCTCTTCCCCTGCCTATCCCCAGAGCACAGAGATCAAGACAGTTAAGGGCCCATGATTTGTCTCGGTCCCACAATAAGTCAGCGCGCCATCGTGAGTGGACGTGGCTTGCCAGCGGGAGATGCTAAACAAGGGCCTCCCTCCTTAAAACAGCCCAGAACTCTGAGCTCTTGGTACCCAGAAGATTCCAGAGGCAGAGCAGGAGGGCGCAGCCACATATGCTGCCCCAGCTGGCCTCTCTTCCTTGAGCTTCATCTTTTGTTTGAGTTTTTTTCCGTTGGACTGAGGGGCCCAAGGAAGTGAAGGGATCTCTCATGGAGGTCCGTGGTGGGAACCTACGAAAACCAGGTCCACTGTCCCAGAGAGGAGGTGAAAGTCAGGGGTCTGAGCTGGGGCTGCTAGGAGGGCCTCCCCCGCCCCATCCAGATGCAGGCAGGGGGATCAGAGGGACCCCAGTCCCTTGTGCTGCCCCTGACCATTGCCATCTCCCCGGAAGAGGCAGGAGGCTGGCAGAGGCTGGGTCACGGACCACACTTCAGCTTCCCTCTTTTATCACTAGGCCTCATGGCTGGAGGAAAATGGGTGTCCAGGAGCCATGGGGCACAGTGGTTAGGGACATGGGCTTTGTGGTCAGAAAGTCCTGGGTCTGAGTCCAAATTCCACCTCTTACCAGCAGTGTCTTGATAACGTCCCCTAACCTCTCTGAGCTCATTTCTGAATCTGGAGTCGAGAGCAGTAAGTCGTAGGACCTGCCTGAGAGGGCTGCCGAGAAGGTGGACAGAGGTGGTGTGGAGAGAGGACGGCCGCGTGGCCAGCGCAAGGTGCCTCCTGCACAAACCCGAGCCCCGCGTCTGCTCGCCTGGGCGCCAAGTGCCCCCCATCAGCTGCTGCTTAGGATCACAGCTGGCTGGGCCACTGGGCGGGAGGGGGCAGCAGAGGCCACAATGAGACTCCTTCACCGGGGTTTTCTCAGGAGCCCAGAGAATGCTGGACGAGAGACTCTAAACTTCGCACCCATCAGGACCACCTGGACATCTGCGAGCCTGTGGATTCCCGGGTCCCACCTCCAGAGATTCTAATCCAGTGACTGTCAGCACCTGCCCCTGCCCCCACGTGCAGTGTGAGCAGACACCCCTAGTATTTCTGATGCGGGCAGTTCCTGGGCCGCACTCTGAACCACCCTCAGAAGTGAAGCCCTTGAGCGCAGGGTTAGGAGATCCTGGTCCACATCGGAACCGAACTCCTGACTCAGCCCCACGTTAGAATTCCATCTTTGGAGCCAAGTGGGACGTCTTTCTTCTCCCTGGGAACGGAGGGAAAGTCCAGGTGCGTCATACTGGAAGATGGGGCGTCCAGCGGTTCCCAAGCTGGTTGCCCGAGTCCCTGAGCAGGAGGCCTTGTAGAATATGGGTTCTTGCAACTCGTTTGACACCCACCCCACACTCCAGGGGAGGAGGATAAGTAATGCGCACCTCATAGCCATTCCTGGCTGGGCGTCCTGGGGCTAGGCTGTCCTCTTGCTCCTGGCAGGTGTCACCTCGCTGACCACTGAGGTGAGGAGAACCGAGGCTCCGAGGTAACATGTCTCACCCAGGTCTAGTGGTGCTGGAGCTGGGACTCTAGCTCCATCTCTGCACTGCTTCCAGGAGAGCTGCAGGCGGGGAGCCACTCCCCTCCCTGTCCCTAGCCCTCCAGCCCCAAAGGGCAAAGAAAACGGCAGGACCAGGCAGGCACTTCCCCTTCGGAAGCACGCACCCTGAGTGCCGACTGGTCGCTAGGCCTGCAGCTCGCGTCTGCCAGGGGCTGGGGAGCCGGGACACTGCGCCAAGGCGCCGCTGCTGCTGCTGCCGCCGCTTGGGGCTGCGATGGCCTGCAGCCGAGGTTCAGCTGTGTCCCAGCCGTCGGCCCTGCGCAGGGAACTGCCACGGGAGGTGTAATCCACGAACAGAAGCCCTGTCGTGAACATCCTGGCCGCTGCCCCACCTCCTGGCCTATTGTTTTGGGGAGTATTCATACCCTTGGGGTATTTTGACTGCGGTGTTCCAGGACAGACCCCCGAAAGATGTGTGCAGAACTTTGAATTAATTCTCTCGAAAATGTCCCTAAGCTAGAATGATACCCCTTTATGCACCCAGGGCGTGTGATTTTGCACCGGACTCAGAAGCACCTTTGCATTTTAAGCTGGTAACTTGCACAAGCCGTGCACGCTTTTGTGTTGGCACCGGGGGTGGGAGCTTCATCCCCGTGGTCCCTGTGCGAGCCAGGCTGAAATGGGCCTTGGGGAAGACTCGAGTGAACGTGGTCTTGCGCAGGGGCAGCGGGCGGCTTCGTGAAATCTTGGTCCTGGGCGTGGAGGCAATTATGCCTGTAGAATCTGACCCTTTCGGGTGTGCCTGGAGCCACACTCTCCCCGCGGGGAAGGCTGGACTTTGCTCTCATCCCCAGGCTCCAGGTCAGGCCCCAGGCAGGCCAGGCCCATCCCTGATCCCTGGGCTGGTTTTCCTGCACAGGCCCCTCTGGGTGCGTCCCACCTGGCCTGGCCCAGACGTGGGCACGCCGGGAGATCTTGCTGAAATGAAGGCGCTCCAGGGGAGATGAACAGGAGACCGGGGTTCGCCGCCGCCCCCCATCCTCCACTCTGGTCCGGCGGCGCCAAAGCCACGTGCTACCAGGGCGCACCAAGGGGCCAGGGGAGTGGGTGCGGGGGCTGGAGACGCTGCCCGAGAAGACAGGGAGCGCGCCGACTGGGCTGGCATTGGGTTTCTCCTAATCAGCCCCATTTCCCCGGAGCCTCCATCCTAATTGGGGCGCAGGCTCCGATGGAGGAAGCAGGGGGCCCCACGCCTGCCTGCCTGCCTCCCTGCCAAGATTGTCTGGAGCCCCAGCACGGCGTTCCTGCACTGGAGGCCTGGGGGCTTTTCTCTGGCCCCGTTCTGGGCACCAACGGGAGGCAGGGGGTGCGGAGAGGTGGCCTCTGCCCCGGAAGACAGTGCCTCCTCCGCCCTCCATGAAGCTGCTCCCCGCCCGCTGCCCAGGAGACCCGGGCCCGCCGCTTCGGCCGCCCAAGACCCCGAGGGACGGAGTCGCCGGCTTTTTCCTGTGCCCTTTATCTCGGTTTTATAGACAGCTGTTAGTTTGGGGCATTAACTGCTTGGGCGAGTTTATTGATAATTTTGATGTAACAGAGCACCGGAGAAATTGCCCTCACGTCCAGAATGTCAGATTTGAGAAGAACCAGGTTCAGAGGCTCACGACCCCACGACGCGGAGAAGCTGTGGTGGGTCTTGAACGGCTGCACCGACAATGTGACTTTATTGTGTTTGTTTTCCTAGGTAGCTGGGAATTGGAATAGAAGGAGGGTCAGTAGGGGAGACAGACTTTTTAAAATGGATTTTTCCCCTAATGATTTAGGGGGAAATGTAAGCAGATTGGAAACATGCCTATCACCTTGCTCTCCCACCAACAGCCTTTTTCCTGCTCAAATTTTACTCGCTTCTCCATTGGGGAAAACCAAGTGCAGGGCACACACACACACACAAAAAAATCCTACCAAAAAAAAAAACAAAACCTTAAAAGGTGTTCCATGATTTATAACAGCTAGAATATGCGAACAGTAAAGTCTGAAACTCAAAGTACAATTCTCATTGGTCTTGGAGTGGCCAAAACAAAAATATAAAATATTTTACGTATATATATATATATATATATATATATATACGTATATATATGTTTTTTTTCCTGGGGGAGGGACAACTATAGTTTTTCTTTAAACGTTTGCTTATTTCTTTAAAACAAGAAACGACATATCGAGGGGCAGAGGGCTCTTCTTAAAAAACAGAAGCCAAGAAAAAGAGTTACTCTCGTCCAGATTTCACCTCAGCGTGAAATGAAGAGTGAAAAGAGAAGGATTAGCCAAGAAATAAAAAAGAAGAAAAAAGGATTAAGAGTCATCCATACTTTAAATTTAAAAAAAAAAAAAAAAAAGGCTGGCGATCCCAGGCTCGTTTCTGTCTGTATTTGGAAGATATTCTCCAATCCCAATAAAATACTCATGCGATTTTATTTCTAGTTGATACAATATTAAAGGCCATGTACAAATGTTATACATTTTTATTTTTGTTCTTTTTTAGGAAAAAATACACAAAAGGCAAAAACATCCTCAAATTGTCATTTTTATACAGTGCAGAAGGAAATTTAAAATACGTGTCACAAACGCTGCACCCCAGCAGCCAAAATGCTAAAAAAAAAGGGGGGGCCTTCATTTTATATATATATATATTTATTTATTTATATAAAACATATGGAAATTTGTCTTTACACAGATCGGACTTAGTTTCAAATTTACAATGGATACCTAAAAAAAAAATCTACGCGGCAAATATTGCCAACAAAGTTACACCATTAATACTGATAAACGGAGGAGCCTATGCGGTGTTTCGATTATTAGGGAAAGAAAGTAGAATAAATAACAGGATGAGCCTTGCTATCGTTTTTTTAAAAGTGCCTTAACCTTTCTGCGTCACCGCAATCCTGAATCCGAGCGCTCAGCGGGCCTTCCCGGTCCCCGCGGCGCCGTGTTTTCCTCACTCTCCCACCAGAAGGTTTACAGTAGAGATCAGGAGACAGCCAGGTCTCGGGAGAAAAACACCGACCAAAAAAGTCAAAATAAAGTTAGAAACCAAACCAAAAACACTGAAGAGAAGGATGGAGAGGAAGGCGGAGGGGGACGGCAGCAGAGGCCCGAGAGCCGCCGCTTCTGGGCTCCTGGTTTCTTTCCTAAGACGAGCAGTGGCTTCAGAAATGCAAGTTATTCGCACAAGGATCCACCTGTGGTTGGTTGGAGGACTTCTGAGGTGGGGAGGGAGAAGGCGATTTCTTGCCCCCCCCTTCCCTGCAAAAGATGGCTCTGAAAGGAGACGCGCATTCCAAGACATTCTTTCAAAAAAAATTAAAAAAGATAAATACTCAACCAAAAAATAAAAGTATTTGATAATGACGGTCTCACACGTTTGCCTTTCTCCTTCCCCGACTTTTGCCATTGGAGGGGAAGAGGGGGAGAGACCTCAGCAGAATGCTTGTTTAGATGTTGAGGGTTTTTCCCCAACACAGCACCTTTCTCAGCCGGTTTCAATAGGATCAAAAATAGATATTTATTTTTCAACAGCTGCAGTCAGATCAGGCCCCACCACCACCATGTTAAAGAAACTGTTGAGCGGGTGGCGGGGAGGTGCCGACAGCGGGGCTCCGTCGTTGCCTCGGGGATTCCTTTCCCGAATAATCCGGTCGGGGAGGGGTCAAACCCTTTTCTTCTGCCGACGGTTATACCTCGAAAATAAAGCAGTTTCTGGCGATGGGTTCCGAAGTCCCAGTGCTCGGCCAGCCCCTGCCCGGAGGGCCCCGGGGGCTGTGGCCTCACATCACGCACGGCTTGATGTCTTGGTAGGTGACCTGCTGGTGGTAGTAAGAGCCGCCGCCGGCTGAGTGCATGGACGAGGATGCCATTGTGTTGAAAGAGAAGACGAACTCCTTTCGGTCACACATGCTGGGCGACTGCGAGTGATACCGCGGGATGCCTGCAGGGCAGGGCGACAGGAAAGGGGACGTTAAAGGGTTAGCCTCCGGAGGCCAGAGTTCCAGGTGGAGAAGCACCTTTGCCCGAGGGGTGCATGGGGCAGGCTTGCCCGGCTCGGGCGCAGGGCTGGAGGCCTCTCCTCCACAGCGCCTCCCCATGTCTGAGTTCCTGGTCTCCGTAGGGCCGGCGCCCAAAGGGAAGATCCCCAGACACTGGCAAGGATCCCTGCTCCCCTGAGCGCCTGCTGGCTGGGCCTCTCCCACCTTGGACACCGAGCCTGGGCCGGGGCCTTCCAGAGGCTGACGGGGGAAGTGGTGAGAGGGGCCGAGATGCGCCAACAGAGAAGGTCCAGCGGCCTCCACTTTCAGGGCAGCCTGGGGCCTGTGCCTGGGGCTGGGCAGCCACCTTCCAACCCCAAAGGCTGCAGTGGCCCCAGAGCAGCCAGCCAGGCCGGCAGGGGCCAACACGGGGGCCAAGGGTGGCTTCTCCAGAGGAAGGACCCTTTGAGAACCGAGCCTCTGGGACAGCTGGAGCCCGCCTGGAGTTCGAAGCCGCCCAAGCTGGGCAACCCGGTGCAGAGGGCCCCTCCAGCCTCCAGGCCCGGCTCCTCCCCCCACAGGCTGCTGACAGCTGACTCCTGGCAGGCCCCTGCTTGGGTCACTCCAAGCTCTTCTCAGAACCAGGCCCAGAAGGCTGCTAGCGGGTGCCGAGACGGAGGGTTCAGAGGGGAAGATTGCTGTGCACCTTCCTGCTCGGAGGATTGGGGGTGGGGCGGTACCTGGAGACCTGAAAACCTGGCTCCTGAGAAACAGGCTGTGTGGGGGGCCTGCAACTCTCACCCTCGATCGGGTCCCCTCTCTGCCTCTGTCACCACAAAATGCCCCGACTCAATGTTCGCGTGGCCCAGGCCTGATTCCTGAAAGGCCGGGCTCTGAGCCTCTGAGCAGGCGTGCAGCCCGGCCGGCTTTGGGCCTAACTCTTCCGTCCTGCCCGGCTCAGAGCAGAGGCGGCTCTCCCGCAGCTTTTCTGGGGCGAGTGGGGAGAGTGAGCCAGCTGTCCGGGGCTGGGCCTGGCTCCATCCCGGGAACTTGCTGAGGTGTGAGGGGGCTAAGGGACCTGAGAGGACTTAGAATATTGGAGTCTAATAAGTCTTTTTGGTGAGGACGGGGCCTACCTGGCCAGGCTGGGGCAGCCAGCAGCTGGGAGTTGAAACAGAAAAGGAGAGAAAACGACATCTTCGTCTATACTGGGGGCTCCAGGCTGCACTCGCGTCTCAAATGGGGGGAGGTGGGGCTGAGAGGCACCCTGGGGAGCTTGGCACCGCACAGAAGTGGCCGCAGGCTGTGGCCCAGGGCGGTCAGCAGCTTCTGGGGGCTGGGTCTGCAGTGCACCCACAGATGTGCTCCCCTCAGGACTGGGACAGTTCAACCTCCCCACTCACCTTGCAGCTCAGCTGGGGTGTTGTGACTGTTCTGGTGCAGATACGGCTGGTCCAGGGAATGCGTGGAGAGGCTGCCGGACAGGGGGTTGGCCGCGGGGTTGCAGGGGGACAGGGGCTGCTGCTTGATGTAGGAGGCGCTGCTGTTGAGCGCCGCGGAGGCGGAGGGCGGCCAGGCGGCCGCCGAGCCTGAGTAGACGGCGTGGGGCTCCATGACCCCACCGGCGGCCGCGGGCAGCAGTGGGGAAGCAGGCACCGAGCTGTCGTGGTGCGGGTACTCGCCGGCCGCCGCGGCGCCGCAGCTGCCCATGTACGAGTGGCCACCGTTGGCGGGCAGGTGGGGCACCGAGTGGCTGGGCAAAGCCATGCCGTCCACGTTGCCCGGCAAGTGGCCGTTCATCATGCCCAGACCTCCCTCCAGCGCCAGGCTGTTGGGCGGGCACGAGAGGCCGCCGGCGGAGCCCTGGAAGCTGTAGGTGTCCGGGAGGTGGTTGAAGCCGAGCCCGTTCATCATGCTGTACATGGGCTTGAGCGCCTGGCATTTCCTTCGGAAGCCGCGCGGCCGCCGCCGAAAGGAGCCCTCCTCGAACATGAACTCACTGGCCGGGTCGATGGTCCAGTAGTGGCCCTTGCCCGGCCGCCCGAGGCCCTTGGGCAGCTTGATGAAGCACTCATTGAGCGAGAGGTTGTGGCGCACCGAGTTCTTCCAGCCCTGGTAGGAGCCGCGGAAGAAGGGGAAGCGGCTCTGCAGGAACTGGTAGATCTCGCTGAGTGTCAGGCGCTTGGTGGGCGAGCTCTGGATGGCCATGACGATGAGCGCGATGTACGAGTAGGGCGGCTTCTCGGGGCGCCGGATGCCGGCGTTGGTCTTCTTGGCCTTGGACGGGCCGGACGACGCGGGGTCCATGGCCGCGCCGCCTCCCCCGCCGCCGCCGTGCGGTGGCTGCTGCTTCTCGGGCGCCGAAGACATCGGGTGGCTGCTGCCGCCGCCGCCGCTGCCGCTGCTGCTCTGCGCCGCTGACGAGCCGGGAGGAGGAGGAGGAGGAGGAAGAGGAGGGGGAGGGGGAGGAGGGCAAGGGGGAGGGGGCTGCGCGCGCGGGGCTGGCTGCACCTCTGCCGTCATCGGCGGCCACTTCTCCCGAGCGAGCCTCGGCGCGCCCTCCCCCGCCCGCTCGCTCGCTCGCTCGCTCGCTCGTCCTCCCCGAGGAGCTGATGGATCCGCGGGCGGTTGGCGCAGAGCCCCCTCTCTCTCCAGCTGCCTCCTCCCCCCACCTACTCTCCTCCCTCTTTCCCTCTCGCCCTCCCACAAGGGAAGGAGCCGAGCAGAGGCTGAGAGCAGGCTGTCTGCAGCCTGGGCGGAGGCCGCTAGGAAGCCCCCCACCGGTTTTGCGGGGGAGGCACCACCTCTCGGGCCGGTGGCCGTGCGCCCCCGCGGGGAGCAGCGCTCGGTCCCCACCACCCGCGGCGCTCGGCTCCACGACTCCAGCCGAGGCCGCCCTCTCTGCCTTGTCTCTCGGCGGCGTCTCGCGGGCCGGCGTAAGACCCTCCAGGAGTTCCCTCCCCTCCCTGCCCCCCTCCGGCCCCCGCGGTGGTGGGCGCTTAAAGGGCCCCCACCTTCGTCTCCCAGCGTCCGCCTGCAGAACCCGCCCCGCCTCCACCAACCTGGCGAGCAAGTGTTAAAGCGCCCTCGGCCCGCGGTTCAGCCCAGCTGCGCGCAGGCCCCCCGCCTTCCCTGCCCGGCCCGCGCGGAGGAAAACGCACCCCGGGTCCCGGGCCTTCCCCGACGCGTACTGCTCGGTGGCAAATCGCAACTGCAGTGGCGGCCGTGGCCGCCGGGTCGTGACCATCGCGGACGCAGCCGGTTCGGCTACGGGTCCCCGCGGCCGGCGGGCGTGTGTTCCCGCGAGGGACCGCCTACCCACTCTCCCCGCCCCGGGAAGGACTGCGCCGCGCCCGGGACTTTTCGGACTCGCCCAGCCCGGCGCGAGCGGGCGGGCAGCCGATGGAGCCGAGCGCGGGCGGAAAACGAAAGCGCAGGGCGGGTCGCTGCCGCTTTGTCTCCGGCGCCGCAGGCTGTTCGGGGAGCGAGTGAGAACCTCTGGCCTTGCGGAGACCAACATCTCACGGGCTTCCCGAACAGGCGGCCACGCTCATTCACTTACTTGTGCACTCGTGCACACACATGCATACACTGATGCACATGCAAACCCGGTAAATTTCGCAGACTCAGACGTGCAAACTCACACCCACTCGTTCGTTCCCACTCACGCGCACACGGCGCTCAGGCATGTGCGTGCCCACTCGTGCGCTCACTCACGCGCACACAAAAGGCCCACAGGAGCTTCAGTTCGCACCTACTCTCACACATGTGCACACTAGCCACGCTGATCTGAGCTCACACATAACTCAGTTGACCCCCCCCCCCCAGCATACACACTGAAAACCCGCCTATTTGGCCCCGCAGTCCCTGTGTCCCCGCTTCCCAAGAGCAGGTTCCGATTTCTCGCAGATGGTAAAGGCCCTGGCAGGAAGTTTATACGGTTCAACGTAAACACATTCTGGGGGATTCTTTAATAATAATAATAGAGAATTCCGCGTGCGCGGGGGGAGTTGGCCTAATGCCCCTGTGGGCTCGGCCTGCCGCCGCCGCGGGGGCCTCTGACATTGAGCGCCAGGCCAGGTTCCGGAAAGCAGTCTGCGCGGGCGGGGAGCATGGGCCCGGGCGGCCCTCGCGCGCCGGGCTGCCCGCAGCGGGGGGCTCGCACGCAGCCTTACCCCGCCAACCTCCCGGCGCTGGGGTGCGGGCTAGGACGGGGTAGGGGGGACGGTGGCGCCGAGCGCAGGATGGCGCAGGAGCCGGGCGCAACGCCGCACGCGGGGACCCAGGTGAGTGCTGTTCGCTCGCAGACTTCGGAGGAGGGAGGCGAGGGGTGTTTTCGCGGGTCGTCGCCAGGAGCCAGGACGCCGTGCTGCGGCGCGAGCTGGGGCGAGAGGCGTGTGCCGGGCTCGGAGTGTGGCCCCGCGGCGCTTTTCAAAGCCCACCGGCCTCTCGGGTTTCTCGGGCCTCCTTGTCAACCCGCTGACGCCCCTCCTCGCTCCGACGCCTTCAGCTTCGGCGGTAGACGCCTCGTCGCCTTCGGGACGCCTGGCACGTCCATGCGAGGAGCTGGGGGTCTCGGCGGCGTAGCCTGCCCTGGCGGAGCGCGCTCGCGGGAGACTAGAAAGCCAGCTTCTCTGCGCTGCGCTTTCGCTCGGCTCCCCCGGCCTCGGCTCCGCACGCAGGCAGGGGTCGGTCGGCAGGGGAAGGGTGAGTGTGGGATGTGACCGCGTCGTGTGCGGTTGTCTTCGCGCAGGTAGACGCGCGCTGGCAGACCCACTCCCACTTCCCAGAGCCCACCCAGCATCCACCGACCGCAGGCATCCTGAGCACCGCGCACAGCCTCGGCTTCCATACGTCAGAGAACACCCCTCACACAGCTCAGGCGCCCCAACCCTTGCACGAGCGCTCTGGCCTGCCCACCGCCGAGGACACACTTTCGGTTACGTGCACACACTCCTGCGCTGCGCGTTCGCCCACGCACAGCCCGCCGCACATGCACACGCAATCGCACGCACGGCCGCTCCACTCGCGCGCGCACACGTCCACGCACACGCAATCTCACATTTCTCTCTCCATCACTTTTTTTTTTTTCTTTTTCCCGCCAGACGGCAGCTGCAGGGTAGGAGGCCCCGCGGCGCTGGGAGGGAAGTTCCCGAGAAGGGGTCGCTACTACCAGCTGCCGGGAGCACATCTGGCCTTTAGAAGAGAGGCTATTGGGGGAGGTTGCCCCACTCCCAAGGCAGCGAGGGGTGCAACGCAAAGCCCCGAGGCTCCCAGAAAGTGATAGTAACCCCTCCCTTTCTCTCGCTCCTCCCCCACTGACAGGACGCTCCAAAATGAGGGGGCTCTATAGAGCATGAAGTTGGGGCCCCTTTTTCCAGTAGCCCCCTTCCCTCTTAGGCCCTCTCTAGTTGGGAGAGGGCTACAGATTCCGTCTTCAGCTAACCCACAGATCAGTTTCCCTCACTCCTGCCCATCACTGTTTCTCAGCGGCTCCCTTTGCAGGCTCCTGTGTGTTTTGGGGTGGGAAAGCTCCGGCCTTCCTGGGAGGAAGTGTGGAGTCAGGGCCCCGCCTGGCCTCCACTTACCCCGAGGTCTAACAGTAGAATAGACTTTGCCGGGGAAGGCCAGCAGTTGCTGTGCCTAGGGAGAGGCTGAACGGCCTCCGAGCCTCAGGAATGCGGCAGACAGAGGCTCTCCCCCAACCCCGCATCTCCACTGGGGCAGGAGGTAAAGTGGAGGGGAATGAGTTCCAGCTGTGTGATTTGGAGGTTCCCCCCCCCCAGTTCTGGAAAGAGCCACAGCCATGGCAAGGAGGGCTTTCCCAGGTGGCCGGAGACTAAGCTCTCGCCTCTTAAGATGCCCTGAGAGGTCGCTCCTGATCCTGTCTTTGGGGGATGGAGAAACCGAGGCCCTGGCCTGGGTCGGCCAGCGCTGCCGAGCGGAGCATCTCTCTGTGGTTTGCTCCGCCTCCAGGGGCTGACTGTCATCGAATTTTACCCTCCCAGATGCCTCGTTACAGGCCGAGAGTGGAGAGAGAGGGGTGTCTAGAGATGCTTCTGTTGCCCCCTACCCCTGGCTTTCCAGGCTCAAGGGCCCTGAGACCCACTGGAGAACTGACGGTGATAAAATAATAACCACCGCCACACACACATGACGATAATAGGATTTATCGATTGCTGGCCATGCACCCGGTATTGAGCTAAGACTTATAAACGCCTCTCAGATGTTCTTGATGTTTCTCTGGGCTGTGAATCCCTTTGATAAACTGTTGAAAACTAAAACCCTACGCCCACCCCTTCCAGAGGAAAGATACCTGCGACATTTGTAGAGTGATTTTCAAGGTTTTGCCAAATGCCTGGAGCCCACCCGTGAATCCCCAGCCTCCCATCCACGAAGCCAGGACTGTGGTTAAACACCCCAAGGATACTTGTTTAACCTTCACAGATGACCCTACCAGGTCAATATTATCCCTCCCTTTACAGATGGGCTCAGTGACATTGCCCCACGTCCTAGGTCACGCTGCAGAGGCAGGACACAAATCCAGGTCTGAGCAGGACCGGGGTTAAGCCTCCGGAGCACAGGGCAGAGACTGTCTACGTGCAGACTCACAACCGTGGTCCGAATTTGAGTCCAGCCTCCACTATGTAGTGATGTTGCATAAGCCATTTATGCATTTGTTCCTTGTCTTTTTTTGGCAGGGAGTGGGAGGGTGGGATTTATTGGGTGATTTTTTTCCCCCAGCTTTATTGAGATACAATTAACTCATCGGGTATGTTTCAGGTGTGCAGAGTGTTGATTTGATACATTTATATGTTGCAAAATGACACCATCCCATCACGTAGTTACCATTTCTTTCTTTTCTTTTTTTGGGGGGGAGTGAGAACGTAAAAGATCTCTCTTAGCAACGTTTAAGTATATGATACAGTGTTGTTAGCTGTAATCCCCACGCTGTAACTTAGTGTCTTCATCTAAAAAATGGGACGAATAATGGCGTCTATTTCTTAGGGCTGTTGGGAGGATTGGACAAGACTGTGCAGAGAAAGACAGGCTCTCCAAACAGACAGAAACAAACAAAACCCCCAGGGGCCCAGCTCCAGGGACTGTCGGAGAAAACGCAGACAGGGATTCGGGCAGCTCTCTGCTCTTAGCGCAGAGATCTATCAAGAACACCCACCCATCCCAAATCCAATCTGCGCTCCAGCGCCGGCCCCAGGAACCCCACAATGGGGAGGGGGGTGTAAAAACAGACACGCCTGCCATGTCTCCCACTCCCCGAACCCAAGGTATTTTTACTGGCTAATTGCTTAAGTGAAGCCGCCCGGGCCGAGAGCGCGCCGTAACCCGAGCAGGGAACCAGATCCAGCTCGGATTGTGCCCGGGCCGGCAGCGCGGGCGCGGGCGGGGGCGGGGGCGGCCGCCGACCACCCACCGCGAGGGCGGCCGCCCTGCTCTGCATTAGCGCCGGCCCGCACCTCCCTCGTCCCCGCTCCCTCGAACCCCTTCCCCGGCGACGTCCAAAGGCGACAGAAGGTAGCGCGGGCCGGGCCCCAGACCAAGGTGGGCGTTTGGCAGTAAAGGAAGCCTCTTGGCTTGCGGACGTCAGTGGGGGATTAGGGGTGGGAGGTTTGTGGTGAAAATGCGGCCCTGGGGACAGGAGACTGTGGGGAGAAGCGTCAGAGTCAGGAGGAGAGGGCACCCTCTCCCCAGTTACAGGGCGATCTGTGCACAGAGTAAGTGGGGTATTTCTCTGCAGACTCTGGAGGTGCACACGTATCGCGCGTGCCAATGTGCAGAATATTGTCCAGAGAGCAGGAACTATAGAACTAGAGAGGCACCGGGTAGTGCCCCGTAAGTGTGATCGTGTCAGGTGGGTGTACAATGTAAGGCCTGTGTGCACGGAATAGCACAAGGTGTGCAAATATAACTGTTTCCTGTGCTGAACATTATTAGGGTGTGGGTACCGCATAGTGGCTTCATGCGTAATGAATGTTTTAAGATGTGAATAATATGACACGTTGTGTGTGCAGAATATTTGAGGGCAATAAGAAGTGTCCTGTACACCAGATATTCTAAAGTGTGTGTAGTATGTAGCAGGTTACGCACGCTGGGGTGTGTACAGCATCACGTATTCTGGACAGAATACTGTAGGCTCTGCGGACCATATGATATAGAACTACGTGGACTGTTGTAAGGTGTGTGCGTGATATAATGGGTTGTATTGGACATGATATAGTGGTTTCACACGCACATCGTAAAGTACGGCGCGGTGCCTGTGCGCACCCGGGCAGCGTTTCGCAAGGAGAGGGGTCTGCGCTGTGACGCTGTGTCTGCCCGAGCGTCAGGCAGTGCGTTTGCAGTGGAGCATGGTGGCGTGAGGAGGTCTGCACGCAGCCAAGCATGCAATAATACAAGTACAGAGCTCACACATCCGACGGTCATGGAGGCCTGACCTTGTGCCCTCGCTAGGCACCTCAAGGCCACCACTCGCTCAGTAACCCCCACCATAACCCTGGGAGGCAGGTTCTGTTCTGATCTCAGGTCCCAGGGAAGTGAGTGATTCTCCTACTCTGTTTTTGTAGTGACAGAGCAACTTTCCTGCCCTGTGTCGTGCCGGGAAGGGAGGGCTGTCCTCGTCGGCATGGCATGGTGTGGGGACGTGGGGACGATTTACCTTCTGTGCGGGTCTTTGAGAGGCTGTGAGCTCAGAACCGTGTAAGCCTCTGTCTGCAGCCAGCACAGAAAAGACGCAGAGACAAGGAACGTGGGCAGAATGAGCACTAGAAGGGACCCCAAGTCCTGGGGAGCCCCAGCGCCCTCAGAAGGCCATTGGGGAGGCTCCTGCTCTGTGCTGCACACCCACACCTCGGGGTGCTGTCCCTGCTTGTGCCCGTTGCTGCCAGCCAAGCTCTAAACTAAGGCAGTCCTGTTGTCTCCTCTTGTCAATGGCAAGTCAGATTCTGGGGCCCCTTAGAGTGTTCCTGGGGCTACCCCACAGTGGGGAGGAGAGAGAGCCCTACCCTCTGGCTTCACTGGCCCGGCCACACCCTGCTCGACACAGATGCGGCTCCGAAACGGCACCTGTGGGGACCACTAGGGCCATGCTTGGGGAGCAGCTGAGGCAAGGGTTATCCCTGACCCAGGTCCTGGCGGTTCATCTACCCTGTCAGCTGTACATTAGGGAGAGGTTCATATTTTGGTCCAAAAAAAAAAAAAAAGAGCCTCGTCTTTGTGCTGCTGCAGCCCTGCGATTGCCCCTCCACTTGGCCTTTTACCCAAAAGCACGCATTTTCCATGACGTTCTTCAATGAAATATTTGACAACATTGCAGCCCAGGAATTTACAGCCCTCTTCCCCTCGAGATTTTTGGGAGTTTTCTGGCATTAGCAGTGCATACTGCTCTAAGGAACAGGGAGCGCTCCGGGGACGCTGCGTGTCCTGGGGCTCCCTCCCCGGTGCCTGGCCTGGCTGCAGCCCTCCTTCCCGCGGGGGCACGCTCCAAAGCCTCCGATGTGTCTTTATCCCCGGTGCCTGGACAGCTGCTCTCAAAAAGATGGCGAGAAGACGTTCACTCCATCATGGGGGGGTGTGAGGGAGGGAGTGGGTCCCAGATCTTGTTTCTGAGCAAAGGACCCACACGGAGGGAGAAAAAGAGGCATCTCCCAAGAGGTACGGCTGAGAGAAAGCGACTGGTCCTCAACACTTACTGGGGGGGGGGGGCGCCCCATGGAAATAACTCCTCTGGGGGCAAGGGGAGCGGATAGTGTAGAGAGAGACGATGAAAATGAGTGAGCTTCCAAAAAAAAAAACCAAAAGATATTTTCTATTTCTCAGGTTCAAGGGGGAGATAAAACAACACACACCACCTTCGGGGATCAGGGGGTTTAGAAGAGGGTGAGATGAGGAAATGAGGGCCAGGCTAAGTAGGGACGGGGCGGGAGTGTGCTCGGATTGGGTCCTTAATCAGAAGCAGCAATTTGCCCCCAGAATCCTGGCAGCGTGCGCACCCAAAATGTGCCTGTTGGTCTCCCTGATAGCTTGTGATGCTCTATGTCCACTTAGAGGGTGTGGGAAATACGAAAACAAGTGTTATCTCTAGGGAGAAAACAGAATCCGCGCAGCCCAGAGTGCCTGCGGGAAGAGGGACTTCACCTGCCTGAGCGCGGCCCAGAGCCCCGGGTTTGCTGAGGAAATGGAGGTGACGGACGTGCTCTTTCCACGCCTCCCCCGCACCCCAGGTTGGGTTTGGGCCCTTTTGTCCCAGCTGGGTCGTTTCTGGGCTGCCCCAGGGACCCCCGGGAGGATTTGCACGTGGGCTGCCGACTTGCACAGCCTCCCCGGTCTGTCTTCTGCACGATCGGAGAGCCAGCTGTGTGTGTGACACGGGGAAGGCGACACAGCTCCCGGGCAGTCAGAGCTGAGTAGAGTGCCCTGTGGACGCAGAACAGAGGCACAGGTGTCCAGGAGACACGGAGACCCTCCTCCACCCCAGAGAGACCCCAAGGTATCTGGTCACCAGAACCCAGAGATGCCTGGGTCAAACAGGCAGAGGGCGAAGCCCCAGGAGACTGACGCGGATTGTGAGAGAAGCAGGGACTCCCACAAAGCCTGGGGTGATAGAGAGAAAACCAACTCACCCAGAGGCACACAGGGAGGGATCCCCGCGGTCTGCTTGGGGAGGAGGTGGGCAGGGAGCTCCAGAGTGGAAAGCAGTGTGTGTAAGAGGGAAGGAGAGACAGAAAGAGACAGAGGTGTGTGTGTGTGTGTGTGTGTGTGTGTGTGTGTGTGTGTGTGTGTGTGTGTGTGTGTGTGTGTGTCTGAAGGCACAGCCCCAGGTGACTGGACACCTCTCTCTGGGGCTCCAGCATTGGGCGGGCAGTGGCCACTCTGACATGGAAGTTCTTCTGTGTCCAGTTTTCCGAGGAGCAGGTCCCAGACCTCAGCCCACTTAGCCCTGGGGTGGGGCTTTCCCAAGAGAGTCGGGAAGGGTCCCTGTGAGGCCCTTGTCAGTGTCCCTGGGGCCATGTGGGAGGAAAGCCAGAGGAGGCGGCCAGGCGCAGCGAGGAACCAGGAGAGCCTTTGCAAATGATTTAATCTCTGGGTGCCTTTGTTTTTCCTTATCTTAAAATGGGGAGAAAGTCAGTACCCATCCATGGAGCGGCCTGAGAGCCAGAGGAGAAAGGCAGAAGAGCTCTGAGCACGGTCCAGGAGGGGGCTAAGGCAGGGGAATATAAATGCGAACCAGGGCGAACTTCTTAAACAAATAAATAAGACTGTACTGAGACTTGGCTTCCATTGTTGTGTGACCCAGGGCTGGTGGCCTTACCTCTCTGTGCCTTGGTCTCCTCATCTGCAGAACGAGAACATTGACAGTAGCTCCTTCTGGGTAGTTAGCAAATTGTGAATAGTTCTTAGCCTGGTTGTTGTTATTGGGGGTGTTCCCTCATCCCTGGTGTTTGGGGTGCTGGGGCTGAGATCCTGTGGGGCTTAGCTTGACAGGACCAAGCTTTGGTGGAGTGAACTCAAATAGGGGAATCAGCTCACCCGAGACTTGGGGCAAGTCCCCTCCCCTGGGCACTCTGGTTTGCCCTCACCCCTAGGTGGCGTGGAAGAGAACGTAGCTCAAAATCCTGGCACCTACTTCACAGAGCAGAGCATCAGGTTGGGTTGGAGGGGAGCCTCCTCTGGCCCTCTGACAGCTCAGAGCCAACTTGCTGCCACACGGGAGGGTGGTGAAGTCTCAGGGGCGCACCCCGCCCCTCCACCCGCCAGGCGTGGTCCCGGGTCACCCTCTGCAGACAACAGAGCCCACTGAGGGCTCCCATCCCGCTTGGGGTGGCCTCTGGAGCAGGGGCCCGGCAGCCAAAGGCCTGGGTTAGAATCCCACCTTTCTGCCCCGGCTGCTGTGCGGCCTCTGCGCAGCTTAGTGACCTCTCTGAGCCCCTCTTCTCATTTGCGTGATGGTGAAAATAAAGATATCCCCGCCCTCGGGCCGCTGTGAAGACTAAATAAGAACAGCGTTACTTTAGAGAACCATTGAGCGCCTGCTGTGTACCAGCAACGGGCTAAGGAGCTGCAGTGCTGAGCCCATTTCGCAGACCCGAGAGCAAGAGGCAAACGGCGAGGGCTCCGTAAACGTGGCTTTGCTTTAAGACACTTCTCTCCTCCTTCCGAGGGCACCTGTGGGGTCCCAACTCCGGGCTGCCATTGGCAGCTCCAGGAAGGAGAGGGGAGACCGTTGGCTCCTGACCCGGAGGCTCTGCTTCACGTCCCCCTGCCCCAGCTTTCCACCCTGCGTAATAACAGAACAGTAGTCTCCAGCCTTTGGGGCCCTGCCCTGTAACCCCCGCGTGGGGCAAGGGGGCTCCGAATCACTTCCACCACACCCGCCCCAACCCGATCCCACCCGCTTCCTGGCACTGCTCCCCAGCCGCCCAGTTTCTGAGAAACGCCAGGGACGGAGAGCGGCGGGGCCTGGCCTGGACATCTGCACTCCTCCAGGGCGTCTGTTTTGCTGGGAGTGGGGGCTTATTGAGACCCTCGACTGCCCTCCCGCAGGGTGTTCAGGGTAAGTCTTCAGGGCCACTCTTTTTGTGGACTTACATTGGGGCAGGAGGACTTGGGGAAAGGCAGACATTGGAGCGCCGCGGCTGAGCTCCTTGGGGACCGTTGGGGTCCCCGTCCCTCCCCGTCCCTCCAGGAGCAGACCTCCAGTGGGATCCCTTGGCGGTGGCGGTCCTGACCAGCCCAGGCAGTAGGTCTCAACCTGGGACAACTGCAGAGCTGCCCCAGCGCCGCTCCTTGCCTTTTAAAATGTGCTGTGTCTAGGGGCTTCCCTGGTGGCGCACTGGTTGAGAGTCCGCCTGCCGATGCAGGCGACGCGGGTTCGTGCCCCGGTCTGGGAAGATCCCACATGCCGCGGAGCGGCTGGGCCCGTGAGCCATGGCCGCTGAGCCTGTGCGTCCGGAGCCTGTGCTCCGCAACGGGAGAGGCCACAACAGTGAGAGGCCCGCGTATCACAACAAAAATTAAAAAATAAATAAGTAAAATAAAATGTGCTGTGTCCCTTTAGGCTGTACTTATTTTTGCATCTCCGTCAATGCTCACCTTCCTACCGGCAGCTACCTGCCCCGTCGAATTTAAAAATCAAACAGAGGTGCAAAGATGAAGTAGTCACTCACACTTTCTGGATCTTTTATTTTGAAACATGTTTTCTCAATGCGCGAGAGACACCAAATCTGGGAACGATTTGATCACACACAGGTCCTAGCATGGGTTCGTTTTTAAAACTAATTTCCTTGGGGCACTCGGTTTGCATTTAAGCACTTCATTTCTGTACTCCAGCACCAATTAATTTTTATCCTGGGTACTTTTCTTAATAATTAGAAATCAATTACATGCAAAACGTCTCTATAGCCCTGGCATGGGAAGACCCGCTGTCTTAAAAAGTGTAAACCTCAAAATATTTTAAACATTTTGTTATATTCCCAAAGTCAAAATCGATCTTTCTATCTCCGTTCTCCTCCCACCTCCCTTTTTCCTGTCAAAGTTTGAGAATCAGTTAGGTCCACGTGGCAGCTGCAGGCAAAGCTTCCACGAGGTCATTCCCACCCCACCCCTAAATTGGGCGAAGACCTATTTAATTCGCCATGAAAACTAACTCATTAGGAGTCAGATTTGCCCTTTTTAAGAGACCGCTAATGAGTATCCTAACACCCCCTTCGCCATCGCCTCCACGTTTTCTCCGCGTTCCTTGCAAAGCAGCGTTTTCTGAAGAACGTAGCTTCAGGCCGGCTGCCTGCCCTTCACCGCCGCCTACCTGCCCTAACTTCTTTCTCTCTCTCTCCTTTTTAAGCAGCCGAGACTCACTCTGGCTTTGCGAATCTGATTCGAGCACTGTCTAGTCACCTCCCAGAAAATAACTGTGGAAGGCTGGCGTTCGGCCGAGACGGCGCTCTCACTCGCGCAGGAAGCCGAGAACGCGTTTCCCTCCGTGCGGACCCGGGCCCACGGGGCTCCGCGTCGCGCACGTCACCCCTCGGGGTCGGGGCCGCCCCGGCTGCGACGTGGCTCCGCGTCCACCGAGGCCCCGGCGGCGGCGGCGGCGGCGGCGGGAGCGTCCCAGGCAGTCCCGGCTGGTTACTGCCGCTCTCGTTCTGCGACGAAGCAATTATTTTAACCGTGGTTTGGGCTAATGATGGGTTCTGCTTGCTTGAATACGGTGTTTATTTTACCTCGACCATCCCCGGGGAGGGGGCGTGCGCCCGAGCGCGGGACGCTGGAATTGCAAATCCGAAAACTCTCGGGCTGGGGTAGGGTCTTGGGAGGTGGGGTCAGTGAGCTCCCTTTTCTCGCTCGCTTGGCCCTGCCTGGGTGGGAGCCGAGGGGGAGGATTCAGCCTTCTCCTGCGGGCGTCTAAGCGGAGAGGCCGGGGGCTGGGGCACCGGGGCGCGCCCGGGACTCGCGCTCGTGGAGAGGTGCCTTCTGGAAGCCAAGCACGCGCGCGTCTCCGGGCCCCGTCGCCTCCCTTTGACCGTGGTGGGGACTGCCCAGTTTCGGATACCGCGGGCACTGGGCGCACGAAGGGAGAGGGGCGGATGAGAAGGGTGTCCGCGCTGGACTCCGGATACTACCTAGGGTGCCGCTAGAGAGTGAGACGCCCAGGTCAGACTCTAAGGCTCATGAAACTGGGGTACCTCGAAGTGTTTTTTTTTTCTTTTCCTTTTTTTCCTGCAAAACCGGGAAATGCACTTAAAGTGCATAATTGCTTGGGACGTGTCTATAGTGTATAGTTGCTTGGGACGTGTCTATACGGGTCATGGGAAATAGCGGAGACCAAAAATTGTGTAGTAACGTTAGGTAACAGGAAAAAAACATCAAAGGTCTACTCCTTGGACAATTCCAACTACGTTGTTTGGGGCCTGAATTATACGGGGAACTGGCTCTGTTCTTGACCTGCCTGTGCCCGCAGAGACGGAGACTGGAGCCGGGGCCTGGACCAGTCGGGGAGATTTCCCCTTGCCGTCTCCAAGACCCTGTCGAATTTTAATTCGTGCGGGTGCGGGGCCCGAAATGGGCGTACAGAGCGGGGTGGAAGAGAGCGAAGCTCAGACCCACGACTCCGGGCTGATTCTCGGTGAGCTCTGATTTGGGGCGGGGCGCGCGGGAGGAGACCCCGCTGGCGCAAGGACAGCTTGCACACGCGGACGTGGGGAGCGGAGGGGCCAGGACTGCGTGGACGCGGACGCGGGAGGCCAGAGCACCAGGAGAGCCGCCAGATGGTCACCGCGCCCGTTTACGCTGACGGCAGAGACTACCCCATGTTATTGCTCTTCCTGCACCAGGAGCCCACCCCAGGCCAGAAGTCCCAGGCGGTAGGCCCACCTCCACCCCCGCCCCCGGCTCCTTCGTCCACCCCTCCAGGCGTCCAGCTGAATGGAGGCCGTGCGGGTTCCAATTCAATTAGCTCGCTGCGAGGCCGCCGCCGGCGACCACCTCCTCCTGAAATTAGGGCCTTGCGGGCGAGGGCGAGGGCGGGGGCTGGGCAGGTAAAGAGCAACCAATTTGCCCCGAGGCTTTATCAACAAGTGGCTTAACTAGGAATTTACATTGACAACTCAGCACCTCCGTCGGGACTCTGGTGGCGGCCAGCCGGGATGACAGGCTGAACTGTGGGGGGCCGGCCCGAGATCCGGGAGGCCCCAAGCTTCAAAGCCACCCAAAGGCGGCCTCCGCCTGGGCCCCGCGCGCCGCGTGGATGGCGCGGACCCGGGCGCCCCCGGCGCGCCGCGAGGGCAGGGGTCCCGGTCGGCGGGCGAGCGCGGGCCGGTGGGCGCTGGGCCGTCTTTCCCGGCAAAGTAGGTGGCCGTGTATATTTTTGTTCAAGTGGTGTTTATGTTAATGAAAAAAGGGATGGAATTACAAACAGCCCGCCGATGGAGCTTCAGCCGCCGGGGCCTCGCGGTGCTCGCATCCCAGGTCCAATCAAAGGGCGTGCGCCCTGGGCCGCTCGGACTCTTAGCAGGACCCCGTCCTCTTTCTTCTAACTGGATGAAATTGTCATGTCTCCTCCCCCCACGGTGCAAAATCGGGACTCTCTTTGTTATCATCCCCCCCCCCGCCCCCGCTGTCCGCAGTAGCACAATTAGGTTTCTGGGTAAGAAAAACCCTAATTTAAGTTCTTCGACGCCCGTTTCTAAGAGCACCCAGACAGTTCCTCTGCGACAGTCAGGGGGTAAACGCAGCCTCCAGCCTCCCTCTGCCACCAGCCTTTCCCTTGTCTCTTTTCTTTTCAAATAATATAATTACCCCAGGCTTTGACGTTTGTTTCCTGGCCGGGATTTTTTTTTTTTTTTTTCTGGGGAGAAGCAGTTGGCTTTCCAAAGGCCACCCCAGTTCCCCCATCCCAAGAGAGTTTTTCTCCTCTCTTTTTCAACACCCACTGCCCACTTTTCTTCCGTTGCCTCAGAGGACGGCATGTGCTGGCTTTCGCCTCCTTTTCTTTAGCTGAATGAAAACTGGAGTAGGAAAAGCAGGACCCCGCTGGAGAGATCCCCCGACCCGCAGCCATCAGGAGGGATTCCACTGCTCGGGGGGCAGCGGGCAGCGGCGGCCATGGCCGAGGCCAGGTGCGGTGGACCAGGGCAGCGGGACTGATGTGGGCTCTGCACCCCTTGGGGATCACAGCCGCGCGCGTCCTCTTGGAAACACCCCCAGCCCCTCTCCAAACACCGTGCATCGGGAGACTGGCAACTGTGTAACCAAATGGAGAACTCAGGGCCTTGTCTAATCTCCTAGAGGACATTGGGCTGGGAGAGTCTAGTTTCCCAGTAGATCCCCGCAGCTCTCCACCACGCTCTGCTTGTGGAGATGCTGTGCTCCTACCTTTGGGG
Source organism: Tursiops truncatus (assembly GCF_011762595.2). NCBI lineage: Eukaryota > Metazoa > Chordata > Mammalia > Artiodactyla > Delphinidae > Tursiops > Tursiops truncatus. Next base: position 2,773,716 of record NC_047052.1, read on the forward strand.
ACCAGTTCAGCCCACTCCCAGTCCTGTGTGCAGGGTGCTGGGCCGCTGCAGATGCCAGGCAGTGGCCTAGAGAACACCACGCCTGGGCTTCCAGCCTGGTAGGCGGGAGCTCCCAGCAGCATCCAGGAGCCACTTTCCCTGGTTCTGAACCTCTGCTTCCCGGGTGCTACAAAGTCCACAGACAACACTCAGATAGGCTCTGGAGGCCAGGCTCACCCCGACCCAGCAATCCGCCTGGCACCCTAGCAGTAAAGAAGTCGTGGGAGCCGAAGAAACAAAACTCTTTCAGGAAGAGAAAAATAGGGAGATGATTACTTGGCCCTTAGAGATGTGCAGATAGAGGCTTCCTCAAGGGAAGGGGCAGACCCTGGTGTACTTCCCGGGTCTTACGTCGAGCTGGTGGGGGGTGCGGATCTTAACTCAAGACCAAAGGATCTTGGGGTGGGAGGTGCAAAACTAGGTGTGTGGAAAAGCAGCCCATAGCTTTCAGTGCTGTGCAGAGTCCCTTACACACTCCCTCTCAAATAAGAACCACCAAGATCGAATAAATTGGGCGCAAGTCACAGTTATCGACACTCCCTTCTTTCAAGCAGTTGTCATTTGTCAGAGCCCTCCGTTCAGCTGACACTCCCTTGATGGCTTTTGTAGCCTTGACATTGAGCAGCGGAGAGAAAAATCCAAGAGGCACGACTGGGTGCACCCTGCACTACCACAGGCCGGAATCTGCCCCCGCTCCTCCCTCCGGGGCGTGGAGGTCACAAGCCACGTTTTTTCATGCAGAAGCACCGGCCCATCGCCCACAGGCAGGTTGCTTCGCGGAGCCCCTCCTGACTTGCAGCCCAGCTCCGGGTCGCATCACCAAGTCGTCTGCCTGCTCGAGTTTCTTTCTTTCGATAGCCTTCAGCAGGTGCCAGGGCGCCCTCGTTCCCGGGTCCCGTCTCTCCCCTCGCCCTCACCAGCCAGGACAGATACAGAGGCATGTGCCGGGGACACTTGAAACCGGTGTCTAGTCTGTGGCGATCGGTGGTGACTCTTGTCCCAAGCCTAACGCCCAGCAAACCGGCCTTGCATTCTGCCAAGGGGGAGGGGGGCGGTGGTGGGAGGGTAGGAGTGGCTTTTTTCTAGGCGACTTTGGAAAGCAGGGTGCAGGCGGAAAGAGGGAGTTAGTGGCAAGAGGGCCGCTCTCCAGGGTCAGCAGCCGCCGGAATCCACCCACACCCAAGGGTTCCAGGGCGGCCCTGGCCAGGGACCGCATGGCCGCACTGGGCTCCGGAGCCTTCACCCTCCTTTGCGTCTCAGGCGCCGGGGGAGCCCCTTTCTCCGACGCACCACTTTCTCCGGGACTGGCGGATGCCAGATGCAGAGCCCTGAACTTGCCTGCGAGCTGGCGGGGGCCCCTTCTGCACGTCCCAGCCATTTATTCCATCCTGCAATTAAACCCGAGGTCAAATGTCTCCTTAACGACGCTATCAGGCCAGGGGCTCATTACGGCGTATATTTAGGCGTAAACTACGGGTTAGCGAGGGGGAGATGAACATTATTGTGTTCTGGGAATGAATCCTTTGAGCAGAAACCGGAGCTGTTATTTACCAGAGAGAACTAAGTACAGGCTCCGGCTTCTAGGCGACCCCAGGCGGGACAAGCTGTGCTCGCAGGCCCTCCCCGCCTTCACCTGCGCGCCCCTGCCGCAGGCCTGCCACTGGCTCCCTGGGGCCAGAAAGGCACGGCCTCAGGGTGCCCCGAGCCGCCGCACAGCAACATCGAAGGTGCCCATGGAATGGTCTGGAGCTTGGTGGGGTCGGAACATGTGGCTTCTAGAGTGATTCTCTTTCTCCTGTGCAGCCTTAGGTGGCTTACCTGACTTCTCTGCGCCTCAGTAGCCTCATCTGTAAAATGGGGGAGAAGTCATGCCTTCTCTCTAGCGGCTCAGGAGAATTAAATCTGACCCAGGGGGCAGTTTAGCAAGTGATGGCCGAGAGAAAAATCATGAGGATGCTGATAAAAAGCAACTTTATAGGCTGCTGGGATGCATCATGAATGAAAGCACTTATGTAAGGCTGGGGGAGACTTGGAGTCCAGGGTTGGACGGAACCCAGTTTGAATGAAGCCCAGACCATCGCCAGCTGTGCCCACTGGCTTGAGTAGCTTATTTTCTATGTCCAGGCCCTGGGGTCCTCATCTTTGAATGCTGCCTGACCAGAGTTGCCAACAGTAGCTGAGATGCTGCTGTATCCAGTGCAGAGCTTTACAGGAGGGAAGATGCTCAAACATTATCTCACTTCCTGCCCCCCCCCACCCCCCAATCCGGGATGTCAGGGTGGCCCTGGTTGGAACCAGAAGCTTCTGTATATGCTGGAGATGCTCAAGTTGGCCCCTGCAGTGCACGGGAGACGGAGATTGTGTGGGTCAAAACCACCCCACATTTAGCCTCACAGGAAATGACCAAGTGACCCACGGGCTACAAATATTTGGACAGATGAGACAAGGGAGTCCCCAGTCTAAATGTTTGCCCGAGGCTTCCGAGGAGGCAGATTAATTGTGAGGCTGCTGGGCCCCCTTCCCAGGCCGGGCAGGTGTGGCCGAGAGGAAAGTGGCCGTGGCCCCTCTCCCCTGCTGGCCAAGGCCCAACTTCCCCGGCCTCCAGGCTGGGCAGCACACCAAACTCCCCATCCCTCCCCATGGACGTCCTGCCCAGAGATTCTGAGAGTGCCTGCCAGATATTAGATGTGGGTTGTGTTGGGGCAAGAGCAGGTCCCCCAGACCTTCCTGATGAGCACACACACGTGCAACAAACAGATCCCCTACTCTGCCTCCTTAGGGCAGACCCTCACCGTCCTGGTGCTGTCCTGTCAGCTCAGCCAGCCCCCTTCTCCCAGGCGGCCTGTCTGACATGAGATTGCAGGGAGTCCTGGGGGTCCTCCTGGACTTCCGTCCTGGAAAGGGGAGGGCACCAACGCTCTCCACCTTTACGAATCATGGCCGATTCCAGAGGTGTTTGCAGTTCCGAGAGGGAAGTGCTGGATGGCAGTGCTGGTGCCGTGCTGTCCCTCACAGCTCTGCGATCGTGGCCAGGTCCCGCCTGTCTCTGAGCCTCTGTTTCTTCTTCTGGGCAATGAGGATCCTCAAGAGGCCAGGCCTTCCACTTGTGACATTCGATGTCAGACCCTCCTTCTCAGTTGGAGCAGCTCTCTCTCTCTAAGGCATCACCCCATCACTTTCAGGAAGCACACACCAGGTACTTCATGGGCATTTAATCCCGAGGTGACGGGGATCCAGGCTTTTCGGATGGCCCGGGGGCTGGGAAGGGGCACAGGGAGCAATTCAGTACTTAATCACACGGAGTCCTGATTAAATGACGTCACAAGGTGTAACTTTTGTTGGTCAATTAATATAAATATATATGCGCTTTATTGCTAAGGGGAAATGTGCGCTGAAATCCTGAGTGTCTTCGGGCTGCTCACTGTATTACCCAGGAACTCCACAGGGCAGAGACGGCAAAGAATGACGCGGGTGGTAAAGGCATAAATGCACCCGCGGATGTGTCCACACATAGTCATTGGCCTCAGGTGGGTCCTGAGTCAGTGCCGTAGACAGGCTGCGGTTGCCTTGGAGACAGGCTCAGCGCACAGGGCTGGGCTCCGCGCTGCCGTTCAGGTCGTGTCGCTGGGAGGGTCTCCCTCCGAGACGACGAATGCCCTCAGCCTGACACGCTCTTGGAAGCACAGCGCCCGCCTGCCACTCACAGCGGAGACTCTGCTGCCCAACAGCGTTTATTTCATTAGAAGCGTGTTTACTGTCCGGCGAGCCGGCTGCTCCGGTGGAGAGCCCGACCTACAACATCCAGTCCTCCAGTTGTGCTCTCCAGGCCTTTGAAACGGCAGTTCCTGCACAAACTAAGTTCTTTCTGTTCAAAAAGGGTGTTTCTATGCTTTCTTTCCCTGTGAGAGTGAGATTGAATGCCTGCCTGTGTCAGGCTCGCTCAAGCGGCGGAGGAGATAGCAGAAGATCCGGAAGGATTAGGCTAAGCAGACAACGTTCTCCCGTCGGGATCATGTTTTGGTGTGCTCTCTCGGGTTAGCACTGGTTTCAGCAGCTGACGTGTAGGGAGACCGACACCGGCCAGGGGAGCCTTCATCTCAGGAAACCAGGACCATGGTCCCAGGACACTTCCTGTGCATCAGGCACCATGCAGGCACCGTGTTCTGTGATCTCATTTAGTCCCCAAACAGCCTTGTGAGAGAGACTTGGAGATCACTGTTCCCATCCTGCAGATGGGGTCATGGAGGGCCAGAGAAGGCCTGGCTTGTCCACCCACAGAGTTCTGAGCAGTAGAGCCAGGGGCCAGCACAGCATCCTGCACCAGAGCCTCATTCCCAGGGGTCCTGGCTGTCCACTCATCACCACCGACACTGACCCCAAGATGCAGGGTTAGGAGCTGTAGGCGGTGGTGCAGGAGTTTGGGGCCTGGTGTGGGTAGGTATTAAAATAAATGGCCAGAAAATAAATAGTATTCTGAACATGTTTGAATTCGGACCACCCTAGAATCGCTCCTGAAGTTCTAAAAATTGCTGAGTGCGTCCGCGGATGTTCTTATTTGCGTCTTAGTGTCTGTGAGGCATCTGGAGCATGGTTTTTTTTTTTTTTTTTTTTGCGGTACGCGGGCCTCTCACTGCTGCGGCCCCTCCGGTTGCGGAGCACAGGCTCCGGACGCACAGGCTCAGCGGCCATGGCTCACGGGCCCAGCCGCTCCGCAGCATGTGGGATCTTCCCGGACTGGGGCACGAACCCGTGTCCCCTGCATCGGCAGGCGGACTCTCAACCGCTGCGCCACCAGGGAAGCCCCCTGACCTTCTTCTTTTAAACCATGTCATGTAGCAGAACTAAAGAGTTTCATAGTTGCTGTTGTACATAATCATCGGAGCAGCCGGTCAACCAGGTCTTGTAGTAAACACATGGGTAGGAAGGTGAACAGTCCGGGGAGCCACCTGGACATTCCAAATATCTGGGTGCTTCTCAGCCTTGTGGCGGAGTTTCTAGGTGGTGGGCTGCAGTCTCCTGTTTTTCTCAGGTCGTCCTGGGATCTGCTGAGCTGTCTGTAATGCGGTGACTGGCTATTGCATCGTCACGCCCTCTCCATGTGTTCAGACATCCCAGCCACGGCAGGTGATAAAATGATACCCTCCAAGTGTTTTATACAGACTGGGACTTAACACAGGGGCTTCGGGGCTTCCAAAATGATCAGGTGGCCTGTAACTCCTACAGGCCATAGGTTTTAGTGGGCCCTCCAGAGCTGACCTGCCAAGAGAGCTACCTGGCAGGAGGTTGCCACTGGTTCTGCCGAATTCAAGAACAGCTATGCCTGCCATCCAGGATGAGGAAGTCACCGCCCATTGCCTCCTGCCCCCTCAGGGTGGGTGACTGGAGGCTGGGACACTGCCACACCTGCAGAGCCCAGCAGGAGCCGGATCTGCTCCAGGCTGCCTTCCTTCTGCCTCTGGCTGCATCTCATTGGCTGTATCTCATTCCCAGCCAGCCCTTGGGCTACAAGGGAGTATGGGAAATGTAGTTCTTTATTTTCTGGACCAGGAAGATACGTGTGAAAAGGGGAGTGGATGCTGGGAGCCAGCCAATCACCTGCAGCAACACAAGTCCCTCCCTCCCTCTGGGTCCAGAGAGGGCTCTGTTCGTAGCACTGGCCGAGCACTAGTCCAGCTGCCTGTGATCCGCTGGAGGTGTTGGCGTCTGTCTCCCTGTCCATCATCAAAGCCCACGCTAGTTCTGTATCATCACTCCGTCCACTATCCACCCACGTATTCATTCAGGGGATATTTACCAGGCACCAGGCATTGCCGTGGTGGTGAACAAGGAGCTTCCATTCTGCTTGGCAGGCCGTTAGCAACAAGAAATGACACATCAGCAGAAAAGCTAATTTCAGATGGAGCGAAGTGCAGTGAAGGAGTAAAACCAGGAGTGCGGTGGAGTGATGGGAAAGGAGGGCTCAGCTGAAGTGAGCCGAGGCCTGATGACAGGGAGTGGGACAGACAGTAGTCAGCGTGTGCAAAGGCCCTGAGGTGGCGGCAGTGGGCGGACTTCTGGGATCCACCAGGAGGCCAGGGTGCCTGGGGGTGGGGGGAGTAGAAAGCAGAGAAGGCTGAGAAAGTAGAAAAAGAGTGGGGAAAGGTGGGCAGCGGCCAGGTGATCCTGCCCGTCTGGTGGGACACAGAAAGTAGATTTTATCCTAAATGTGATGGTCGACTGTTGAAGGTTTTTGGCAAAGAAAATGGCTTGATCTGTGGGTGGTTTTAAAACACATCTGCAAATTCTTCGACGCCTCTTCTCCCAGAAGGGATGGAAGGTCTGTATGCCCCTCTCTGGAACCTGGGTGGGACTTTGAGGCTGCGTGAACAATAGGATGTGGTGGAAGTGAGGTGTGTGATGTCCAGGGCCAGGGGAGCAAGGGGGCAACTTTTGTCTGCCTCTCTCGGGACACACGCCTTGAACCTGGAATGGCCTTGAAGGGGGTCGGCTCCTCAGAAGCCCCGCGCTGGAGAGGCCACGTGAAGAGGCCACATGAAGATCAGAGGGCCCGGAGCCCCCTCGACTCCAGCCCCCACTGTTCCAGGCTCCCAGCCCAGGGGCCAGACATGTGAATGAGGAGCCTGCAGACGACCCCGCCCGGCCCCCACGGCACCTCGACCACATGAGAGAGCCTAGCTAGAGCCATTCCAGCCCAGCCCCGCTCGGGTTCCCCACCCACAGACACTGGGAAAAATAATAAAGCCACTGCGTTTTGGCATAATTTGCTGTGCAGCAGATTACCCGAGAAAAGTCTGATTTACATTTTTCAAGTAAACTTTGTATTGAAATATAACCTCTGTACAGAGAAGTCCACAGATCGGCCCGATGAGTTTTCTCAAAGGCAACGCACCCTGCAAGCAGCGTGCAGATCAAGACCCAGCAGCCCATCCCCCAGGAGTCCCTTGTGCCCCCTGCCGGTCACTGCCACCCTGCAATGCACTGAAAGTCCCTGTCCCCCAGATTCCTGTGTTGAAATCCTTACCCCAGCGTCATGGAGTCGGGAGGCGGGGCCTGTGGGAGGTGACCAGGCTGCTCTCCTCCCTCGGGGGTGCCTGGGACACCGCGGTGTATGCGCTCCGTGGAACAGAGCAGCAGAGAGAGTCCTGCCTTGCGCGAACCCTGTACAAATGGATCATAGGGGCCGTGCTCCTTCGACCCGGTGTCTTCACTCCGCGTCGTGTGTCTGCACTCACCCAGGTTGTTGCAGGGAGCCGTGCACAGCTCCTTCACCTCCATTGCTACGCGGCAACCCATCGTGTGGTCGGACCCAGGCTGTGTATTCCTGCTGCTGTTGAGGGACGTCACGGACTTGGTTCCAGTTTGCGTCCATCACCCATAGGGCCGTTGTGAATGTCTGGGATGTGCCTTTTGGTGGATGTATGTGTGCATTTCTAGTGGACATTGTTTCCACGTCTCTTAACGCGTAAGAGACCATCCTGAATGTAGTGGCTTAAAACAATAACCGTTTTCTTCTTTCTCAGGATTCTGTGGATGGACTGGGCTCAGCCGGGCAGTTCTTCCGCCCTGTGATGCTCCAGGGCATCACCTGGGCTGCACGACCGAGCTGGCCTCTCTCCCAGCCGGTGCTGGGAGCCCAGCTGAAACTTTGGGTCAGAGTACCTCAGTTCTCCTCCCTGTGGCCTCACCATGTGGTCCAGCTTCTAATGATAGGTGCCTGGATTCCAAGAGGAGGGAAGGAGAGGCTTCCAGCCTTTTTAGGACCTGGGCTCAGATGTCCCAGACCATCATCCTATCGGCCAGAGCAGTGAGAGGCCCAGCCAGGCTCCAGAGAGGGAAATAAGGTCCATTTCTGGACGGAGGACTGTCCCGCACCTCCAGGCTGGTGACGTTGTTGGGGACCACCTTTGGAGCCCATGAGTGAATGGCGGGTTGATCGGCACTCGAGCAGGACCGCTCCGGTCGCTGTGGGGAGTGGCTCGTGTGCTCAGAGTGCCCCAGGACTTAAGGATCCCCTCAGGGCCCTTCTCGCCTTGACCTCAGCCTCCACATTAAAGGTCGGCCGTCTCGGGGCCCCTGGATGTGAGCGGAGAGCGAGTGAGAGTCCAGACCCCTGTGGCCTGCGTCCTGACCGGCGGCTGGGGAGCTGTGCTGAATTTGGTCCCCGGCTCCTGCCTCTGGCTTGGGCTCCCAAGGGCACGCCCTCCTCTGTAAATCAGACTCCTCCGTAGAAACGGCCCACACTTTACCCCCAACCCAGATCCCGCAGTTCAGCACCAGCGTGGGCATAAACTAACTCTGACGTTTGTCCAGCGTGGAGCACTTAGGCTGTTCGTCAGCGTGGGGCTTGGGGAACCTGGAACTGGGGGTGACCTAGGTGTCCCTCTCTAGGGGAACAGACTGGACCACAGCGGTATGTGCGTGTGGTAGGCCGCCGTGCAGCACTGAAACCGTGCAATGAAGCTGCTCACGGCAGCATGAACAGATTTGAAGCAAATGACCCTTAGGGCCAGGGCGGAGACAGTGTAGTGCCGTGAGCGTGAGCTCCGCCTCTGGAGCTATAATACGAGGGTTCAAAGCCCCGCTCCCCCACTGACCGTGACCTTGGGCAAGTTACTTACCTCCCTGGGTGTTTACATCCTCAAAAATATGCAGGAAGGTGGACTCACTGCACGGATGGCTGCCACTCGCCTTCCCCAAGGGCAGCCCCCAAAAACAGGACAGGGAGAGAGGGGCGCAGTTAGGATGCTGAGTGCTCGCCGGAAGTACGGAGAACCACTGCTTAGTGATGGTAGCTCAGACCTGCTGGAGACGGCACAGCGGAGCAGATTCACGCCTGTTGTCTTGGTCGTTTATCCAGCTTAGACAGAGATGGGCAAAGACGGTTTTGTTTTAAAAAAGATAGAGAAAGACACACAGACCGGAGAACACCACGCAGAGCAGGACACAGAGAGACACAGGGAGAGGCCACGTGACGACGACAGAGGCAGAGACTGGAGTGAGGCGTCTATATGCCAAGGATCACTGGTAACACCGCGGCTGGGGGGAGAGGCCTGGGATGCTTCCTCCCAAGCAGACCGACCCTATGCACACCTGGACTCCTGCCTCTGGAACTGTGAGGGAATCCATTTCTGTTGTTTTAAGACCCCCAGTTAGTGGTACTTTGTTATGGCAGTCCCAGGAAACTCATACAGATTTAAGTATCTAATTGTTTGTATATATGTGTACTTGTTAAATAAAAGATATTTATAAATCATTGAGCAGTGAATTAAATTCATTACATTGTATTGTTAAAAAAAATGATGTTATCTATACATTTTCTATGCTTGTAAAGAAAAAATCCAAGCCTACAGAGGGTTCCTCTTGTTTTAATTATTTCATTCCTTTAAACAACAAACAATGTGGCTAGAGTAAACAGAAATTTTCTTTGTGTGTGAAACAGAAAGGGTAAACCGTCCCTCCAGCATGCAGACAGGGCTCAGCCTCTAGACAGAGTCATGGGTGTGGCAACGCCTGTGGAGTTTGGGGGTCTGCCCGTTTCGTGGGAAGGGAGTGGGGCCTTTTCCGAGAAACTCTCCCGGCTCACTCGGTCCCCAGGCAGCCACGCCAGCCGCTCCCCAACTGGCTCAGGGTGCAAGCCGGGTTCGAGGGCTGCGCTGTCTCCCCGCAACCAGGAGCTCCCACCCTCCAGGCAGGACTCTACTGCTTGTGAGCCCATCTGTCCCTGAGTCTCGGGGCACGCCAGTCGGAACCTCCAGCGGTTGGCCCTTCTGTGTGGAGCAAACAGCATCTGTGCCTTTGAAAACTCACCAGCGCTCCTGGAATTCCCCCACAGGCCTCTTGTCTGCAGTCTGGCCTGAAGGTGGGAAGGTTTCAGAAAATTCCAAGGAAATGACTGTTACTGTTAAGAGTCAGAAGTGGTGCTAACAGGATGCTGAGGGCCTGTCTTCTTGCCTTGAAGACCAGGCCAGGCCACCCAAGCAGGATACCCCAGGAGCATGGCTTGATGGAGCAAGACACAGGAACTCTTTGTATTGGGTCAGAATGACGGGGACTCGTCAGAGACCCCTGACGATTCTTTCCTGCTTGCTCTCTACTGGGTCCTGTTAGGTTCCTGAAATGGACTTGCAGTAAAACTAATGATTACATAGCTGTTCACCAGTTTCTAAAGCTGTTTCTGGGTATAATTATGAACATCACCAATAGGGAGCCAGAAAAGGGCGCCAACATATTCTAAGTCCATAGCGCACCAGGCTCTTCTTTTAATTTTCCCAACTTGAGTCAGAATGACCCCATTTTACATTTGGGGAAACTGAAGCTCAGAGAAGTTAAGGAGCTTGCCCAAGGCCACACAGTGAAGACAGGACTTGTCTGGGCTTTGAACCCAGGTCTCTTTGATTCATGGGCAGATTGCAGGTCCCAGAGACACGCGTCACAATCTCTCGCATTCCACACGCTCCTCTAGACCTTGCCGCCCTCCTCCCATCAAGGGTAGAGTTGGAGCGTGTCCCTTTGATTCTGGGCAGGCTCTGTGACCACCCCGACCAGAAGGGGACAGCAGAAGGGAGGGGATGTGATTTCCAAGGCTTTGGGACACTCGTTCCTGGAACTCAACCACCGTGCTCTGAGGAAGCGCAGGCAGCCTGTGAGAGCCCCACATGGAGAGGACCCAAGGTCCCCCGGCCCATAGCCCTGGCCGCGCTCTCCGCCACGTGGGGGGCTGCGCCATCTTGGAAGTGGGTCCTGCAGCCCAGTAACCGTCCCTGCTGAGCCCTTAGCCCAGGTCGCCTACTGAATAAATGACTGTTGTCTTAGGCCGCTGCCTTTCAGGATGGTCTGTTACACTGGAAAAAAAGACTAAAGATGCGGAAGCCCACTCCACCCCAGTGCCCTCCACGGCCCCCGGTTGACCCTGTGGCCCTCTGCTCTGCATTGCGTTCTCACAGGCAGAAGCAGGAGAAGCAGAAACCAAGGACAGAGGTCCCAGAAGGTTCATGTCTGGAAGGTCGAGACCCACAAAAGTATCTTAACGTCAAAAGGAAAAGCACATTTAACTTCTGTTCTCAGCGAAAGCTGGATGAAGGAGAGAAAGGCTGGACGCTTGGGGCAGAGGGTTCTCCACCTGGAAACACGTTTTCTCCCTCTCTCTGAATCTGATGACCCTGCATAAAGACACATGTTGTAAAAATGAGCTCCGTATCATGGTGCATTTGATTTGCGATCATTCCGTCTAGGTTAAGGTATCAGATTTATTTTTATGTTAGGGCATCAGCTTCTAAAATGAATTTATGTATATAAAACGTAAGGGTTAGGTGTATTTTCCATCAGAGCCGTAGTTTGGGTGGGCAAATATTTTTTTTAAAAATCAGGTGTTGGAATCAGGTAGCTATGAAAACAAGTGCCGTCTTTGCCCACAGGCAACACGGGCGGTCCCAGGGCAGAGGTCCCTGGAAGGGCACACGTGGCGGTGGAGTGGAGTTCTCATAATCCTTTGATGGCAGCAGACTGCCCGTCTTGGGACTGCACCTCATTCCTGTGACACTAAGTCTTTATCCTCACAGGGCCCCTAATGGCCAGTCTGGACAACCTAGTGCTGGACAGCTGGGTCTGTTAGGCCGCAAACAAACCCTCAGAAATAGCCACCCAGTTTTACTGGGCTGTCACCGTGTAGCACTGTGGCACTGCGCTAAGAGCCTTGTGTTTCATTCATCCTCATTTTTGTCGAGAGGAAACAGGCTCAGAGAGTCACACAGCTCGGAAACAGCAAGCCACGCCCAGAGCCCAACCGACTGAATCTGCAGCTCTGTATCATAACAGGCCCTCCAGGCGACTCTGCTGCACTCAAGGTTAGAACACGGGTTTCGGGAGTTGAGTCTTCACTGGAGGAAGCATCTTGATTGTCCCCAGTACGGCCCTAGGTTGTCCCTTCCCAAGGCCTGTTGTTTGCTATTCCTTAAATTCCTGACATGCCCTTCCATTAGCTAACCCCCTTCTTCCCCACAGCCCACACACACTGTCACTCCATTTAGGATGCACTTGGCTGTACGTCACAGAAAAACTGGCTTCAGCAATGAGGACATGTACGTTTCTCACATGAAGCATCTGCTGGTGGGTGGGCCAGGTCAGATGTGGTGTCTCAGTGCTGTCCTCTGTCACTGAGGACCCAGATTTCTCCATCCTTGTGCTCTGCCGTCTTCTGCACGTTGGTGCTTGCCTTCTCACCTCATGGTTATAAGATGGCTGCCATAGCTCAAACATCACATCCTTCCTCCCACATCCCAAAGAAGAAAGAAGGGGGCAAGTGGAAAAGACACTTTGCTTTTGTAAGGGAAGGGAAGCTTTCTAAGGAGCCCAGCCAAGATATACAGCGGGGTGATTCATTTGGTTCACATCGTAGTCAAGAGCTCAGATGCTGGAGACAGACTGGGTGCAAACCCCTGCTTCACCACTTACTAGTTGTGTGACTGTGGGCAAGTTATGCCACCCCCACCCTGTGCCTGTTTTCCCCTTTATAAAACGGGGCCAACTCGGGGGGGGGTTATGAGGATTAAAGGAGCAGGATATGTGAAATGCAGGCGCAGGGTAAGCTGTCACTGCGTCCTCAGCTTCATCGGCCTTCTTGCGACACAGAGATTGGTGTGCAAAGGGGCGCAGAGCAGAGGCGTAAGGGGCCTGGTCCGAGAGCCCTGCGAGTTCCACACCACCTGCCGCCCTGAGCTGTCTCGCATGGACTTCTATTTCAAGCGTGTGAGCATGGGGCAGGAAAGCTCTGCTTGTTGCAGCCACTGTGCTGGGGTCTCTCGTAGCAGCTTTATGTGACTTGGAACTGAATGTGTGTTAAATCTGACCCCTTGTGCCCTTCCGCGAGAGGCAGCAGTTCACCCCAGGAAGGATTAGCATGTCACGGTAGGAGTGCAAAGAGAAAGGCTTCCACTTCCAAAACAGGCCCTTGGGGTCTGCGGCGCCCTGATGGTCGGGAGGCTGCGTTTCCTGCGTTCTAATCACCGCTCTTACACTTCAAGAGGCAAGACCCCCGAGGCAGGCTGTGGGGTCACCTGAGCCCAGGTAGCGGGGCTCCCTGCCCACACCCGAGGGCAAGCCAGGGAAGAGTGAAGAGCCCACCTGGCGGGGGACCAGGGTTCTCAGGGTCGACGCCCATGCGGTGCGGGCTGGTAGATGCAGTTGGAGAAGCAGGGTCTGAGAACTTTGGGGCTGGGAGCAATGACCCTGGGTCGCTCACCCCATGCTTTTTACATGGAACCACACATCCTCAGCAGAAAGGAGACGAGACCTCCGAGGCGGCTGAGAAAAGTGGTAGCCACAGTGTCTGAGTGTCCTGTGGGCCCTGAAACAAATGACTACAAACAGGATGACGTAAAACAACAGAAATTATTCTAGCGAAGGCCAGAAGTCTGCAATCAGGGTGTCGGCGGGCCGTGCTCCCTCCAAAGGCTCTAGGGGACGGAGGGCCCACCCCGCCTCTTCCGGATCCTGGTGGCTTCAGGCGTCCTTGGCTTCTGGCTGATGGCCAAGTCCCTGCCTCCGTCCACACATGGCCTCCGCTCTCCTCTCTGTCTTCTATAAGGACACTTTTGTCTCTCATAAGGACACTGTCACAGGATTTAGGGCCTACCCAAATCCACGGTGATCTCATCTTAAGATGGTTTCTTTTTTTCTTTCTTTTTAAAAATAAATTTATTTATTTATTTATTTTTGGCCACGTTGGGTCTTCGTTGCTGTGCACAGGCTTTCTCTAGTTGCGGCGAGCGGGGGCTACTCTTCGCTGCGGTGCGCGGGCTTCTCATTGCGGTGGCTTCTCTTGTTGCGGAGCACGGGCTCTAGAGCACAGGCTTCGGTGGTTGTGGCGCACGGGCTCAGTTGCTCTGCGGCATGTGGGATCTTCCTGGACCAGGGTTCAAACCTGTGTCCCCTGCTTTGGCAGGCGGATTCTTAACCACTGCGCCACCAGGGAAGTCCCCATCTCAAGATTCTTAACCCACACATGCAAAGACCCTTTCTCCAATTGAGGTCACCTTCCCAGGTTTCAGAGGTTACGACACGGACATTTCTTTTTCGGGGCCACCACCAACCAGCAGTAGCTGTTCAAAGACCCTCACCTGCACTGAGGTAGTGGCAGTTGTAGCAAGAAACTGTCCCATTTCATTTGCTCGGAAAGCAAAACTGGAGCGTGGAGCGGGGAGGAGAGGATGGAAGATGTGTTCTCGGGTGTGGGCTCGGCTGCTGCGGTAAAGGTCCGGATGACATGTGTCTAAACGAGGGAGAATGTAATTCTCGCCCGTGGGCGGTGTCCCACACAGCGCGTGCGACTGAGAGGTTGGTCCACAGTGTCAGGACCAGAATTGCCGTCTTTCTGGTGTGTCTGCCAACCATAGGCTGCTGCTTGCATACGCATGATTCTCCCCACAAGCAAGCCTGCTTCTGGGCAGGGGAAGGACGCAAGGGCAGCGTCGAGGGGAGAGCACGCCCAGAGCTAGTGTTGAGGTCGGTGTACACGGGCACGGCCCGGGGGGTTCCTTATGGTCGGCGTGTGTTTTGATTTCTCAGGGACTGTCTCTGCTGCTTGTTCCCTGTTTGGACTGCAGCCCCAGGAACTTATGTGTATCACTTGCACTCGCATCCCATTGGCCAGCGCCTGGTCATGTGACCACAGCTAGCTGCAAGGTAGCCTGGAAGCGTATTCTTTATTGGAGGTGGCCATTTGCTGGGTGGAAAATTCGATTACCGTGAGAGAAGAGGGAAATGAGATACTGGTTGCCAGTGACCGTCTCTGCAAAGGAGGGGACTGGCATTCTGGGGACGGGCTCAGCTTTTCCTGACTCTTCGGCTGCCTGGGAATTGCTGGAGGAAGGCTGATGGGTCTTTGCCTGGGAAAGTCCTAGATCTTTACGGTGTCCTGGATCCTGGGGCACAGCAGCTATGGGCCATCGCTGGCTTAGCTTTGTTCCGTGTGCACTGGCTGACACCCCCAGCGTGGCAAGGGTCCAGCTCTGTCGTTTGAGATGTGGACCCGCTCCCAGCCTGTGAGCGTGAGGGGAAGTGCATTGAGCGTACACTTAGATGCCAGGCACTGCCCTAGGCATTTCCCCGTGCATTATGGTTAGTTGAGAAGCTGTAGGAGCTTCTGGCCAAAGCCCTCTGCAAAATGGGATGCAGACATTCTTCCAGAGCAGCTTATCCAAGGCCTTTGGGGGCCTGCAGGCAGCTCCCAGTGCAATTCTTCTCTAGGACGTTATGCAGCCCAGCAGGTTCAGTGACGTCACTGTCCACAGGAAGATGAGGCTACCTCCTTTCCTTGGCAATGTCCCACTTGCATTGTTTGTTTCGGAGCTTCCTGCCGGACCCCAAAACCAAACACCCTCCACCCTACTGTCTTCGAGGCTCAGTGAGAATGGAAAATGAAATTGCCCTTTGTGAGAGATGGGGCTTTTCCTTCGTCGTCCTATTCCAGCTCACCCCTCCCTTCGTTCACTCAGCAAGTAACAGTTAAGAGCCACTTACTGAGTCCCTTCCAGGGGCCAGGCCCTGGGCCAGAATTTGCCAGACATCCTCTCCATGGCCAGTGAGTGTGTGAGATCGTGGCTAGGCAGACACAGGTGCAACAGTATGATGCATAACCATCGTGTTAAAAACAGTGTGGATTGTCCAAAAATGACACGAAAGCGCGTCCAGCCTCACTAGGACTCGTGGGGAAATGCAAATAAACAATTCAACGAGCCCCACCTCTGGATATATTTCCAAAAGACTTGACGGCAGTGTGTTGAAGAGCTATTTGCACGCCCACGTTTATAGCAGCACTATTCACAGTAGCCAAGAGGTGGAAGCAGCCCCAGTGTCCATCAGCGGACGGATGGATAGGCAAATGTTGTCCGTCCCCACGATGGGATATTATTCAGCCGTAAAGAGGAAGGAGATTCCCACATGTGCTACAACATAGGTGAACCTTGAGGGCATCACGCTAAGTGAAATGAGCCAGTCACAAAAGGGCAAGTCCTGTAGGATGCCACTTACACGAGGTCCCTAGAGGATCCCATTCATAGAGATGGAAAGTACCACGGTGGGTGCCGGGAGCTGGGGCAGGGGAGATGGGAGTTCAATGGGGTTTCAGTCTGGAAAGACGAAAAAGTTAAGGAGATCTGTTTCACAAGAATGTGAATGTGCTTACTACTCCTCAACTGTACACCTAAAAACGGTTAAGATGGTATGTTATGTGTCTTTTTACTACAACTACAAAAGAAAAACCAAGTTAACATTTTTTACCCATTGGATTACGTATGTTAATGGTGGGAGTGTCAGTCACTAAACTCTCTAGGGAAAGTAATCACGTCCTTAACATTTTAAATTCACGTTTCGTTTGATGCCCCAGTCCCTCACTTGGAAATCTCCAGAAACAAAGAAGGTGGCTGGTTGGCGTAAATAAGGTCCTTGGAGTCCATCAGCCCTGTGCCCGGCACTCAAGACATAGCTGTGGCTACAGCTGTTACAGCGACAAGGTAGTGATGAGAGGGTCCTCCTGCCCCCACCCCGCAGGCAAGGGTCTCCAGAGCAACAGAACGAATCGGATAAATATATAGGAGGGATACATTATACATACGGGATATAGAAAGAGACGTGCTTCAGGGAGTTGGCTCGTGCCATCGCAGAGACCAGCAAGTCTGAAACCTGTAGGGCAGGCCGGAAGCTCAGGCAGGAGTTGATGCTGCTGTCTCGAGGCAGAATTTCTTCTTCTCTGGGAAACCTCAGTTTTGCTCTTAAGGCCGTCACCTGATTGGATGAGGCCCACCCACATGATCCAGGGTCTCCTCTTAAAGCCAATTGACTGTGGATTCTGTCCACATCTCCCAGACACCTTTGGAGCAACACCTAGATGAGTGTTTGGTTGAATAACTGGGTGCTACAGCCTGGCCAAGTCCACACGTAAACCAGACCATCGCAGGGGCAGATCACACTGCGCTTGGCTGGGTCCCTCTTTCCCTGCAGACCCCGGGCTCTGGGGACCAGGCAGGGCTGTGAGCAGCTCTGGTTGGTTCTATTTGCTCAGCCCATCCAGTCAGAATTATCTTAAGGGATTGGCTGAAACATTGAGGTTTTAACCAATCATTCTCCATGTCCGAGTTTGTCAATTCGACCAAAAAAAAGATCCGAGTCTCCACCATTTGCTGGCCTTTCTGCCACCAGGCAAGTTGACATGTGGACAGCCTTCTCATTAAAGGTGGGCCCTGCCCATGGGTTGGTGGTGGGGCCATCACGCAGATGCAGGAAGCGAGAATAACCATAGCCATGCTTCCTGAGCACTTATTATGCACCAGGAGGCTTTAACCACTTTACAAGTATTAACTCCTTTAATTATACAGCTAGATGCTGTGATTATACCCACTTTAAAGATGAGGAAACTGAGGCCCCCAAAGGCTAAGTTACCTGCTCAGGGTCATGTGGCTAATACACGGAGGAGTCAGGATTCCAACCCAGATTCTCTGGCTCCAGAATGCATTGTCCTGAGCCTATAGCATGTGCCATCCTAGGATGTCACTATCTGTCCATTTGTCAGGCTTGGGAGGTGACAGCTGTGGGCAGGACACACATCTGGGAGCCTCAGCCCCGACCCAAAGTTCCTCTTTGGACAAACACAAACTTCATTTCTCTCTTGAGGATGCATCTCCTTATCCAAAGCAGGACTTAATCCCCCCGTCTCTTCTCTGGAATGTTTCGAGAATTTGTGTCTGTCAAACGCTTTGGAGAAACATGAAAAGAATTTTTTAAATGCCAGGTCTTCTTTTTTTTTTTTTTTTTTAAATCAATTATAGATTTGCCTTTGGGGGTAACCCTATAACAACCTAAAATCCCAAACTCTCATCCCACTGGAGCGAACAAAAATAATCGCTCCGTTAGGTTTTCAGCGATCGCTTAGGATTTCATATTCACGGGCACCAAGGAGAGAAGTGGGATCTGGGGAGGAATTCTGGAGCCTCGAGCCCTGCGCGTTCCCGACTCGGCGCTGCACGGCCGCAGAGCCAGCTTGTTTGCAAGCAGCGTTTGCACAGGCAAAGCACTTCTGACAGGTCCTCTTGAGGGGGTCTGGTAACTAGACGCTCTGCAAACTGGAAGAAATTAGCCCCGACCACAGCCCATCCAACAGATCCATATTTAATAATACTTCCCAAATGTGTGAAGCACTTAGTTTTAGAATAACAGGAAGACGGGAATCGCCTGGAACCGCGGATTTGAATTTCATCCTGGCTGTCACATCCTCCCGGGAAGCCCTGCTTTCTCTGGCCAGTGAAGAGTGGCGGGCACAGCCCCATCCAGCCGCCCAGCGTTCCCCCACCTTGGGGCTGGCATGTCTCAGGGAGGGTGACATCCCCGGGCCTTGCATCCTGGCCTGGTGTGCTTGCGTAAGGCGCCCATGATCCAGCCAGGCCCGGAAACGTGAGCGCCTCCACGGGGTCCACCGGGCCACGGAAACCACCACAGAATCGCTGCCTGCCTTCGGCTCTGCTCCGTAGAGCTGCCCGCCTCGTGGCAGCTCCAGGAGGCCCTTCTGACAAGAGAGCATTGTGACTGGGGTCTGACCCCTCCCTGTCACAAAGGGGCCTTTCACGGCTGTGATCTGGGGGGTGGGGTGGGGACCGCACACCCTCTCTTCAGCCAGCTCTGGGCACGGCAGCCCCGGCTCACCGAGCGGTACCTGGAACCAGCCCTCATCTGGAATCAGACCCTTTATTTGATTTCCAACAAGGAGCCCTCCTGACGGCGGCAAACTTGTTTGTCCAGGAGAGAAGTGGTTGGCTGTTTACTGCAACAGAGATGATATAGGAGGCTCACAGATCCCGCTGTCTGAAAAGCGATTTCCTTCTCGAAGAAAGGCTCCATTTGGATGGATGGATGGATTTCTGGTGTCAGCGGTTTCGGAAGGATACAAAAGAGATGGACGGCCCCGTTACGTGCGGGGAGCTTGGCGCCTTGGGGGAAGGATGGGAGGGAAAGAAACTTCGCGCTCTGTCCTTCGGGCCCTTGGAGTATTGACCCACCTGAACAAATAGCTAATTCACAAATGTCTGCATCCTGCAAAAGGCGTCTCAGAGAGGGAGGGTGGGCGTGGACCCCGGCTGGGCGCGTGGAGAGCACGGCGCGCTGTGCGTGTGCCCGTGCTGGGGATCTCAGATGTAATTGCTTTCAGCAGAACACGGCCCTGCTGTGTAATTAAGCCGCGGGGGCTGCGGGCTCCCAGAGTTTAAGTGATTTCATGTGCATCTGGTGATTATGCCGCTCGCCTCGGATAAAAGCGCTGCTTTATTTTCACCTACAAAATGGTTCCCAGAGAGGACTGGGCGGCAGCAGTGCCTGCCCACCTCGGCGCTGGGGCTGGCAGCTCCTTCCCGGTGGTGGTGCCAGTGGGGAGATCAGGGAGAGGAGCTGCGGGGACTCCCGCCACCCTTCGCCGGGATGACCGCACCGGCCCCGGGTCGACCTGGATGGACTGGGCCGGCGTGTTCCTCCTTGCGGGACACGCTCGTCAAAGCCAAGGTTTTATTGCGGGAGACATGCGTGTCCCTGCTCTTCGATCCACCTCTATTTTTATCATTAAGAATGATCAAAATGACCCAAAATGCAAGTAAAGGAAAGCCGGGCAGGAGGGAGACTGCCAGAGTGTGATGCAACTTTACCCCTTCAGCCCAGGAAACCCGCAGAGAGAAGGATGGGTCACGAGAGATTTTGAAATGGGATGGGCACCCTGACCAGGCATCTGGGGCCGGGGGAAGAGCATGGACCGGCTTCTATCCCTACCTAAAAAAGTCTAACCCACAGTTCAGAATGTTTTCATTTTCAAGATAATTTTCAAAAAATTATTCTGTTCCCCCTCGTTGTCTGATAATGCCCTCTGGCTGTGTGGCCTCAGGCAAATTAACTTCTCTGAGCCATTTCATTTTTTTAATGTGTAAAATAGGATAATAATACCTACCTTCTCTGGGGGAGTTGTTGCAAGGATGGAATATGTGTCATGAGGTATAAATCTATTGACCTGGTAAGAATGGGAATAACGTATCGTTAAGTGAGAAAGGAAAATCGCGTGACAATAGCAGATACTAGGCATGCACTAGGCACTGTATACATCCTCACAACAATACTATGAGGCGGGTACTATTATTCATCCCATTTGGTAATTGAGGAAACACAGAGAAGCCAAGCAACCTGCCCCAAAACACACAGCTGTAAGTGGCCTAGCCAGGATCTGAGCCCTAAACCACTGTAGTGCCCCACCTCGACTTTGTAAACACAAACCTCAATAAAACGCCATATGTTTATGTCAACGTGGAGAAAAATGTGAGAGGACGCAGCGATCCACGCAGGTCACCTTGGAGCAGAAGTGGGGGTGAAAACACAGCTGGGAACGGGGAGGTTATTAATTGTTCGTGTGAATAGTCTTCTGTCAGTTGTCATTTTAAAGATGAATTTAATAAAGCACTTTTTGAAAAGACAGTGAGGCTTTGCCTGACTTCTCAAGTCTTTGAGTCTGTTCGTTTGGCATCATTATGACACTGGTACAGACAGCACAGGGGCCGTTTTGCCATCGGAGTTGGTTGTCAGAACAACAACGGTATGGGCTTAGCGTTACCAGGATCCGGCCTGAGTTTCTTTGCTTCTGGCTCAACCATCCCAGTTCTCGGCAGGGAAAGGGCACAGTGGCTGTTCCATTAAGACTCGGCGTGGGGGCTTCCCTGGTGGCGCAGTGGTTGAGAGTCCGCCTGCCGGTGCAGGGGACACGGGTTCGTGCCCCGGTCCGGGAAGATCCCACATGCCGCAGAGCGGCTGGGCCCGTGAGCCATGGCCGCTGAGCCTGCGCGTCCGGAGCCTGTGCTCCGCAACGGGAGAGGCCACAGCAGTGAGAGGCCCGCGTACCGCAAAAAAAAAAAAAAAAAGACTCGGCGTGTGCGCCCAGCAGCGCTGCAGCTCCAGTGGGGAGACAGAGCAACTGCTGATAAACGCCAGCTCTCCAGGGATTTTGTGTGATTTCCCAGTGAAATCTCCCAAAGGGCAGCCTTTTCTCTAACTGAGCTGCTTACCCTCGCTAAGACGGCGAGGTCTCGGTTCTTTGTGGTGCCGTGCATGAAATGAGCAACTCCCTTGAGTTTTGTGAGCTGGGGTTCAGGATTCTTAGTCTCCTGGTGTCTCAGCTTGGACCCCTAAGAAGCAGAGCCTGCGCCAGGAGCTGGGCGGGGTGGGTTACTTGGGCGGGGGGCTCCTGGGCAGTAGGTATGAGGGAGTGTGGAGACTGGAACAGGGAAGGAATGAAGGATGCCTTAACGCACGAGGAGCAAGCATGGTTCCACTGCAGACCCCCGAGAAACCTGGCGGACTCACCTCGCCCCCGGGACGCAGGAGAGCTGGGGCGATTGTCCACAGCCCACTGGTTGAGGGGCACCCCGGGCATCAGCCTCCCCGCACTTTGCAGCTGCTCCTGTACAGGGCTGAGCAACCCCCTTGGGGACAGAGAAAGCCCCCGCCCTGCCCCCTCCAGGTGGGTCAGATGAGGCACAGGTGTTTGAGGTGGGACGTTTTCAGGGAGCTGGGTAGTGTACCTGCTGCTGCAGGTACAGTCAGGTGGGCCAAAAGGATTTGGGCCGATTAATCAACCACCACCTGCCCTCCCATATATTCATACATAAAAGATGCTGGTTCATTGAAAACCTTCTCTCACTCCTACTGCCTCCATCTTCAAGAAATATGTCTCAGGGAATAAAAGTACTGCTAATTCTCTAAGGAGTATTATCATTAAAATTACTAATAATGTACCTGTAATAGTTAGAGTTGGATTAAAATTAAGAGATGCATTATAGCAATTGCTAAAATCAGTGCTTCTCAAATTTTAATCTGCACATGGATCAGCCAGGAATCTTGTTTAAAATGCAGATTCTAATCCAGTAGGTCTGGGGTTGGGTTAAGATTCTGTATTTCTAACCAGCTCCCAGGTGTCACGGCTGCTGGTGCGTGGATAACACTTTGAGTAGCAAGGGTTTAAATGAGTTAAAAGTTTCTCTTTCATGAAAATCCTGGGAGACAGTCTGGGCCAGTATGCTTTTCTCTATGTAGTCCTCAGGGACCAGGCTCCTCCCATCTTGTTGCTGTAATGTAAGCAACCTCCACTCCGAAGGTCCAGTCGATAGCCCAAGATGGCTGCTTCAATTCCAGCCATCTCACCTACATTCCAGTTAGCAGTAGAGAAGGGGATGAAGAGAGGCCAAGTAGTTGTGGTTTTATAAATTTAAGCTTTCTGTAGATCCACGTGCATTTGTAATGAACAATAAATAGAAATCTCATGTACCCTTCACCTAGTTTCCCCCAATGGCAACACCTTGAAAAGCAATATTACAATATCACAATCAGGATATTGACATTAATATAATCCTCCAATCTAATTCAGATTTCTGCAGTTTTATGTATGTGTGTATGTAGTTCTGTGCAATTTTATCACCTGTGTATGGTTGTGTATCCACCACAGTCAAGATACAGAACAGTTCCATCACCGTAAGTATCTCCTGTTGCCCTTTTATAGCCACACCCACATCCCTCCCATCTGCATCTCTGGTCCTTAGCTTCTGGTTGCCAGGTGCAAACGATTTTGGCCAGGGTTCTTTTTCTTTTTTTTCTTTTAGTAAATTTATTTATTTATTTTTGGCTGCATTGGGTCTTTGTTGCTGGGCACGGGCTTTCTCTAGTTGCAGCGAGCGGGGGCTACTCTTCATTGCCAGTGCATGACTTCTCATTGCAGTGGCTTCTCTTGTTGAGGAGCACGGGCTCCAGGCACGGGAGCTTCAGTAGTAGCTGTGGGTCGCAGGCTCTGTAGTTGTGGCTCACAGGCTCTAGTGCGCAGGCTCAGTAATTGTGGCGCACAGGCTTAGTTGCTCCGCGGCATGTGGGATCTTCCCTGACCAGGTCTCGAACCGTGTCCCCTGCATCGGCAGGCGGATTCTTAACCACTACGCCTGGGAAGCCTCTGGCCAGCGTTCTTGATTCCTATCAGCATGGTAGTTTTTTCTGTCCTTGAACTCCATGTAATGGAATCACAGAGCACGTACTCTGTGTCCAGCTGCTTTTCGTCAGCACGCTTTTGAGCTTCATCCTTCATGCTGTGTGCATCAGGAAGGTTTTTGGTTTTTTTTTTAATTGCCTCTCATTCCATTACTTAAATAAACTGTAATGTGTATGTCCATTCACCTGTTGAGTCGTTTGGCTGGCTTCCACTTTTTGGCTATTATGAATAAAGCTGCTATAAAAATTTGCATACTTGCCCTTTTAGGGACATCTGTTTTCAGTTATTTTGGGTAAATGTTCAGGAATGGAATTGCTGGGCTGAAAGGTAGACATATGTCCTACTCAATAAGACACCACCAAGCTGGTTTCCAAAGTGGTTGCATTTGGTGTTGTCAGTGGATTTAATTTTAGCTCCGTGTGCAGTGCTATCTCACTATGGTATTGATTTGCATTGCTGATGGCTAATTATGTTGAGCATCTTTTCATGTGATAAATGGCCATTTGTATATCTTCTTCTATGAAGTGTCTGTTCAAATAGTTTGTGCATCCTAAACCTTGAATTATCTTTTTTTATTACTGAGTTGTAGGAGTTCCTGTATTCCGGATGTGATCCTTCATTAGACGTATGTTTTGCAAGTATTTTCTCGCACTCTGTAGCTTCCCTATTCATGTTCTTAATGGTGTCTCTTAAAGAGCAAAGGTTTTAAATTTTGGTGCAGCACAGTTTAGCAAGTTTTAATTTAGTTAGTGCTTTCTGCGTTCTCTCTAATAAATTGTATGTTATCTATGCATCTTGGCTATGTTTAGGTATACGATTCATCCAAATTTTTGTGTGTGGTGTCAGAGAGGTGTCAAGTTCATTTCTTCTCCCTAAGGATATCGAGTTGTTCCAGCAGCATGTTAAAAGGATCATCCTTTCCCCCACTGAGTTAATAATAATTATTGATATTGACGGTTCGTGTTTTCTCTGTTTTTTGCTTGATCCCTTGAGTTAGAGGCTTATCAATTGTATTAATCTTTTCAAAGAAACAACTTTCGCCTTTTAATGTTTTTCTGTTACTGAAGTATTTTTATTTCCTTGATGTCTGCTCTTTATTATTTCAGTCTGCTTCCTTTTACTTACACACTTTTACTTACTTATTCTTCTGTTTGTAGCTTTCTAACTTGGTTGTTTAGACCACTAACTTCAAACTTTTCTTCTTTACCAACAAACATAGGCATCAAACCTATACCTTTCTCTCTAAGGATCACTTTAGCTGAGTGCTGCAAATCATAATATGCTTTGCTTTCATCGTCATTCATTACAAAATATTTCATAATTTCCCCTGTGATTTGTTCTGTGACACATGGGTTGTTTAGAAGTGTGTTCCTTAATTTCCAAGTATTTGGGGATTTTTTCCAGACATCCCATTGTGTTTATTTCTCATTTAATTCCACTGTGGTCGGAGGATACATTCTGTGTGTCAGTCCTCTACAACGGATGGCAACTTGTTTCGTGGTCCAGCATGTGGTCCGTCTTGGTGAACATTTCACGTGCTCTCATCCTACAGCTGTTGAGTGAATATTCTGTACGTTCAATTCGGTCAAGGTGGCTCAGAGCGTTTATATTTGTACTGATTTCTTTTGTCTACTCATTCTTTCTGTTACTGAGAAGGAGATTTTAAAATCCCCAATTACGACCGTGGAGTTTTGGGGTTTTGCCTTTTTTATTTACTGTATAATTTTGCTTAATGATATTTTGAAGCTCTGTCCTTAAATGCATAGACATTTACCTATTCACTTAGATTTATATATATTTATTAATCACTATATATACAATACATGATCTATACATGTATGTCTATACCACGTATACATATATACCATATGTAAATATATATACAGCATAAATACTGTATATATAAATACTGACACAGTAGGTATGTATTTATATGTGTGTATATATGTATATACGTGTGTGTGTATATGTGTGTATATATACATATGCATGGCTTACTCTCACCTCTGTGGCCCATCTGTCCAGTTTCAGCGCCTCCTCCCCTGGGGGACCCCCACTCTTATTCTTGCAGAGTTCCTTTACGCACACAGAAGGAGATGCAGACGTGTGCGATACTTCTCTCCCTACGCGCTGCCGCGATGGGGCGTGGCCAGCATGATAGGTCTTGGTGCTGCTTTCGTGTCAGTCCATGACCGCTTCCTTGTGACGGCTTGTGTCACCAGCCCCACTGAGGGACCTTTGGCTCCTTACAGTCACCGCCTGTCACAGCGCTGCCTCTCTGTCCTGCTTCCAGGTCCCTCACTGCCCCTTGGTCCGCTCGCCACACACCTGCCCAGGAAGTGGGCAGGCAAACAGAGCTCCCCGTCTCCTCCAGAGGTGAGGCAGGGGACTGTACGCACCCCACATGTAGCACTTCCTTCTCTCACAGATGGGGGCCTCCCCCTCCAGGAGGCTCTGCCTTCGCCCACCCCCACCCCTTCCGGTGCATGAAGCTACCCCGCAGCGGCCAATGAACAAGGCTTGTGTAAGAAGTCCTTTTATGCAAACACCCTCAAACCGGCGATGGCATTTTGCAGCTACTGCTTCTGTCTTGGGCACTATAGTCTAGTGATCAAAAGCCTGGCCCCAGCTCTGCCACCAGCTTGCTGGGTGCCATTGGTAGTACTCGGCTGTGGGACACTGGGGTGGTAACAGCTGGCATGTTGAGGGGTTGCTTGTCCTCTGAAGAGCACTGCATATTTAATCGCTTTCACCTGACCGGTCACACTACTTTCTCCGTGGGTCTTTCTGAGGCACAGAGAGGTTAAGTTTTTTGCCCAAGGTCACACAGCTCAGTAGAGCTAGGAAACCAGCAACCTGGTTTCAGGCTATTAGGACAGTTAAACCTATCAGGGAACAGAAAGCATTTAGACAAGGACCTGGTGCCCAGTTTGGGCTCATTAAGTATTAGCTCTTGTCATCATTACTCGCCCAAGGAATTGGAATGTGGCTGGTATTGCCTGGGTTAAAGAGGAGGCAGAACTGGAAAATCCCAGGCACACTTGGAAAAGCCAGACGTTCACATTCACCCCATACAACTTTGAAACGCACTAGGTCCACGGGGCAGAGCGGGGAAGAACAGCTGCCGTTGGCATCAGGTGGGGAGCGCCGGTAAGGGGGTGAACCTGGGTCACCCAGTTATTGAAAGCCCAGCTGAAGCCTCACTTCCCATCCATCGCGCTAGTGCAGGACGCCGTCAACATGAAATGTGCAAACGATTTAGAGTCCCTTTGCTTTTCTCTGCGGCAGAGAGAGAAGCAAAGAAGTCAGCAAACTTGTTTTGGCAGAGGAAAAAACATAAAACGCCCAAACCACAGAATTCTCAAAAATATTGCTAAGCACTAATTTCGCTAACATGTTAGACAGCCTTTCGGATCTAGGCAGACCTGTGCCTCGGCTGGAAGCGGTTCCCGAAAGCCATGTGATCCCACATCCACCCTGGGCATGTGGGGATGATGAGGAAATCAGCTCCGGCCTGCCCTTCCCGTCCAGCCAAGTCGAGCGGGGCATTCCCGAGCGCATGAGCCCAGGACCCACCCGGAAGATGCCGCTGGTCTGCAAAAGTCCCAGCCCGCCCGCCCTGCCCTCCTGAATTACATGCCCTCGACACATTGTCAGACCAAACCCACTCCCCAGGTCAAAGTCACAGACCCAGAAAGACAACTTCAGGGTGCGACACAGCTCCCTGTTGGCACATCCCCCCCCTCGTTCAAGGTCAGCATCTCTATCGAAAACAGGGAGGCAGATAGGATAGCATCCCTGTTAAGAAGGTAATGAGTCACAAATGCTATTTCGATGGTTTTCTTTGAAAGACGTACACATAACCAAACCAATTTTAATTAAAGATCTTGTCTTTGTAATCAGGCAGCCACAAATGAAGGCAAAACTGCTTTCATGTGGAATAATATACAAAGAGCCGAACAAGTTTTCCCATAAAAAGGCAGGGTGGGTTTTTGTTTTGTTTTTTTTCAAATAAGAAAATAGTTTGTTCCTAGCAATACGGGGGATGCCAAAAAAAAAAAAAAAAAAGCTATCTTTTGCAAAGTATAAAATTTTGAATTGCCCTCATTCCCCCCTTGGAAGCCACTTGTTGGTGTTAAACCAGTTGGAACGTTTGCCAAATTCACATCCCATCTGGGAGTATCCTACCCTTTGAGATTAGACATGTGATCCTGATCCTTCAGCCAAAAACGCAGTCGAAAACCAAATAAACGTACCTGCAAGTACACCTAAGGCGCAAATGGTGGAGACGTGATGGTAACACACCACAGTGCGTATTTCTGCAGAAGAAAGAACCTGGATATCACAAATGATATTTTGATTTTTAGTTTTAAACGACACCAGAATTGAAATACTTCTACTAAATACATCCTCCGAAACCAGCGAGGAGATAATCGTTTTCAGTGAACTATGCCCTTAATTTAATAATCCACGGAGGAAAATGCATCCGAGGTGGTCCGGGCATGGCCGCTCATTCCTGCTTCTTGAATCATGTCTTTACTAAGGAGAGTCTCAGGGTGGACGCCTGTGGCCCATCCTGCAGACCACCGCCCCACGTCAGGCTGAGCATGTCTTCGGACGTGGCTGGATGCCCTCTGGCTAAGGAAGGCTGGAAGGGCAGAGGTCATCTTGAGGCCCCTTGGCACCCCTAATGCGGGGAGCAAGAGGCCACCGGGCCACTGTCTGCTGAACTGGACGACCCTTGGGACAGCAGGACCACGTTGACTCCTGGGGGCTTCCTTAGCATCTTCGGATGAGTGACTGTCTTTGCTGGTCACTCAAACCTGGAACTTTGTTATCTGGCGATAAGCAGAACACATGATGGGGAATAGATGATACTAGCAAAGTTTTAAACGCAGTGTAGCTTCTGTGCTGTCTGAGTGACAAAACTCATGCCAGCAGCTGCTGATGCTGCCGGGTGGATGGGCACCCGGATGCTGGGCAGTGTCTCACAGCCAACCTGGACAGGTGTGCAATCTCTGTGACCCGCTCACTTGCTGTCACGTCCCACGTAGGAGCTGGCCTGTCACCCTGTTTGATCAAATCCTGGTTCCGAGAATAGCAAATCAGCTTTCATTATTATTCTGTTTGGGGAGGGCCTGATACGAGGCAGAAGACACGGTCCTCTCTTCTTGCCCCCGGGCCATGTGTTCCAGGTGCCTTTCGCAGACCAGCGGGGGTTGGGGAGCCCACAGATGCACGCCCTCCTTGGCCAGGAGAGCTGGTGGCTCAGCACAGAGCGGGTGCTCTGGACGTACTGGCCACCCTCGTTCTCGTTCTCCAAGGCACAGGGCCACGTAGAATTCTGGGGAAAAGTGGAATTTTCCCCACTTAGACTCCTGGGGAAAAGTGTGGGTTTGGGAGTCAGACAGCTGAGGCTGCTTCCGCCTCTAGCTTCGTAGCTCTGGGACAGTGTCTCATCTGTACACGGCAGAGGCAGCAGCCTGGCCTAAATTTTTCGTATTGATCACATGCCAGAGACTTGGGAGGAGAGTGGACCTGCTTACACGAATGGACTACACCGACTGTCCTGCAAGAGCACAGTAGCCTCTGAGACACAGGAGTGCTTTTGTGAGTGGAGTGCTCTCTGCTCTGAAAGTCGTTGTTGTGCCTCTCCTCCCTCAAGGTTCTTTCCTGCGCCCACATTCTAGGCTGTTCTAGGCTCTCTTCCCAGAATGCCTTGGAGTGTCCTGGGACAGAGCTGGACACAGGGGTGACCACAGAGACGGAGTCTGCCCCTCGATGACCTAGCTGGTGTGCGGCTGGGATGGTTTCCCCGAGCCTGGCAGTGGGATGGCTTCGCTTTGCCTCCTCTCTCCACCCCCGCCCTCCCCCGTAAGGCACTGGGGACTTGCTGGCAATGAGGAAAGAAGGGGACTGGCTGAACCTAAGGAGAGGAGGGCACTGACCATTCAGACAAGGGACATGTGGACCACGGTGCTAAGGAGACGGAACCGCAAGTCATCAAGCTCTGAGCTGACCCGAGAAGCCGTTCCTGGACGATCCATTATGAACGTCTATGTGAGCCTACTGTCAGCTGTTTACTAGTCTTCAAAATCAGACAGCAACGTTTCAACCTTGGCGGCAGGCAAAATGACCTCGCATTTGTCGTAGTAATGAACTTCTTCCTTTGAATCAAGGACAACATCTTTTAAGGCCTTGTCTGCATTTCACAGATTCAGAGCAGGGGGTCCCCACCTCCCTGAAGGACCCAGTGCTTCCGCAGACACACTGAGCTTCCTCAGGCCTTCCTTCTTCCTGAAATCCGCCTCCCCCAACCCCGTCAACCTGCCTTCCCCAGGCCAACACACCCTGCAGGTTGCAGCCACGCACAGCTGCCTCTGATCCCCAAGACCAGGCCACGGGTCCCCTCTGTTGTAGCCAAGGCTGCACGCCCCTGTTGTAGTGTCATCACTTGTTTTGTAGGTTTTGAATATCTTCGGCTGGAAACAGTAGAAACCCAAAGTAACAGTCGCTTAAAGAAGGCAGATTTGTTTTTCTTTTTTCTTTTTCACACCAAAGTCTGGAGTAAGGCAGGTCAGGGCTGGCGTGGTGCCGCTCCTTCATAACGTCCTGAGGACGTGGCCTCTTCTGTTTGATTAACCTACCACATGGGACCTCTTTGCCCAAAGCCACCTTGCTCAAGATGGCCACTTCAGCAGCTCCATCCCAGCCAGCAGGAAAGAAGATCTTCGAGAGGAAAGGGCAGAAAGCTGGGATCAACTGTGTTGTTCAAAGGAAGGTCCACCACACTCTGCTTAATCTGATTGGCCAAAATGTAATCACATGGCCACATCTAGCTGCAAGGGAGGCTGGGAAATGTAGTTTTAATTGTGGCTGAACACATGCCAGCTAAACTCAGGGCTCTGTTACTTTGGGGGGTGGGGAGAACAGGGTGACAAATAGGGGAGGAGAGCAGCCGTCTTGTCCACGTCACCTCTTTATTCCTAGTGCTCAGCGTAGAGACGGATTGTTCGATATTCTCGGTAAATAAGTGATGCTTGAACGAGTGAATGAACCAGTGGCTGGCAGCGGGACCCGGACGTGCGCTCCACTCTGGGGGGCGCCTCGTGGGACTGCAGGCCCAGGGCACTCTTGGCTCAGCTGCTGGGCAGCCCCAGAGAGCAGTGTTCTGAGTGTGGGTGTAAAGGGGGTGAGGAAGCTTTGATTTCATAGATGCCCAGGGAGGCGGGCAGGGGGTGTGAGCAGGCCTGCAGGGAAAGGGTCATCTCAGCATCCGGCTGGGGGACTCCAGTGAGGGTCCCTCATTGCCTCTCCTCTGCTCCTCTCCCATCTAAGTGCCCGGCTGTCCTCTCCGACTTCTGGGGTCTGAGCCTGGCACAGAGTTTCAGCAGGTAACTCCACCCGGCTGTCTGCATTTGATTTTTCCCGTGTCACTGGGGCCCAGCTCTGCCGACAGCTGTGCGGCAGGATCATCTTTTCCAACCCAATTAGCAGCAGACCCCCCAGACACCAGGGAGACCCGAGGCGGTTCCCTTCCCACAACGAAGCCCGCTGCGGCGGAGTTAGGCTGCTTGGTGTCTGGAAGGAGGGGAAGGGACAGGGAGAAAGGAAGGAGGCGAACCGATACTCCGGCGGGGGGAGAGGGAGGATGCTCCTGGACTTGGCCCGACCAAGAATGAAAGAGGCAGGAAAGGCCGAGCCACCCACGCACTTCCCCCGTATGGCGTTGCAGCTGTGACTCCTTAAGCCCCACTTGGGGCCCAAACACGCAGAGGACTCACGTTCCTTTCTTTCCTGGCAAGAAAATGATGAGGGGCCTTCGTCTGCATCCTCCGTCCTCACCTGGAGGGGAGCGAGGAGAGAGAACTCTCCTGAGAGCAGCAGGGATTTGCAGCTGTCGCATCCAAGCCCCTCCTTCTGGAAGGAGAAACTGAGGCTCCGAGGGGGGCACGCATTGCCCGAGGTGCCAGGAGAGCTGGGACCAGCCCCGGGACCTCCTGCCTTCCAGTCACTGGTGTCCCGATAGGTTTCCCAGAAGGGCCTGTTTTGCACCATTTGTCACCTTGCCTCAATTATGCCTGGACCAAGAAGAGCACGCAGTACCGGATGTCGGGAATTTACCCCAATTTCCCACTGGGAGGCTCAGAGTACCTTGTTTCATAATTTCCTCCCCCCGTTTACAGCATCGGGGGGAGGCCTCCTCCTGGGATCAGGCATTCCTTCTCTGGATGAGGAAACCGAGGGACGGGCCAGCTGATGAGCGCATCCGCAGAAAGATGCCCTCATCAGGAGACGTCCCGCTCTTGGACACTCGCTGAGGCTGGTCCGGGTCCCCAGAGGCTGCCTGTGGCGTTGTTCTCGCGCGGCTTCTGCACCCCCAGAGCTCGCTCTTAGCTGACGGTGTACATCAAAGTCACTAAGACGGCGTCACCAAGAACAGAGCCTCTTTTGAGTCCCAAAGAACCGAATGACCCCCAGACTGAGAGTGAGCTGGGCTGAGGACGTGAACAAGCCCGGGTCCCAGCCGGGGTGGGACTGGGTGACTGCAGACACTCCGAGCGTCAGAGGAATCCCGTTTAAAACGAGGGCTGGGATTATGTGCCGCTCACCTTCCTGCCCTGGCATCCCATTATTTATTTATTTTTTAGTTCCACGTCCAATGCAAACGTGCTCCAGACCCACAAGTCTGGTCTGGCCTCCCCCATCAGCAGCGGATACCGTGGTGCGGAGCCCCCCACCCTGTGTGCCTTCCTAAGGGCAGGGTGGGTTGCCCGGCAAGTCTCCTGGTTTGGGGGACCCGCTCGTGAACTTGGCCCCTTGCTAATTATCCCTCCCAGTTACTCGGCCTGATAACTGTTGCGTTTGGAAACAAATGACACACTTTTCCTACATCTGCTCCAAATTTGTCTCTCAGAAATTAGAGAATTTAGTTATGCGGTATTACATGGCAATCCGGGCTGGGCCTCAGAGTATGGAACTGATTGGATATTCCGCCCAGAATAAGAGGAGTTTCGAGCTCTTTCCAGGAAATTGAGTGGAACACGCAAACTGACATCCAATATTAAATATTATATTTGTATAGTTGTTCTGTAGAGTTCCCTGGCATCCAACATCTGGGAGCGAAATTTATAAATGGAGAAACTGAATACCTGGTTAGAACGATGCTCATCAGAGCTAAGAAATTAAAATATTACTGTGTGCACTCCAAGGCAGTCCGCTTATAAAGGTAGAGCTATTAAAATATGATTAGCTGAACCATATTTTGTCTCAAAAATGTCATACACCATTAAAGTTGAAAAGACTTTGATGCAAATACCCCTGGCAAAGGCTTTGCCCCGTCAGCAGCAAGGCGCTCGGGAATGTCCACTACAAATATACAGTCCTGCTGAGGGAGGGGGCGGCTGCCGGGGCAGCAGGACGCCCAGTACCTAGGGACTGGGGCTCCCAGGCTGAGGAGCGTCTCACTGTGCGACATTTCAGGCCGGGGTCCCCAGAGTTCGAGGGGCAGCTGCAGGATTGGGTGCAAAATTGAAGGGAGTGCCAAAAATCTCGGTAATCAAGATGAGTTAAGATTTTGGTATAATAGTAAAAAACAGAATAAAACGGACAAACAAACAAAAAGCCACCTGGCATACTACTGCCTACTGCCTGGCCTGTTTTTGTGAATAAAATTTGATTGGAACTGGGGCCAAGATGAGGGTGTGGCAGGCGAGGCAGTGTCACGCCAACTCAGGATCAGATTCTGTCCTTCCTTGAAATTTGATATTTTGTCCATCGTGGATTTTTTGAAAATTCATTTTGAGACTTTTGGCCTCCATTTAAATGTTGGGCCCAAGGCAAATGCCTTACTCCCTTCCCATGGCCCCAGCCCTGGCCAGGGGAGTCGTTCTGGGTAGTGATGCCCCCATGCCCATGCCCCAGCCAAGGTCCCTACGCTCAAGCTGGGCAGGTTGTTACTCTGAGGAACCCCCATGCCTGTGCTTGGAGCAGGTGGAGAAGACTCCTCCAGCCCCGGGAAATGGCTGTTGCCCAGCCCGCTTCTCATCAGCCGGACTGAGCTGAGCTACGGCCTCGGTCTGCATGTCGCTGCCCCTTCTCTCTCTGTGGGCTACAAAAATGGGGCAGGGGTGGTAGCCTCTTGGCCAGGGTCCCCACGAGGTGACCGTGCTCGGACTCCCATGCCCGCAGAGGGCATGATGCAAGGAGCACGAAGACCCAGATGTGCACCAAAGGGCGGGCATTCTCTCTGGGAGAACCTGACCTCTCCCAAAGGTCACCTGCCCCGTTTGACCCCCTGCTGTGAAAGTTTTAGAGTGAAAACCAGTGAAGGCGATGCCCCTTCCAGCCCCACCCTAACCCCTGGCACCGCTCGGGGGCTCTGAACACTGTCCTTCAGCTGCTGGCTTTAGGGGACTGCCAACATGACCACCCACTGCTTGCGGCCTTGGTGTGCGGCCTTCAGGGTCCTGGAAAGCCAGCAATGGACCCTTGGGTGACTTAGGACCACCCAAGGGGTGGGGGAGGGTATCCCAGATCTGGTGCGCAGCAGACCAAGGCCCACCCATCATCGGGTGGGACACCACACTGTGTCCTGGGGACACTTCCAATCCGGGGAAGGAGCGCGCTGGCCAAGCCAAGTTTCCTGAACGCTCCTCTTGCCATCTCCATGGGAAACTGCTTGAAAAGATACAGATTCCCGGGACTTCCCTGGTGGCGCAGCGGTGAAAAGTACACCCGCCGACGCAGGGGACACGGGTTCGAGCCCTGCTCCTGGAAGATCCCACATGCTGCAGAGCAGCTAAGCCCGTGCGCCACAGCTACTGAGCCTGCGCTCTAGAGCCCGCGAGCCACAACTAGGGAAAGCCCGCGCCAGGCAAGGAAGACCCTACACAGCCAAAAATAAATAAATAAAATAAAGCAATAGTAAAAGATACGGATTCCCAGGCCCCACCCCAGACCTACTGAGTCAGGCGTCAGCCAGGGTGTAGGAATGTTCATCTGTGACCCCCTCCCAGGTGGCTCCGATGCCCACAACTTAGAACCAAGCACAATACCCACCCTGCCATTGTGAATTCTTGGGAGGGGTTATTTTAAAATACCATTTCCTGCGCCCAACCCAGACCGTCCGAATCCAAAGCTCTGGGCGGCACCTTAGGCATCTCTAGCTTGCTGAACTCTCTGGATGATTCTAGAGTTCTCAATCAGCCAGGACTGAGAGGGTTTGAGCCGGAGGGTTTTCCCTGGGCAAAGCCCGCCGCCCATCACCCACCATCACCATTAAGAGAAGAGAAGGGCTTGTGCCGGAGCAGCTCAGGGAAGGATGGCTGGGCCACAGCTGATGCACCTCATCTGGGCAGACAGCCGTCAAAACGCGGGTTGATAGAGAGAGTCGTCGAAGAAAACTGTATCTGGGGACGTTGGGCAAGGCACCGTGATTCGGTAGGCTGGTTTCCCTTCAAACCACTGAGGCCTGGAACGGGCCCAGATATAATAGAACTGACCGTGCTGCCCACTTAGGATGCAGACCACGCAGCCTCGTAAACGGCCTGAGAGACCCATAAACTGAAGGGACAGCCCCGTCCACACCCCGTCATTTGTTTGGCTTTGGCAGAGGCAAGAGTTCATGCCTGGCGCTATTATTATTATTATGGTTTTTATGGTGATTCATCTCCCACAGTTCGGCCTTCCCCTCACTGCTGTGAAGGAAACCTCTCTGACGTCTGTGTTGCCACTAGCATTCGTCAGGGTGGTTGGAGACCCTGGGCCTGACTGGGGCCATGGTCACTGGGTTCAGGCTGCTTGGAGGGCTGACCTGTCTTTGTCCTCTGGGGTCTCAACCTTCTGTGTATGGCGCTCGGTGGGTGTCGGCTTCACTGGTGAAGGGCCCTGAATCCATCAGGAGCGTTGCCTCTGGCTGAACTGGGCAGCCCTGTGGCCAGACTGTGCCCTTACTTAGCCACCAGCCCGAGGAGGAAGAGAAGTTGAGTTAACCTCAAACATTGCACAAAACTAGGCACATCAGATGTGGGGCGAGACTGCCTGGACTGAAACCCAAGCTCTGACACAGACCTGCTGGGTGTCCTTGGACATCACTTAAGAACTCTCCATGGGCCTCAGTTTCCCCATCTGTGAAGTGGGAATCATAACCATAGGGTTGTTTTAAATATAAAACAGATCCAGCCTCTCAGAGCCATCTTGCAACAGTAAGTGAGCAGAAAGGTAACTTATCAGGTGTCTGTCCGCGTAGCCATACCTCTATCCATTTTTTTTTTTCATTTTTTTTTATAGGCATCAGACTTCACCTCTGGGGTCCAATTATTTAACCTGAATGCCTCTGTTTAAGGTTTTAACAATGCACATTTGCAGTCCCTACAGAAATGCAGCTGGCCCTTGGTAACCTGACGGGCAGAGTCAGAATCTACAAATTTCTAGGCAGATAAAAAGAAGGAGGGACTCCAGGGCACTCCAGGGCGAGGGACCTTCAGGAGCAGAGGTGCCACCACAAAGGACTGGGCCTGCTGAGGGCAGAGGCTGAACGCCACAAAACCGGCTCATCAGAGCCTCAGGCAGGACAGTTGCAGAGCTGTCCCCGGGGTGCCGTCCTTGGCACCTTCCTGGGTGCTGCTGTAGCCGGCAGATCAGTGGCTCCACTCACCGGTGCCCAAAGGGCCTGTGGGAAAATTGGCCTTTGCTCTTTGAGAAAAAGCCAGCCTGGGGGCAGTGGGCGGAATGGTGTTCCCCAACTTTATTATGGAAATGTCCAGACATGCAGAAAAGTTAGAAGGCGTGTACAGTAACCACCCACACCTGGATTCTCCAGGCCACACCTTACTCTTCTTCCTCACCTGTCCATCCCTCCACCCATCCCTCCATCCATCCATCCATCCATCCGTCCGTCCATCCATCCATCCGTCCATCCATCCTCCCATCCATCCACCCATCCATCCATCCGTCCATCCATCTCTCCTCTCATCCACCTAATTACCCATCCATCCATGCATCATCTATCCATTCATCCATGTCAAAAGCATTTACCCAGAACATCATCATTAGTTACCATATCCCCCTCATTTAATCCCCATGACAACTCTCCCAGACAGGTACTGTTATTATCTTCCTTGGACACGTGAGGAAACCGAGGCACAGCCACTTGTCCAAGGTCACAGAGCTCCCACAGGCAGTGCTAGGATTTGACTCCAGGCCCAGGGACCTGCCCACAGCAGTGCGGGGGGCTGTATGGCTCCTCCCCTCGTAGGGCCCTGGCAGTTCCAAAGGGTTAAGAGCGGAAGTGGGTGACGCCTCCCTCACTTATAGAACTGTGACCTCAGAGTGTGACATCATTGCCCCCAAGTTTTAGAAAGCCCCCCAAGCCTGGGAGTTTTTCTCCTTGGGGAGCTGGGGTTTGGCCTCACGCCCATATAGAATCCAGGGAGGGTCAGCTTTGAGACCGGCTTTGGGGACTCTTCCTGGAAGGAGCATGTCCCATCCACCAGAGTCTCGTGCAGTCTGTCGTGTCTGGGAACAAAACCACATTTCCTGTGTTTACCGAAGCTGCTCTGTGGGATGAGCGAAGCCCCAGGTCACCCGGGCCAGGCACATTCCGCGGGGACCAGCCACCCAGGAAGCAGTCAGGGTGGGGGGTGGAGGGCACGGCGGTGGGTGTTGGGCGGGGGCCCGGCAGGCGCCAGCCTTAGGAACATTAGCCCCGGGACGGCTGGGTGCCCTCGGGGTACACCTGAGCCCCATCACACTGTCCCTCTGGTGCAGTGAGGATGTCAGAGCACAGCCTGACCCCTTTGTGTGTCTGGGCAGGATGGACACTGAATTCCAAAGACCCCCGGGATGGAGGGGGAGGAGGTGGTGAGCTCGCCCATCTGGCCCCTCTGGTTGTGGCAGGACTTACCTGGAGCTTCTCTGTGGGAAAGCCCCCCTCATTCTCTTGGGCCCCAGCGGCTGGCCCTGCATCTCCGGGCCAAACTTGATCATCTCAAACTTGAGCTGGAACCTCAGCAGCACCAGAGGGCATGTGGACGCACAGAGGGCGCGCCTGCCTCTACACCCTCGCCCCCGGGGCTTCCTGGGGGCTCCACCTGGGAATGTGACTTCTAACAGGGTCCCAGGGGACGAGGCTGTTGCTGTAGGTCTGGGGGCCAGACCTTGAGAACCACCCCCGGGGGCCTGTCAGGCTTAGTTAATGGGCCAAACAGTCCTGCCTATAGGTACACGGGGCCCTCAATCGTGGACAAAACCATTTCCGAGTCGGGCAGCCACATAGAGCCCCCGCGGAGGACCTGGCCAAGGCGCCCATGCTTCACCTGGGCTGAGCTCCTGGCCGCCAGCCGACACCAGTGTACCAGCCGTGCAGTTAAGGCCCATAGGTCCTCCTGGCTGAGCCCCACCCGCAGCTTCTCATCCGTGAGATGGGCCTGATGCCGCTGTCTCCGGTGAGGTCGTGTGTGTGAGTTCACGTGTGTAAATGCTCAGCACACACCACCTACGGTCACGTCAGGGCGTGGATGTTACTGGCGTTACCGTGGCCTGTTGGGCCAGCGGGCCCTCCGTTTCCTGCGTGAAGCATGCTGGCCCCTCACCACGAGTGCCTGGCTCCGTTTCCGTCATCATAAAAGATGGTCTTTCTGTGAGCAAGCCTCTACTCATGGAGGCTATTCAAGAAATCTCCCCGCTCCCCGCCCCTACTCCCTCCCTCGGCCTCTTTGAGGTCCAGTCGCCAAAGCGGGGCCCCTGAAAGCATCAGGGCCGACAAGTTGGCCCTGGCGCCCGTCACTGGGCCCTGTGCCCCGATGGCCTGATGGAGGCTTCGGGCGCAGGTCCTGGCCACTGCCCAGGTGTCGGGGTCGGGGGAGCGTCTGCAGCCGGCGGGGAGTGGGGAGCGCCAGGCAGGGAGACGGAGGCGCATGAATAATCCGCTGACCTTTCCTCGCGCCGTGTTTGGGTGAACATAAGCCTGTTTACAATAAACCCCAGGGAGATTTTTCATCCTTCCAAATGGAACAAGGGTTATGTAAGCAGAGAGACCTGGAGCGCAGCAAACACCTGCTCCAGGGGGCCCGAGGGAGGGAGATGGGGAGAAATGGGGCCCTCCGCTGACTCATGACCAAGTTCAGGATGACACGGGCTTCATCAAGCAGGAGGCTGCTGGGAAGGGCAGAGGGTGCTCCCTGGGGCTTAGCAGACGGGGCTGTACTAGAGGGCAGCCCTCCTCTGCACCCGGCACAAGTCAGGACGGGATCAAGGGCTTGGACCCCAAGGAGGCTGCCCGTCCCTAGAGTTTATTTCAAAATTACCCTGGCTGTCCTCTGTCTTTAAAAATGGGCCTGCATATATTCTGATGAGAGTAAGTAGGACAAGGGCCACTCATCCTTCCTAGGTTTTTGTCTCTCCTCTTTACCCATCCTTGGGGACCTTCAGCGGCAGCTCAGCCCAGGATTGTCTATGTACAGAGGCTGGTCTCCCATCTTCGGGTTTAAATGTATTGTGTTAAATAAGATAAGCCGTACTGGAAACGTAAGGTCAGCAACCAATGCTTTGGACGATCTATGGGATTTTTTGTAGAAGCTCTAGGCTGGCTGGCAACCTGTACCCATTAATGATTTGGGTAAGTCTGGCTTGGGGGTGATTGTGTCCTCACCGTTTCCCAAATAAAGTCATAGACTCAGACCTCCAGAGCCATCTTGACACGCCATGTCAGAAAGAAGGAAGGCAGGCATCTTACAGTGCCTCCAAAGGCCTCCCTCTGTTTCCAGATTCTCTGTTAGGCAATGGAAGACGGCATTTTCTAAAATAGCTGCAAGGAAATCTCCCATCCCCCATGCTCTTCTTACAGTGCCCCACCCCATAGGTGGGGGTCTGTGCTCCCCTCCATTTGCATCTCAGTGGCTCTGTAACTACAGCTGAAGTGGAGCTATGTGACTGCCCGGAGTGGGCCCAGAGAGGAGACACAGCTTCTGTGTGGTCCTGTTGGGACATTCCTCCTGGGAACCCAGCCACCATGATGTGGGGAAGCCAAGAGGCCCACATGGAAAGATTGACATGGAGGGGAACCTGGGTGGCAGTCTTGAGCTGGCCAGGACTCCCAGCTGACAGCCAGCACCTTCACCATCTTGGAATTGGGTCCTGTAGCAGCACACGGCCAGGCCGCCAGGGGTGCAGGGGCTGCATCTCTGACACAGGGTGTCTGACTCCAAAGCCAGTGGCTTCTCCCTCTCGCAGCCACCTCCAAAGTTAGTGGCCTACCGGGTACAAACTCTCCTACCCCTCAGGCCCTCTTCAGCATGGCTCCCACTGCCTTCCCGATGCTTCTCCAAGGCACCCACCACTTCCTCAACAGTCCGGCCACGTGCCTGGAGATCCCCCGACAGACCCCACTCAAGCCTCCTGCCACCATTGCATCTGCTGTATCCTCGGTCTGGAATGGCCTCCCCTGTAGAAAACTGCCCCTCCAGTGAGGCCCATTTCACAGGCCAACTGGCCTCCAGAGCTTCTCCTGGTGTGTGAAGTGGGCACCAACTCACGGAGCTTCAGAGCCAGAGAAGATCCCAATAGTGACTTTGGGGGGACATGTCTGATTTTTCTTTTTTTAAATTTTTATTGGAGTATAGTTGATTTACAGTGTTGTGTTAGTTTCAGGTGTACAGAAAAGAGAATCAGTTACACGTATACATATATTCACTCTGTTTTTAGATTCTTCCCATATAGGCCATTACACGGTGTCGAGCAGAACATGTCTGATTTTAACCTGCCCGAAGGTCCGAGAATCACCGCCCCCCCTGATTTCCCATCCAGCCTGGCCTGTGCCCCTCTCGGGAGCCCTGTGGTTCGAATGGCCTGCGATTATTCCTTCCACTGACTGCAACGCCCTTCGAGTCCAGGGCATGTATATTCTTCACGTTCGTGCCCTCAGGCCCATGCCTACCAAAAACATTGATTCACTGAGCATCGCCCGGGGGGAGCTGCCGCCTGCCTGTGTGGGCCTCAGCCTAAGCATGTGCAGCTCAGCCCACACCGGTCACCCCCAACACCAGTCTCCTTCTTTCATTTGCTAGAACCACCCTCCCTCTCCACAGGTTTCTCTGGGTCCCATATCCACTGACTGACCCACTCAACCACTGGACAAAGTAAAGTCTGGTCCCCTGACCTCAACTCAGGACAACCCAAGCTCCAGAGGGCTGCCCCAGCTCCAGAGCTCCCTGGGGGATCAGCTGAGGCCCTGGCTGCAGCTGCGTCCTGGTCCAACACCTCCTTCCCCACCGGGCAGGGCCCAGTGGGTGGTCCCCACCAACCTCCCACATGAGACCTCTGTCTCAGAGCCTACTTTCTGATGACCACCCCCCGCAGTCGGTCTCTTCCTTCATCCTCTTTTCTGGATGGTAACGGGATGGCTGGAGACTAAGCTGCCATCTTAGAGAGCAGAGTACACGGGGTACACGCGTGGTGGGCCGGAGGGGGCCTGGATCCCTGAGTGCTTTGCAGGGCGGGACAGGGGGCTGCGGTCAGCCCAGCCGTGCCCACCTGCCTCCAGGTCATCACGTGAGAAGCTCCTGTACTACTGCTTGGGGTTCTTCTAACACACACTCCTCCCAGCTGAAGCAGTGTCTTGTTTGGCGTTCACAGTCACGCCAGTAAGTAACCTTGTCTTCGTTTTAAAGAGGTGGAATCCCAGGCTCAGAGAAAGTAAGTCACGTGCCAGGGGCTGCACAGTCAGGAAGCAAGACCTGAACTCAGGGTGTCTTCTGACCCGTCGCCTCTCTCCCTGTCGCTGCCACTCCTGTACCTTGCTGGACTGGTTTGCAGCTTGTAGCTAACATTTTGTCAATTGGGGCAACTCCCTTTGCCCCACCTCCCTGGCACTGTTCCTGAGGGTGATGAATCACCCAGCTCAGGGCAAGCTTGACTCACTCGGGCATGAGGGGAGGTCCTCCAGCTGGAACGTCCTCTTCACGCCAGAGCTGATTTCAACATGACGGGAAGAATGGCTCAGAGCAAGGTGTCCTGGCGTTACTCTTCATTCTCCTGGCATCTTGAGGCCCCGTGTTTCTCCGCTGGGCTTGGCGGACTCCCAGGCACCTTAAGGGATTTGACTCAGATGTCCCTTCCTCCAGGAAGCCCTCCTGACTTTCTCCACCCTGTTCCAGAATGTGCATACCCCCAGCAGGGCCCTTCCTCAGCGTCGTTATTGCTCGTCACCGCTCTGCAGAGCCATTCCACCGGGCCTCACAGGGCTACCTCACCTGGCCTTACCCCACCATAGCTCAGAGAGGTCAGGATGTTTG
The DNA here is from genome assembly GCF_011762595.2 of Tursiops truncatus. NCBI lineage: Eukaryota > Metazoa > Chordata > Mammalia > Artiodactyla > Delphinidae > Tursiops > Tursiops truncatus. The sequence continues at coordinate 2,815,092 of NC_047052.1, forward strand.
CCCAATGGGACACAACTGGCAAGTGGCAGAGCCCGACCCACACTCAAACAGATTGGAGTCCTAAGGCCACAATCTGACCCCAGTGCTCTCCCCGCGGGCAGCGCAGCCTAGCGGCCAGGGAGGGGAGGAGGGCTGGAGGTTCCCGCTGCGCCTGACCCCGGTGCTGCCACTGTGCCGTGTTGGGCCTCGGGCCGGTGACTCCGAGTGTGACCGCGTTCCAGGCTCGCATGTGTGGGACGAGCCTGGCCTGCCTGCTCGTGCCCGCTTGGCTTCGTGGCCTCTGCGCTCCGCTTTAGCCCGGCCCTGACCCTGAGGGTCAGCCAACAGTGCAGGGTGGGGTGTCTGCACCTGCACGGTCGGGCCACTCAAGCCGCCTGCCCACCTGCTCTCTGCACACGCCCCACCCACCAGCGCCTGCTTCCCACACACCCGAGCACCTGACCGACCTTCCTGCATACTTGCCCCGGGCCAGCTGGTGACTATTCTCATCAAAGGGGCGGCGGGGGGCCTCGGGCCCCTCCGCTGGTTTCCCTGGTAACTAATGAGCCCACCTGAGGGCAATTCCCCTGTAACTGGTAACCTCCCGTCCCGCTGGAGCGAAGGCTGCCACGTCGTCCTGCCCGCCGTCCACCGCACTCGGAGGCCCTCCAGAACCTCGCTTCAGACACGTACGTAAGCTCCGCCACGCGTGAAACCAGTGACGTCTCTGTCACCGACTCCGGGCTCCTTCTTCGGTCTTGAGGCTGGGCAGCGACAGAAGCCAGCCAGGAGACTGAGGAAACGCCCGTGAGCGCCGAGATGGCGGGAATGCGGGACGGGGAATGGAAAACTGCGTGGCTGTCCGCTAGCGCGTGGGACCCGGAGGTTGCGGGTGTAACCCCGGTCGGCTCTCGCTGGTTTGTGGGGCGCTATGGCGGCTGAAGTGGGGCTGCCAGGGTATCTGGAGGCCACTGGTCTCTAACGGTTCCGCTGTTGTATCAGAGACTTTTGTCATTGGTTGAGCCAGCTCTCTAGAAGGAATTGCTATTGTGCCTTTGAGACGTAAATGATCTACTTGAGCTCTCTGGAACTTTGATCTCAGGTGATCTCTAAGAGGAAAGGAGAAAAAAGAGCTTTGAAGTAAACTCTATAGAAATGATGATGTTTGGGGTGTATCTATCTAAAATAGTCTCTCCAGACTTTGGTAACTTGAAACTGAACTAAGTTAAATGAAGAGACTTCATTGACTATCTGCGTCACTTCAAATAGGGTAAAATACTGGAACATTAATTACTGGATGGGTCTAAGTTTACCTACCCTTGCCTGCTTAGGAGAGGAAGACTAAAGTGTAAGTTTTCTAATCAAGAAATGCACAATTACTTGCTTCTTGGTTTTTGCCAGAGATTAAGGTTTTTAAGGATTCAGATTATAATCAGTCATAATTCTTTTTCTTTTTAAAATAAATTTATCTATTTTTGGCTGCGTTGGGTCTTCGTCGCTGCGCGCGGGCTTTCTGTAGTTGTGGCGAGCTGGTGCTACTCTTAGTTGCGGTGCGCGGGCTTCTCATCGCGGTGGCTTCTCGTTGCGGAGCACGGGCTCTGGGCGCGCGGGCTTCAGTAGCTGTGGCTCATTGGCTCTACAGCTCAGGCTCAGTGGTTGTGCCTCGCGGGCTCTAGAGCGCAGGCTCAGTAGTTGTAGCACACGGGCTTAGTTGCTCCGCGGCATGTGGGATCTTCCCGGACCAGGGCTCGGACCCGTGTCCCCTGCATGGCAGGCGGATTCTTAACCACTGCGTCACCAGGGAAGTCCCAGTCATAATTCTTATAGCCAAATGTTTCTTATCAATTACATTGGGATCAGGTGTTTTAACTGTGCCTTTTAAAGTCATTTGTCATTTTTAGACAGTTGTACTCTGTTGCTTTTGCAAAAGTGCTTCATTTTCAAGAAGATTCATAGGAAGGACCTTTTGACAGTAACAGGTTTCTGATAAATTTCAGATTATATTGCCGAACTGGGTAAGAACTTAAAGAATCCTAATGGAAAACCTGATGGCTTCATAAAAAGTTAACAAAAAGATTGGTTACTAAACAAACTGGTGAATATGGTTATAATTTTTATGGGTTTCGTCTGGAATGTTACTGGTTTTTATCTGTGTTTTCCAGATAGAGGGAAGCCCTTCCCCTCAAGTTGGTTATGATTTTTAGCCATTTGGTAAACTGCACCTGTGGGTAGAATTAAAACATTTTTCTTTTCTCTCTGCCTGGTCCCTCCAGAAACTGGGGGCTCTTGGGGTCCGAGCAGCCTTATCAGGGGAATGGGAAAGACTGTCTCCTGGCCTGTACAAGAATGTCAATATCTGGGGGACTGAGAGCTCCACTGAGGCAGAGCCTGATGACGGGCCTTGGGCATGACTTTCCTGGCCTTGAGAAGCCTGTTGGGAATTCAGTCTGAGATTTCCTTCTGAGGAGTTCCACCTCAGCCAGTTTGGAGGAGCCTATACGATCAATTGACCAGACTTGTTTTGCAGACAGATTAGTCTTGATTTGTCTTTGTTTGGTGGAGATGAGGGTAATTTTAGAGAGAAAAATATTGTGTTTCAGTGGATGTTAAATTCTAGTTCTGCTAATTGAGGTCTAGATCTATGAGAGTTATTGTGTTAGCCACACTTTTGCCCTCATGTTCTGGATCGAAAGGAAATTGTCTAGTGAAGTTGTCCCAGAGTATAACTACTCATGAAGTGTGACACTGCTTGCTGTAAGTCTGCTGCTAAAAGCACAGGTGCAGTGCTTGTGTGACAGCTGGGTGTAAGTGATAAAATGTATAGCCTAGAAAGGGTTTCCCTGTTAACATACCTCTGAGCCTGTTCACGAGATCTGATTAGTTTTCCCCCAACGTGAATGACTAAGTGAACGTAAAGGAGGCGTCGCTCCCAGGGACACGATCCGAACCTGGGGTAGGAGCCGGCACTGCAACATCACAGGACAGATATTTGGATCACCAGTGCCTTCTACTGAAAGGTTTGCAATCCAAAGGGGAAAAGATGGGGAAATCTGCACATACTGTGAGAGGAGGAAGTCATTGTGGCTTATACGTGGTTGAACTTAAATGTTACCGACCCGAGCAGCCTGCTTGGTGGCCTTTCAGACATGCATTGTTCCTCTGCTTTCGCCACTGACGACGGGAATGCATTTGAAAGTCAGAGTGGTGTAGCTTGGTTCAGACATCCACGGTAAGACGACGTGGCCCTTGTAAACATGATTTTGGACACGTTCGTGTGTCACTGAAAACTTGAGTTTTCTGCACTGCATGGCAGACCAGGACAGAAGCCACAGGTGGGTGTGGTATCGTCTCTGGTTGCGGCCTCTGCCTGTACTGTGCTTAATGGTCACGCTCTCCCGTGTTGTGCCTGTTCGGTGTCTTACATTGCATCCCTAGCCTGAGGGAGGAAACCTATCTGAGGGCTGAGCAGCAACGCTGGCCTCACCGTGAAATGAGTCTAATTGCCGGGTCCCCAGCGAGATGGCATTGTCGTCCTCCTCTGGGCATCCATGAAAGGTCGACTATGTGGGGATTACTGACCATGGGGGGAAAAGACTCACGATCTTCCGGTCCCGTGTGGCAATACGTCCAAAGGACCCCCGTCGGTAAACGTTACCGTACAGCTGGCCGTGTGGAGAGGAATAGGCTGGCTTCTGGACACACAGGCCCAGCTAGTGGTGTTAACTGTTTTTTGTTTGGAAAGACCTAATGGGCCCACCCCTGATGGCACTCAGCGTAACACGGGGTGACAGATCTGGACTGTGAACGCGGACCCCTGGCTGGACCACCAGAATGTTTCTTTTAAAGCTGGACCTTCCGCTCCGCATGGGGGTGGCTCTGGGTTTGTGAAAACCAGAGGTGGCCTTGCCTTCCTTGTAACTGGACGGGGCACTGCTACAGTTGACTCCCTCTCCATCGACCTGGTAAGCGTTGGCTCCCAGGTTTGCCCACGTCCTGGCCAATGACTGTTCCGAGCATACGAGGTATCTTACCCTTGGTGCTCTCTGGCTGCCGTCTGTGTTGTATCTGTGGTATCTGGTCACAGTGCCCCCTTACATGCGTGACCCCAGGGATATGGCGGAAGAGAAGTGGACCAGGATTGTAAGGGTCGTGCAGGGCATGGAGGGGCGGAGCCACTCAAGGTGGCTCTTGTCTGGCTCTCTGGACGTCCCCTGCCCGGCCAGCGCCTGCTTCACCCACAGCTGCTCACGTGACTGACCTTCCCACGTGCTTACCCCAGACCCCAGCTGATGATTGTTCTTATCAGAGGGGCTGTGAGGGGCGGGCCCCTCCGCTGGTTTCCCTGGTAACTAATGAGCCCACCTGATGACAATTCGCCTCTAAGTGGTAACCTCCCCTCCCCCCCCACCCCGCCCCCGGCCTCCCGGCTGGGAGCAAAGGCTGCCACCTTGTCCTGCCTGCTGTCAGTCGCTCCAGAAGCATTAGCTCGCCCCATCCGTGAAACCACTGATGTCTCTGTTGCTGCCTCCAGGCTCTTTCTCTGGTCTTGAAGCCGGGCGAGCACAGGGCTTGCAGCCCGACAGGGCCTGCCTTCACACCTGCCACCCTCCCCTGGCATCCTCGCCCCCTGCTGACAGCCACCCCTCACCCCAGCTGATAGAGCTCAGCTCTGCCCACAGAGCTACATGTGTCCGAGGGATATGAGCGTTTATTCTTCCTAGCACCTAAAGATACAATTTTTCATGGTCACGCACACCTATGTTACGCGTTCACGGTAGAAAAGTCCTAAATCAGAGAAGCAAGAAAAGAGATTGTGGGTAATCCGTCACTCAGAGATAAGTATTTTCAATACGTGTGTCCTTCATTGCCGCCTTCGATGTGGCTTTGAAAACACGCTTCACCACATTCGTTATCCTTAGACTTTACGTATATTATCTCATTTTATCCTTACACAGTTCTGTCAGGTTTGCATTGTCATAATCCCCATTTTATTGAACTGACTTGAAGTAACTAGCTGGAAGTCACGAAGGTCGTAAGTGATGCAACAGTGATGTAAACTCAGCTCGCCTGACGGCAGAACCTGCGTACTTGCCCACAGAGACATCCCCGCCCACCCTTCTCTCTGGTCTTCTCTCTCTCTGTGTGTCTCACACACAACCATGCACACTGACAAAGAGATGAAGTTGAACACAGCTTTGAAATGTTTTTCATGTAACAGTAGAGCAGGAATGTATTTCTCTTTCACTAAATAGAATCCCCCTGCATTTTTGGCCCCGGCCTGTTCAGTCAGTTTGTTAGTATTGACTGTCTAGATAAACATCACGGCATTGAACATCTTAGAGTTAAGTCTCTTTGCACACATCCTTAATTATTTCCTTTCTATAAATCCCTAACAGCGAGGAATTTAAGTCACTGTTTATTCATACTTGCAATTTTGGTAGTTATTGCTAAATCGCCTTCCAGAAGAGCTGAATAAATGACACTTCCAAGAGCTGTATCTGAGCTGCATCAACGAGGTTTTGAAAAGTCTTTCTTAACTAGGGTTCTGGTGTCTTGGAGGCTGTTTTGGCCATTAGGACCCCGACCATGTTCCAAGGAGGAATATTCCAATTACCTAGGAAGTCAGGCCAGCTCTCTGTGACATCTGGAAGGAAGGAAGGAAGGAGAGAGGGGAAGAGGGACGAGGAAGCTGCATCCTGTACAGACTTCTTGAGAAAGGCTGTTCCCTGGGATAAGGCTATTTTGTCTTCCACCTTATTCCTGCACCAGGCTAGTCTTTATGAGGAAGGGAGAGAGCTTACCCTCACTGTTGGGAGGGGGTTACATCCCAGAGCACCACAAAATCTGTCCTTAGGCTTTAGAGATGACCCTGAGGAGAAGCACTGAAATGACTGGACGTGAACTCAGGAGCCGTCCCCACTTAGAGCAGGGCAGGCGAAGGGGATTGAGCAGAATGTCCCCCGCATTTGGCCATGACCTGGTAGCGCTGCAGGTCCCGGGGGTCCACAGCCAGCTACGCCCCCCTGGGCCTTCCATACGTGGTCCCCCAGAAGCTTCCTGACAACCTGGGCTCCAAAGAAAGGGGCTTTCCAGAGGTCCAGCAGCTCACTGGAATAAGCAGGTGCAAGACAGGCTGGTGCAGTGCAAAGACCCCAGGTTCGGGGCTGGGACAGACCTGGGGTGAAATGCCATCTCCGTTCCTTGCCAGCCCAGGGGCTCCTGGTGAGTTGTCTCACCTCTCAGCTTCCCTGCGGGGAGCACAGCTCCCACTTTGCAGGGCTGTGAAGACAACAGATAACTGACCTCCCGGTGCCTGGTGCACAGACCACAGATGCCCATACGTGGGACCTGTGCTCACCGTTACCTGAAATCAAGAAGCGAATGAATGCGATCCCAAGGCAGAGCTCCCCCTCCCGCTCCCGTTGCAGCAGCCCTAAGATCACCTAATAATCTCAGGGACAGCAGCTCTTTACTCCATTTTCTAGTATCTTCCCAGCAAGCTCCCTGAGCCCCTGTTTTACAGATGAGAAAATAGAAGGTCTGAGAGTTCGAAACAGGGATTGGCTGAAAGCCCACACTCCTTCTGGGGAGACCACCCAAAAAAACCCATGTGAAAAAATGGAAATTCACTCTCCAGTGATTTTGGCAGTGAGGGCTGCAGCCCACGATGGGAGAGCGGCCGCTGCGGGGAGCCCCCCCAGACGTGCTCGGGGGCAGCCTCAGCCCTGCTGCGAGAACCCACCAGCTGCAGAGTCTCCCCCAAGAAAAGCACTACTGGAGGAGGCGTTTCCTCCAGGCAGTCTCACGTTGGGCGAAACTATGAAATGGTTATTAAGGTCTGAGATTTCATAAATTTTTTTTCCAATTATGAAGGAAGTTCTGAAAAGCGATGTCTGCTTTCCATAATTGGCAAGTGTTCCCCAGATGGCCATTCAGCCACCTTGAACATCAATATTTTCACGACCCTTGACCCCTCCCGCGCTGACGAGTGTCTCCTGCAGGTTGGTCCCAGGATGAAAACAATAAAAGCAAATATATAACAGCAAAGGCCCGAGGTTAATGCCTTTAACAAGATAATGTTACTTAAGGGAACTGTAACGCAAATCATTCCAAAATTCCGTGTATTCGCTGCAGCTCCAACTGTATTTTGAAACCACAGGTATGTGCTGCTGGTGCATCTGGCCGTGCACGGGCTCCGTTTGTGTGTTACTTATTTTGATCAAGTGTCAGACTGTTCGTCTAATACCCTAATCATTGAAAACCCCTAAAAGATACAAAAGGTGGTTTGGTGTGACTGTGGACGTTCTTGCGCCTCAAGCCTTGCGTTTCCTGGGCTAATGGCTGGCCAACCACAGAGCGAGACTGATGCTCCCTCGGAGACACTTTGCCGTGTGCCAGTGAGAGTGGCAACTTAAAAACAGCTCAGCAAACAGGTGTTTTGAGCAGCTGATACCAGCCATCTGGCCCTTTGGAAATGTTCAGGTTCAATCTAGATTTGGGCATCAGGTAAACAGGCTCACGCCCTGGTAGGTAGATTCAACTCGTCCTTGATGTGATATTCCTCGCCGTCGTACATCCTTTGCTCAAGCCATGGTCCTGCGAGAATAATCTCGGTGGCTGAACACAAGGGTCTGGGAGCCAAGAGCATCACCTGAGGTTTCCCTTGTGTCTGTGCCATCGTCCAAGATGGACCGCTTCCTGGTGCTGGGCGGGGCAGATTCAAACCATGACGACGTGATGCGTGCTCGCCAGGATGGCTAGAACTAAAAGCACGGACGTGCGGAGCAAGCGCTGGCCGAGTGGGGAGGGGAGGGCTGTTCCCGTGCGTGGGAATGGCACCCGGGCTGGGAAAGGCGAAGGCAGCCCCAGACTGGGCACGGGTGTTCCCAGAGGGGCTTTACCGGAGCTGAGACCTGGAGGTGTTGGCCAGACACAAGAGGGGAAGGAATGTTCCAGGGTGGGGGCCGCGTCACCAAGGCCTGGGGCAGAGATCTCGCCTCCATCCTCGCCGCCCAGGGAGCTTTCAGAAACCCAGCCCCCATGACGTCGCCATCCTTTTCAAAAGCCCTCCAGGACCCACGGTTGGCGTCCCGGCCCAACACTCACCCCCAGTCCTGCCTTCCGTGCCTACTCTGCTCTCGAGGCTGCAAAGACCAGTTCCCTCTCCTTGCCTCCGTCGTAGCTGCGAGGGCAGGAGAAGGTGGTGGGGTGAGAAGCAGAGGGAAGGGGGCCCCCGAGCTGGGTGGGGACGCAGAGGTGTGGGATATCCACAGCGTCTTCTACAACCTGCCGGTGCCGTGCTGTATCATCCTCTTGGTCAATCCAGACCCAGAAAAGAGAGTGGGAGTCCAGCCCCAAATGGGCTGTGTGTGGACTTTAGGGTCACAGGTGATTTCAGGTTCTTCTTTGGACTCTGAGGAACTCCCCCAAATATACACACGTTGCTTCTGTAATCAGAACATGTTTTTAAAACTGAAGTGTCGTTAATTTACAACGTGCTAATTTCTGCTGTACAGCAAAGGGACTCAGTTATACACATATATACATTCTTTTTTTATATTTTCCATTATGGTTTATCCCAGCAGATTGGATATAGTTCCCCATGCTCTATAGTAGGACCGTGTTGTTTATCCATTCTAAATGTAATAGTTTGCATGTACTAACCCCAAACTCCCAGTCCATCCTTCTCCCTCCCTCCCTCCCCCTTGGCAACCACAAGTCTGATGTCTCTGTCTGTGAGTCTGTTTCTGTTTTGTAGATTGGTTCATTTGTGCTATATTTTAGATTCCACATATAAGTGGTATCATATGATATCTGTCTTTCTCTTTCTGACTTACTTCACTTAGTATGATAATCTCTAGTTGCATCCATGTTGCTGCAAATGGCATTATTTCGTTCTTTTTTATGGCTGAGTAGTATTCCATTGTATGTATGTACCACACCTTCTTTATCCATTCATCTGTCGATGTACATTTAGGTTGCTTCCATGTCTTGGGTATTGTGACTAGTGCTGCTATGAACATAGAGGTGCATGTATCTTTTTGAATTACAGTTCTGTCCAGGTATATGCCCAGGAGTGGGATTGCTGGATCGTATGGTAGTCGTATTTTTAATTTTCTGAGAAACCTCTATACTGTTCTCCACAGTGGCTGCACCAACTTACATTCCCACCAACAGTGCAGGAGGGTTCCCTTTTCTCCACACCCTCTCCAGCATTTGTTATTTGTAGACTTTTTAATGATGGCCGTTCTGACGGGTGTGAGGTGGTGCCTCATTGTAGTTTTGATTTGCATTTCTCTAATAATTAGCGACATCGAGCATCTCTTCATGTGCCTACTGGCTACCTGTGTGTCTTCTTTGGAGAAATGTGTATTAAGGTCTGCCGCCTATTTTTCGATTGGGTTTTGTTGTTGTTGTTGAGCTGTATGAGCTGTTTGTATATTTTGGAGATTAAGCCCTTGTTGGCTGCATCATTTGCAGAGATTTTCTCCCATTCCATAGGTTGTCTTTTCGTGTTTTTTTTTTTTTATGGTTTCCCTTGCTGTGCAAAAGCTTGAAAGTTTGATTAGGTCCCATTTGTTTATTTTTGTTTTTATTTCTCTTGCCTCGGGAGACTGAGCTAAGAAAACATTGGTACGATTTATCAGGACATTATTTTTTAAGAGCAGGAGAGAGAGGGCTATCCTGTGGTGCCCATGAGCCCGACTTCACTTTCTGGAACCTTCAGGGAAAGTCTCCGGCTTGCCCTGTTTAGCGCCCAGTAAGCAGCTGGTTCCCACACTCGGTTTTCCCATCTTGAAGATGACACGGTCTTGATTTCGGAGATCCAGTCTGCCTTCTAAACTCCTTTTCAGACACTTAGTTCTCAACAAGTCTCGACGTTAAAAACAATTTTTTTAAGGCACCGGAGATTTCAGAATAACCAAGTATTACCATTCTGAACGTGTAAACTACCTTCCAAAACCCGAGGCAGTTCTCCCCCACCGCCCGCCCTCCGAGGCCTGCCAGACCTTCTCCTCCCACAGGCCGAGTATTTTTAGAGCATTTGCAACCACTTTTCATTGAATCTCAGTTTTTTCCCTCCCCCTTCACCCACCAAGTACCTGAGGTGTAGAAATGAATTTATAACAGGAAGCCTTTGATTCTCGAGCCTTTATGTTTTTGAAGTCTTCCAAAGCGGGGCTGTGGAACCACAGGCTTGGTTTAAAGGAATGTCACCGTCTCCACGCGGGGGCTGTCACCGGGCTTTCCTTAAGGTGGGAGGGGCACGTCCCTGTGCCGAGGGCGAGGAAGCGCCCGCCCTGTGGAGGAAGTGGGGCTCTGGGGTGAAGGCATCTCACGGCCTAGCGTGTTCCTGCTCCCTCGACTCCACCTGATGGGGGAGGGGAAGCCTGGCGGGGTCTCAGGGGGCCCAGTCCTCAGCCAGCAGGTGATGCTGGAGGCCACCTCCACGGCGACATGCCCGTGCCGATTTGGGGTCTGTCTCTGTATCCTCATTCTTCCATCCCCAAACACTGTGAGATGCACAACAGTTTAAAAGCTGCCTTTATTGCAGAGAAGGGCAGGAAAGCCATCATATTACACGCAGGCGTTGATCAGAAGAGGCCCTCTGATTTCAGACGTGCTAACGTGGTCAATACGCAGCTTAGAGCTGAGTGACTAAGGTAAATGGAGGCTGGGTCCTCAGAGGGTTTCAGGTCTGCCCAGAGGGCTGCCCAGCGCATCCGGCCCAGCCCCCAGCCCCACCAAGCGGGGTGTGGCCGCCACATCTTCCCATCAGAGTTCCGGTTCCAAACGGGACGTCCGCTCTGCCCCCGGGAACCTCACTCATGCTCGCTAAAACACTACCGTGTGCCCACATTTTTCCTATTTTACACGTGAGGAGCCTGAGGTTCGGGGCAGCGGGAGAGCGCACACAGGGTTGCTGTGGCAACTTTGGACTCTAACCCTGGTGCTGCCAGCCCTCCCGTGCCCTCACACACTTGTCTCTCCCATCCTGGGTGAAAAAGAGGATCCTTCCGACTCTACTAGGGCAGAGTTGAGTAGTTGGGACAGAGCCGGTGTTGCCAGCTAAACCTAAAATATTTTGTGGAAGAGGAAACAGCTTCAGAGAGGTTGAGCAACTTGTCCAGAGTCACACAGTAAATGGCGGAAGCTGAGACTTAAGTTCTGACCAGAACAGACTTCAGTCTAGGTCAGGGGTCAGCAAACAATGGCCTACTGCCTGTTTTCGTAGATGGACTTTTATGGGAACGCAGCCGTGCTCATTCACTCGTACGTTGTCTGTGGCTCCTTTGGGGCTACAGCGGCAGAGCTGAGTCGTCCGTGACACTGACTGTGTGCCCACAAGGGCGAAAATGGTACTTTCTGGCCTTTTATGGAAGAAGTTTGCTGATCCCTGACGGAGACAAATACATTTCAAAACAGTGGCTGGAGCAGTCGCGTGAACAGACCGGGGACCCCGACGGTGGCCAGATAGCCGCTTGTTAGTCTGGGTTAAACGTACCAGATGGAATCTACTGCAGGTATTTGAGGCTTTCGTACAGGGAAGTTGGGATCTTGAGAAATTGCCGGAGGGCAGGGAGAGCGCTCTCGGCCCGGCCCGTGGAGTCCCAGCTTCCTGCAGAAGGTGCACGCTTTCTCCTGTCTCCTGGCACAGACAGGCCCCTCTGCTGGACGGCCTCCACCCCACCCGTTGTCATGCTTCCAGCTGCTCATCCCTATCAGATTTCAGCCCGACCTCCTCTGCAAGCCCTGCTGGCTCCTCACGGGGCCTGGGTGCCCAGTTTCTATGCTTACCTGGAAAGTAGCCATCACCTCCCTGCCGTGCTACGTTGTCTATTTACTCCTCCGGCCCTGTGACCTACTGCGTCTTCCAAAGGCGGCTGCGGCAATATTCCCATCCCACATGTGACCTTGACACTCTTCCCATCAACAGGTGGACCTGCGTCCCCACCCCTTGAAACTCAGCAGGTGTCGGTGACTGTTTTGGCCATCAGAGGATGCAGAAGCGATGCTCTGTGACTTCAGAAGGGAGGTCATAAAAGGTGAGGCACCTTCCCTTTTGCTCTTGAAGCTCTTGGCAGCCGTGCTGCGAGAGAACCCAGACTCCCACGTGGGGGAGACCACACGAGAGGACCTGCGGCCTCAGGAAGAGAGGACGCGCACCATCTGTCTGCAAGCATATGGGCACCTTGGGCCACAGCCATCTGCTGAGCCCTCCTGAGATCCTGATCGCAGGACCCCTGGGAGATAGCCTTGGTTGCACCGTGTCCTCCAGAAAAAGAGATGTTGGGGTCCTAACCCCCAGTGCCTCAGAACGGGACCTTATTCAGTGATAGGGTTTTTATAGAAGTAATCAAGGTAAAATGCGGCCATTAGGGTGGGATCGAATCCAATATGACTGGTGTCCCTGTAGGAAGAGGAATGTTGGACACAGAGACACAGGGAAATGGTGAAGGAACAGATCACACTGCTGCTTCTACAAGACAAGGGATGCCAGAGGTCGCCAGTAACCGCTAGAAGGTCGGAAAGAGGCCTGGGACAGATTCTCCCTCAGAATTCTCAGAAGGAACCAGCCTGCTGACACCCTGATCTCAGACTTTCGGCCTCCATAACTTGAGGCAATACATTTCTGTTGTTTAAGTTGCCCCGAGTGTGTTCCTTTGTTATGGCAGCCCTAGCAAATGAGTACGGGAGATAAAATGATTGTTGTTTTCCCTCGTTTCAGCCAACACCAAGTTCTGGGCTTGTTGGTTACACTAGCCCAAGTATTCCAGTGCTAGCTAGCTGGAATATTCTCCCACGGAAGTGGGGTCTCCTTGAAGGCAGGAATCCCTGGCCATGGGATATACTTAGGAAAGGAGCAACGATTGGATGATTGGCTGCCGTTGCCCTCACACAAAGTCCCTGGGCAGCCCCAGGGACTATTCAAGGTCCGTCCTCCAGAGAATAGAGATCTGGGCACGGCGAGCCCAGGCGACAAACTGAGAAACGCTGTGAGCTCCCATCGCCCGCCTGGGAACCGTAGCGAAAACCCCCATGGTGATGCATTTCCTGAGAGAGCCCTTGCCTGGGAAAACAGGAAGGTTAGTGCCTATGCGTTTTTATGGGCGCCCAGTGTAAGATTTTGGAGGACGGAGGATGGGTGGGCGAACAATGCGCGTGAGCTGTTAAAAAGCCAGCGGGAAGGCACGTGCTTCTGCATTCAAGTGGGACACGCGGTGACGATAAAAGACGACCCAGCTCTGGGCTCTGCACCGTGTCCTGCACAGTGGAGGGATTCCTTCCTTTTAAATTTTTTGAAAAGTAAAGTGTTAAGGTTGAGAGTTGATATTCGCGCTTTCTTGAAAGGTCTCTAGGCGTATATAACACATATTTGCCTGAGGGAATTAGCTGTCATGTAAAGGGAGCCTTAAGGATACGGAGTTAGAAGACTGGAGACACAGCTTCCCCGCGGCCATCAGCTCCTGAGGGGCTGAGCCGGGTTTTGAGCACAGACCCGCCAACCCCAGAGCCACGATCTTAACCACTGAGCCGTACACAGCGGCGCGACAGCATCGCACGGGGTACCCCTGATGCTGGACAATTAGGAAGAGCAGCCGGTGGGTGCCTGCCGGTCGATGGGCTTCAGCCGAGCATGCGGGTCGCCCGGGGGCTGGGAGCGCCGCCCGTCCAAACATCCCCCTCCCGTCCATTTGACAGCGCTGGTTTTATTTCCTTCATTCAGTATCTTGAAGCCACATAAGGAAACTTATACTGTGTTAGTAGCCCCTAAACTTAGACATGGTAATGGACTCCTGACTCTGCTGCCTCTGAAAGCCAGCCTTTTATTTCAACTTTCGTTTCCTTACATTCTCTGTAGATGCCCTTACAATTTTTTGATGAACGCACGTGCTTTTCTCGCTTGTTAAATTATAAGCCTTGCCTTCTTTTTTTTATTTTCTATGTTAAAGGCCAGGTAATGTCTCAGCAGGTTGATAACGTAACACTTCTGATGCTGGACTTTTATAAGGTTTCTCATTTTTCTCTATTCTATAGCTGCGGCACAAACATTTCCACACAAACCTTTTTCTCTTCTCATTCGCTTATTTCCTTGGGATAAATTTCTAGAAGTGAGATTTTTACTAAATCAAAGAACGGGACTCTTTTCTCTAGTTCTTAATACCTATTTTAAAATCATTTCCCAAAGGCCTGGAAGAATCTACACCCCCACTGGTGACGTGGCAGACTCCAGATTCACTAGGCGTTGGCAGCTCTGAGCATGACTGTCGTCTGAAACCGTGGTGAATTTCACAGGTGTAAAAGGCCTAAAAATCTGCCCTCAGGACCCGTATCTGAGCAAGGAAGTTGTATTTTTTTTTTTTTGCTTGCTTCGGGGAGGAGCTCAGGCAGTACATGGTAGCCTTGCGTCCTCATCTCTCTCGTTTAAACCACACCAGCCTGTTGGTTAAACTCATTCTCTTTACTTGTATTTATTTATTTATTTTTCTGTGCAAGAAATGCTTTTCTTCAGCTCAACAGAACATGGAAGTCTGAAAAAACCCCTACCTTCTGCAGAGGATGTGAGCTGGCTTGCGGCCAGCGGCTGGGCTGCTCCCTTGTAAATACCTCCCTTTCCCGTCAGGGCCCGGAGATAAGCCGTCCGGGATTCTGCCTGGACGGCCAGTACCCTTCCATCTGCTGAAGAGGGAGGCCCCGGACTAGCCGTGGGTTCAGGCCCCCCGGGCCCCCGGAGGCAGCTCCAGTGAAAGGATGTCTGTCTGTCGCCAGGCCCAGCGTGGAATGTTCCGTCAATGTTGCCCAAGGAGAATCTTTCACATTTTCTTTCATTTTCCAAACCACGGGCAGGGTGAGTTCTGGTGAAGTCCTGCGCTAGCTGGTGCCCGGCCCCGTCCACTCTCTCCTTCTCCTGCCCGGCCTCCCCGCCAAAGCCCTAGGCCCCGAGCCCGCTGCCCCAGGGCCGCCCTGCGATGCCGGGTCTCTGGCTCGTCGTGTGCGCCGTCGCCTGGGTGACAGCCGGGCGGATGCGGGGGCGTCCAGCCTGCTCACCCCCAGGAGACAGGCTCCCTGGTGTCCGTCGTCAGAGACTGGGCACGGGCAGCATACCTCTGCTCTGCCCTCCACAGCCTGCCGGCCCCTCGAGTGGGTACGATCCCAGTGCACGTGGGGACGGGGGTTCAGGACCCGAGGCCAAGGACATGCGTGCTTTGTGTGGGTCACCGTGCAGGGAGGCGCAGAGTCGGGGTGCGCCTCAAAGCCATGAACAGAAGGAGGGGTGGAGCTGGAAGTGCGCCAGCTCCCCGAAAGGAGCGTGAGGGCGAGACGGTGTGTGCAGGTGTGTGCGAGCGCGTGCGTGGCCCACCTCAGCTCAGTGCGTTCCCCACTGCCCGCACCTCTCTTTCTCCCCGGCTACTTCCCTCACTCAGTGGCCACCGCCTTCCCCCTGTCACCAGCTGCCCCGGCCTCCGTGTCCCCGCAGGGCCTCTGCGCTCCTGCCCCTCGGGCAGCGCTCTCCTCCAGGTCGCCGCCCCTGGCTGCCTTCCGCCCTGGAACCCCGCCCGGCCACGAGGTGGGCGCTCAGGACACACATGTTGAGTGAAAAGTGACTTGTTTATTTTTTAATTAATTAATTATGCTTTTAACCTTCAGTTCCACTGCCCGTTGACTCGGGAGGCATTTGTCATTAGAAGATCTCAGGGCTAACTTTTCAACCCACCCGAGGGGGGTTGGAAGTGAATCTCTCACTTGAAGCCCCGGCCCCAGCCGTTCCGGGTGCTCAGCTGGGCTCAGCGGCTGACCTGGGCCTGTTTCTGCCTTAACGTGGATGTTTTCACAACAGGCTCGGCCTGGGGAGGGGGCGGGGCTGTTCTTGCCATTTGGGGGAAAAACGTGTGTTACAACATCCTAGGGAGCCTCTGCCTTCCCGTCGTCGCCGAGACTGTGCCCCCGACCTGACTATCCCCAGACTGGGAGATGGAATGCAGGCTCGTTGGGCCTTGGCTGTCTCAGCTCAAGGAGTTAGGCCTCTGAGTGTTGCCTCCAGCCCTTGGTGGCGGCTCTGAAATCCTGACACAGGGTTTGAACAAAAGAGGCCCTGGGAGGTCTCTGCAGAGGAAGGAAAGTCGTATTCAGACGAGCCACCCTTGACGTTCAAAGTGACTGGACAAGGGGGAGTGCCGGGAGACATGGCCGGACGGCCGTCCTTCCTGAAGAGTCAGGCTGCTCCAGCTGCCCCGCCCCGCCCAGGCTGCCCTGGGGAAGCAGCTCTGCTCCGTCCGCTGTGCCTGGCCACATTACCAGTCCCTAGGGGCCTCCACGCGGGAATGTCCAGATTACTCCTCTAGCAGACGAAAAGGGGCTTTCGTCCTGTCTGCAAGGCCAGTGACCATCCATCATTTGCACAGTCAGCAACCTGTGCTACCGGGCCGAGCAGGCCTTCCGGTGATGAGAGGGCATGAGGAGACAGCGTAGCTAGCCCTGGCTATCACCCTCAACATCTGGCGCTCCCCAGGCTCTGTGAAGCCCAACTTGCAAGAGCATCTCCAGGGCTTCTCAGCTGGGGAGCACGTCTGTGTTCAGCAGTGTCTGGAGTTAGTGTATTTGATTGACAATATTAAACCAGGATAGATAAGGGCAGGGATGTAAAAGATACTTTCAGTGAAATAGCTACAAGAAATGTCCAACATGATGCTCCGGGCATCGGCCACAGATTAGGCTCCGAGTTCTCTCGTTCCCAGCTCCGCCCCCCCCCCGCCCCCGCACGAAAGTCAGAGGGAAATAGAATGATATTGAAATTTGCAGCACTCAAAGTAAAAACAAAGCCATCACTCAGAGGATTAAAGCTATTTCTGATACCTAGAAATTTCTCCCTTCTATACCTAGCTCGTAGAGATTTTTGTCATGAAAGAGTGTTGAAGTTCGTCAAACACCTTTTCTGCATCTATTGAGGTGACTGTGTGTTTATCCTTCATTCTGTTAATGTGGTGTATTATATTAATTGATTTGCACGTGTCGAACCATCCTTGCATCCCAGGGGTATATCCCACTTGGTCATCGTGTATGATTCTTCTAATGTGCCGTTGAATTTAGTTTGATAATATTTTGTTGAGTATTTTTACATTTATGTTCATCCAGGCTATTGGCTTATAATTTTCTTTTCTTGTAGTATCCTTATCTGGCTTTGGTATCAGGGTAGTGATGGCCTTGTAAAATGAGTTTGGTAGTATTTTCTCTTCTTCAGGAATGTACTTCAGCATAAGAAAGGCCATATGTGAAAAGCCCACAGTTAACATCATACTCAGTGGTGAAAAACTGAAAGCATTTCCTATAAGATCAGGAGTAAGGCAAGGATGCCCACTCTTGCCGTTTCTATATAGTACTGGAAACCCTAGCTAGAGCAATTAGGCAAGAAAAAGATATAAAAGGCATCCAAATAGGAAAGAAAGAAGTAAAGTGTCTATCTGTAGATGACATGATCTTGTATGGAGAAAACTCTAAACACTCCACACATACACACACACACACACAAACTAATAAACAAATTCAGTACAGTTGTGGGATACAAAATCAACATATAAAATCAGTTGCATTTCTATACACTACCAATGAACTCTCCAAAGAGGAAATTAAGAAAACAATCTCATTCTCAACAGAATCAAAATAGAATAAAATACTTAGGAATAAGCTTAACCAATGAAGTAAAAGACTTGTACACTGAAAACTGTAAAACGGTAATGAAAGAAATTAAAGAAGATACAAATTAGTGGACAGGTATCTCATGTACCTGGATTGGAAGAATTAATATTGTTAACGTGTTCATACTACCCAAGGTGACCTACAGATTCAGGGCAGTCCCTTTCATAGGTCTAAAGACTTTCTTCACAGAAATAGAAAAAACAACTCTCACATTCTTAAGAAACCACAAAAGACCCTGAATAGCCAAAGCAATCTTCAGCAAGAACAAAAGCTGGAGGTGTCACACTTGCTGACTTCAAACTATCTTGCAAAGCTACAGTAAAAGATGACAAGTGTTGGCAAGAATGTATAAAAAAGGAAACTCTTGTATAGCGTTGGTGGGAATGTAAATTTGTACCACCATGATGGAAGACAGTACAGAGGTTCCTCGGAAAGTTAAAAATAGAAGTTCTATTTTTAGTTCTATGATCTAGCCGTCCCTTTTCTGGATATTTATCGGAAGGAATTGAAATCAGGATCTCTAAGGGATATCTGCACTCCCGTGTTCATTGCAGCGTATTCACAGTGGCCAAGCTGTGGAAACAGTCTAAGTGTCCACCGACGGATGAATGGATAAAGAGAACATGGTGGATATACAATGGAATATTATTCATCCTTAAAAAAGAAGTAAACCCTGCCATTTGTGAAACACGGGTAGACCTGGAAGATGTTATGTGAAGAGAAATAAGCTAGACACGGAAAGACGAATACTGCATGATGTCACTCATGTGTGGAATCTAACAAAGTCAAACTCAGAGAAACACAGTGTAGAATGGTGGTCGCCAGGGCCTGGCGGAGGGGGAGGGGGGTTGCCATGCAGCAGGTATAAAGTTTCAGGGATCCGAGGTGGCAAATTCTAGGGATGCCGTACAACACGGTACCCCCAGTTAACGATGCTGTATTGTGCGCTTAAAAATTCGGTAAGGGAGGGCTTCCCTGGTGGCGCAGTGGTTGGGAGTCCGCCTGCCGATGCAGGGGACGCGGGTTCGCGCCCCGGTCCGGGAGGATCCCACGTGTCGCGGAGCGGCTGGGCCCGTGAGCCATGGCCGCTGAGCCTGCGCGTCCGGAGCCTGTGCTCCGCAACGGGAGAGGCCCGCGTACCGCAAAAACAAACAAACAAACAAACAAATTTGGTAAGGGAGTAGATCTCACGTGTTCTTACCCCAATTAAAAAAAAAAAAAGAAAGAAATTTCACCCATGGGATTTTTTTTAAGATGATAAAAAACTGAAGTTTGAAATGTCAACAATAGGGGTGTGGTTAGGGAAATTAAGTTAAAGCAACCTGATGAATTATCATGAGGCTTTTGAACTATTACTATTAAGATTTAAATGATGTTTGTATACTAGTGCAAAGAAAGATAAGTAAAGTGTGTGGATACCGGGATGACAGCATTAAAAAAAAACACATGAAGATAAAGACCACATTTTGCACTTTTTCAAAATCGTCTTAGCCGTTTGTGGAAGTTTATTCTTCCACGTGAATTTTAGAAAACACTTGTCAAAGATGCCGCGGGCACCTTGACGTCTGCCTCACGGGGCGCAGGGTTAATCTGAGGGGACGCAGCCCCACAGGCTCAGTCACCCCCCCACGCACAGGGGACTCTCTTCCTTTGTTCAGGCCTTCCTTCCCATCTTAGTAAAGCTTTCAGTTTCTCCATGAAAGTTCTGCACTTTTTTTCCAAGGGGACTCCCGGATGCTTGGTAATTCCTGAGATGGCATCTTATGTTGGACTTTGCGTGCGTCTTGTCACTGCTCTTTGCCTCCCTCCAGGACGGCTGTGGACCTGTGTACGCTGAGCTCACGCACAGCTCCACTTGGCCGTGGGTCTCCGCTCATCCTTCTAGAATAGCTTTATGTCTGCACAGACGTAAAAGATGGGTGTTGGCCCGCCCCCAACCCCCTGGGCGGCTCGTCGGAGTAGGAGCCCCGGAAGCAGCCCTTGGCTAGTGGTGGACAGAGTCGGGGGGTCGCGGGCCCAGCCCTGCCGTCTTTCAGCTGGATTAACTCCGAGGCACATTCTGCAAGCCTTCCGGAGGTCTCCAGCAGGGTGGAGCTCCAGGTGCACACAGGGTGCCTCTCCTTTCCTGCCTTATCTCTCCGCCCTCCTCTGGTGATTTCCCAGGACCATTTTCCAAATGCAGCGTTTTCATTCCTTGCCTCGGTGTGCTTTGTGGGGAGCCCAGCTGAATTGCTGCCCTCGTGGACACCCTGCTAGGCAGTGAGCCGAGGGCGCGGGGGCAGCGTCAGCGTCTCCTGCTCCGTATTGTGTTCCCAGGGCCCAGCACAGTGCTCGGCCCGCATCTAATGCTTGACTAATTATGTGGTCACTGGATGGATGGATGGGTGGACGGATGGATGGATGGGTGGATGGATGGGTGGACGGATGGGTGGATGGGTGGACGGATGGGTGGATGGGCTGGGGGGGTGGATGGATGGGTGGGTGGATGGATGGGTGGGTGGGTGGGTGGGTGGATGGATGGGTGGGTGGGTGGGTGGGTGGATGGGTGGGTAGATGGGTGGGTGGGTGGGTGGGTGGATGGATGGATGGGTGGGTGGGTAGATGGATGGGTGGGTGGGTGGGTGGATGGAAGGAAGGAAGGATGGCTGACGGATGGAGCATGGATGGATGGACGGATGCTGTGGACGAGGCGGGGAGAACCTGGGTCTCCTTAGACCATGTTCAGTCGGGGGCCGACGGCACTGTGTGGTAGTGTTTTGCACCCCCACCCTGCCGACATTCCACACCCTTCTCTGAAAACGTTTCTCTGTTCCAAAGACAATTGTTCTTGCCCCACCCTTCCCAGGAGTCAGCACACTAGGTCTTCATCCTTCTAAGGACCTTGTTGTGGGAAACGAGCAAAACAGAAAACCACAGAGCCAAGCTGAGGTGCCTATTACGGGCTTCCCGCTTGGCTCAGAGAGCAGGCTGGAGGCAGGCCTATCACCTGGTGGCTCAGACCCAAGTGCCCGACAGGGTGCACTGTGCGGGGCGTCCAGGCAGGGAGGCGGGGGGGGGGGAGGGGGCGGTGGCCCCCGGCACTTCAGGAAGGGCTCCCGCCCCTGCCTCTGCCCCCTGCCTGCCAGCTCAGACCCCAGCCTCTGTCCCAGGGAGCTGTGCTGCCGGCACCTCCAGTGCAAACTCAGCTGGAACCGGCAGAGCTCCCTGGGCAGGGCAAGGCGGCGCAGCGGTTTACATCATCGAGTGATAGTTTAATGAGAGGGGAGGGGAGTCAGTGTGTGGCCACGGGTTTTTGAAGCTCGGAAGTGAGTTAAGATCTTTGGAGGGACAAAGACAGAGTCTGGGCAGCGACAGGGTGAGTTAGTAAATGTTGATAGCCTTGCAACTGGCCAAAGAGGGAATCCGAACAGTGAGAATAGCAGCTAATGTTTGAGGGTTTACCGTGTGCCGACGACATGAGGTAGCTCATCTGACAACTTAGTTAGAATCTACTCAACACCCGTGCCGGGTGGGTTCCATGACTAGCCCTCTTTTATAAATGAGGACCTGAGGCACAGAGAGGTTCAGTCACTCGCCCTGCGTCACACAGCTAGTTAGAGGAACCGGTTCCAACTCTGTCTATGACCTTTGCCGCAGCACTATCGTTTCTCTGCCTGATGTCCGCGAGACTCAGTGCCATATCATTGGATGTGCCTGATTTATCTCTTTGATCATTGCCTTCACTAAAACAACCATTTGCTCTCCCCCTGGAAGAGACAGCCAAGGGCTGTGAAGACACTTGTCTGTCCCCAGTGCCTTCGAAAGGGCATAGGAGATTGGGAGGCTGGAGGACTCACCACCGGGACTCCGGTGAACTGAGTGGTACCTCAGGCAGGTCCCTGGTCCTCTCTGAATTTCAGTCTCTTCATCTGTCAAGTGGAGGAAGGCGTGCTTTGTGATGGCAAGAGGTCTTTTTAGCGCTAAAATTACAGAGCGCCTCCCCGCATTTGCTCACCGTGCGAACTTCTAAATGCTGCAGACGCTCGTGCCTCACTTTCTGCAGCATTCCAGTTTTAATACTAATTGTATTTTCTCTGTGAAGATTCAATGGGACAGTGCATAGCAGTGTACTTCATGCAAAGTCTGTAGATCATGAAGATGGTCTTCCCGCTGAAACACAAAAGCCACGTATCTTAGAGGCTCAGCCCGTGGAAGTTTATATCGTGCTCACACGGCAGTCCAACACCGACTCTCCTGGTCGGGCGTCTCTCCTGGGAAGGGTCCTCCTTCCCCCTCCTGGGTCTGCCTCCTCTTGGCCCTTGGAGGCCTCCCCGTTCAGCAGGTGGATGAAAAAGAAAGGAGAAGGTTGCGGATTCACGTTTCATGGGTCTGACCTGGAGTGGTCGCCGTCGCTGCCCTCACACTCGGTTGCCCGCAGCTGCACAGGAGGCTGGGGAGTGTGGATGGCTGTGTGCCCTGGAGGAAAGGGGAATGATTTCCAGGACACTTCATCCGTTTCTGCCAGAGAAACAGTCTTCATGATCACTGATAGCTATCATTTCGTGGAAGGAAAGAAAAGACCCCTTGTGGGGAAGTCTCAAGATAATCACCGTTTCGATATGTGCGCAGGTGTGTGCGTGAGTGTGTGTTCCCCAGAAAAGAAAACCCGAGGCAAGGCTTACAGGCTACTACTTAGGAGGTGCAAGCCCAGGAAGCGGAAGTGAGGGCAAGGAGAGCCAATGGCAAGGGCCAGTCCGGACTGACCAGCACTCGGTATTAAGAGCAAGTGATCACCCAGTTTTATAGGACCATCTTCCTAAAGTCCATATAAACAGTTGCTTCTCAGGACAGTGCATCCGAGGAGGAGGCAGGAGGGATGTTTACCCACTGGCTTCTGCTGCTCATTGGCCATTGATTCATCCCAAGAGGCATGAACTCTCTCTGGATCACGGACAGGCTCTGGGCCAGTCCTACAGCATCTGTGGCCCCCGAGGCCATGGAAAATCCCCAGAGCGGGAGGTGGAGGTGCCCAGCAGGGACCTCCAGCAGGGCGCCCGCAGAGTCTGGTTGGAACCCGTGAAAAGGTACCTGGGACCGGTGTCACCTTTGTCAAGCTCACAGAAACCAGAATCGGAAGGCAGCAAGATCCAGAGACGCGTCGGCGCCCGGCGCCTGGTCAGCCCACCACAAGGTCCCCGCCGGAAGCCCAGCGCGCTTCTGCTTTGCACTGTATCTGACCTCTGGGGAGCCTGAGTGCTTGCTGGGAGAAAAAAGCCCGTGCACACATGATTCTCCGAGGCCAAGGCCCTGCCATCCTTCAGCGAAATGAGCCCTTCAAGCAATGTAAATACCTTGCGCGCTCTCCCGGAGGCCTCGCCGGGGCTCCTCATATCCCCCGGGACTGCCGAAGCTTTTCGCTTTCACGGAGTAATTTGTAAGGCGGCCTGACTCGCAGCCGGCTCCGTGGCCACTTGCTTGTGCTGTGCTCCCGGGCGGCTCAGAGAAAGCCCGGGCTGGCCTCCCTCGGCGCTCTGCAGACCCAGAACGTGGATGCCTGTGAACCTGAGAAGACTCGGTAGTGACAAAGCACCATCCTTTCGGGGGCCCAAGCCTGCCACCCCCGTGAACCCCGAGACGGCTCTGGGAGCCAGGAGAGTGCAGCGCTCCGGGAGCAAAGGCCCCGGCCTGGCGCCCACGGCTGCAGGTAACCAGCCGAGTGGCCGTGCGCGTGTCCGTCGGGCTGCTCTCCTCACCCCCGTCAGCAGCTTCCGAAGCCACTCTCACGAGGTCTGTGCAGTGGGTCCTGTCCCCTCGGCCCCCGCACCTCGTGCAGTGACTGTCCCCTCCCGCAGCCACACACCATTCTGCCCCCAGCGGGGCGCCCCCAGAGGTGCTCCGTAGCGTTGGCCAGTGTCACCCCAGCCGGGTTTCTCACTTCCTCTCGGCAGACCGCAGACATCACTGCCCAACCCCCAGCAGTCGGGTGGGACCCCGAGACGGGTTCTGGCCGAGGGATTTGGGAAGGATTGCCATGTGCCACGGCCAGCCTGGCCCTAGGAAGTCTGCTGTCCTCCATGATTTCTCTTCCCTGTCCATTGACTGGACACTGGGGTCCAGGGGTGACTCTGAGACCCTAGGAAATGGGTCCTGGGTTATGGAATGACCGCATGGAGCCCCCCACGCGCCCCACGTCCTGCACCGGACTGTGATGAGAGAGGAATCTGTGTCGGGCTAAGCTCCTGGAGTCCGCGGACGTTTGTTCCAGCAGTTGTTCCACTGACTGACACGTACTCAAGAAGTGAATCTAGGCTCGTGGAGTCTCTTTTCTCTATCTTGAAAATGGGGATAAGACACACATCTCAGCCACCAGCGTTGCTGTGAGCTCAGGCGGGGCAGCCGTCGTTCTGGGCTGCAGCCCCTCAGCACGTCTCAGGGGCTGCCTCACTGGGCATGGTCAGGGTCGGCCAAGGGCGCGTGGGTAAAGCCTCTGGAGAGCGCCCAGCAGCCCACAGCAGGCGTCTGTCCCCCGGGGGGTGGCGCTTGCTCATCACCACGCCCACCCCAGCCCCTCCCCCTGCCCCGCTGCCCCCTAGAGCCAAGCGCACCCGGGTTCCCTGGTTCTCTGTCTGGCTCGCCGTGGGGGTCAGCCGAGGGGGGTGGCAGGAGGTTGGGGGGCAGGCGAGAGGCGTCTTTATCCTCCCGGCCCTCCGCTGCGTGCGGCAGCCTGGCAGTATGTCCCCCTGTGCTCAAGCTGCTCTCCCCTGTGGCTCCGGGGCTCCGCCAGCCTGCGAACACCCCCCCCCCCCCCGCCCCGTATCCTCTCAGATCTGAGTGTGTCTGTGGCTTCCTGGAGTTGCTGGTCTCCCCCGCTCACACCTCTGGGAACAGCTCCTCCACTGCAAGCCTCTTCAGAGCCCCAGCCGAGGGTGCGAGCTCTGTCCCGGGGGGAACCAGGCTGTTGGCCCTGGTTGACGTCACTCAGGGTGCTTGGTGGGAGCAACACCCTCGCCCTGCCTGACCCGGCCGCAAAGGCATTTAGAAGGGGTAGCAGTGAGCTCGCAGAAGTTCCAGGAGGCTGTGAGATGTGGAAATGACAGCCTGGGAAATCAAATCCTGGAACCAGGCTGGCGGCACCATGCCGACCCCCGCGGAGCCTTGCCTCCGGACTAGAACGTCGGGTGCCAGGCATCTCAGGGACTGAACCTGTGTTACTTACGTGCCCCCGGGCCGTGAGCGCCAGGTCGTAAGCACAATCGCAGGGCGGTTTGGGCCCTGGGTGGGACACCTCCCACCGTCCTTTACTCTCCACTCTGCCCTCGGAGGCCGTAGCTCGTAGTACTCTCCACGGTATTAATCGGGCCCCCCTGCCCTTGCTTCTGGGTGAGTTCAGCCAACGGAAAGCCCCAGCGAGCGATCCGAAGGGCGAGGGGAGAGAAGGTGGGGTATCCGTGGGCCTCGCTCAGGCTCACAGACGCTTGTGTCCCTCTGGGAAAGGCCACAGCTGCCGACAGATGGGCCTCTGTGCCAGGGCCTCTGGCGACTCTTCTCGGCCAGCCCCTCGGTCCTAGAGGGGGTAGTGGGTCCTCGCACCCACCCGTTCATGCTGGTGCGCTGCACCGCCCTGTGTAGGTTCTTGTGTAGATCATCACCCTATTAAGCCCTTTTCAGGTCCCCACTTCAGAGGGACATTGGTTTCTTGCTGACAGTTTGCTAAAGAAGCTGAAAATAAATAAGCAAAGCAGCGGACAGGCCAGCAGGCCGTGCTGACGAAGGAAGCTCTCCTTTAGGTCTCTGGGATGTGTGGGAGTGTGGGCCCCACAAAAAGGATGTTTGAGTCCTAAACCCCCAGGACCTGTGAACGTGACTTTATTTGGAAATAGGGTCTAATTAAGGTGAGGTCACGCTAGGTTACGATGAGCCCTAATCCAATGACTTGTGTCCTCATAAGAAGAAGAAATTTGGACACAGACACACACACAGAGGAGACCTTTGTGTGATGACTCAGGCGGAGACTGGAGGGGTGCAGGACACGCCGGAGAGGCAGGAACAGAGTCTCTCCAAGTCCCAAGGAGGAGCCAGCCCTGCTGACTCTCCAGAGCTGGGAGAGCCTCCCCGGGGACTGCAGACGCCCGCTGTCCCCGTGTGAATGGGCCAGGCGCTCAGAGCGCCGCACCGTGTGGCCTGGTGAGTGTGGGCTCCGGAGACAGGTCTGCCAGGGAGCCCGGCTCTGTCTTGTGCTGACTGTGACCTTGGGCCCGTCTTCAGCCTCCTCTTATAGGGAGCCAGGAGAGGAATCACACTTACTCTAGGAGATGGCTTCGAGGAATACAAGACCTAGTGTGGGAGCCCTGAGCACGCCGCCGGCCACACAGCGAGCACACTCAGTAAAGCCCCAGGAGAACACACCCACTGGTGGTTTTGATCCAGCCCAGGGCGACGGGGATGACGAAGGCCTTCTTGGAGGATGCAGGGCCTGAACTGAGGCCTGGCGTGAAAGGAGGATGACAGCTGGAATCTGCTCAGAAACAAGCTGGAACAGGAGAGGAGCGTGCAGGAGCCTGGTAGACGTGAAGGAGCGACGCGCCGGGCTCCTCCCCAGGCCCTGGCTGTGTGACTTCAGGGTAATCGCTTGCCTTTCCTGGACTGTGGTCCCCCGGCCAGCTGGGGCTGTTAGGAGCACATCGGCCTGAAGGAGAAGGCCGACCAGGGTGGTCTCCTGAGACCCTGCTGTGGCGGGAACTGTTCATCGTCAGCAGTATCCATGCTCCACGTCTTCCCCAGTGCTCTGCTGCCCACGTGGTGCCCGGAATAAAGACTCACCTCCCAGCCTCTCTCGCAGCTCTGCGTGGCCGAAGGACTGAGTTCTGGCAGTGAGAAGTGAGAGGACGTGTCACATGGTACCTGTGGGAAATCTCCTTAAAAGAGAAGGGCGTGAACTGTTTGTCACGGCCAAGAGGAGCCTAAGGGGACGTGATGGCTAAGTGTAAAGTGTAAGGACCCCGGATGGAAGCCTAGGACAGAAGAAGGACGTTAGGGGAAAACTAGGGAAATCTGAATAAAGTATGGACTTTCACTAATGATAATGTATCAATATTGACTCGTTAATTATAACAAATGTGCCTTACTAATGTAAGATGTTAATAATATGGGAAACTGGGGGTAGAGGATATGGGGACTCTGTTATATTCACAATTTCTCTATAGATCTAAACATTGTTCTAAAAAATAAAGTCTGTTTGTAAAAAGAAGGAAGGCATAGACTTTCTCCTCTCCTTCTTCCATCCTGCTATCAGAAACTCGGATGTGATTGCCGGAGCTCAGGCTGCCATGAAATGAGGAGGAGGGCCACACCGTAGGGAGGCTGAAAGGAGTCTTGTCCCCTGTTAAACTCATGGAAGCACCGTGCTTCCAGGAAGCCCTGGAATACCCCTCATATCTTCTTTTATGCTGAAGGATCAAATATGGTGTGTTTGAGCCACCATCCATTACTTATCTTTGTTTGTTTCTTTTGTCTTACTCTCTGGAGGCTAATCCCAATGGAGACGTCGTCTATCTCTTTACATGACATCGGACCTCAACAAAATTCCTTTTGGGAAACTTTCCCATACAATGTGATCCTAGAAAACAAGTAGCATTTCTCTCCCTGTGTCCTCCCGAAGCTTTCTGGTTAAGCGTTTAGTGACGGGTCCACTAGACACTGATTCATGGCTCCCCGGGTGAACGGGACAAGACAAATACGTTCCATTCCAGCTCCTTAAAAAGCGGCCAGGCCAACTCGATGGCATTTTGGTACTTTTCCATTTGCTGGAGTTAAAATTTATGTCCTCTTCATCAGGATAACGCAAAGGGCAGCGTTCGGCGTTTTCGGTCCTCATGTTGGCAAGTGAAGCCGATGTGGCTTCAGCGGCGTACAGTAGAATGAAACACATATAATCAGTATAATGTGATTTACTCTCATCCCGCCGTCCCGACGTTTAAACAGATGTCAGATGAGTAGAGAACACAGCGGGAGGAACACATTAGGGTAAATTATTGCATCTGAAAAGAGGGAGTATCGTAAAAACGTTAAAAGAGAAAGTATTTATGATTCGAGTTGCTGGTAATTTTATCTCCCATTTGCCTCCTTGTGTGAGGTAATTAGAGCCTCTTCCGTGGGGAAAGCTGCTGGTTCCAACGGGCTTGGATGGGGTGGGACTGACAAATGTCCCCGCCTGCTGAGTTACCCTCCTCGGAGAACGCCACGCGTGCCCCTTGGGGAGTGTTCTCTGGTGTGGATGGGAAGAAGGGGCTGCGGGTTCTAGGAATGAGTCACTAGTGGTGGACACGTGGCACTGTGTTACAGAGGCATCGTCTCCCTGGATGCCAACTGTGCAAGGACCGTTGCACCCATCTTACCGGCGAAGAGACCCAGGCCCAAAGTGAGGTTCCGGCGGAGAAGCGGTGGGGCCTGCCTTGGGTTTCCGTCTTCTGGCTCCTGAGCCAGCCCTTCCCCTGCCTTCCACCCTGTTGGACATCAAGGGTCTCACCCAAGCCAAGTTGAAAGGGTCGGTCCTGTTGGCCTGCCGTTTTGGAAAATCCAGATTGCGCTGAGAACCAAAGGCAGCGGAGTAGAGATCCGCATTTCTCCAAGGGTAGTGGTCCTGCAGCCCCCTCACCTGGGGTGCTCAGTGCAATGCAGAGCCCCAAGCCATACCCGGATCTCCAAGCGGAGCACATCTGCAGGGTCACGGCAAAGAATCTGCGCTGTAACATCTGCCCAGAGAAACACCTGGTGAGCAAAGGTCTGAGACTCCGTGGCAGAAAGGTTAAGAATGCTGATTCTGGAGTTGGCGGCCACTACACATAGCAGAATGACACACACTGTCCCTTGGTGTGATTTAACTCCACCGTGGAGGCCTTGAGATGAGGTTTTCGTAGACGGGTTCAAACCCTGGCCTCGCCACTTACACCCGTGTGTAGTCTATCCAGGACTTTGTTTCCTCATCTGTGACACAGCAAGGTGAGCATCTATTTCGCAGGTTATTGTGAGACCAGAGGGCTCTTTGCTTCTTCCCCTGTCTTTGCACAGACAGTCTTCTCATGCATGGGAAAGGCACTGTCAATCTGGTTTTCCCAGAGAAACCTACACAGTGGAGCCTGTGTTCCTCAGGAAGGGGCTGGAGTCCCTTGTCCTTAGAAATGACCACAGACTCTTTAACCAAGTGTTCCCAGGTCCTAATCAAGCCCCGGGAGATATTTTGATCCACTCAGTGGGGCTTGCTGGTTGACAGCTAACCACAAGTGATCTCTCTAATTAGTAGTCTCAGTACATAAGCACTACTTCATGAGTACCCGCCCCCGTACATATTCCTGGACTCCAAGGCCTGCATGTATCATACATTTAAACACACGGAGCTACCATGCTCACCATCATCATTGCTATAGACTGAATATTTGTGTGCCGCCCCTGCCCCCAAATGCATACATTGAAACTTAATCCCCAGTGGGGTGGTTATTAGGAGGTGGGGCCTTTGGGGTGATTAGGTCATGAAGGTGGAGCTCTCCTGAGTGGGGTTAGTGCCCTTATAAAAGAGACTCAGGGGAGATGCCTTGCCTCTTCCACCGTGCGAGGGCACAGCAAGAAGATGTCCTTCTATGCACCAGGAAGTGGACTCAGCAGACACCAAGTCTGCCAGCACCTCGATCTTGGACTTCCCAGCCTCCAGAACTGTAAGAAAATGTCTGTAAGCCACCCAGTCTAAGGTATTCTGTCATAGCCATCCACATGTACTAGGATAAAATCATCATCAACACCACCATCATCGCCACCGTCATCCTCATAACCAACTCACGTCAACCTCCCAGGCGCCAAGCACTGTTCAGGTGATTACAGGCGTGCCTCATTTGACTGTTTCGCTTCATCGCGCATTGCAGGTATCTTGTGTACAGTGAAGGTTGTGGCAACCCTGAGTCAAGCAGATCTCTCAGCATCATCTTCCCAACAGCATCTGCTCGCTTCATGGCTCTGTATCGCAGTTTGGTAGTTCTCGCCATATCTCAAACTTTTTATTATTATTATTGAAATTAGTGTTATATTTGTCACGGTGATCTGTGATTAGTGATCTTTGATGTTACTTTGATGTTATAGCATTTTTTAACAGCAACGTGTTTTTAATTAAGGTATGTACATGATTTTTTATTAGATGTAATGCTCTTGCACGCTCAGCAGCCTACAGTGTAGGGTGAGCATAACTTTTTTATTGAAGCATAGTTGATTTACAATGCGATAGTGGTTTCAGGTGTCCGATATCACTTTTATATGCACTGGGAAATAAAAAAATTCCGTGTAAGTCACTTCACTGCAATATTTGCTTTATTGCGGCGATCTGGATCTGAACCCGCAGCATCTCCAAGGTGTGCGTGTACTTGCGTTAATTCAACACCACAACTTTATTATTAACTCACCACAACACCGTTCTTACAGTTGCACCCTCCCTCATTTTACAGAGGGAGAAACTGAGGCACAGAGAAGTTAAGAAATCTGCCCAAGAACCCCCACCTAGGAAGCCATGAAGCCTGACAGTTGGGCTTTAGGGCTTTTGCTGTTGACATTTACTCCAAATTGCTGTGCACTTGGAGGGTCCAAGAGAGAAAATTCCATTGCATTCCCAGCAGAACCTTTCAGGATGGTCAAATATACTCTGATTTTATTTTGTAGTTTAGAATTTTTATCTACATTTAAAGAATAAACTCCTCAAGTTATAGGGGAAGCAGCCCTTATAGGCAGAGGTGTGCGTGCTGAGTTGATGTGTGTGTGTGTGTGTGTGTGTGTGTGTGTGTGTGTGTGTGTGTCCGTCCGTGTCTGCTGGCTGGTGGTATTCAGGTTAGCCTGTCTGTGCCATAGGACTCGGACTGGTCCACATAGTCCACTGAGTCAGATGGGCTAGTGGCCGAGGGCATGGGTGTTGCTCTCCTGAGGAGGTCTGCGGGTGACCTTTTTGAGCAGCCTTGGAGAACACATTGATTATTTTAATTTTCCCCAACTTTGCAGCAAAAGTCTTGCCTGTGAAGTACCCTCCTTGCCTTAAAGGTGTGTTGAAAGCTGGCTTCTGCTCGCCAGCCTCAGTTCTGCCGCCTAAAATAATACTCCAGGATGCCGGTGAGGGAATAGTACACTTCCTGCGAGTGTTCGATTCACATTCTCCCAAAAATAACACGGAGACTGTTAACACCTGCACTTTCCAACGTTTCCTCGCTAACAACAGGGAGATTAATGGGTTCCATTCAGAACAGACCTCTCTGACCTCGTGTATGAAGTTGGGGAACTCAGGAAATTGCTTGCTAATCCAAATCTTGATAATCCCAGCATTCTGACATTCTTTTTTTCCCTCCCCCTCTGCAGCCCGAAAATGCCCCCATCTGAATGGAATCACAGCTTTCAAAGTTTCGATAAGATACTAAACAGATTATTCCCCACAAATAACATCTAACATGGTTTGTGTGGATTTGTTGAGTGGGGAGATCAAAAATGATGCAGTTTAACAGCATGAAAAGTGGTCTGATGAGCCCCAGAGAGCCGGCCCATTAGCAGAAAGAAGGAACTAAGAGGGAGGAGGAAAAAAATGAGAGGATGGAGGTCTCCCCGGGGCAGCTCTTCATCCTGTCACAAACATCCCAGGCAAAAGTGGGGATACACGCCTGGTTTCCACGTGTGTGAGGTGCCTCATGGGCCAACAGACCCCAGGTCACTCCATCCTCGGCCACATTGGTGTAACCTTCTACAGTAGGTGTTTGGAGGCCCATTTTACAGGTGAGGCAAATGAGGATACCCAGAGAGAGACTGGACTTGAACCCAAGTGGCCCAGCTTTCCTCCAGTCAGCTCTGAACTCCTGGAGGGATGGGCCAGGGCTTACCTAACTGCGCTTTTGCATTGCAGAGCCTACACCTGGCGCACAGTAGGTGCCCTTTAAAAGCACGTGGAGAGTCAAATGGCCTGCAGTGATCCCTCCTCCTCTCAGCTGACGAGATCTGTGGTCTCTGCGGTTTACCTGGGACTTAGCTCACCTTGCCTGTTACTTAACTCTCCTGGAGACACTTTGTAAACATTTCAGTTCGTGGCTGGGCAGTCGTATGCCCGAGGAAAACGTTCAGACGTTTAAAAGGGTTCGTGCAGGAAAGTAATCCTCCCGCCAGCGTCTTTCCCCAGGGTGTAGGCTTTCTTGCAGCTCAGAGGCCCTCCACCTCCAGACACATAGGTTTGCATTTCCCGGCCCCCCTGTGGCAAGTGCTGACCGAGGACTTGTGAGCAGAAGTGACGTATGTGACTTCTGCGCTGGAGCTCGTTGTCAGCTCGAGACCTCCAGAGCTCTCTTTGTGTTGGTGGGTACTCCATCGGCTTCCGTCCTTGAGCGATTTACGAGCAGAGAAGCCCTGTTGTCTATGACAATCTTGTATGGATGAAAAACAAGCCTCCATTATTTAAGGCACTTAGATTTAGGGTCCGTTTGTTACTGCCGCATACGCACGCCTCTCCTGACGATACACCCGGCCTCTCAGATCCCCTTGTGGAAGCACCCGCTCTTACCACAGTGTCCTTCCAGATGTAATCAGAACGTATACCAGAAAATCCATAATAGCATATGACACACGCTGTTCTCTCTCTTGTTTTTTTTTTTTTTCACATACTATATCTTGGAGATACTTCCATATCAGCATATAAATATCTGCCTCATTCTTTTTGAACAGGTAAAGCATATTCTACTCCAAGTATGTACCATAATTTATTTAAACAGCGCCCACTTGTTGGACATTTAGTTTCCAACCTTTTGCTACCCCGGTGCTGCAGTGAATAACCTTGTATACGGTTACATCTCAGGCCATTGTATCTCTAGAGCAAATGAGGCCCTCTGTTTCTTCATTTATAAAATGGAAATAATAATAGGACCTACCTAACGAGGTTGCTCTGTGTGGATCAGATGTCTTAGTACAAGTGAAGTGCTCTAGCCTGTAGCAAATGAATGAATAAATAAATATGGAAAAAAATTATTTTTATTATTGACTTTTGGGTAAATTAGTGAGCTCTAAATAGGCAAAACAAAGTTCCTAAGTGGAATCACATTCAGTGAAGGAAAGGACTGAAAATGCTAGTGTCATATTATTATCAAGACATGTACGTGATCATTAAATAAGCCACGTACAGCAGCATTTCCTTCATAGGTTCATCCACTTGTTCATTCTCTCATTTGACGGCCTTTATTTTCTGAGCATCTACTGCGTGTTACCCACCGTGCTGGCAACAGGAAATAGCAAGGTGAATCATACACAAAAGCACAAGCTGTTGTTGTCCCCACTTTACTTGAGCGTCAAAAATAAAATTAGCGTGATTTTGTGTATCCCCCAAGTTTCCTCAACATTGCTGCTTTATAGAGATGAGTGCAAGCGTCATGACAGGCAATTCAGCACATTTCGTCACCCCGGAAAGAAATCCTGTCCCCTTCAGCAACCATTTTCCTGTCTCCCTGTTCCCCCCAGCCCAGTCAACCACTCGTCTACTTTCAGCCTCTGTGGATTTGTCTGTCTTGGACGTTCCATACAAATGGAATCATACAATGTGGCATTTTGTGTCTGACTTCTTTCGCTCAGCGTCGTGTCTCCAAGATTCACCCACACTGTCGTGGATGTCAGTGCTGCATTCCTTTTTATGACTGAAAATACTCCATTGTGTGCATGGACCACACTTTATCCATTTCCCTTTTTCGATGGACACATGAGTCGTTTCCATTTTTTGGCTCTAGAGGATAATGCTGCTATAATCGTTTGGGTACAAGTGTTTGTGTGGGCGTATGTTTTCAGGTCTCTGAATGGAACTGCTGGGTCATATGGTGACTCTACAGTTCATTGTTTGAGGAACCACCAGATGATTTTCCAGCAGCTGGACCATTTTCCACTCCCACCAGCAGTAATACAAGCGTTCCACCTTCTCCACATCTTTGCTAACACTTGTTGTTATCTGACATTATTTTTTCTTCCTAATCTGTGCCTTTTCTTTTTATTTTCTTAACAATGTATTTCAAAGAGCAGAATTTTTGTTTTTTTAAACTTTTTATTTTATGTTGGAGTATAGTTGATTAACAATGTTGTGATAGTTTCAGGTGTACAGCAGAGTCATTTGGTTATACATATACATGTATCCATTCTTTTTCAAATTCTTTTCCCATTTAGGTTGTTACATAACATTTGAACAGAGTTCCCTGTGCTATACAGTAGGTCCTTATTGGTTATCCATTTTAAATATAGCAGTGTGTACACGTCAATCCCAAACTCCCTAACTATCCCTACCCCCTCCACCCTTCCCCCCAGTAGCCATAAGTTCATTCTCTAAGTCTGTGAGTCTGTTTCTGTTTTGTAAATAAGTTCATCTGTATCATTTCTTTTCAGTTTCGGCGTATAAGCCATATCGTACAATATTTCTCTTTGTCCAACTTACTTCACTCAGTATGACAATCTCTGGGTCCATCCACGTTGCTGCAAATGGCATTATTTCATTCTTTTTAATGGCTGAGTAATATTCCATTGTGTATCTGTACCACATCTTCTGTATCCATTCCTCTATCGATGGACACTTAGGTTGCTTCCATGGCTTTGCTGTTTCAAACAGTGCTGCAGTGAACATTGGGGTGCATGTATCCTCTGACTTTTTAGAACGCCTTCTCTTTCCTGCTCTAAATCCTGAGGGAAACAGTATGTAATTGAGGACAGAGCCTCATACTTAGAAAGCCTGCTCCTGACATAAGATTCCTGCCAGTTGTTTATATTTCTATAAGGTGTGACACTTTGCAAAGCACCTACAGATACAGAAACTCATGGAACCTTCCCAAGATCTCTGAGAGTCTGCTAAGGGAGGTGTCATCATTCCCATTTTACAGATGAGGAAACTGAGGCCCACGCAGGTTCTGTGAGCATCCGAAGTCCATATGGCAGGACCAGCAACCCAGGTTTTCTGACCCCCAGTCCAGGCGCCTCGCTGTTACACCCCCAGGGAGACCTGTTTGAGGCATTTCATCCAATCCACTGGCCAGGTCGACCAGTTGCTCCGTAATTAACTATTCAGAGGAAGTTGGAACAGCCTGCAGCTGCCATTTTAGATGCTGGCTTAATTAAAAGTTTGAAATTAGTTCTGAACAACTTGGTTGCAAAAGCGGGGTTGAGCTTTTTGTAGTGATTTCCAGCAGCGAGGGAAGAGGTCGTGCCACCGAGGCTCTATTGTTTAGCATCTCAGGGCCCCAGCTCGTCACAGGAAATCCACAGCAAGGTGAAGGCCGTGCTTGCCAAGTCTTTGAAAGCAGTTCCTCCTGCCAGAGAGTTCCTTACAGAAGCCACAGACCCAGACTTCCCGGGGCACTTTCTGCAGAACAAAGACAAAAAAAATTTTTTTTTTTGGACCAAACACGGCGCTGAGCTTGGTGATCTGCAGTGGAGGTGAAAACTCAAGTGATGCTTGGGGCTTTGGACACAAGCTGAGTAAAAGTGGAAACTGCAGGGATGCCCCTCAGGAGTGCTGGTCAATAGCATATGGCCCGTTGATGAGATACAATCCAGGCATCTACTGAAAAATTCTATATTAGAAGATGTTTATGGCCTGGAAAAATACTTACGGCATCTGAGGAGGTGAAACAAACAGGTTCCTATGTAGCAGAACGTCCCAGGCCGTTTGGCAATATCTGGAGACTTTCCCGGTTGTTCAGACTTGGGTGTGCTACTGGCGTGTGTGGGCAGCAGGGTGTCACCAGACATCCTGCAAGGCATAGGGCAACCCCTCGCAACACATAATTATGCAGCCCAAATGACGATCGTGCCAAGGTTGAGAAACCCTTCATATAAAATGCATCACATGATTTACGTTTTTATTGCATAAAAATGGTATATGTGATCAGAAGAATGTACACCAGACACACAGTTGATTTCTTACTGGATAAGGGAAAAGGTACATTATGTGAAATTTTTAGGCGCCTTTGTAGTTTCCAGTTTCTACACACCAAAGCCATATATTACTTTGCAATGAGTTAAAAAGTAAAGTAAAATGACACAATGACAGTGACAAATAGGGGAGCCCTATCGCTGAGAAGTTGCTCGTCTCCCGTTTCTCAAGCTCGGTCTAGTTGGGTCACGACCAGCCCATGGTTTGCATCTGAGTCATGTAATCTCTCCTCGCCTTGGTGTCCTCTTCTGAAAGCTGACTTTTCGTATTTGCATTTCGCTTCTTCCCTCTACCACTTCTCTTCCCTCTTCACATTCAATTTAGCAAACATCAGTTATGCTTCTGTAACAAGGAGACATTTCCAGGAACTGAGGACTCCAGGGATGAGGGAAGTCCATGCCAGGGGCCCAGAGTGAAGTATAATGTTAGCCACGGACTCCGGTCAGTGATGATGTGTCATTGCAGGGTCATCCGTTGTAACAGATGTACCACTCGGGTGGGCATGTTGATAATGAGGGAGGCTGTGCCCTCAGAGAGGGGCTCCCGTAAGCGCCGGAGAGCTGTGAGCAAGAGCCTCAGATCCCACATCTGCAAACCAAGCCTGACTGCAGTTGTTCATCTCAGGGGCTTGTTGGTGAGGGTTCGTGAACTAATGTGGGGAAATGTCTGCACGTAGTTGGTCCGCAACAAATGCTCTTTTATTTCCCTTAGGGATATCATACACTATTCCAAGAGAGTCCTTACATTCTCTGTTGTTTAATTCATGTACTCATTCATTCATTCATCCAATATTGTTAATTTGAATGCCGACCATGTGGCAGGTTGCTGACAGGTCAGCAGTGAGGAGACAGCATTTCTGTCTGACTCCTCACCTCTGATTGTGTGACAAATCGCGTCAAACTCGGTGGCCTAATGTGTACGGCCCCGGGCGTCCCCGGGAGTCCCGACCAGCAGGACAAATCCTTGTGAGTCCGAGGAGGAACCTGTGGGGGTTGAAAAAAAGGGGGAAGGGCAGGAGACGCGAAAGAATGGAGGCAAGACAGAATCCTGATCAAGCCTCAAACTTTTATTGCTGCGGTAGCTGTATTTATACACTGCAGAGAAAGGGGGGCGGGATTCAGAATGAGGGAAGTACTTGGCTAATCATCATTGGTGCTGCGTGCGCGGGCTTTCATTTTAGGCGCGAACTTCTATCTCATAAATCAGGAAGAGAAGCAGGGTGTCGGCCATCTTCTAATGGGGAAAACTTCTTGGCTCCCAACAGCCTAAAACGACAAACGCTTATTATCTCATCGTGTCTGAGGGTCAGGAACTTGGTGTTTTGTGGGGACGCAGTTGGAACGTGGCGAGGCTGCCGTCTCATCTGAAAGTTCAGCCGGGGCTGGGAGGAGCCGCTCCCTGGTGTGGCTGCTGGTGGGAGGCCCCGGTGCTTCACCTCGAGGGCCCCTCCATGGGCCATTGGAGCAGAGCAGCTGGCTCCCCCAGAGGGAATTAGCCAAGAGAGACCAAAATAGAAGGCGCAGTGTCTTTAATGACCAAGTCTTTGAAGTCACACCGTCATTTCCACTTATTCTACTTGTTAGAACTGAGTCACTAAGTCTGGCCTATACTCAAGGGGAGAGCATTTGGTTTCCACCTCTTAAAATGCCTGTAAGAGTCGCCCACGTTGAGAGTGCAGTTTGCTGAGTCTGGCGATGGTGTGCAGTCATGTAACCACTGCCAAGATCAAGACAGAGCATCTGTCACCCTCAGGGCTTCCTGAGCTCCTTCCCTGTTGGTTGACGGCCCTCCTCCCTGGCCCCGAGCAGCCTGCTACGTGTCCCTATTGATTCGTTTAGGCTGTTCAAGAACTTAACCCAAAGGAAACCAGACCACCTGCATTCTTCCACGTCTGACTTCTTTCACTCAGCGTAATATCTCGGAGGTTCATCTGTGTTGCCAGCACCACTGGTTTTATTTATTTTTATTTATTTATTTTCAATCGCATTGCATTGTATGGACGTACCACGATTGGTTTATCCATTTGCCTGTCGGTCCTCTCTTCTCATGATTGTTTGCTGTGATTTCTCTGTCTTCCTCTGTCCCTGTGTCAGTGTACAGCAGGTATTCCGTCACTGAACCATCCCCCTCTTGTTTTTCCACTTCCCTCAAGGGCTGGTTTAGGTGGGGCGGCACAGCCCAGGTGCATCTCTTCTGCCCAGTCTGTACTTCTTGAGATGTTTGGGACTTAAAAGGTGTATATTTCTCTTCTCTCAGCTGACGGAGAGGTGGGGGGAGGTACGGACTGAGTTGCTCCAGGGGTTTACCTGGGGGATGAATAAGTAGGCCCCTGCCCAGTAAAAGTTGCCACGTGTTGAAGTCAGGAGCTAATGCAAGGAGTCTCGTGCCCAGCAGCACCGTCCCTCCCAGAGCCCCGCCGGCATTTCCACCACCTGGGTTTGCAGAAGAGCTTTCAGCCTCTGTGTGGGAGGGAGGGACTGACATGGGCTGCCCAGATTTTGTCCTCAAGTCATGGACCTTGGTGGCCGCCTCCTGAGTCGAAGAAGTGGCCTTCATTCAGTGGTTCTCTCATAGCTGGCTGCACCTTTCAGTGGGCCATGGGTTCCCTGGGAAATAAGCCGTGAGACACGGAAGGTTTTTCTCGAGAGCTCTGACAATATGCCTGTGTTGGGCATTGGCAGGGGGGCGAAGCACTGCACGGGTTTGGGGGGCGTGGGCTGCACGGCTGTGGCCCCAGTGGCCTTGGGCCATCCTGGGAGGAGCTGTCCTGCACCCGAGGCTTGACCAGTCCCTCGATGTGGGCTGTTCCCTTCAGCTGAGGGCACGTTCTGGGAAGGCCTCAAGCTGTGAGCCACCGATAGCAGCTCCCCCGGCCCCCGGGGGAAGGAACGCTTGGGCGCAGGAGGAGACAGGGTTGCACATCCCACAGTAAAGCCCAGCTCAGTCACGGGGCCGTTAGGTAACATTTCATTGAAGCTGCCGCAACGGCAGATTTGAGAAGTTGCAGCAGAAACCACGTGACTAAGAAGCGTAAAATCTTTATTGCTATCTGGCCCTTTAAGGAAGAGTTTACCAATCCCTGATCTGTATCAATTTAGTGCATCAAGAAAAGCATTAAAAACAAACAAAAAAATGAACGGGGATAAAAAGGACCAAAGTGCACGGCCGTCGGGGAGCTTCAGTGTTGCCTCGTGAGCCTCTGCTTTGGGTTCTGAGTATAAAATGTCTGTCTTCGGTGGGCGAGGGCGTGTCACAGTCACAGAAGTCGGGAGGCCCTGCCGCGTGGTAATCGTTTCCCCCTCACCTCGTCACCTGCAGGGGGCCAGCGCCAGGTAAGTGCTCAGCGTTTCAGAAAGCCGGCTTTGAGTAGAGCATGAAGGAGGAGGGCGTCATGAATCCGTTTGGCACGTCCTAAACGTCCGTCTTGAGTAAACTGAGGGCCGAAAGCTGCAAGGTCTCAGCGGCGTAGCCGGGGCCCTTTGCCAGGCCGCGCCCCGGGAGCCGGCTTCACCCTTTTGGCTTCTGAGTAGTTTCTACTCAGTCTCAGTAGGGTCAGCACAGCCGTGGCTGCAGGGTGCGCTCGCTGGCTCCCCCATCTGGGCGAGCATCAGAGTCCCCCAGCGGGTGTGGTCGAAGGCATTTGGCTGGGCCCACGGCGGGGCAGGGGTTCTCACTCCGCGGGGCTGGGCTGGGGTCTGAGACGTCGAGTTTCTCACAGGCTCCCAGGAGAGGCAATGCTGCTGGCCGGGCACCCCTCTCTGAGAACCGCTGCTTTAGACCGTAGAATTCTAGAATGTCGGAAATCGTGATCTCGCCACGCCTCCCTCCCGACCTGAATTCTTACTTAGTCTATTTAACTAGACCCCTCTCTTGCCTTTTATGCATTTATTTTCAAAGGAAACTCTGTATCTCTACTGGAAATAGAAAACCAGTATCACTGCACAGAAATAGAAAGTAACCATGCAGATAGAAACTGAAAACGAAAACAGTTCAGTTCAGGCCAGTGGCCACCTCCGTCCTGCTCTCCCTTTGTTAGAAGGGGTGGCGTCGCGGGCCCAGTGTTTGCTGCTGGTCAGAGAGCTTCTGGGCACTGAATGGGGCTCCCTCCTAGGCTCAGTCACAAGGCGTGGAAGAAGCCCTCTCTTTTGGGGGAAGGAAATGGGTTTTTCAGTGTGTGGGTTGGTTTGATTCTGTGCTGTGATCGTGTGCTGCCTCATGTCAGCTGTGGGACCTGCCACACTTCGGCGAGCGCTGACCTCAGATGCGGCCACTCTGTATGTCCCCTTCAGGGCAGCTGTCACAGTCGGTAGTGGTCTCGTTGGTTTGCTTCTTTGCCTCCTGACTCTCTGCCTGGCCTGGAATGAACCCTTTGTTAGGGAAGCAGACACCCCTACCTGTTCCCAGAGGGCCTGGCCCTGGAGAAGCCCTGACCCAAGTGAATTAAAGCATCTCCCTTCTTAGGGGGGTGACTCTAAGGGGCTCATGGTGCTTCTCTTTGGGGGCATCCCTTTCCGCAGTGTTCCCAGTGTCCTCTAAGCCGGACCCCTGGAATCCTTGGGTTGCTCCAGTTTCTTTGTCGGCGGGAGGCCCTGGGCCCATCCGGGCACCTATTTCTGCATCCGACCATCTCCCCGCTGGACCACAAGCCCTCGCGCCATTCAGGCCCTGACAGGACAGAGACAGCACATTGGCCTGGGTAACTGCAGAGAGGTTGATAAGGGGCAGGGTCCACGGAAACTACCAAGTGCCCTGAGGCTAGAACCGGGGAGCCTTCCCCACCCCCAGCCATGGGGCGGGGGACAGGAAGTGGAGACAGGAACTGCAGGGGAGGGAGGGACGGGAAGGCTGTCTCAAGGATGCAGAAGCCTTTGGGGAGGGATGCAGCCACCTGTTCGCCCCGCAGGGAGGGAGCTAGGAC
Organism: Tursiops truncatus; assembly: GCF_011762595.2. Lineage (NCBI taxonomy): Eukaryota > Metazoa > Chordata > Mammalia > Artiodactyla > Delphinidae > Tursiops > Tursiops truncatus. The sequence goes on from NC_047052.1 coordinate 2,855,621, forward strand.
GGAGAATGTCAGACTTCACCCTCTTGCCTCCCTCAGCTCCCTCTCACTGGCCAAACCCAGCTGGAAGCCAGAGGCCCGAGGAGCTCACTGGCTCCCCAGAGCGGGACCAGGGCAAGGAGGCTGGGAGAGGGGACGAGATGAACAGAAAAAGAATGACCGACCCAGGCGGCAGACGGCATGCAGCGGGTACCCCGCCCACATCCCCCTCACCAGCCTGCGCCCCTTCTCTGCAGAAGTGCCCTTGGCCCAGTGGGAGCCCCTGGACTGGGAAGCTATGCGCCCGCCCAGCCCCAAGACCTGGGCCAACGACTGACTCGGGGTGGGGGGGGGGATCGCCTCTGGGATGCAGCCCACGCTCCGGAGAGACCAGCTTCTTGTCAGCTCCCTCCTCCTCTCGCTGCCCCACCTCCAGCACCCTAAGCCCCGGGGTGGCTGTGCACCTCACCTTTTCCAGTGTGATGGCAAGAAGGTCTTTAAACATCCTGAGCCCCAGTGACTTACCTGGAAAATGAGCAAAATGGATTTTTCCATTTTGAATGAGCGTGAGGGTCAAAGGGATAGTGTCTTAGAAACAGAGGTTACCCGTGTAATTCTACTGAGAGTCTCTGTGCAGAAGCACATGTACCCACAGGTCAGCAGTGGTTCCCGCTCGGCTGGGGCGTCGGTAGTGATTCTCATTTTCTTATTTTTACTTATTTGTATTTTCTAATTTTTCTTCACTTGTTTTATCGGCATTTTGGTTTTTTTCTTTGCGGTACGCGGGCCTCTCACCGTTGTGGCCTCTCCCGTTGTGGAGCACAGGCTCCGGATGCACAGGCTCAGCGGCCATGGCTCACGGGCCTAGCCGCTCTGCGGCATGTGGGATACCCACAGACCGGGGCACGAACCCGCGTCCCCTGCATCGGCAGGCGGACTCTCAACCACTGCGCCACCAGGGAAGCCCTCGGCATATTTTTTTTAACAAAATGTTCTATACCATTAAAAAGGAAGCATATCAGAACACACAAGTGGGAATGATGCTATGAGAGGGATAATAAATCAGGTCTAATTTTTAAAACAAGAAATAAATCATTTACAAATGAGGCCTAATTTAGAAAATGTGTAAATCGGGTCTGATGTATAAAGCAAGGAAGGAATCATTTGCGTATTTCAGCAATTCCGGAACTTCAACAATTCTTTCTAGGAAGTTCTTTGTGTCTTGCCCCACAGGGGATTCCAACTTGTCCGGGTGTCAGAAACCGTGGCTGAGAATATTGGATGGACAAGACAGGCCCTCCAGGAGGAGAAAGCAGGTGGGGGAAAGGCAGGCTAGTCCACATCCAAACTGGAAAAAATAATATTAACAACAGCAGCTCGAATTAATTTTCTGAGCTTTCGCTTTACGCCAGTCGTGGTTTCTAAATACTTTCCGTGGAATAACTGCTTTCACCAAAGAGCAACCCTCTGAAGAAGATACTCTTATGATCCCATTTTACAGAAAGGAAAACTAAGACTCAGAGAGGGGTAAGGAACCGGGTAGCTAGTGGCAGAGCCACGGCTGGGACTCAGGCCGCTGGCCCCAGAGACTGTGTCCTTTGCCGTCCCGCCATACCAGATGGCCCAGGAGCAAACCCTGGATCTGCTCTTGGGGAGAATGCCCAGCTCTCCACGGGACTTTTAAAGTCCCTGGGTCCCAAACTTGGACGTAGGTGCCTGCTTAACGAGCCCTGTACGCCGTGGAACTGGCCTCAAGGATTCTTGGAAGTGTGTACCATTTTCTGTCTTCTTTTCAAGCTATAAAAGTTCAGCTAATGGAAAGGGTGGACTCAAAGAATTAAAAACCCTACAGCCTCCGAGAAACTAACTAGCACTGCTGCCTTGCCTTCCTGACAGAGGTTCCTGGAGTTTGTAACATGTCACCTGGGTGTCAAACAGCACACGTCAAACCCCAGGGGCCTCAGCCAACTTGAACAGTCTGGGAGTAAAATCAAGGAAGAAGGAAGGGTGGAGAAGTGAAAGTCTGGGTTGGGGGCCATGATGAGGAGGACAGAGTGCAGATCAATCAGAACTGGCAAGAATCAGAAGAATTGATTCAGACCAGCCAGTACCAGGGTCTCTGCGAAGCAGTATTATAGATACAGTTTTTCCTTAATCTGTCCACAGACTGAATTAGGTGGGAAACATCATCTTCATGTTCCCATGGTACTGAGGGTGAAGAAACTGAGGCTCAGAGAGGCTGAGTAAGTCACTTAAGGTCGCACAGCCAGTGCGTCAGTTAGTATGGTTGAGGTTCTGCTAGAGTAAAAAAAAAAAGATAACCGACAAAGACCTACTGTACAGCACAGGGAGCTCTGCTCAATATTATGCGTAACCACCTAAATGGGAAAAGAATTTGAAAAAGAATAGATACATGTATATGTATAACTGAATCACTTTGCTGTACGCCTGAAACTAAAACAACATTGTTAATCAACTATACTCCAATATCAAATAAAATGTTAAAAAAAATAAACAAAAACCAACCCTCAAATCTCAGTGGCTTGAAAAGACAGAAGTTTGATTACTGCTCATGGCTCACGCTCCTTGTGGGTTGTTGGGACGCTGAGATCACTGAGGCACCCGGGCTGATGGATAAGCCACTTGCTCCACGCTTCTCTAAGGAGCGAGCATGTCTCAGCTGATGTGTGCGTAGAAGCATAACCCCACGGGCCTCAGCTCTGAGTAAAGCCTACCTCACTTGCCTTTGTATCAAGCCACTGATTGCACAGCAAACTTCCTCCCGCTGTAGAAAGAAAATCCGTTCAGGGTAAGAAGACAGTTCTCCAGGGGGTGAATTTCCAGTTCAGCCCATGGGTCAGTCAGGTTCAGGCTCAGCTGCTACAACAAATAGACCCCTGTGGACGTTGGCTCACAGCAGCGGGCCCTGTTTCTCTCTCAGGGGCGGGTAATCTAGGCTGCGGGACCCAGGTTCCTGCAGTCACCCTCCTTCTCTGTCACCTGCCGGGGAGCTTCTTGCCCCTAAGATGGAAGCTGACCCACCAGCACCACATCAGGGCTCCAGCCAGGGCGGGGAAGAGCGGATGTGAAGGAAGTGACGTGGATTGCACACCCTCCTGGTGAGAATGCAGTCACGTGACCTGCCCGGCCGAAGGGGAGGCAGGGAAGTGGAGTCTCCAGCTTGGTGGCCGTGTGTCCTCCCAAAGCTTTGGGAAGGGCTTTTATTACGAGAAGGAAGAAGGGAGGGAGCCCTGCCTCCCCCTCGTCTCTCCACCCAGCTCTCCCGTGGAACCTCTGACGCTGGTTTCTCATCCGCCTGGGTTTCTGTCCCAGGTTACTGCCTGGTGCGACATCTCCTGATCCTCTGCGCTACCGTCCTGCTCAGGGGGCTGTACCAAAGCAGTGCAGACTGGGGGGCTTCAAACAACAGGCTTTTATTTCCCACAGCTCTGGAGGCTGAAAATCCGAGATCAAGGCACTGGCTGGCTCAGTTCCTGGTGAGGACTCTTCCTGGCTTGAAGATGGCCACCTTCTTCCTGTGTCCTTACATGGTGCAGGGTGAACTCTCCTCCTCTCTACCCATGAAAGCCACTAATCCCATCACGAGGATCCCCCCCTTTGTGACCTCATCTAACCCTGATCACTTCGCAAAGGCCCCACCTGCAAATAGCATCGCGCATCGCAGTGAGGGTTAGGAGGTCACATCGGAATTAGTGGGGAGGGGGACACAATTCAGTCCATAGCAATGAGACTGTATGTCCTGCCTCCCTGCCCACGGAGCCCGGCTGTACCAGAGCCCTACAGACGCAGGACACCATGCTATTGTTCCTTACAGATTAGTTGCTATTTACATGATTGATTACATGGGCAAGAGAGAGGAATGGAAGCCAGCAACCCCGGGGACCAAATTCCACCCTGGTTGATGAATAAGCCTCCTTTGCAAGCCCAGCCCGGAGGAGCTGATGTATAGGAATGCAAATTTGTTATAAGCCAATGAACATCTCCTCGCCAGCTCCAGATATCTCGAGGGCTTCCCAGCCCCTTCCTACAACCCAGCCAAATGAAACACATGCATCCACTCGGTAAATGTGCGCCCAGACGTTCAAGGGTGCAAAAATAGAAAAGAAACCGAGCACGGCTGCTCTCACAGAGCCGCCTCGCCCTGGCAGCCGGGAACGCGGGGCTGAGGAAGCCCAGGGCTGTGTGAAATGGGATTCGTGGGCTCAACCTCCCACAAACCTGGCGAACCTATTTTGGGGGATAAATGGCTCCTCAGAAAAGTTCCACCCTTCTGTATAAATACGATTTCACACTCTACTCAAAACGCCCCGGGAAGTTGCAACAAAAAATGGGTGCTCAGATGAGCCCCCTCAATGAACGGGTCCTTGTGCCTTGCCAGCGGGCAGCTTGGAAAAATCACCTTGCTTGTCCTTTCCGGAGCTCCTCCCACCGAGCTGAACACATGCTCTCGCAGCCAAATGGCCGGTGCACTGGTCACCTTCCCTCCTTGGCTCGTGTCGCCGCAAATGCTTGCTGTCCTTGCTGCTCCAGGGTCCCTTCCTGTTTGTTTAAACCTTTGCCTGTCTTCCCAGCCCAACTCAAATGCCACCTCCTCCTGGAAGCCCACGGAGACCACCCGTCCAGCCCCATTTTCATCTCTTGCCCGTGTCTCACATGGTCCTCGCTCTCCCATCCCAGCCAGACTGCTTGACCAAAGCCCTCTGAACACACGGGAGAGGTACCTGGGCAGTGTCACATGACAACCACCATGCATGCAGCTGAGCTAATCTTTAGCTACGTTACCCCGGGCGAGTCACAAGCCTCTCTCTGTGCCTCAGTTTCCCCGCTGCTGACGAGTCTGTGGATGGGTGAGCCACTGAGGCCAGTGCCGGCCCGGGCTCATGGTGTCTGTGTGTCATCGCACAGCTGTGCTGCTCGGGCTGCCTCTCCTGCTCGTGTCCCGGGAGTGAGGGCCATGGGGGAGAACGAGGCGGAGGGTGAGGCGGACGGCCGAGGGGACTGGGGCCAGGCCTCACGGGGCTTGGGGTCTGGGTTAAGGACTTAAGATGTTACTCCAGGGGACTGGGCAGGGATTTGGGCCGGGCGGTGACGCGCTCAGAGCCACAGTTCGGAAGGTGCTGGTGGTGGTGGTGGTGGGTGTGGGCTCGGCCATGAGGACGGAGCACAGCGCTGAGTGCAGAGCGCCAGGCACCACCCCCTCACCCCGAGTCACCGCTCCCCACGCTGGAGCCCACTCCCCTGACGCCGAGCAGACCCTCCTCCCGCATCTGTTTTGTGCACAGGAACAGAAGGCCCTGCGTTCCGAGCACCCGGGAGGAACGCGGCTGGCTACCAGCCAGGAGGCAATGCCAGGCTCCATCTGGAGCATTCCTGGAAGCGAACTCTGTGCCGCTCCTGGCACACATAAGACAGGACCCTGACGTTCACTAGGCACACGTCCAAGAACTTGGGGAGTCTCTGAATTTGGGAATACCACCATCTCCAAGACCTGTAGCTTCAGCAAGGTCCTGGCGAGGAGAGACCAGGCAGGCAGTCCTGGCTTCTCAACCTGAGTGAGGCTGTGTGACTTTGGGCGAACTGCTTAACCTCTCTGGTCTTCTTCGTCTTAGTTTCTCCTCGAAGCAGACCCTGCAATGAGGATTTGAGTGAGGCGTTTATTTGGGAGGTGGTCGCAGGAAGAACACACAGGGAGTGGGGAGGGGAGACCAGGACGGAAGGAGACGATGCAGCAATGTTGTTAAGACAGTTACCAATGTGGGTCGTTGGAGCTCAAACCCACTGAGAAAACTCTAGGAGAAAAGGAGAACACGCACTTCAGAGGTGTCCAGGGCAGCGGGGGAGCTGAGGTATTCATACCCTCGTTTCCGTAATCGTCATTGGGAACTGTCTCTGCAGGAGGTTGGTTCCTTAGCTCCCACCTGCCTTATGGACTCAAAGCCAGCTCAGGACATTGACCCCAAGTCCCGGCAGGCAGGTGCTGGCTCCGGGGTCAGGTCAGGGTGAGGACTAAGGGTGGGGCACCCGCCACAAACAGAGTAAAGTGGGGTCATTGTCAGAATTAGTGTGAGGATGACACGATGTGTCAGGTGTTGGCAAGATGCTTGACACGGAGGGAAAAGTCAATAGATGTTAGCTCGTCCTAACTGTGAGAGTTTGGGGCACGTCGGGTGGGTGATTTTCCCTTACCTGGAAGGTGGGAGGAGAGAGGCAGGGTGTTCGTCCCCAGGGCTCTCCCCGCTGGGTCGCTGGGGGTTAGCTGCATCTGCTGCTGCTGGCTGACCCTCTGCAGACATTACCGTCTTGGGTTTTTAGTAACCCTGCCCACCCCCTCCAGGGCTGGGCTCTGCGCCATCCTGCGATTTCCCCGACACACTTTGTAAAGAGTCTTCTTTTGTTAAACTCTCCTGGACTGTCTCCAGCAGGGCCCTGACTGACCACTGACTCACCCATGCGTGGAGTGACCACTGGTCATTCTTAGCGGCCACCCAGCACCCCGTCTGTGTTCGGGGAGCCACCGTCTTTTTGTGTTTGAAGGGAGGAGGCCGGAATTCCAGGCAGCCGGGATGTGGGCCCATGGCCTGGCCTCCAGCAGCCGGACATGCCTGCCCTGGACTTTAAGTTGGGAGCTCGTGGCCCCAGGAAAGAGGGACCGTGGCTGGTTCTCTCTGACAAGGGCGGCTGGGGAGAGGTGGGCGCTGGGGCACTCTGCCCAGATCCCCCTTCCCTAACGACTCACCTCCCTGGGTGCTGAGAGGATGTCCAGCAGACAACGCTGTCTTTGGGGACCGCCGCGGCAGAAGAACACAGCTGGCCCAGGGGCGTGTCCTGGTTTTGTGTGGCAGCTACGTCTGACGACTGATGTCATGGGGGTGTAATCCCAGCCCCTCACCCCGACTCGGGACAGCTCCGGAGCACCATCCCAGCTCCAAGCTCCCCGGGAGGGTGGCCAGGTCCTTTGCTGGGACTGTCTCACAGCTCAGGGGCCCCCTCTGCTCAATTCTGCTTCCTCCTCCTCACGCTCAGTCAAGCCCACTCCCTGGGAACTGGCCCTCATGCCGGCCCCCATCTCAGAGCTTGCTCGCCGGGGTTCCCAGCCTCGGCCGGGGCTGAATGCAGCGTCTGACGCAGCAGCAATGGTGGGCAAGGCTCAGTGCATGGGCCGCATGTGGGATTTACTAGCTGTGTCCGCAGAACTTCTGAGGCTGACTCTCCAGCCCGCTTAGTTAGCAGTGATCAGCTCCAGCAGGGTCCTCTAATAAATTCCTTTTCTCTTCTTATCAGCTGGAGTTGGTTTCTTTTGCTTTCAACTGATAACTGACTGCTAGTTGATGGCTAACAGTTAACTTCTCGACTGCTAAGAGATCTACAGCAGGATTTTCACAGAGGCCCGTGAATAGGTTGAGGAAGTAGATGCTACTCCCCCAAGAGGACCTGGATCAAGCGTGCACGATATTACGCATATGCAAATGACGCATATGCAAATGACGCATATGCAAATGACGCGCGTCATTCCTGGAAGAGCCTCCAGAGCCTCGAGTCAGATTCCCAAAGGGCTTTCTGATTGCTGGCAAATGTCCACACCGGTGCCCCTCCGTCCCTCCCGTGGCCTGTGTGGCATGCTCTGTTCCACTCAGGAGGCTGGCCCTGTGCACTAGACACGGCGTGTGGGCAGAGTGAAGTTTCTTGGGTTTCTCGTGCACTTAGCCGTCTAATGCGGGCGGGCTCCTAGGTAGTCACTCAAGAGCCCAGGCTCCTTCTGCCTTGTGGCCCTGCCCTCCCCCAGGATGCTGGAGTCCTCTGCATCCAGCACGTAGGGAGGAAGAGAACAAAGCCAGTCGACATGTGCTTCCTCCGCAGCGGGGCCCCCACGTTCCTTCTGCCCACAGCCCACTAACGACGGCTGGCCACCGAGTCACACGCTCCCACCTGCTTGCCCAGTGGGCTGCGAAGTGCAGGTCCTGGCCGGACAGCCGCCTCTCAGCAGCAGCTCTGACGGGGCAGGAGCGACACGCACGTCGGTGGACAGCAAGCTGTGTGGGCCACACCTGGGGCAATAGTAACAGAGTAAGAACCCCGAGGAAGGGGCCCCGGTTCCGCACGATACCCCACCCACGGGGTTAATCGTCAAGCTGGGGCTCAATACAGACCTGCTGACTGAATCGACGCAGGAATAAAGGAATGAATGAAGAAAGCCAGCAGACCCTGTCAAGTCCAGGGACTGTTTCCAGGTGGTTCTGGCTTTTTGGAAAGCGTTCTCAGGACGGTTCTCCGGCTGGACGACGATGCCATTTTCCTCTAAGACAGTGGAAGGAAGCGTTTGGACTCTTGTCCAGGATGTCCGGAGCTGGGCGGATGGATGCCTCTCCCCAGCCAGGCTCCTTCCCCGAGGCCGTGTGTTTACTTGGAAGAGGTCTGTTCCCGCTGGAAGACAGGTGTTCTGCGTGCCGCCGACACGGATGCGCTCGGAGACCCGGGTCCTGCACTAGTTGGGCTGCCTGGAAATTGATGGCCTTTCTTGTTTTTTCTGGTGGGAACTGGGAGTTTCCCAGCAAAAGGTAACACAGCCTGTGGACTATTATTTCCTGAGAAGCCCTGGATTTCCCCCCATATTAGTCATCGGAGAATGTATATTATTTTAGCTCTCGGACTCAGACTTGGAGTTTTGAGCACTGGAGGCAGAGTGGAAAATTGCCTGCAGGGCCCGTGGCTGACGACTTAGGAAAGGGCAGCTCTCTTTTCCTCTTCTGGAGGCACAGACAAGCCTCTTCCAGGTCCGGGACTTGGCGACCTTTCAGAAGTGATGTCCAAGCCCTGGGTCTCTTGCGGGCTGGATGGGGCGGCGTGGGGGTGGGTAGAGAGACGAGGCTTAGCCAGTACCTGGTTCACAGAGGTGCCCAGGAGGGTTAGAGGGCTGATGTCACCACCACCTGTGGTGTGCCAGACACAGGTGATGCCCCGGGGAGGGGGCAGGTAGGCCACTCGGCTGTGGGTGGCAGGGGAAACACAAACGTACGCGCTCGGAGGAAGCAACGACACACGCCTTGTAGAAGGAGTGGACCCTCCAGGATGGGGGGAGTTTTGCAGATGAGAACAAGACATCGGGATCGGTGAGAGCAAAGGGCCCCGGGGCCGGAAAGGGCAAATGTCTTCACTGAGCTGGAACTGTGCCCCGGCCCCCCTTGCTCCCCAACCTCCGGCCACAGCCCTCTGAGCCCAGCCAAGCTGCCGGCTGCCTGGGTGGGAGGCCCCGGGGAGCGCTCTGCCGCGGTGCTGCAGGCTGGGAAAAGACAGTGAACTTGAGTGTCCCCCCCGCTTTTCTATGGGAGAATGCCAGGAAGAGTCGAGGGAAGGCAGCAGGCAGCGCAGGGGGCCTGGGGCTATCGGAGGCGACCCCGCCGCTGCTGGATGGTGACCAGCTGTGGGACCGGCCAAGTGTAGCCCTGCCAGGGCCCTCACTCCAGCTGGGCCCCTGTAGTCCTGCCAGCCCACTTCCCATCGGTGGGGGCCCTGAGGAGGCTCAGAGCAGATGTCGCCTTCCGGGCACCTGCCCCGTGGTACCTGGGAAAATCCTCCTGGTCATGGGTGGTCAGAGTGAGGGCGATGGAGGCAGACTGCCTGGGTTCAGATCCTGCTGTCATTTCCTAGCTGCGTGTCCTTGAGCCAGCCCCTTGTGAGCCTCAGTTTCCCTGTTTGTAGCCCAGGAAAGGCAGCAGCATCTCCCTGATAGGGTTACGGGGGTTGCGTAAGAGACACTTAAATGCCGGGCACACTTGAGCCGTGGTTTTAAGCCTTGATGAGATGATATTTTGGGGTCCCTCTTCCGTGTCTGATGCCTCTCACCTCTTTTTCTCTTCGTGGCGCCTCTTCTCTATTTACTTCTCTTTCCCTCTTTCTTCTCCAGCTCTGTCTCCTCTCTCCCCAAACTCACGAGCCTGCTCCATGTAAGCTTCCTCTCTCAGAGGAGCTAGTGACAGCATTAAGTGTTCCTGCCACCTGGTCGGAGCAGGGAAGGAGTCAGGAAGAGGGACCCCGCTGGCCCCCCCCAGATACCAGGTGCCAGATATGCCCTTCATGTTTGTCTCCTGAACTGCTACTCGGTTCTAAAGGCCCAGATCAAAAGCCCCCTCCTGCAGGAAGTCCTCCCAGACTTCCTCGAGCTGCCAGCGGCTGCCTCTCCTGGTCGCCTACAGCCCCGGACATCAGTGTGAAATGCTGACGCCCCGAGCTTCCAGCTCCGTCGGGCTCCTGCCTTCTCTTCCTGTGGCTGAGACAGAGGCGGTTCCCAGTCTGCTGCCTGGTGAAAACCCGGCTGAAGGTGGGGCCACAAGCTCCAGCTCTTGGCAGTCTGTGCCAGTGGGACACCGGAGGCTAGATTAAAATAACTACTTCAATATTAAGGGGGACATGCCGGTAAATGAGCCGTGGAAACAGCAAACATGAGGATCCAGCGTGAGGGTTTGGGTCTCTCGTCTCCTGCCCGCTCTCCTGCATTCCAGCCCCGCGTAAGACCAGACCTTCCCCGAGAGCAGCTGCTTCCAATGCCAGCACCTTCTTTCACTCCTTGTTTCCCCTGCCATTATTTTCCTTGTCACTCTGTTCCTTTTTTCCCTGGGAAACTTCTTCAGATACAATTTGTTATTTGTTGAGTACATATGATCTGCAGGCTAAGTGGTTTGCACCTTGTAACCCTGATGCACTCCGGGGTTGCTCGTGGCCCCGTCCCTGCGCGAGCCCGCTCTCCAGGAAGCATTGTCTGGCTGCAGAAAGGGATCCAGAAAAAAAGGAATTCTAACGTTTATCTCAGGCGTCAAGCGACTGTTCCTGTAAAGGGGCAGATAGGAAATACTTGGGGGTCTCTGTCACAAATCCTGCCACCTCAACGCCAAGGCAGTGGAGACAACCGTAAACGGATGGGCGTGGCTGGGCTCCAGGGAAGCAGGTGGTGGTGTACTAGCTTCTGCTTCCTGTGCATCTTTTTTAAGTCCATCACCTGGATGCCAGTTCCTCCTCAACAGCAGCACATCTCATAAAACATTTCCCTCTGACCTCTAACTCTCTTTGGAGTTTCTCACAGGTGAGACCCCCAAGCCCTCTGCCCAGCCCCAGCCTGCATAGTTTGCCTTCCCCATCTCTCTCTCTTTCACCCTTTCTCCTGTCTTTTCAATGCACATCAGGTTGGCCTGGCTGGCTGGTCTTTCCTGGGATTGAGAATGGTCTTGGCAGGGGAGAGGGAAGTAAGGTAGGGTCCTCATCACCGGTTATTAACCCATCTACCTCCCTCGACTGTCTCGCGCCCTGGACGACGATTGCCATTTTGCAGAGATGTAAACGGAGGCTCAGGCAGCTTCCACCTCTTGCTCAAAGCCAGGCTGTGAGTAAACGGTGGGGCTGGAATCCAATCCGGGTCTGCACGATGCCAAATTCCTGTTCCCAGCGGCCGTCCACCCGGATGCCCTGGGTTCACGGTGCCCACTCCTCCCTGTGGCCCCATCGCCTCTTTCTCTCCAGCTCCATTTCATGTGTCCACTCAGGGAATTTGCATCCGGGGCCAAAGCATGGGCATCAGTGACAGTCAAGACCCCAATTCTTCCTGGGAACCCTCCCCCCAATAGTATCTACCCAACAGCAACTGGAGGCTGAGGAGTTATGGCTGGAAGGAGCGGGTAACGAGCCCATGGGACCCAACAGGCCACTCGGCAGGTCCTAGGTCTTCTGCTAAGCGCTCTGCGCTGAGAACTGCTTTGTGTTTGCGTTTGCCGTGTGCGAGCCCCGTGTGCTGGAAGAGCCTCCCAAGGCCCCTGCGCAGTGACTCCATCACCCTGTCTTAGGGGTCAGGGCTGAGGCTCAGAGACGCGAGTAACCTTCTCAACGTGGCACAGCGGGGTTCTGACCCACCCCGTACACTGCCTTCGGTGACTGTATTGGGTGAGATAGTGTCGCCCCAAAATTCACGTCCTACCCAGAGATGTGAACTTATCTGGATGTAGGATCATTGCAGATGTGATAAGGTAAGATGAGGTCATACTGGAGAGTATGGGCCCCTAATCCGACATGACTGGTGTCCTTATAAGAAGAGAAGAGACGCAGACGGACACACCGAGGGAAGACAGCCAAGTGATGATACAGGCAGAGACCGGAGTGATGTATCTGTGGGCCAAGGAACGCCAAGGATTGCTGGAAGCGGAGAGAAGGGCATGGAACAGACTCTTCCCCGGAGCCTTCAGAGGCAGCGTGGCCCTGCCCACACCTTGATTTTGGATTTCTGGCCCCAGAACTGTAAGAGAATAAATTTCTGTTGTCTTAAGCCACCCAGCGTGTGGTACCTCATCAGGACAGCCGGAGAAGTGAACTAAGCCCCGTTACACAGGATCTGGTGAGTCCAGACTCCGGTCCGTGGTCGGTCCAGCCTCCAGAGTCGGAAACTCGAAGGCCCCGGTGGAGGCCAACGAGACAGGAAGGGCCTGGAAGGTCAGCTGAGGGCTGACAGGAGTGGGTTCTTCCCCCCGTATTTGCAGACTCCAGTTTCCTAAATACTCTGGAGACCTCGTTGTCACCCCAGGACTGAGGCTTTGTCCACCGTCGGCATAGGGCTCCTCCGAGGGCCCCGAAGGACCTAACGAGGTGGACGATGTGGCCCAAGCTCTCGGGTCCCTGCGCATCATTTGGGCCCAAAGTGGCTCAGTGCCAGAGCCCCCAGGCTGGGGTCTTCGGCCTGTCCTGGCAGGTCCCATGGTCGATCATGAGACTGAAAAGGGGGGCAAGGAGGATAGGAAAGAAAGACGGGAGTCAGGAAGGAGACAGAGACGGGAGAGAGAGACGGAGAGACAGGAGAGGGGGAGAGACAGAGATGGGAGCAAATAACAGGAAAAGAGAAGACAGGGATTGAGAGAGAGCTTGGGACAGATGGACAGACACCCGGACAAGGAACAGATGTTGACAAGGAGACAGAGGAAGAGTCAGAAAGACAGGAACAGAAAGAGAACGAGATAGGGAAAGGGGCAGAGAGAGGAGATGGAGAGATAGACCAACAATATAGAAAGAGGGGAGATAGGAGGGTCAGGAGGAGGAGGGTTGGGGGAAGCTGCAGATGGCCCGCCCTCAGCTTTCTGGACCGCATCGTGCCCAGGGCAGAGCGTGGCCTCAGACCCAGCCCGGAGAGGGCAGGGCAGCGTGAGACAGCCACTGGGCCAAAGGGCAGTCGAAGCCCCAGCCCCCAGAGCTGCGGCTCTGTGCGTTCCTGGTGGGGCGACGTGAACTCCCCACCCGACAGCGGGACATGGTTAATGTTCTCAAGTCCATGGGCCTCGGCCCTCGATTTTAATTAGGCATTTAACTGCAAGGGGGTGAGGCCTGCACATTTCCCCGCAGATCCAGCTGCCAGCTTTATCGTGATCCCCTGCAGGACACTGCAGAGAGATGGCTTGTATGGAAGAGAATGAGGAGGGGGGCGTGTCAGAAGTCCCCCAGCCCAGCTCTTACGGGATTGGAAAGAGCATCTCAGCTTGAGAAGCTCCTAGGGGGAGGAGTGCGCGTTACACTGACCAGAATTCACCCCTTCAGAAGCTTCCCTGATTACTTTTCTGACACGTGGGGACCCCGAGGGAGTGAGTTACTATGTCAGGGCAGCCTTGGCTGCTTGCAAACGTCAGGAAGCCTAACTCAACCTGGCTGAGTTAAAAACAGAAGATGGGCTCAGTTACCTGAGAAGTCCAGGGGCATGTCAGCTTCAGGTGCAGCTGGATCCAGGTGTTGTAATTTGATCAGCAACTGGCCTTCGCTCCTTCCCTCATCTCTGAGTCCGTCCTTTTTTTTTTTTTTTTGAATTTTATTTATTTTTTTTATACAGCAGGTTCTTATTAGTTATCTACTTTATACATATTAGTGTATACATGCCAATCCCAATCTCCCAATTCAGCCCACCACCACCCCCTCCCCGCTTTTCCGCCTTGGTGTCCATACATTTGTTCTCTACGTCTGGGTCTCCATTTCTGCCTTGCAGACCGGTTCGTCTGTACCGTTCTTCTAGATTCCACGTGTATGCATTAATGTACGCTATTTGTTTTTCTCTTTCTGACTTCACTCTGTATGACGGTCTCTAGGTCCCTCCGCGTCTCTGCAGATGACCCAGTTTCGTTCCTCTTCATGGCTCAGCGCTATTCCATCGTGTCGATGTGCCGCATCTTCTTTATGCCGACACAAAGCGCTCGAGTCTTCCTCCTACACCCATCTTTAATGCAGGTTCTGGGGACGTGTCTGAGATGTGGGGTGGGAGTTGTCAGGGTCATGATACAGTTTTCTGTCTCTCCCTCGCCCATTTCCTCCTCTCCTCGTTCTGGACTTTCCAGAACCAGGAACCGAGACTCCCAGCTTCTCCCCTCAAGACCATCCCTTCTGTTGGCGGGGCCGGGGTTGGGGGAAACCCCCTAGTTATATAGTTAATGCAGTTATAGTAACTTGAACAGTTCTTGTCTACTAAATTGATCATCTCTGTTATTTCTAATTATTTTTGATGGATTGAGTTTCTTCTTCTTACGGGTTGTATTTTCCCGATTCTTTGGATACTGGAGAATTGTGGAGTGGATGCCAGATATGGTGAATCTTACCTTGTTGGTCGCCAGATATTTTCTTATTCCTATTCTGGAATATCTGGAGCTTTGTTCTGGGACACAGTGAAGCTTCTTGGAAGCTTGATCCGTTCAATTTGGGTCAAAAAGTGACCAGTTGCAATAACCATTTGAGCATCTGGGATGTACACAGTCTGGGCTAATTTTTCTTTTTTTTTTAATGGAGAAGATGGGCAATTGAGTGATGTTTGGAGACTCCTGTGTGTGTGATTCTCAGCTGTTATTTTCAGGTCAAGAAATCGGTCTGCGATGGGTATCGTTTGAGCACTGGCTGAGCTCATGCCGTGGGGGTAACTTCTTTTATGGTCAGCAGTAAACCTAGTCACAGCCATTTTTCCTCTACTGCTATGGGCACGATGCCGTAGTAATTTCCTTAACTGTCACCGAGCTGGCACCCACAGCCATCTTTTGGCACCTACGTAAGGATAAGGCATGGTTTCTTCCGTGAGAGGTAGGTAGGAAGGTTGGCCTCGGTCGTGGCACAGAATGCTGCCAGCCAGTGGAAGATGTTGCCTGACAGGTGCTTTCAAACAGGGCTTCGGAGACAGGGAGTTCACATCCGCTCCGAGAAAGGTGGGACCTGTGGTCGCTCCGGGGTGGTCCCAGCGGCGCTGTGTATAAAGCAGTTATCACACACCTAAAGCATTTCTTCACCCCGAAGCCTAGTCGAATCTCACAGGGACCGTCTTTTC
Source organism: Tursiops truncatus (assembly GCF_011762595.2). Lineage (NCBI taxonomy): Eukaryota > Metazoa > Chordata > Mammalia > Artiodactyla > Delphinidae > Tursiops > Tursiops truncatus. The sequence continues at coordinate 2,870,934 of NC_047052.1, forward strand.
CTCAGCTGGTAACTCTCTTCCTGTCTGGGACCCGTGAGTTAATCCACCCCTCACTGCCTCCCCACCCTCCCGCCGGTCTTCGGATTGTCATTTTGCAGATGCGGGGGCAGGCTCGGGGCTGGGACCTGCAGGCTGGCCGGGGCAGAGGCGAGATGGGAGTGCGGCCGCCTCCGGGGCTCTCTCCACCTCCCATCCTGCCTCTCTTCAAAGTGAGTCACCAGGAAGCCGGCAGCCAGAGGGCCAGGAGAGGTGGAGAGAGCCTCGGCCCCAGCTGCACGTTCATCAGAGGCAGTGTAGTGAAAGATCACTTGGCAAAAGATGAGCCACAAATTAAATTACTCAGAGCACACACGCTGCAACCAAAGCATTGTCTCGGAGAAGCAGAGCGTTGGCCTCTCCAAGCTGGGCTCGGTTATAGGCCAAAAGGAGCCGCCGCTGCCCGTGCACTGGGCTCAGGACCCCAGACACAACCAGGGGCCACCTCCTGGCCCTGCCCTCGTCCCCAGCCCCCTCCTGTGATAGCGGCCCCCGGCCTTGGCTCTGGGGGGCCCGCGAGGAGGACGCCTGCTTCAACTGACACTCTGCCCGGAGACCACAAGTTTATGAATCCCAGAAGTTTCACTTGCTCAGGTCAGGAGCAGAGCTTGGCTGCACTTCGAGAAGACATTTTTCTCTGTCAGGCAACAGAACGCAGCACAAAGACGCCAGCTGTGAGGCCTCAGAGCCCAAGTCTCTAATTAAAACAGTGGAAAATTAGATAACTTCACAGATTCATCACTGCCGCCACCGGCTGTCAGAGGAGAGGCTTCAGGGGTCACTCCCACCTCCAGTTTCTGTGCCGACGGGGTCCCTCCACTTGGCCTGCGTGTGAGTGTGTGTGCGTGCACACGTGTGTCCGCGTTTTCTCTTCCTCTTGTTCTAGGCTGTCTTTTCTTTTTCTTTCTTTTTGTGCCCTGTCCATAAAATCGACAGAGTCTAGTGGTCGACCAAGAAGAAGGAATTTCCTCAGACAGCGACCCATCCACTCCCTGAGCCGAGGAGATGTTACTGTCCAAGGTGACCTCCCGTAACATCTCGTTTAATTCTCCCGATAACCAGGAGAGGTGCTTTCATCAACTCTGTTTTACAAAAGCAGAAACTGAGGCCACGTGAGCCTGGTACCTGGTCAGGTGACCCAGGCAGAGGCTGAGCTGGGGCTTGAACCCAGCTCTGTCCTACTCGGAAGACCTTGCACCTCGCCCCTACCAGACCTGACCCCACGTAGACTCTGCCACTGTTAAGTGTCCAGAAACCCAAGGGATGCACACGGTGGGCGAAACACTTATTGTGTTTCGTGAGCATAGCCTGCTGTTCCTCACTCAAAGCAGCACGGGTTAGGTAGTATAAATATTCCCATTTTACAGGGAGGGAAATTGAGGCTTAGAGATTGGAGCAGACAATATGGGCCAGATCCTAGCTCTTAACCCTTACAGTTCCCAGCACCCAGATCTCCTCTGGTCACTGGAGCCTGCTCTGCCCCACATGTTGGCAACCCTAAGTGCTGGGTGTGATGCCCCGGGAGCATAAATACCCGAGCCCCCTCGTGTCAAGCAGAATAATTCTGAGTTGTGACCTGTATGATTCCACAGGGGTTCACAGCCTGGGGGTGGCGACAGTCAGCAAGTGCACAGATCAGCGTGTGATGTGACGTGAACTAGCGACACGTGCAGCGAAGAAGTGGAAAGCAGGGTGGGGGCTGCCGAAGATGGGGGTGTGCTGGTCAGGGAGGGCCTCTTGGAGGAGGCATTTATTGGTGTATGGACCTGAAGAAAGTGAGCCAAGGCACCATGAGGGGGTTTGGGGAGAACGTCGAGGCAGGCAGAGCAGAAAATGGTGGTCGTTAGCATTGCCGTCATCACCGGCACCGTCGGTGTCACCACCACCACCACCATCATCAATGTCCGTTATCATCACCATCATCACCGTCCTGTCTATTAGCACCACCTTCAGCACCATCACCGTTCCAGTTTCCAATTCAGCTGGTCTGGGGTGGGGCACAGTGGCATTTTTTAAAGCTTCCCAGGTGATTCTAATGGACAGTCAGGGTTGGGAGCTACTGTCCCAGACTAAAACACCTGATTGGCAAAATTTCCTTTTAAAATTCCATACTCACAAAAACTCTAAGGTTGATCTCCTCACCCATCCCATTTTACAGATGGGAAGACAGACTTAGAGTGCAGCCTCGAGCCAGGCCACAGGCCCGTCGGCTGTGTGGTGTCCGCGGCATCCTGGCACTCACCCTCTTAGCTATCGCTCTACATCCCGTCGAGTCAGCAGGACCTTCAGAGCAGAATACGTGCCCAGGGAATCCCTGTGGATGGGCTGAGGCTTGTTTCCGATCCAGAGTCCCCTACTTCCATCCCGGGACACCTCCACTCCCCATCTGTGCCCCAGATTAGCCTGCTGCCTTTCAAGGAAGAGAGCCATCCAGGGGAGGCCATAACATATCTAAAGGCGACAGTATCGATCCATGCCGTGGTTGCCATTTCTCACATTATTGAACCCCACTCGGTGTAACATTCTAAGAAGCGTCTCTACAACTGTTAATTTGCAGCAATCATACAGGAAGGCTGCCCATTATTTCCCTATTTTTTTCACATGAGCAAACCTGAGGCACAGAAAGACTAAGATGCTCGCCCGAGGTCACACAGCTAGTGAGTAGCAGAGCCAAGGTCATGCATAAACACAGCCTTACCGGGACCCCCAACTCCATCTTCTCCACCCCTCTCCTCACACCCGCTTTTGAGGGAAGACACAGCCTGGAAACCAAGGCTCCAGGTCCGAGCAGTGAGGAGCTGAGGCAAGTCTGTCTCTGAGCCTCAGTTTGCGGGTCTGTAAATGGGGGATGATGTGCGTGCTTCCTCTGCTCTTCTCACATGGTTGCTGGGAGACTGAGGGAGAGGCAGTGCGGCCACTTGCCAGGAACTTCCCTGCGCTCTGCACCTCTCACCCCGTTTCGTCTTGTCGTGTGCACGAGTGTGGCCAAGGCTTCTCAGCTCAGGGTAACTTTCAGCCCCTCAGCTCCCCGCTCCCGGCTGGAGGAGGCCTGAGAACAGCCTTTGGTCTTCAGGAGGCCTCTTGGTTCCTGCCTGCGCGCAGACTGGGGCCTTCTGTTGCCCTGATCTGCTTCCCCGTCTCACAGCCGCCACTCGCCCCCAGGCCAGATGGCAGGACCGGTGGGCACAGAAGCCAGGGCAGGAGCAGGCTGGGGGTGGAGGCTGGTCATCCAGACAGGGACGGGTCCAGAATCAGAACCCCTGGGACCCTGACTGAAAACGCATGTTCTGGAGCTCGGCACAGAAGAGGCTACAGGGAATCTGTGTTAGCAAAGTTCCCCAGGCAATTTTGTGGCCAGCAGATTCGAAACCCATTAATTTAATGTTTGTTCATCCAACAAGCATTTATTGGCCCCTGCTCTTTCTGCGGTGTGCCCAGGGTTCTGTCTGGCTAAGGGGCCGGCTCTGGAGCTGCGGCGTCTGGGATCGGGTCTGGGTCTTTCATACTTTGGCGGGTTATTTTATCTCTGCGGTTTGTTCATCAGTAACAATAACAATGGCTAAGCGCGTTGCCAGTTCACTGCAGGCAGTTATGGTGGTGTGCTGGTGAACGCTCAGCAGCGCGCTCTCTAGGGGAAAATCCCTCCTTTGTAGCATCTGCCACACGCCATGGTGTAAGTGCCCTTCTGGCGGCTCATCTCCAGCCGTCACTGAACATGGATGGAGCCGGGAATGCTCACAGCGACTTAGCATTGCCTCCATAGTGATTCAACAGACACAAATCACCTAAGAGCAGATAACAGTAAAATATAGTAAAGTAATTAGAAAGTGGTGACTTCTTAGTGTTTATTACCTGTTTTTAATACAATTTATTTCAAGTGTCCAGAATTTAATTTTTAATAGTGGCAAACTTTCAAATTTTATTAAAATTTAATAGTTAGTGCTTGCAAGCTGGGACATGTTGGTTCCAGTGGTCCGCAGGGTGGCTGCTGTGACCATTCCCCATCTTACAGATAAGAACCCCGGAGCACAGAGAAGTTAAATAACGTGCTCAGGGTTGCAGGCTGAGCCACTGGGGATAATAGCCACCGCATCTCCTAGGTTATTTCAAGCATTCATGCATAGGATGCATTTAGATGAACGCCCAGAACCTAGTACATGCTTCGTCAGCACTGTTTGCTGTTGTTCTGTTCCTACAAGCTGGGGATCCAAGCGCATCAAACACAATTTCTGTCCTTGATGAACTCACCATACAGGGGGGTGAGACACACACCTGCAAGGCATAATAGAGGCATCTACAGCACATACACTGCATGGGCACAGTGGAAGAGTTGATCGGTTCTGTTTATGGGACCAGGAGGACTTCATGGTGGAAGGAATATTTAAGCTGGGTTTTGAAGGATGAGTAGGAGTTCGCCAAGCAGTTTAATGAGTCAGGTGGCTAAGCCAAGTCACCTGTCTGGCCAGAGGAGCCTTATCTCCTTTTGCCGCCCCATTCCCCTGACCCGTCTTGCCACGAAGGTTGATGCAAACGTCATTCCCAAGTGGAGGCTCAGTGACTTATCTGGAGAGGCGAGTCCCTCACACCATCAGGTCTAACCTTGCCTGAGCTTGCCTGGCTGCATCTCCCAAGGAGGCTTCCAGATTGAGGCAGTGAGCCTGGCGGTTACAGGTGGTGAAATCTCTGGGTTTGAGTCGTGGCTCCTCCCCTGACTTTGTGATGCTGGGCACACTGGGTAATCTCGATCCATCTCAGTTTCCCCATCCATAAAGGGGGAGCCATGACTGCTCCTACCTTGTCAGGCCACACAAGAGACACGAGACAGTGCCTTCCTACTTAGCACAGTGCAGGGAACAGAGAAAGTGCTCCAAACAGAGAAAGTGCTCAGAGTGTGGGCCAGCCCCGGCAACCGTGACGGTCCACGCTGGCCGTGCCTGCGAAGGCTGTCGGGCGTGTGAGCCCGGGGAGCTGGGCGGCGCCTGCAGGACCAAGTAACATCCCTGGAGCTGCAGAGCCCACCCAAACCCAGCCCTGCAGGCCCCGCGGCCAGCTCGGCGTGGGCGTCAGGAAGCCGGCGGCCACGTCAAAGCAGGCGGTCACCGTGCCCTGTCCCACGAGGTAAAAGCATTACGGGTGATGCTGCCGTGCAGCGGCCCCACCTTGCAGCCCTTCCTTTGAACTCTGACAGCAGCTTCACATGTGCATGTGGCTGCCAAGCCAGCGTGTCTGATGTCCTTTCCGGCTTTTGTAATGTCACTTCCCGTCGGGGACGGGGTGATGCGTTATTGATGTAGAAAAGTCACTTTCTGGCATAAAATTCCCCGACGTATAGAACGTCAGCATGAAAGGACCTTCTGGTTCGGATGTGAGCAGTTCAACTTATTGGGCTTTTTCATTTCTTTCTTTCTTCTTCTAAGTTGGCCACTTTGGGGATTATCCATTTGGAAAAATGTACCTGTGGAAATAGGATCACCAAGGGGAAGGCCGTCATCTTCTAGAAATGCTCAGTTCCTTGGAAATTAATCGTTGGTGGATTTCATGTGAGAATCAAATGTGAAGAGATCAAGAAATCATAAAGGCAAAGCTCTTGGATCTTTGCCGAGTGGTAGTTTTGCAGTGACCATGATACAGTATGACTAATATAATTACTAAAACATACTCCAGTACAATATAATATACTATAATATAATACGAGCCGTATAGAGCATCAGCAGAGACTTTTGTGAAGGACCAGATAGTAAATATTTCAGGCTTTGCAAATTGTACCGTCTGTGTCGCACTTACCCAGCTGTGCCATTGCAGCAGGAAAACAGCCACAGATGATACCCTGAGGAACAGGCGTGGTCGTGTTCCAGTTAAACTTTATGTGCTCTCATGAGAAATCTCCTGTTTTCGGTTGTGGGAACACAGTCTGGCTGTGGTCACAGGCACCCCTGGCTTGGGTGTCAGAACAAGTTAAATGAGAACCGTGGCTTCGCTTCCCTCCGTGAGAAGTGAGACCTTTGGGAAGTTATTTCACACCTCGGAGCCTCAGTCGTACCACCTGTAAAGTGGGGGTGAGGACATTGTGTGAAGCACTGGTTTGCAGGGAAGTTAAAGAGGAGATTCATGTGAGATGCTGAGGACAGCGCCCGGAGGAGGGGGTGAGATCGTGGGCGCCGTCCTGGTTGAGGATGACGAATGAGAACAACGACGACGATGATGATGGTGGTGCTGGGGGATCTCCACGGGAGGAGCAGGGGCCAGCCCTCTAGACTCTACCTTGCTGCTGACCTGGGTGACCTGCGCAAATCTGTGGCCCTCCCACCGGGCTTCAGTTTTCTCGCCTAGCAGGTAAGGAGGTTGGACTGGTGATACCCAGGCTACCTCTTCTCTCAGTGCCTCTGGGATCTGCAGGTCCCTTGAGGACGCCTAATCTCGCAGTGGGCACTAGCTAGACTGGTGCTGTTTTTAGCCACTTCACCCAGGGGCAGAGCAGGGAGTCAAGGGCTGCAGTCACCCGAAAACCTGGACGGCGTCGGAAAGCCGCCACCCCACGCTCCGCGAGACTTCTGCTAGACACGCCTTCATTCACTTGTTCGTGTGTCCCTTCAGAAACTCTCGGGCGTCTGCTGTGAGTGGTGTGACGCCAAAGTGATGCCGGTGGGAATAAGCAGAGGAGCTCACCGCCGCTAAGACTCACTGTCACGGAGACCTCCTCTGCGGGGGGAGTCTGATCTGGCTGTGGTCACGGCAGTGGGTTGAATTGCATCCCCCAAAGATATGTCCACGTCCTAACCCCCAGAACCTGTGATATGACCTTGTTTGGAAATGGGGTCTTCAGAGACGTAATAAGGACCTGGAGATGAGATCACCCTGCATTTAGGGTGGATCCTGAATCCAAGGACACATGGGCTTATAAGAGATGCGGGAGGAGACTACACAGACACAGGGAAAGGCCATGGGGGACAGAGGCAGAGACCAGAGTTGTGTGGCCACAAGCCAAGGGGTGCCTGGGGCCACCAGAAGCCGGAAGACGCAGGATGGACCCTCCCGCTAGAGCCTCCAAAGGGATCGTGGCCCTGGGGACACCTTGATTTTGGACTTCTGTCTTCTGGAGTATGAGAGAATACACTTCTGTTGTTTTAGGCCCCCAGGTTACGGTCATTTGCTGTGGCAGCCCCAGGACACTGGTTCCATCACTGAGCCAGGGGCTGCTGGGAGAGTTGAGCCTAGATTCTCCCTTGGACTCAGTCACGCCTCCAGCATGACACTCTCGTCCCTTGAGGAAATGCCATCTCCCGATAAGTGGAAATGTTTTTGCAGTAGATACACTGCAGGTCCAAGCTTGTTAATGAGGTTCAATGTCCTGTTTCGATTCCTGGGTCAACGCTGGTGCAGAAAGGATGTTTCAGATTCTGCGTGGACCAGTGTGTTCGGCCAAGTGTGTGTCACGTCGAGAAGCGAGTTCTCTGCGTGTGTGTGTGTGTGTGTGTGTGCGCGCGCGCACGCGCACATTAAGTTTTGTTATTCATTAGAGATCAAAAGGAAGGTTTTAAACAGTTACAAAAGCTACGTGATGTAAATGCAAAATACAAGGTAACACTACGGGTTATAATTAGTTAACTTCCCACGTTCTGTCTTTTTGTTCAATTTGTTTGTTCTTGTTCTGAGCTCCGTTTGGGCTTTATCACTCGTTCAGGTTTGGTCCACGAATCCTTATCAGTTGTGCGCAGTGCCTTGGGGGAACCCATCTGATTACCCTACTTTGGAAAATTAGTCCCTAAGCTTCGGTTTCCTCGTTAAACACGGTGCTAGTACAGGGGACTCAGGGCCGTTGTGAAGATAAAGGAGGTGCTTTTTAGGGTAGGTGCCTCGTGCCGTGCCTGCCCGCGGAGGTGCCTCGTATGCGTCCTTCCCTGGAGAGGAGCTACCGAAATGGCGCTCGCGGGAAGCATCCTTCACCCTGCACTGTTGGGAAGTGAAATGTTTCCCCATAGTTTTTTAGAGAATGTGATGTTCCCAAAGGATCCCCCTCCTCCGCGGCCCTCAAACACAGAAAAGTAAAAACCCAAACCCGCCTTTGATGAAAATGATTCTAGCCTGGAGACGACATCTCAGGCCAAACTTGGACTGAGAATGGCTTGCCCACAGCTGATGTCATCGCCTGGCAAAAAGGTCAGGCCCGGAGAGGACACGTGGGGTTGGAGAGCGGACCCTCGCTCCACGTGCCCTGCCCCCAGACCGAGAGCGGCCATCTTCACAGAGCAGGCAAGGCTCCTTGCCCATGACGATGCAGCTTTGCTGTTGGGAAGGCATGGGGTCATGGGAGGACCCAGCTTTATCCAGGCTTGGATTTGGGTCCCCACTTGAGGAGATACTTAACTTCTGTGAGCCCCAGAGTCGGTCTACAAGAGCTTCACGATAAGAACCTCACAGGGCTGATGGAGGGACTGGACGAGACAGGAGGTGGTGGAGATGGTGACGGGCCCCTCCCCTAGCCTAACAGAGCTGTGCAACGATGCCTGCCTGTGTCGTAGTGAGCTCTCCGCCAGGGGAGGCATCCAAGCACTTATGGGGGTCCTGCAAAGAGGACTTGAGCACAGAGAAGAGTGTTGCCCTGAGGACCTCGAGGTCCCACCCTTCTGCAATCTCTCTCACACCGTCAGGTACCATTGGGCAGAGCCCAGCTACACACAGAGCCCCAGCCTTTCCCCCGTCCCTGCTCCGCCCGTGGTGACAGTGACCCCAGGGCAGAGGCTACACAGCCTGCAACTGGGTCCTCCCCATTCACTCTAGAGCCTCTTCTAAACAGTGTTCGCTACTAACCCAGAAATAAGCAAGTTCATTTTATAATATCTTATTTGGGTCGCTTTTAAAACTTGAGAGCCTGGCTTTAAAAACTCTTAATACCGGATCTCTCTATTTTTATATCCATGGCAATTCTCTGGGGGAGAGGCTCTCCACCGCGCCCCACACCCCACCCCGTTATCACACCCCCTCAGACCCTCAGTTTTGAAAGGTTTTTTTTTTGCTACCAAATGATAACAGCTTCCTCATTCCTTGCTCATCACACACACTATGGCCACCAATCTGAGCATGAGATAATCAGCGCGACCACTGCCAAAAGCAGTGAAAGTTGACCTTAAAGTCTTGCTGATTTTGGTTCGTGTACAATTTCTGTTAGGTTTTGTGAAATTAGGAAAATAGGTCCTGGGTCACCACCGTAATCTGCTCAGAATGACGGAGCTGCAGCCTCCCTCCCTCCCCTCCATCCTCCCTCCCCTCTCTCCCTCTTTGTTCCCTCAGTTAGTCGCCATTCCTTTATCAAGCATTAAACTGGACATCCATCCCCTAAATCACCCACTCCTTTGGCAATTTTCAGGAAGCCTTTATTGGGTGGGCATAAGTCGTGCCAGGCCTGTTAGCCCCTGCGGGTACAGGAGGAATAGGCAATGTCCTGTCCTCGTGGGATGTTTTCCTGGGGATGAGATGAAAGGCCGCATGGAGGAACCACCATTTTCAAAACGATTAGTCAAGGGAAATCCTGCATCTGTGGGAGGACACCAAGGAGAACTGACGGTACAGGGTGGGGTTTAGTTTGTTCCCGCAGCATAATGTAGCCTGTCGGGACTAATACAGAAATCAGTGCCGGCCGTGGGTGTTGATATAAGAGAAACCTAGAACGTGCGGCATCCATTGGCTTAGCGGTCACACAGCTGGGATCTGTGCTAACCAGACCCCCCGGCACTCTGGCTGCAGCTGATACACCTGATGAACCCACAGACCTCGGGAAAGAGGTTGGAACACAGTGCAAAATACATGGCGATTGGCCGCGCTCGGCAAAGCACGATACAAAGGGCCAGGCTCCAGGAGGCGGCTCATTTGCGGCCAGAATGAAAGGGAATCAAAGGTTTGCAATATTGAAAGGCCAGACGCTTCTCAACATCACAACGACAAAAAAAGCAAAGTCGAAAGTACTCAAAGGTCCGAGAAAACCTCTGTGACTGATTTGCACTAAGTTTTCTCAGGGCCCAGAGCAGACGCATGGTGTGGTACCCAGGAAGTGCTTTCGGTTGGACAAAATGACTCATTGCAGAGATTAATGGTGAGACCTTCCCAGAGAAGCCCACCCCTTCCAGGCAGCCCCCTCTCACACCAGAAAGAGAAGCACAGGAGACGACAAAGCAGAGAACTACGTCTGAGCACCACGTCCCGAAAGGCGCCCCGGGGCGGGTTCATTGGCTCACGGGACCCTCTGCAGGGAAGCAGGAGGGAGGCTGGCTGGGTTTTGATGAGGGTCACACTGCCAGGGAAAGATGAGCTCTCCCACCTTCTACAGGCAGAATGTGGCTCCACGGAGGGCATGCCCCGACACCCACTTCACAGGGGGCCCAGGAGGATGAAGGGCAAGGAGGAATCTTCCCAGGGCAAGAGAGGCCCAGGGGGCTTGGCCAGAGCCCGTTCCCGCCTGCAGGGCGGCGCCCTCCCTCTACCTGCCGTAGACCAGGTCCTCCTTCTGGACGGGACTGCTGACTGGGGTTATTCTGACCCTCCTCCCCAGCCCCCACCTCTGCACGTCGGGGGGGGCGGGTGGAGGGCTTGTCCTTTTAACTCAGATGTTCCGCCAAGAATCTCCACATCTCCTTCCGTCCTGCAGGCGGACCACCACGCGTCGCCCACGGAGCCTGGGCTCGGAGCTGGGATCGTCCCTGGTGGGACTGCCAAGTTGTCTTGATTGGAGAGGGGTTGAAAACGTTTTTGTGTGGGATGGAGGGAAGCAGAGGGGCAGACTGTTGAGACGGTAACGCCCTGCTGCTTTTTACCTATGGCTCTGTGCTTACAGGTTTAAAATGGTTACTTATTATTACTGTATCTTCCCCTTTGGTGGGTCACGAATGCAGAAAAGATGCAGCGATTCGGTTTATCTTCACAGCTCAGGTGGAAGCCTTTCGCGGCTCAGGCTGGGACGGCAGGGAGGGGCCGGGTGGTGCATTGTGTCCCTTTCTGCCTGGGGCGCTTGGGCTGCTGCAAGCACAACGGCCTCGGGGAAGGAGGACTTCTTACCGGCAATTTCAGGGCTTCCAGAGGATGGAAGGGGGACTTACAGTCCTCTGAAAGGCCAGGCCTGGAGCTGGCTCGGTGTCACTTCCGGACTCACTTGTCAAGTCAGAAATCTACCCAGACTCAAGACTAGGGCCGTAGGCCCTGCTGTTGGTGGGGAGCATGTCAAAGTGCCAAGTATTTTATAGGCTCCCCGACATTTCCAACTCCCTGACAGTCAGCTGCTGCCCTAGAGTTTTCCCAAGGCGATTCCGTGTAACAAGCGGCCCCAGCGTGGCCGTGGCTCCTGCCCTGTGCCGGGCTCTGGACTACATTCTGTCTCCCCCATGGTTCTTCGTTCCCAGAATCTGGGTGGCAATAAAAGGAATGAAGGACTGACACGTGCTGCGTCGATGAACCTTGAAAACACCATACTGGGTGAGAGAAGCCGGACTCAAAAGGCCACACGTGTGATTCCATTTGTATGAAACATCCGGAACAGGCAAATCCGCAGAGACAGAGAGCATCGCAGTAGCGACTGCTAAGGGCAGGCGTTTCTCCCCGAGGTGACGAAAACGTTTTAAAGTGGCCACGGTGACGGTTGCACATGCGTGTGAATATACTAAAAGCCATTGACTTGCACGCTTAAGAACGGCATTGGGGTAAAACTGCCCTTGATTCATGAAATGAAGGATTGACATTTTCCAAATCCAAGGTATTCTCACAAGCTCCACTTCACCCTTCCTTTGGGCCACTGGACAAGACGGGAGTCACGAGAGCTTGGGCTTCGGGGTCAGGGCTGCCCCACTCTGGCTGTGTGATCTTGGGCAAGTGTCTGAGCTTTCGCGGCTGCTGGTAAAAATGGGATGATAAGCGCACCTGCCTGTTAGGTGCCATTTTTGAAGATGGCATCCAATAGGCCGGGTCAGTTCTCTGAGCAGGCCTGGCCCGCAGGGAGCTCTCAGCACAGTGTTTGCCCTGCGCGGGTTGCTGTTGTACTGTATGGAGGTGAGTCCAGTCCAGAGAGGTGAGGTGGCTGTCAGAGGGCCTCGGAGGCCGGCCCTTCCCGCCCCCACTTGCACATTCCGGCTGCAGCTAAGTTGGGAGGTCGGCCCCCGGCTGACGGGACCAGCTACATCTTCCTTGGGGTCCAAGTCGGGCTCCGCCGTCGGGCCCAGTGCTTTTGTGGTGCTGATGCCAGACCTCCAGCAGGCCCTGCAGTTGTGGTTTGGAGAAATAAATGACATGCTGATTACTTAATCCTAAAACAACGGGAGTTTTCTCTTTTTCAAGGGGCAATGACAGGAAGCTGGCAGGGTTGCAGAGCTGGCCACATAAGTCCCAGGCTCCTTTCTGGGGTGGAGGGAGGTGTAGGTGCTGGAGCAAGATTGAGCGGGGGCTTGGGGGTCGCCTGTTCCCTGCGTTCTCCTCCTGGAGACTCAGCCACCTGCGTTTACAGCACCGCATCGCTGCAGGAGCAGAGACAGCAGAGCCGCGCCCACGCGGCCCCCGCCTCCCGGGTGGCCCTCCTCATGCCGTGCATGGGACCCATCCACCCACCCTCAGGCCACCTGACTCGTCTCCGGTCCCATCTCGCTAACCTGCCCCGTCCGGTGATGTGGGACAAGGACGATTAGCGACATCGGTCTCCCTGCGTGGGATTGCAAGTGCCGGCCGGCCCAGCTTTTCAGTTCTGTGCCCCTCGCCCCAGATCACAGGGCCAGCGGATAAGGGGAATCAGGAGCGATGACAGCAGGCGACCCGGGGGCTTCTAGCTCTGGCCATCTGAGTCCTGCAGCCGTGTGGCCGTGTGTGTGTGAGGAACTGGACACGCGTCATTTCACCGGGTCCCTGCAGCCTTACCTGGAGCTGCTACGACCCCTGCCTGTTCTTCTCCCTCCCCTCCCACCCCACCGGGTCCAGAACACCTAGCGCCTCAGGCCCAGGCTCTCCCTGGCTCTGATCCCTTCGGCCTCAGCAGAAATGCCACATCGCTGCCCTCCTGCCCGGCTAGGACGGCCCCTCACCCGTTCCTAGCGGCTCCCTCAGTGCAGAGATCGCGCCTTCAAAAGATGATGGGTGGAGAAGGCGGGGCTGTATCTGGTGTGGGCTCATCCTAACACCGCCCCCCTCCCCCCTCCCCTCCTCCCAGGGCCTGACACAGGGCCCTGGCCCAACAGTGAGGATGCGTGTGGCAGGAGGTGACTCTCAAACCCTCTCGATCGTGCCCGCTGTGTGTAGTTCATTTTACACTGGGACCCTGTTCCTGCAGGCGCGAGGAGTTGCAGGAAAGCTTCCCAAACAGTCGTTGCCTTCACTGACCCTTTCATTTTCCTTTCTATTCAATACTATTTCATTTCTTTAAAAGAGCGCTGGGTTCCGCCCACTGCATTGATTTCCCAGCACGGTGCAGAGACCCACAGTGTAAAGGACGCCGGTGTAACAAGGCAAACGTGTTTAAATTCCCCCCCTTTCTCATTTTGTGTGGGAACCTGAGGCCCAGGCACACAAAGTGACTTCTTAGGGCCTCAGGGTCAGAGCTGCCACTGCAGTCTCTGTCTTCACCCCCCGCCTGGGCTGCCCCGTTCATTCTGGGAGCTGGTTGCAGAATCAAAGGCCGGACGGACTCTCATTTTTTCAGGAGGCGACTGGAAGCTCGGAGAGGGTGAGTAACTTGCCCAGAGTTGCTCAGCTAGAGAAGTGATGTGAGGATTCAGTTGCGCGTTGGGGCCTTGGGCCACGGTTCCAGAGGCCTCGGCTCTGTTTTGCATCCTTGTACCCCTTGGGGGTGAGGGGGTACTTTGTCCCCCTCGGGCTGAGTGACCCCCAGCATCAGCCTCTCCCAGGGCTGTCCTCTAGGGCTGCTGGTTCCACTCAGAGCAGCTGGGGGCCTTCTCAGCTGCGAAGGTCGCTGCGCCTGCACAGAGATCGCCGCGCCTTTGACAGCTGAAACGCTTCTGCTGATTGACAAATGAGCTGGTACCTGAGTGTCTGGAGCAGAGTAATGACACCGAGTGTCAGCCCGAGGGCCAGCGGGCAGGCCAGATAAAAACAAGAGGCCAGGACGGCCTGGGGGCAGCCAGCCGGGCCCCACGGGCTCAGCATCTTCCTGCAGGGCGGAATCAGTCACTCCTAACGCTAAGTCCGGGCACGCTGGGTGGTCCTGTGCCGGCCACTTGTCAACCCCCGCTTCTCCCACACCTCGTTCCCCTTCCTTGGGTCCTGCCGACGTGACAGTTCCCTCCCGTCAATCACTCAGCAACTCAAGTATTTATTAAGCCAGACATTGCCCTGGGCTGGCAATAATAACAACAACAAGAGGGACAACAATAACAGTAAGGGTCTTAAAAAATGCATGACTGGCCTTCATAATTCATGTAATCTTCACAACAACTTTTGAAATAGATACTATTTTATCAGCTTATTTTTCTTTTTTTTTTTCTAATTTCTTTATTTTTTGACTGCGTTGGGTTTTCGTTGCTAGGTGTGGGCTTCCTCTAGTTGCAGCGAACGGGGGCTACTCTTCATTGCAGTGTGAGGGCTTCGCATAGCGGTGGCTTCTTCTGTTGCGGAGCACGGGCTTTAGGCGCACGGGCTTCAGTAGTTGTGGCACGCAGGCTCAGTAGTTGTGGCACACGGGCTCAGTAGTTGTGGCACGCGGGTTCTAGAGCGCTGGCTCAGGAGTTGTGGCGCACGGGCTTAGTTGCTCTGCAGCATGTGGGATCTTCCCAGACCAGGACTCGAATCCGTGTCCCCAGCATCGGCAGGCGAATTCTTAACCCACTGCACCACCAGGGAAGTCCCTTTATCAGCTTTTATAGGTGACAAAGCTGGGTTACAGAGAGGTGAATCGGTTCACCCCCTGCCATGTAGTAAGTGTTGGGGGCAGGATTCATTCACTCACCTGAGCACATCTGTCTGGCTCTAGACTGGCGAGGGGCACGTGGGTGGAAGGTACACAGCTCTCCTCTAGGCTTTCTTGCTCTTAGAAAGAGACACAAAGAAGAAACAGTTTGTGGGGTTTTTTTTCCCATTGGATACTGGGACATCTGTAAGTGACAGCTGGAGCTGTGGCAACCATTTTGTGACAGTGAGGAAGAGGCTGATATGCTGACGATGAAAGAGCAGCAAGAGGGAAGGACATGGGTTCCTGATGAAGACTCTGAATTAACCAACCCCGGAGCCTCTGAGCCACCAAACTTCTTTTCCTGCAAAATATGTATTTTCCCTATTGTATAAAATGCCTTGGATTGGGTTTCTGCGACTTAGAGCCAAACGCCTCCGGTCTGATTCGTGGTCTAAGAAGGGAGACACCCTTCAGAGTAATCCTCCTGTGGGGAAACTTCACAACAAATGTAAGTGCTCAGTAAGTGGGGGTTTTCATGACGACAAGGATGACAGTGACAGTGGTGATGGTGACGCGAATGATTCTGCTTTCCCTGTCACTTTGGGAGACCTGACGTCTGGACGATGCACGTTTAGTATTTACAACCCGTTTCCACTCAGGCTTGAACAAAATAATCTCAGGGGAGGCAAAGGATGACAAGGAGCACAGCTTTGGGTCGATCTTGGAAGGCCAGCTTCTGCTCTCCGCTTCTCAGAGCGGCTGCCACAGGCCGAATCATAGCAAATGCAGGGCCCTTGTGTTCACACATTCAATCCCCAAGTCCATCCTGTGAAGTAGGTACTATCCTTATCCTCCTTTTACAGGTGGGAGAACTGAGGCCCAGAGATATTTAAGCAGTTTATCCCAGACGACACAGAAGGAACTGGTGGAACCAGGACCTGAGTTCAGGCGTGGCAAACTGTTTAAGCAGGAGAGTGAGGGGCACCGAGTGTGCTCATCGGGGTCCACGGGAATGCAAATCGCTGTGATCTTGAAGACAGCTACATGCAACGCGTGCACAGAGGGGGCCCAGAAATCTTTTCTCAGAACATCCATCCTATAGACGGAAAAGCTCCAGCATGTGAGGAGCTTACATCCTTATTTACAAGGATGTCTGTTAGAAGCAAGAGCAGAAGCAAGAAAACAGACAACCCAAACAACCTGGACACAAGCAGAACATCCCTCCCTGTGGAGCGGGGAGCTGTGAGGTCCCAGCAGCTGATGAAGGAGGAAGAGGTGGAGAAGCCTCAGGGAGGCCATGCACAGGAGGAGAGGAATAAATCCACCTGCAGAATAACGTTTAAGGTTTAACCTCATTGGGGTCAAGAGTATGGGGATGAAAGCTCTATTTGGTTATATATGGCTGTGTTTGATTATGTCAGCGTAAGGCAGGCAGGGACGGATGTGCACGGCGCTCACACACACAGCAGAAACTAACAAGGGGAGGCGGAGAGAGCGTTACAAAATCTCCTTTAAAAGGGGTGTGATCAGGACTCGTCTGGTGGTCCAGTGGTTAAGACTCCATGCTCCCGGGCTTCCCTGGTGGCGCAGTGGTTGAGAATCTGCCTGCTAATGCAGGGGACACGGGTTCGAGCCCTGGTCTGGGAGGGTCCCACATGCCGCGGAGCAACTAGGCCCGTGAGCCACAACTACTGAGCCTGCGCATCTGGAGCCTGCGCTCCGCAACAAGAGAGGCCGCGATAGTGGGAGGCCCGCGCACCGCGATGAAGAGTGGCCCCCGCTTGCCACAACTAGAGAAAGCCCTCGCACAGAAACGACGACCCAACACAGCAAAGATAAATAAAAATAAAAAAATTAGTAAACTCCTACCCCCAACATCTTCTAAAAAAAAAAAAAAAAAAGACTCCATGCTCCCAACGCAGGGGTCCTGTGTTCTGTCCCTGTTCAGGGAGCTAGATCCCACATGCATGCCGCAACTAAGAGCCCATGTGCCGCAGCTAACGCCAGGCACAGCCAAATAAATAGATACATTTTTTAAAAGGGGCATGATCAATTTTTTTTTTTTTGCGCGGGCCTCTCACTGTTGTGGCCTCTCCCGTTGCAGAGCACAGCCTCCGGGCGCGCAGGCTCAGCGGCCATGGCTCACGGGCCCAGCCGCTCCACGGCACGTGGGATCCTCCCGGACCGGGGCACGAACCCGTGTCCCCTGCATCGGCAGGCGGACTCTCAACCACTGCACCAGCAGGGAAGCCCGGCATGATCAATTTTTCAATGTAGAGGAAAATAGAGAGAGAAAACCATTTCCTCAGATAACTGCTATTAACGTTCCTCAAGTCAGTGCCTGTGTGTGGAGTGGGCAGAATCCAGATGGCCCCCCGACCTCTCGCCACCCCCGACGCCCATACCTTTCTATGATCCTCTCCTCTTGAACGTAGGCACAACCTGTGACCTGCTTCGAACCCGCAGAAGATGGCAAAGATGAAGGACCTTTGCAGATGTAATTAAAGTCCTTAATCAGCCGATTCTGAGCCGATCAAAAAGGTGGTTCTTTCGGGTGGGCCTGGCTTAATCAGGTGGGGGCCTATAAAAGCGGGACAGAGGACCTCCTCAGTGTCGAAGCCTCTCCCTCCCATTGGCCTCGAAGATGCCAACCACCATGAGCTGCACAGCTGCAAGAAAAAGAATTCTGCCCAAAGCCTGACGGAATTCCAAAGCCAATCCCTCCCTCTAGTTGAGCCTCTGATGAGAATGCAGCCTGGCCAGCGCCCTGATTGCCGCCTCCAGAGACCCTAAGCAGAGAACCCGGCGAACCTGTGCCTAGACTCCTGACCCTCCAAACTGTGAGATATAAATGTGGGCTGTTTTAAGCCACTGAGTTCATGGTCAATTGTTACACACAAAAAATACAAAAATAATACAATGCCCGTGGCTAGAAAATGGAAACAGTACAGAAAGGAAGAACTGCAGTGTGGCCCCTTTCATGCCCCTCGCCATCTCCCTGTGGTGTCAGATGCCCCGCTGAAGGACAGCTTTCATATGCCCGGGGGCCTCACTGGTGGGGAGAGGGCTTTGTTTTCAAGTATATGGAAATGACTCCCTTCCCCCCCCCCCATTTACGACAACAGGATACGGAGCACACCCCGACTTAAACAAACCTTGCTTTTTTTCACTTAACAATGCATCTCACAACCTCTTGTTATCAGCCCCCTCAGGCCTCCTGAATTCTCTTTCTTTCATGAAATGGGTCCGATCTTTTCCTCCGTTCTCTCCGAGATGTGGACCATGGGGGAAGCAGTCTGCCCCGTTCCAGTTTCCCACAAGTGAAGGCCGGGCAGCACCACGGGCAACTTTGACTTTCAGCTCTCTGAGAATGATTAGGTCAGCTAACGGAGGCCTAGAGCCTGTAAGATTCTCGAGGCTGTCAAATCATTTCCAGATGCGGGAGGGATACGCCACAGCGGGGCTGTGAGCTGCAAGGTACCTCAGCAGAGGGGTAGGAAGAGGAGGCTTTAAGGGGGCAGGAGATTGAGTGAGTGAGTGAATGGCTATTGGGGTGTTTTGGCAGTTTGAATGCTTTTTTTTTTTTTTTTTTTTTTTTTTGCTGTACGCAGGCCTCTCACTGCTATGGCCTCTCCCGTTGCGGAGCACAGGCTCCGGACGCGCAGGCTCAGCGGCCATGGCTCACGGGCCCAGCCGCTCCGCGGCATGTGGGATCTTCCCGGACCAGGGCACCAACCTGCGTCCCCTGCATCGGCAGGCGGATTCTCAACCACTGCGCCACCAGGGAAGCCCTGAATGCATTTTATTGGAGTTTTTTCATTATAAAAGTACTCTGTGGTTCTTTAATAAGCCCAGTGGTTCAGAAGTAGAGAAATAAAAAGGTGAGCTAGGAATTGGCCTTGATATACCCTGGCTGAGAGCACACCAAGGTGTGTGTTCAGGAATATAACTGCAGCATTGCTTGTGGTCACCCACCAACAGAAGCCCTCTAGTCCGTTGAAAGAGGGACCGGTTACATACAGCATGGTGCACCCACGTGTTGGAATACAGGGCAGCTGTTCCACATGAAGATGCTGTAGTTCGTTGATCCAATGAAATATTATAGAGCAACAAGAATGAGCGATTCGTGACCACAGGCAGCAACCGGGATGAACCTCACCTAGATGATGTTGAACTAAAGCGGTCAGAAACAAGCGCACACGCCGTGATTCCATTTATAGACAAGCCTAAAAACCGGCAAAGCTAACCCACGCCGCTGACTCAGGACGTCGATTACCCCTTGCGGGACAGTGACAGAGGAGGGAGAGTTTCTGGGGGCTGGTAATGTCTGCTTCTCGATCCGGGTGCTGGGTACTCAGGTGTGTTCGGCTGGTAAAAATTCATCTGTTGTACACTTAGGATATCTGTGCTTTTCTGTACGTGTATTAGATTTCAATTCGAGGTTTAAAATGTGGTACCTCTTGTCATGACAAAATGTGACCACATCTGTAGTTCCAACACAGCACATTGCTACAAGACGATACGTTTAGAAATCCAACGAAAATGGTTTACGAATGATTACAGATCGAAAGTGAAATAATGTCATTTTAAGAAAATTAAGCAGTTTCAGGAAGGCTAAGGGAGCTCATAAAAGAGAGATGCACTGTTAACTGAAAAGAGCAGGGCTGCAGCCCCCTTCCTCTGCCTGTCAAGCGGAAAGGGAGGAAGCAGGATCAAGGAAGCACTGGTTTCCTAGCAACGACCCCAGCTCACATCTCATTGGTCAGAATGGCTTCACATGACTACCTCTAGCTGCAAGAGAGCCTGGGCACTGTGATCTTTCTCTGAGTTCTATTGGTAGGGGACAAGGACAGAAGGGGTCTTGAGTACTCGATGGAATATTTCCTCCACACCCATTAAGAACAAAATTCACCTAATGAGCCCGTTTGCAGGGGGTCCCTGGGGATGAGGAAAGAAGACGCCCTCTGGTTTGATGACTGGGAGCTCTGAGGCCTGAGCATGCGTCTGCTGACCATCCTAGTATCTGTGGCTCCATCAGGGACCTCCCGGGACTGTTTAGCGTCATTAAGAATTAAGGCAATTACGGGCATTTAAGAGGAAGAAGAGGAAATTGCCACTTCTCAAGTATTTCCCATATGTGAAACCGTGTGCCTCTCACGGGGCTGCCCAGCCTCCTCCCAGCATCCTGAAAACAAGGAGTTATCAGCCCATTTTACAGATGAGGCACCGGGAGCTGAGCGCCGTAGGATGACGGTGGTAATTCTTCGGGGTGGGTATTTTATTGCACGTGCTGGGTGCACTGCACGCTTCACCTCCGTACCTCTAACCACGGTTCTAGGAAGCACTGTTGTCTTGCTGTTGTACAAAGGGGGAAAGGAAGCCTGGAGAGGTTCAGTAACACCCTCAAAGTCAAAGAGACTGACCCCCAACCCTGTGCCTCCAAACCCCAGCTCTCACTCCTGTCCCTGCTGCTTCCAACCAGAATAATGTGGCAGGTCCGGGCCGAGGCCAGCGATCGGTGCGCAAGAAGGCTCTGGAAGAAAGCTTCGGCTGTGAGAGGTTGAGGAATTCGATCAAAGCCACACAGCTGGAGGGAGGTGGGCCAGCGTGGAAGCCCAGGTCTGCTGGACACCAAAGGGCAGCCTTTCCCCACCGTGCCCCCTGGACCCAGGGGGTTAGCTCTTCCCGTCCATCCACCCACCGTCTACGGAGCCCAGTGGAGGGGCTCCCCAACCCTGTGGGCCAGGGGGTTCTGGGTCCCATGTGCACGAGGAACTCCAAACTTCCTAACACAGCCAGTCCTCAGGAGGTATTCCCAGCCTTCCAAAGGGCTCCCTCCATGTGACCTGGAGCCCTGGGCTCACAGCAAGGACATCGTGCCTCCGCCGGGCCTCCCAAGGTCCCGTTGTCACCGGGGCACGTCTGGCCGTGTGTGACCGTCCAGGCGTGTGGTTCCTGCTGCCCGTCACTGTGTCCTCAGAGCCGAAAGAGCTGCTGAAGCCAGAAGGGCGGGTGTCTGCCGCCCGGCCCACGGCACCTGCCTGTTGGCCTATGTTCTGGACACGCCTCGTTAATGAAAAAGCCCAGGCAGGCCTGACCCTCCTGCTGCATTTTCCAAAGGATCCGATTTCCCATCTGCGTCCTGCCCTGGCCCCTCCCAGGTTAGTACGGCATATACAAAGAGGACAGCTCTTTGTGGGATGATATATGGGCCCCTCGGTGGGGGCCCATCTGTCTCCAAGAGACCCCACTCCTCGGGCCAGGTATTGCTGGGGTCATGGCCCTGGGAAGGTCCCCGGAGGTCAGATAAGGATGATGTTGAGTCTATCAGTGATTCCTCCGCTGGACAGACCCCATGCGATGGGGCTCTGCTTGAGGAATTAGTGAGGTTTGTCCCGAGGTCGTCGAGGGAGGGGAGGGGGCATTGCTGGCTGAGGTCACAGGGTCGCTCCTCCCTGTGACCCCTGTGACTAGCGCCTTGTGGGTAACAGGCACGGCCCATAGCCCCTGCTAAGCCTGCCCTACGGAACCCAGCCCCAGGCAGCGAAGGAAACCTCGGAGACAGTGACTCGAGGGCCCCGCCCATAGTGGATGCTCGAGAAGTAAGAGCGGAATGAACGCGCGCGTGCGCGGATGAACGAACGTGCGCCCTGACCCGGAGGTGCGCACCTGAATTGTCCTGGGGCTGCCCACCTTCAGTCCGCCTTGGTCGGGGTGCTCGGGCTTCGCCTTGGGAGGGATTATTTCCGTCCTGTCCTCTAAGCCACGGGAGGGACTCGTGCCTCGGCAGGGGGCCTTTTCCCGGCCTAGAAACTGGGACTTCTGGGACCCACGGCGGCTGCAGTAATGCATCTAAGTGGTGACGTCCAGGGAAGCGTTTCTGGGCTGAAAGGTCACAGAGAGCAGCCGTCAGCCTGTCCTGGTGGCCCCGGGCGGCGTCTCCCACCCTCTCCCTCTGTGGTCATTCCTTCATCTAATGAAGCCCAGTTATGCCCCCTCTGCACGCCACCCTCCCCAGGCACCAGCGGAAGGTGTGAGTCCCGAGGCCGCGGGCTCGCGGTCCTGTGGGTGACGGAGGGCCGCACACAGGCGGCAGGGGGCCAACCGGAAGAGAGGCTGTGCAGGCTCAGGGAGCTAGGGAGGTCTGCGGGTCCCCCACCCCGAGGAGTTGGAGGCCATGGGGGACTCCTTGGATGCCCTATGGTCAGGGGTGGCCGTGGAGACGGGAGGCCGCTGGAGGATCCGGAGTCTTTCCCGTGCAGAGGGAGACTCACAAACAGGCACCAGGAGGCCGACCTAAGTTCCCCCCGACCTCGCCCCCCGACCCACAATTTCTGGAAGCCGTGCAGGAAGTGAGCCTTTTTGCACAGTCATCCTGCGCGAGGCGGGTGAGCGCCCATGGGAAAGAACTCTCTCTAACTTTTTGTTCGCTCCTGGCTTCAGCAGCGCTTTCAGAGGGGATTTTCTCAGCCACTTTTGTGACGCGCTGTTTCGTTTTCCTGAGGGGCGAGGGGGAGGGCTAGGTGCTGAGTCATGGGGTCTTTGAACGTTCGCCCTCGATAGTTGTAAGCCAGCGCCGCGTCCCCGGAGGACCCTGGCGCACAGTTCTTGGAATTGTCCTGTTTGCCCCATTATGTTACAGAAAGTGCAATGCCAGAGGCATTTTCTGGAGAATCAAGATGTGAAACCGACATTATATTACTCTCTCATTGTTGGCACGGGAAGAAACCCCGGCGCCTGCCAAGTGAAACATGTCAGACTTCCATCAAGTTCCCGAAGGTCAGAACCTTCGAGACTGGTGAATTTTGATTTCATCTTAGGAAAAACTCCGAGTGTGATGCCAGGACACAGTGACTATTTTGAGTAACTTTACACATTAAGTAGAAAACAAAAAAATAATGATAAAGAAAAAGGAGATGGCTGGTTCCCCCCAGGGGGCAAGGGGGTGGGGGAATGAAGAACAAACTACGAAAAGATCCCTCAGAAATGCCGCGCCTGCTGCCTTGGGTCCTCGGTGCTGCGAACATTCCTGCTCTGCGCCCCTCAAGATTTCATTTCATCTCATTAAGCCCAGATTAGATGCCTCGGCTCCGTGACACCTTCCTTTCATCTCTCCGGTCCAGATGGGTGTTCCTCTCCTTTGCAGACTCACACTTTCTTGTTCTGTGTTCCATGGTGTTTATCGTTATTCTTTTGGCCTGATACTATGATTATCCACGAGCACACCTGTCTCCCCGACTAGACCACAGGTTCCCTGATGGCAAAATGCTGCAGGTCGTTATATTCTTCCCGGGTGCCTGGCATGTTCCAGGGCCTTGGCAGGAGAGCAATACCTCCTCGTTCCGTTAACTGATGAGGTAATTTTAAAAACAGGATCTGCTTTGCATTTGACGGTGGTTCTGCGGGCCTCCAGAATCAGTGTGCCGCAGCCCAGAGCGCAAAGCTCACCCACCAACCTCGACGTCTGTGTGTAGCCCTTTATTACTTATTAGCCACCAAATGTAAAAAGGAATCGGAGCTGGTTTATTCTCAGAAACCATGAGAAGGCACAAAGGCTGATCAGAAGTCACTGAGAAGGCGCAGATCGATTTCCGGGAATCTGGAACGAGTTAGGTGCTGTAATTAAACAGAAAATTTGACTCTGAACGTCCTGGCAGCCAAGACAAAATGGAAATTATTCAGGATCATCAGTGCCTTCCTGTTATTCAATTCTAGGACAGCTTTAAGGAGTGGGTCCCTATTTCAGGTTGGTGGAAAATGCTTTTGAGTTCTGTTTTATTAAAGATACAAAACATTCGCCACATATTCAAATCAGAGGTCATCCAGAGGTGATAGGAAGAGGACGCGGGGAACAGAGAACTGTGGAGGGCTCACACCACTGGTTCCTCGCCAGGATCCTGTACTAGTTAAGATGACGGCTAGCTGCCGTGACCACCACTCCACGTGTCAGGGCACGAGTCGTGTGCTGGCGCTGTGGGTTGGTCACTGTCTCCCTCCACGAGGTCATTCAGGGACTCAGGATCCTTCCTCTGGGGCCCTGCCCACCCCCACCCCCCACCCCCACCTCTGTGGTCCTGCTCATGCAGCTGGCGGTCGGGGAGAAGGAGAAAGAAGCCGGCACAGCCACTTCTGAGTCACGTCACGTCCACTCACATGTCACCACGAGAGTGAGAACTTGTCCCAGGGCCACCTTAGATGTGGGGGCCAGCTCAGCACCTGCCCCCAGCAGCAGCTCCTCTGAGGAGGGGACACACACTGTGTACAGTAAGTCCCCTCCAGAACTGTGAGATGATACACTTCTGTTGTTTCACGCCTCCCAGTCTGGGGTAATTTGTTACGATCACCACAAAAACTCACATACCACCTGCCACTGTGGTCATCCTGAATGGACCCAAGAATGGAGACTCTGGGAAAATCCGAGTAGCTCTGAGGCGATGTAGGGTGGGAGGTGCATGAGTTTTCTGCACGCTGGCAGGGGCTGGGAGGGCTGTGCTGGGGGAACCTGTGAGTACCTTCCCACTTGCGGCTTCCTTCTCCTCAACTGTGAAATAAAGGGTTTGACCCGGAAAGGGGTTCTCCTGATGGAGACCACGGACCCGCTGGGAATCTTGTCGAAGATGCTGCTGCCTGGGCTCCACCCAGGCCCTTTGAATGGGCATCGTCAGGGGTGTGGTCAGGGGGCTGTCACAGGATTCTGGAAAAGGTGGCCCCGGCACCCGCTTGGCAAAGAGTGTCCTGAGGGCGAGTCAGGGCGTTGGCGCGCTTCGCGGCCGGTCCACCCTTGGGGGAAAGCAGCTACGGAGTCAAGAAGCTCCGTGTTCCTTCTCTTCATCTGCCTCGGGGCTGAGCTCTCCTCCATGTGGATATGCTTAAAAAGATGCCCCAGTTCTGGGGGGCCGGGGTGGGGAGGGGAGAAACCTCTTATGTTAGAATAACAACGTCAGCTGCTGTGTCGAGCAAATCTGAGAAGGCATTTCTTAAACAGACACTCATTATCGGGGTAAAGAGAGTTAGTAATAAATAAAACACAGAGCCCAGCAGAGTCTAACAGCCAAGCCGAAGTTTATTTTCTAGAACAGAAGGTATGATGTGGCCTCCCTTGTTTCTCTCGCTCCTAGATTCAAGTGGTTTTGCCCAGTCTTAATATTTACTAATTTTTTTCCACATCAGTTGGAGGAAAATTGCATTTCCTACTTTTCTAAATCTATAGGTAGAGAAAGAAATCATAGAGAAGAAGATGAATGCAGTGGCCGTGTAAACTTTTCATGAATCCATTACAAAATTAGAAAGCAAACAAGAAATCGGGGGGAAAATTAGCAACGTCTGTGAAAGACTTTCTAATTGGCCTCTAGAAAACTAAGAAGAGATGAATTGTAACGAAGGGCTAATACGAATTTAAATTCTTAATATGCAAATGACACTTGCAAATCAGGAAGGTCAAAGCAATTATCCCAACAGGCAAAAGGCAGTGGATGTTTTCAAGCAATTCACACAAGAAGAAATTCCAGTGGCTGAGTACCCGAAAAGTCTCCACCTGCCGTAGCCATCCGAGCAAAGAAGCTGAAACACAGGCGTCCGCTCTCTTTTCTGCCCGCCAAACTGGCTAAGGGTTTGTTTGTTTTTTTTAATTAGACTATTCAGTATGAGATTTTTGAGAAAAATACTGTTATCAGATATAGCTGGTGAGATTACACGTTGAGACAACCTTTATGGAGAACAAGTTGACAAAGGGTATCGAATGCCGTATAAGTTACCTAAATAACTACTAACCTAGAATTGAGTCAATAAAAGACAAGACGTGCCCGCAAAGAAATGCTTTAAATCATGGTCTTAAAAACTAGTGAAAGGTGTAAGAAGTGTTTACAAAATATGTGGGACGAATGCATACAAGATAAAATAGGTTACAAGGCAGTACATGTGTCATGATTTAAAAGCTAAGTCTCTTATTTATTGGCCTGCAGGGGGAAAAAACCACTTGAAACGAATCTGAATCTTAGCACGACCGTCTTTGACTTTATTTATATGCTCAGGTATGAAGTGTCTGAGGTCAAGACAACTGAAAAATCGTTGCTGTGTGATTTCTATTTTAATTCAGCTGCTCGTCTATATTTTTCGGATTTTCTACCATGAACACGTATTGTTTTTATTTTTATTTTTTAATGATATGAAATCCACCCCACCTCTGTCCAGTTCCTTTTCTGTTTTGTTTTGCCTGATGGTTGTGAGCTCAGGTGGCTTTAAGTACAGACTTGGAGTGTCTGAGGGAAGATGGGGCAAGGAAACCGGTAAAAAAAAAAACTCTGAAAACCTCTTCCTGGTCTAACGCATCTCTACTGGCCGAGGACCAAAGGCACTTACACACAACAGCTCCATGAAGAAGAAGCTTCCGGGGCAAGGCCAGCGCTTCCTTGGCTTCCACCACACCTCCACCAGCTTCTCTCTGCTCGACCTGTGGGGTTCTCTGGAAATACGTTGGGATAAAGGGCTTCCACCCCATCTCCACCAGCTTCTGTCTGCTCGACCTGTGGGGTTCTCTGGAAGTACGTTGGGATAAAGGGCTTCCACCCCATCTCCACCAGCTTCTGTCTGCTCGACCTGTGGGGTTCTCCGGAAGTACGTTGGGATAAAGGGCTTCCACCCCATCTCCACCAGCTTCTGTCTGCTCGACCTGTGGGGTTCTCCGGAAGTACGTTGGGATAAAGGGCTTCCACCCCATCTCCACCAGCTTCTGTCTGCTCGACCTGTGGGGTTCTCTGGAAGTACGTTGGGATAAAGGGCTTCCACCCCGTCTCCACCAGCTTCTGTCTGCTCGACCTGTGGGGTTCTCTGGAAATACGCTGGGATAAAGGGCTCTGTGGGTTTCAGTAGTGTGATATTGCGATTTATAGTAAGAAATACATCATTTGGTCTTCCTTCTATTCAGGTGGCCAAGCGCCTCAAAACCTTGGGATTTCCTTAGTGAGGAGAGCCATCGAGGTATCTTATTAAGTTGATGGGGTGCCTTTTGTACAGTCCCCAGGTCACCTAAGGAGGAGGGGGCCGGTTGCCAAGGGACCCAACCATGTGACTAGAGGGTTGGAACTTTCGATCACAGGACTGACCTCCAGGGAGGGGAGCCACGGCCTGGAGATGGCGTTCCATCACCAGTGGCCAGTGATTTAATCCATCATGCCCGTGTCCTGGAGCCTTCACAAAGTCCCACGAGGACAGAGTTGAGAAAGCTTCCAGGTTGTGACCCGGGTAGGTTGGAGGAGAGTGGCGCGCTCAGAGAGCACGGAAGCTGCTCCCACCTCCACGCCTGCCACGCCGTGGCCTGTGCATGTCTCGCGTCTGGCTGTTTCTGACTTACATCCTTTTATAATAAACCAGTAAAAATCTAGTCAGTAAAATGTTTCTCTGAGTTCCGTGAGCTGCTCTAGCAAACTAAGCCAACCCGAGCAGCAGGTGGTGGGAACCTCCGATCTGTTTCTAGCCGGTAGGTCAGAAGCACGGGTGACAGCCTGCACTTCCCAGTGGCACCTGAAGCCTGGAGAAGGAGTCTTGTCGGACTGAGCCCTTAACCCGTGGTGGGGAGGTCTGATGCTGCCTCCAGGCGGGTGGTGTCAGGACTGAGTGCATCGCTCAGAGGTGTAAAAAAAAACAAAAAAATCACACGTGGGAAATTGTTTGAAAACTTTTGCCCTGGGGCATCTATCCATCTTTGATCCGTCAAGGAACACGGGGTTGGACCCCCTGAGATAGACTTGACGTCTAGAACCCCCGATGGGGACGTGACAGAATGACAGTCCGAGGTCACACTGATGGCACGGGGGCCGGCTCCTTTCAATTCTCACAGCAGTCCTGGGGGTAGGGGCTCTTACCATTCCCACTTTACAGATGAGGAAACTGAGGCCGAAGTTGCAGGACTTGAACCTGAGGCTGGCTTCAGTCTGTGCTTTCAAGTGGTCTGCGGACGACGTGTATTGATGAGAGCCAGGACCTCTGGGGGTGGGGCGGGCCGTGCCTCTGGTCCCTGGATGATGTCACCTGGGCGTGGACAGATGGCTGAACTTGGGAGCACAGAGTTGGGGGTTTTCCTGGGAAGGTGTGGACACCCGCTGAGGGGTAGCGGGTTGACTGGAAGCTCCTGAAAAGATAGGTCCACCTCCCAACCCTCGGAACCTGTGACTGTGGCCTGATAGGGAACAAGGGTCATTGCGGATGTGTAATTAAGTGAATATCAAGATGACATCATCCCGGATTATCCAGGTGGGCCCTGAATTCATGAAAACTGTCCTTGTAAGACGCACACGAAGGAGAGATAAGAGGGGAAGGCTTAGGAGGACGAAGCAGAGGTTGGGGAGATGCTGTCACGAGTCAGGGAACACCTAGAGCCACAGGAGCTGGAAGAGGCAGGGGGGCGCCTCCCCTGGAGCCCGCAGAGAGAACACAGCCCTGCCCCCCCTTAACTGCAGACTTCTGGCCTCCAGAATCGTGAGAAAATGGATTTCTGTTGTTTTCAGCCCCGACGTTTACGGCCCTTAGTTCCAGCAGCCCCGGGACACAGATGCAGAAGGAGACGCGCTAAGACACTTGTTGTGCCTGTTTGTGTCCGTCTGGGCCAGCCTGTCCCAGCTCTCGGTGTTTGAGAACAGTCTGTGTAGGCGGACGCCGGGTGAGGCTTCCTGCACGGGATCCACAAGGCGGTGCTCCCTGAGCCCTGGCCGGGACCTAGAAATAGCTCTGGCCGCAGCGCCCTTTTTTGGTTAATGGATCGGGCTTGCGGTGCCTGCCATTTAAATAGCTTCAGCAGCCGGGAGGCCGCGGGGAGCCTGGCTCCGTCCCGCCCGGCCCGTCTTATCATGATGGATTGCCGCTCCGAGTGAGATGGAAACTTAAAAATGCCTTGCTCTGCACAGCTCCGGGCAATGCCTTGCTGGTTTGATTCGCAAATCCAGGGTCGTAAACTTTTAAAAATAGGCACAGGGCTGCCAGTCTCGTTAAAGGAGGCTGTGATTTATTGAGATGCACCGTCATCGTTGCAGATGGTTCTGGAACTCGCCGGAAAGACCCTGTTGGTTGCGACAGTCCTGTTTCTCTCAGTGCCCCTCGAGGACTTTCCGGGTACCCTCCATGGAAGGCAAACATAGCCGTCGCTTTATAAATGCTTCCCTGATGGTTTGCCCTGAGAGGTAGTCACTGTTCTTCTGAGGCCAGTTGGACCAAGGAGAAAGCAACTGTCCTGAATCGCATTTTTACTGAGTGTGTCAGAACGAAAGCCTCTGGAAAAGGGGATTTTCCAAAAAAAGGGTGGAGGGTGGGGGGGAGGTGGGATATGTGCCGCCACCCTGAGAATGTTGTTGTTTAAAGTATATTTAGCCGATTCCATTTGGATAATAGTGGAAAATGAGATTTGCCAGGACTCAGCTGACCCCTTTACAGCTGAAATCAGATCCGCTGAGTGAGATGCAGAGGGGCTTCCTAACCACCCTCATTTCTTCTTTTATGGAGGCAAGAAAACGTGGAGACAGACAGTAAGAAGGAGGTATCGCTTCTAACCCCGCTGCTTCGGGACGATGGCTGCTACACTCTGGGTGCAACTCCCAGTGCCCTGCCCTGCATGTTGAAGCCATGCGCATGGCTGTTGGTAGCCGTTTCCCCCCCCACTCAGTATGTTGCAAGCCTTTTTGCATATACATTTGCATATGCATATTTGCACATTCATTTGCATAGCATTTGCATATTCGATGGCGTCATTTTCAGGGGATAGGGTTCCGTTGCATGGATATACCATCATTCACTTGGCCAGCCCCCTCTTGCTGCATACTTAGCATAATAATCTGATTAAAGGCTAATTTTTGATGCTAGGGGTGGACCAGGAGGCAGATTCTTTGTCCTGTAATTCTTTCTCTTTGCGCTGAGTACACGGCCCACACTGGATGCCAGTTTTTGTCCTCCTGCTGAGATTAGATGTGGTTGACAGGGAATGTTTCCGCACCAAAGTGGTGAGTTAAAGACTGTCATTTCAGACCTCTCCGGGCAGGGTTTGGAGACGCTGATGACAGAGAGGAACATGGAATCAGTCCAAGAGCCTGTGGGTCCCTAGGAAGCTGGAACATTCTTTATCTGATTAGAGGAGGAAGAACATTTCTGAAAGTGGGTCTCTCTGGGCACAGCAAAAGCCCCAAACAGGGTCTGTCCTGGAGAGCCAGCCATCAGGAACTCCCGTGATGGAGCGTACCATTCAGGAATTGCGTTTGGTGCTTCAAACAGAAATCCCCAAACGGTGGCTTAAATGCACTTGGTATATTATTCTTCTCAAGTGTTGAGAATTCCCAAGGTAGCAGCAGATAGCATCGTTCAATCCAAGACTGTCAGAGGTGAGATCTTGTCAGTGTTCTCGGATAGTCTTTTATTGTTGCCTCATGGCATCAAGGTGATTGCCCTATCCCCACCATTGCATCTATGTTCCCAGCAGAAAGAAGGGGGAAAGTCAAGGTCAAATAGACTCTATCTGAAGCTACTGGGAATCTGCTTGCAACTCACTGGCCCAAACTGTGTTGCCATCTGCAGAAGAGGTATCTCTAAAACTCTGTGTCTTCGGGAAACCCCAGAGCGTCTCCCGTGCGTGCTGCGACACCATTTTCGTGGCCAGAAAATCAGTGGCATCTAAAAAAACCAAACCAAGACAGTAAGAGTAGCTGTTCCAGAGCTCTCCCTTCCTGGAAACCGGGCCCTCTCTGATCTCAGTTTGGGGTTCTTCATGGGACGGTGCTGTCAGGAGGTGCAACTCGATAGGCAGCTATGCGCGTGGGTGGTGGAGAGGTGAACGCTCAGACCTGGGGGGTCAGCCCTTCCCTCCATAGCTCACAGGAGGGCCAGTTACTTTGCCTCTCTGTGCTCAAGTGACCTCATCCAGAAAGTGCGTGCCAGGGCCCCCTCCACGTGACCCCTGGCCTGTGCTTGTCTCCCCACACCCATGCTTCCTAGACCCCAGACCCTGCATAGCCTGTTCACAACTCTTGGTCTTTAGTATCTCTACCAATATTTTTTGTTTAAATCCATTCACCTTTTGCTGAAATAATTTACTTTAGTTTTAATTGTATGCTTTCATTTTTATTTATTATTTATTGTTTTATACAATTTGTAAAGGTTACACTCCATTTCCAGTTATTACAAAATATTGGCTCTGTTCCCTGTGTTGTACGACGCATCCTTGAGCCTGTCTGACACCCAGTGGTTTGTACCTCCCCCTCCCCCAACCTTACATTGCCCCACACGGCCCCGCGCTGGTAACCACTAGTTTGTTTTCTAGATCTGTGAGTCTGCTTCTTTTGTGTTTTATTCACTAGTTTGCTGTATTTTTTAATTTTTTTTAATTTTTAATTTTTATTTATTTATCTTTTTGTGGTACACGGGCCTCTCACTGTTGTGGCCTCTCCCGTTGCGGAGCACAGGCCCCAGATGTGCAGGCTCAGCGGCCACGGCTCACGGGCCCAGCCGCTCTGCGGCATGTGGGATCTTCCCGGACCGGGGCACGGACCCGTGTCCCCTGCATCGGCAGGTGGACTCTCAACCATTGCACCACCAGGGAAGCCCTGCTGTAATTTTTAGATTCCACGTGTCAGTGAGATCATACAGTATTTGTCTTTTTCTGTCTGACTTATTTCACTGAGCAAAACGGCCCCCAAGTCCATGTTGTTGCAGATGGCGTTATTCCACTCTCTTTTATGGCTGAGCCGTATTCCATTGTGTCTATATGTACCACATCCTCTTGTCCACTCCTCTGTTGACGGCCACTTAGGCTGCTTCCATGCCTTGGCTCCTGTAAATGGTGCCGCTATGAACGCTGGGGTGCATGTGTCTTTTTGACTCAGTGTTTTTGTTTTTTCTCGGATCTGTGCAGGACTGTCATTGCTGGATCATATGGTAGCCCTACTTTTAGTTTCTTGAGAGCCCTCCGTACTGTTCCCCACAGCGGCTGCACAGAAATAGATTTACTTTTTAAAAAGAACCTGTAAATAAATTGGCAAACAGCCCACCAAGAGCACCTGCCGCAGGTGGGCCCACGCCTCTCAAAAGTGAACTGGCGAGAAGTGCACGCCGTCCGAGCTGGATAGGGAAGCCCTCTGGAGCCCAGCTCTGCTCTCTCACTGGCATTCCGTGTTGGGTGTTAAGACGATGGGCGCCCACCTGAGGCTCTCTGCAGTCAGAAGGCCAGGCCGTGCAAGGACAAGGGGACAGTGCCTCGTCAGCTGATGTGATTTAGCCGCACGTCACCTGGGGATCAGGGCGTCCACACCCGCTACCCCTCTGAAGACCTCACTGTAGGAAAACAGTCTTTCTTTGAGCGAACTGTTCCTCCGAACAATCGCACTTCCTTCAACTCTGGGCTTTCCAGGGAGCCGTGGTCTGTTCCCTCCATTCCCTATGGACACCCTTGGCCCCTGGACGTCTGCCTCTGTTCCGGGTAATAGAAGTCTTTGAAGACAGCGTACGTGCACATCTACAAACGACCATCCTCACCAGCCCCTCCCCCCCAGTTTAATACGTATTCCCGTAAGAGGAAATAGTTGACCCAGTGAAGTTCCTTGCCTGGCCCCCAAAGAGGTTGGCGTTTGAGACCCCTGCTCTACGTGGTAAAGAGTCTTTGGAAAGCGCTCCGGGTGTGCACACGGACACACCCAGGGGAACACTTCCAACTCCCCTCCCACACACGGACCCCACAGCACGGCCTGTTTTGTTTTCACCCTGTCTCCGTCAGCCACCTTCTCTGATCCCCGCTGCAGAGCTGAGGCCGGTGACCGTCCACGGAGGGCCTCTCCGAACGGCACAGGGCAGCAAGGAGGGTCCTGGGCTAGTTCACTAGCTTCCTGAACAAGGTACCACAGACTGAACTTTATTCTCCCACGGTCAGAGGGGTGCCCGCAGGGCTGGTGCCTTCGGAGGCCGGGAGGAGCAGTCCGTTCCAGGCCTCTCCCCCAGCTCTGGGTGGTTTGCTGACATTTTTGCCGTTCCCTGGCTTGTAGAAGCGTCCCCTTGGTCTCCGCCTTCACCCTCACATGGTGTGTCCCCGTGTGTGTGTCTGTGTCCAAGTTTCCCCTTTTTATAAGGACGCCAGTCATATTGGATTAGGGTCCCATTTTACTTTCGTACGACCTCATCTTAGCCTAACTGATTCTATCCGCACCAGCCCTGCTTCCAAACAAGGTCACATTCTGAGGTGCTGGGGGTTAGGACTTCAGTGCAGGAACTTGGCGGGGTGGGGACGCAGTCCAGCCCATATACCAGCACTCCTGCCGGACTAGAGAGTCAGGGAAGGCAGCTTCGGCCTGTGAGATGGAAGGAGTTAGCTCAGCTAAAGAAGAGGTGAGTCGTGCTCCAGGCAGAAGGAACAGCACGTGCAAAGGTCCTGAGGACACAGGGAAGACAAGAAGCGCTCTCCAGACAGAAATGATTGGAGAGGGGGGCGGCTGAGACCAAAGAGGTACCCAGGGTACATAAGATACATTTGCAGTGAGATCTCATTTTGTAAACTCACAGACACAGTCATATATACTCAGGGCAAAACGGCAGAAGAAAAGGTCCCGAAATGTTCCCAGGACCATCCCTGGGCAGTGCTGGGCTGGCACTCAGGGCTCAGGGGTTGCTGGGAAGCAGGAGAGATTCTCTGGTTCCCTAGACCACGTAGCTCCCACGAGGATGCATTTTCCAGTGCAGAACGGTCTGGGCTGGGCAATTACGAAAACTTTTAAAGGCTTATGCGGCAACCCCTTCCAGAACACTTCACTTCAGCCCTCCTCGTAAACAGATTGTAAAGACGCAATCAGCCCAGAGCCCCCTCCGCTGTGATAATCTGATGTAAGCCAGGAACTGATTTATATGCGCCAGTCCAAACAAACATACCTGTAGACCATCAAACTGGAATTTCTTCCATACTTTCTTCTTATGCATTAAGGAACTGCTTTTATTTCTCTTTTGCCGGAGGGAAGTGATATATTTATTTTGCCGAAGAAGAAAAGCCGTGTGCAAGATGCTGGGTAAAAGCTGTGAGGAGGGCTGTCGGCCGGGTGGGAGTTACACCTCCTTTACAGACAGGCCGGGTCAGCACTGAGGGGCTGGACAGGCGTGGTGTCCAGTTCATTTCAGGTCTGTGTTTAAAAACAACCTCTGTAGTGCTTCTGAAGCGCCAGGCGCTCTCCTGAGAGCTCTGTAAAGGTTAACCTCGAGACTCTTCCGTCCCATTTCACAGGCGGGTACATTGAGGCATCAGTGCCATCCATTTCTCCCTGGGCTTTGGTTTGCCCTCTGCCCTCTCCTCCCATCACTCTTGAACTCTCAAGATTTGGGTCTGGATTGTCCTGGCTGGTGAAAACGTCTGGTTCAACATCATTTTTCAACCATCCATCCCCTCCCCCTCCCCTCCCCTCCCCTTCCCTCCCCCTCCCCTCCCCCTCCCCTCCCTTCCCCCTCCCTTCCTCCCCTCCCCCTCCCCTCCCTTCCTCCCCTCCCCCTCCTCCCCTCCTCCTCCCCCTCCCCTCCCTCTCCTCCCCCTCCTCCTCTCCCTCGCCCTCCCCCTTCTCCTCCTCCCCTCCCCCAAATAACATTCCTGCAAGGCCCAGTATATTAATCACGCAGTTGCCTCCAATCCTCACTGCTCCCTGCATCCGTGGCTTTTGTCACGATACACTGCAGTTCCCCTGCACCAAATGGACAGAATACATTTCCCCTCCTTTGAACTCTTGAGTTCATCCATGTGACTTTATTTGGTCAATAGAACGAAGTAGAGGCGATAGTATGCCAGTTCTGAGCCTTAAGGGACCGTGCATGTTCTCGTGGTCCTCTGCCATCACCATGAGGGCCAAGTGCCCAGGCTATTCCCATCCCAGGAGGAGGATGGGGGACATAGGAGCAGAGCTGTCCCCGCTGAGCTCATCCTGGGTCAGCCAGCTCTCAACCAAGCCCGAGACTGTGAGCTACATAAATGCGTCTCGTTGCACACTCATTGTGATCTGTGGTTGTTTGTTACGCAGCCTTTTGTGAGCCACAGATAACTGCTACAGTGTTCATTGTAGAAATTTTGCCTAATACAGAGAAGCATGAAGAAGATAGTCATCTGTAGTTTTGCCACCCAGAGACCGTCTCTGGGAACATTTTGGGATCTTTTCTTCTCCTGTTTTGTCCTGGGTGTACATGATTATGTCTGTGGGTTTATAAAACGAGATCTCACTGCATACATATCACATAGGCTGGTTACCTCTTAAGACTTAGCACCCCCTCCCCAAGCATTTCCATTCCTGCTCATTCCAGAAAGCACTTCCTGTCTTCTCTGTGTCCTCAGGACCTTTGCACATACTGTCCGTTCTGCCTGGAGCACGGCTCTTCCTCTTCTTCGGCTGAGTGACTCTGTGCCTCTCTCGGGACTTGCTCTGCTTAGATGCTGCAACTCTCTGGTGTGCCCACAGCCCCTGTCCTCATACTTTCCTTAACTGCCCACCTTGCGTGTGCCTGGGTGCTCGTCTGGTCTCTCCCCGAGACTGTGAGCTCCATGGGGGTGGGACTTTGCCTTATCCAGTGTCCCCAGTTGCACACAGTGGGCACGCAATTCACGTCTGTGAAGAAAAGTTGTGACGTGATAATGTAACGTGATCTTGATGTAACACGATACCCTGAGCAGTTTTCCCCACGTCATTAAAGGCCAGCTTGCTTTTCAATGGAAAGTTGTCTTAGGCGTTGAGATGCTTGGCATTTTATGCAGCTAGGGGAAGATATTTCTGCCTGTTTTCCTGAGCCAGGGCTTGAGTTTTCTGTAGCATGATGGGACGCTTCCCCAGATGAGTTCTACGGTGGTTCCCTGCCATCTCCCACCCCAGCCATGCTGGTTGCCAACTCCTGCAGCCTCAAGCACTCCTTTCATCACAGTGCTGCCGTTGCTCAATAAACTTCAATGGCTCCCTAGTTCCCTGGCAGAGAGTGTGCCAGGCTGATCATTTAGAAGTTAGGGATGGAGTCATGGTCAAGGTAGAGACTGGGCGGAGGAGAGGTGAGCAGGGCTCTCCTGGGCTCCCTTGGCCACTGGCCCCTGGCCTGCTGTCCCTCGGGACTATGTGCCCCTTGAGAACAGGGGACAGGACTCCTATTTCTCCCACTAGGGCTGGAAGCCCCTGGGAAAGCTTTGGTGACTGTATAAATGACCGGCTGCCTCGTCAAGGCTCCCGACCTCTGCTACCTGCCTCTGTGCCAGTGATCGCGCTCTGTGCCCAGGGTCCTGACCACGATGCAAGCAGAGCCCTGCGTCTGTCCTGGCCTGTCCTCTCCTTGCCCCCTGGTGGTCCCGCCTCTGGTTTTTAGGAGGCTGGACCTATCTCGCTTTGTTTGGTCTCGCCCCTCTTTGCTGTTTAACTGGCCATGTTTTAAGTCATCGAGTTTGCCTTCCTGGCAGGACAGATGCCATTCTGACTCTGGTGTATTGAAGCACAGGTCCTCTGATTCCTGCATCCCCGAGGGTGGCAGGTGGAGGCCGAATCTGGCCCAGAGGCACTAGAATGCTGGCCCCAGTTATAGACAGAATCTTAGCAAGCCACCGAAAATGGCAGGCTAGGACAACCTAACGTCCCCTGCGGGGGCCACTGGGTCCCAGCCACGGGGCTGTCTGGGCTTAGGTTCCCCAGAAGCATACTTGCTGGAAGGATTTGAGAACAAGGAGTTCATGTGGGACATGAACAGCATGGGAACAGCAGTGGAAGCTAGAGAAGGGGGGCAGGAGAAGTGAAATGGACAAGGGGGACAGGCCAGTGAAAGGAGCGTTAAGGAGAAAGGGACCACCACAGGCCCCTGGGGCACCACGCACGGCCCCAGAGCTCTCCCTCGGGAGCTGGAGCATCCATCCCCCAAATCCCTCTCCCTCACCGTCGAGGGCTGCTTTGGGGGCTCCCTAGAGCCCTGCTGCCCTGTGCATGGACAAGCGTGACCCGGAAGAGGCCAGCTCAGACAGAGGGGCCCAGGGCTCCCAGGGGCAGCCAGAGGTGGAGAGGTAAGCGCGTAAGAAACCTGGCAGTTCCAGTGGCGGCCGATTCGGAGCCACTGGAAAGGTCGGGGGATGTGCCCGGACGACAGAATGGAGGTCCTTGCGGGATGCAGCTAGGGAAAAGGGAAGTCGCAGGACGAACGTATGTGGTGTGATGCTATCTCTGTTCAAATACATAATGCATGGGTGTGCTTCCACCTGACTAGAGAGTCCACACGTGCTGTTTAGCAAGCTGGGCACAACTACGGAGACAGGTCTCTCTGTTCTGACGCACCTCTGCATTGTTTGATCGTACGTGTTGGCCTTCTAATGTAAAAATTAGTAAAAATACACAAATGATGCTATAGGAAAAAAACTAATGACACGGTTCACGGCATCAAAAATTAGTATTAAGTTAACCAAGTAGGTTGTAAAACAGTCTGTAGGTTCCATTTTTATACCATTTTTGTGTGTAGCTATTTGCACGTGTGTATATGCCTGTGTGTGTGCGTTCCTATGTTAGGTGTCTGTCCGTCCATCTGTATGTGTATCTATCTCTTGTCAACCTGTATCATCTTTCTATGCCCGTCTATATCTATCTATCTACCCACCTATCTATCTATCTATCTATCTATCCACCTATCTATCTAATCTATCTATCCACCTATCTATCTATCTATCCACCTATCTATCTAATCTATCTATCCACCTATCTATCTAATCTATCTATCCACCTATCTAATCTATCTATCCACCTATCTATCTAATCTATCTATCCACCTATCTATCTAATCTATCTATCCACCTATCTATCTATCTATCCACCTATCTATCTATCCGCCTATCTATCTAATCTATCTATCCACCTATCTAATCTATCTATCCACCTATCTATCTAATCTATCTATCTATCCACCTATCTATCTAATCTATCTATCCACCTGTCTATCTAATCTATCTATCTATCCACCTATCTATCTAATCTATCTATCCACCTATCTATCTAATCTATCTATCCACCTATCTATCTATCTATCCACCTATCTATCTAATCTATCTATCCACCTATCTAATCTATCTATCCACCTATCTATCTAATCTATCTATCTATCCACCTGTCTATCTAATCTATCTATCTATCCACCTATCTATCTAATCTATCTATCCACCTATCTAATCTATCTATCCACCTATCTATCTAATCTATCTATCTATCCACCTGTCTATCTAATCTATCTATCTATCCACCTGTCTATCTAATCTATCTATCTATCCACCTGTCTATCTAATCTATCTATCTATCCACCTATCTATCTAGGGAAAAGAGAGAGAAGAAGATGTGTATTTGGTAGGACACGTACCGGAATGTGAACTGTGGTGTTGGACCCTTTGGGGGATTTTTTTTGCTCAGACTTTTCACGTTTGAACGTGTGATACTTGCCCCCTTTTTGAAACTATTAGGCTCTCCAGCTCCTGCTGGGTGTGTGGGCGCCCTGGGAACAGAGGGAGCGAGGGCGTCCTCTCGGTGGACTGGCGAGGGCCACACGGCCACTTGACCCCTGCAGCTCTCGTTGACTGTGCCAGCAGCCCGTCCAGCGAAGGGCTGGCTCCCAGCCTGTACTCAGGTTCAGGATTCCTGGGTCACAGTGTTATGTTTCTCGTGCTCCCCTGCCCCTGCCAGAGGTGGTTGAAGGTGGAGAGGAGTGGGGTCTTCTGGGAGGACTTGTGAAATGAGAAGAGGGCAGAGGGCAGCCTGCCAGGGGCCTCCCCGTGGGAGAGGCACAGGGGGGAGGAGACGGAGCAGCGGGAGGACAGGGCCAGGACGGGAGGACGGGGCAGCTTCCTGCAACCGCGCCGGAGCTAAACCCTCCTGCAGGCCTGGTTCACGGAGGAGCTCACCCAGCCGATCGTCTTTTCTCCATACCTCGGACACCTCCAAGGACTGTCCAACCCCAGGGCGTTTGCACATGCCGGCCCCTCTGCCTGCAGCGCTCCCTCTCAGCTCTTCCTCATGTCTCCGTCTCAGCTCGGTTGCTACCCTCTGGCTCTCCTGTCCCCACCCTACCCCGTCCCCCAGCGACTGCTCTCCATCACGTCACTGTTCATCTTCCTCACGGCTCTAATTACCACCCGGAATGCTCTGGACTCTATTTTGTTTTCTCTGTTATTATCTGTCTCCCACCAGCGAGGGCGAGGACCTGGCCTCTCCGGTCCACAGCTGGGTCCCCCGTACCAGGAGGACGGAGACACTGCTCAGTACAGCTTGGCTGCTGTCACAGGTCTGTCCTCCCCGTGGATAACGGGACCTGGCGGGGGAGATTGTTGGTGTCGAAACCACGCAAAGGGAAAAGACTTTACAGCGGGCGAGCTGGCCCCGCGTTACACTTCCTGTGCGAGTTCACAGTCAGCCCTGCCCCTGGAACTGCCATTACGAGTTTAGATTGTTCCAGAAACCCACTGCGGACTGTTCAGAAGGCGCCCAGCTGCTCTCAGGAAGTGGCTCAGGAAGGTGTCCGCTAAACACCAAGAAACTGAGAGGCAATCAGCCAGGCTGGAATTCAGGAAAGTGCTGGCTCTGGGGCTGGAAGAAGAAAGACCAAGTTGCAGGGCGACAGCAGGCAAATCTGCCCTCCTTCCACCTGCCGGCCGGGCCAGATCCGCTCCCCCGCGCCGGCCTGCTGCCCAGGGCACCACAGCCCGAGGGGCAGGGGCTGGGATCCGGCTGCTTGTGGACAGGAATGCTCTGTGATTGCTACTCCTTCCTGCTCCTTGGCATTAACCCGGAATCTTTCAGTTGTGGTCTCAAAGGCCAAACACGAACCAGGATTTTCCATGATGGTTGCAATTTTGGCTTGTAATTTTATCACTCGAATCTAAATCCACTTCAGAAATGTCATAAACTAATTGTCACTGAATAAACTGAAACTTTTGAGGAGTTTATAAAAGTGATTTAATGAGAAAAAAAAAAAGAAAATAGAAAACAAATGTTGCCTACAGTACTGCTGGCAAAAAGGTGAAAGCTCTCTGTTTCTTTTGAAAGCATGCCCTGGTCTCGGCCCGAGCCCTGCCCACCAAGGCTGCAGAGCCCAGTGGGGGGGATGCAGTCTGTGTGGGAGCCCGTGGCGCTGATTCCACATTTGTCCTGGGGAGGCCGACTTGGGTGTGTTGGAGGCTGGGGCACGGGCCGGGTCAGCCGAAAATAAATGGCCACAGATCAGATCAAACCCGGATCCAGCAGAACGAACCTCATTTCCTTGATTCAAAATAATAATAATGGCAAACTGTATGTCGGGGTTAAGTAAATGTGAGTTAATTACTAAGCTGTGACCATTTTCACAGTTTCTGAAGTTAAACACTTCAATGCGAGTTGTCAGTTTACGTTAGGCAATAATTTGAATGACTACCGGTTAGCGGTTTCACTCCATTCATATTAAGAAACAATATACAAAGGGTATAAAGTGATCAGCTCTGTTTATGCTGGGGAGGAGGGGTGTAACGTCAGCTCCCAGGAGCAGGGCAGAGGGGAGAGCTGATCCCTGGCTTTTCCTGTAGGAATGAAAATCTTGGGAGAAACTTCCAGAAGCCCACAGTCTGGGAGTGGTCAAGCAGAGAGCTGAAGGCCATCAAAGCATTCCCAGCAGGACAGCAAGAGAAGAGTTTCCCTGGGGGCGTATCTGGTGGATAAGAGTGTCTGCAAAACAGACAGTTCCTTCCGGGTCAGAGAGATGAGGATTTGGGCTCTGTTGAACTCCTACAGGAAGAATCCAGCTGGGACCCGTGAGGGCTGGATTCCAGCATTTTCCTTGACTGCTGGGGCAGGGGTGGGGAGGTTGTGGAATTCTGAGCTTCCAGGTTGGCTGGGGGGAGTGGAATGAGGACGGGCGCCCCCCTCCCTCGTCAGCCGCAGAAAAGCCTCAAAACCTCTTGGCCTCGACCCCCAGAAATCTCGGTTGTTCTGCGAAGACGGGGCGCACAGTTGTCAGAAATCAGCCTGGAATCCTAGGAGGGGTGGCCTCTCACATGTTCAGGGCAAAATAGCAGACCACCACCACGACAGAAAACCTGGAAAAAGCGAAAACGTTTTCTTAAAAATGTTAAAGCTCTCGGGATAGGAGGTGACGAGAAGCAATGCAACTGCCCATCAACAGGGGAACAGATACACAAAATGTGGTCCATCCACACAGGGAATATTATTCAGTAGTAAAAAGGGAGGAGATTCTGACATCTCCTACCACACAGATGAACCTTGAGGACACTGTGCCGAGCGAAACAAGCCAGTCACGACAGGACAAATATTGTACGAGGTCCCTAGAGGAGCCAGATTCATAGAGACAGGAAGGAGAACAGCGGGTGCCGGGGGCTGGGGGGAGGGGTGGTGGGGATGGGGTGTTAGTGTTTCATGGGGACAGAGAGTCAGTTTGGGAAGATGAAAAATTTCTGGAGATGGAGGGTGGTAATGGCTGCACAACCACGTGAATGTGCTTAATGGCACCGAACTGTACACTTACAAACGGCTGGGGCTGCCCTGGTGGCACAGTAGTTGGGAGTCCGCCTGCCGATGCAGGGGACGCGGGTTCGTGCCCCGGTCCGGGAAGATCCCACATGCCGCGCAGCGGCTGGGCCCGTGAGCCGTGGCCGCTGAGCCTGCGCGTCCGGAGCCTGTGCTCCGCAATGGGAGAGGCCACAACAGTGAGAGGCCCGCGTACCGCAAAAAAAAAAAAAAAAAAAGGCTGAAGTGGCAAATTTTAGGTTATGTGTACTTTACAACAATGAAATAAAAACACTATAAAACAGGCGTGCAGTTGAGATGAGATGGTGCCTCTGAACAACGTAGGCTTTGTTGGTAAATAGTAGGCACTTGTATATTTAAATCCGCATCGTCAACGTTATGACTGGTACCCCATGATCCCCATCCTCAGCGTTATGGCTGGTACCCCGTGACCCCCATCCTCAGCGTTATGACTGGTACCCCGTGATCCCCATCCTCAGCGTTATGACTGGTACCCCGTGATCCCCATCTTCAGCGTTATGACTGGTACCCCGTGATCCCCATCCTCAGCGTTATGGCTGGTACCCCGTGATCCCCATCCTCAGCGTTATGGCTGGTACCCCGTGATCCCCATCCTCAGCGTTATGACTGGTACCCCGTGATCCCCATCCTCAGCGTTATGACTGGTACCCCATGATCCCCATCCTCAGCGTTATGACTGGTACCCCGTGATCCCCATCCTCAGCGTTATGGCTGGTACCCCGTGACCCCCATCCTCAGCGTTATGGCTGGTACCCCGTGACCCCCATCCTCAGCGTTATGACTGGTACCCCGTGATCCCCATCCTCAGCGTTATGACTGGTACCCCGTGATCCCGATCCTCAGCGTTATGACTGGTACCCCATGATCCCCATCCTCAGCGTTATGACTGGTACCCCACGACTGCTTGCGAGACGCTTTATGAGGGAGAGAAGGACAGAGAGAGGAATGAGAATTAACTTCTGTGGTTGACCTAGCAGGATGCTAGATCCAGAGTTGTCTAAAGTAGAAAGATAGCCCCTGTGATGCTGTTTATAGTATATAGTATAAAATTGATGAACCGGGCCTTTAAGATTAGAGAGTATCAGGTCCTCTTAACCAGCCCCATCTCAGTGATCACAATTCCTTCAGTCCTTGTGGGGCATCAGCTACATTCTCTGCAGCCCAAAGTTGCGACCCACCAAACCACGTGTGGCCCATTAAAATCCGGGACACGGGGCCTCCTCACATGTCACCTCTTAGGTTTCAAATGAGCTACACCATCGTCCAAACCCTCTTGAACTTCCCTCCATATCCCGTCGTCCCCATGACGCCATGTGGAGCAAAGCAGGAACCGTTTATGGACGAGGGGACGGAGGCAGCGGGTTCGCACCTGGGGGGCCGTCCCCACCAGCAACGCCCTCTTGGTTTCTGTCTCACCCGGGCTGCAGCCTCTTAATGGCCAAGCATTTTCAGTCAAAGGGCTACCGATTCTGGCTGATTCTGGCTGGAGTTGTACAAACACAGGGAAGGAAAGAGGAGATGACTTCGCCCTGTAGATAGATGTCCATCCCCCTAATAACAGGGCCTGTATCATGGCTGGTGGGCGAAATTCCTATGGACACCTTCTCTTAGAGACTGGTCCTTAGAATTGCATCTAAATAAGACGCACTTCTCCAGGGAACAGCTAATTTCCCTCCCTCTCTCCCTCTCCCTCTCCCTCTTTCTCCTCCCCTTTCCTTTGGCCTACAAGTAGATTTGGGGTTGGCTGCCCAGAGAGACCCAAGGCTGGGCACTGAGTCCAACTTCTATGTTTACTGAGGAGCCAAGAATCCCTCTCTTGGGGAGAAAAGAGCACAAGGTGTTTTTTTCTTTCTTTCCTTCTAGTGAAAACCATTGCTGTGGCTAGACCACCAGAAAGGTACCCACTCTACCCGATGCCCCCAGAGCCTACGAAGCCCAGCTTGCTTCTCCAAGGTTTAAGGAGTTTCCCGGGATGCGCGCTGGACGCTGAAACCACGACAGTCCCAGGCAAACCGGGCCCAGCTGGTCACCCTCGTTCACAGGCCAGTCTTCCGGCATCTTGATCCTTTCCTCTGGCTTGAAACGAATCCCTGCAGCCCATTGGAGCCTGGACTGTCATCAGAGCCCTCATAGGATATCTGGCGGTTAACGACGTCATCTGATCTTATCAACCTCTTCTCTGGCAAGCCTGGCTCCACCAAAATAACTTTTATCTGGAAATAAAATAATGCAATTAATGTCATGACTCTCTAATGCCCTCTCTGGTGATCTCAGCCGTAATGATTTAATGGGTGTCCTCCATCTACTAATTACCCGGGGCATTTATTAAGTTACAGGCATGTGGCTGAAAAGCAGGGGCGTGCACGGCGTGAGGACCTCGTGAGATGAAATGGATCCACAGGGAAGGGGATTTTTCGTCT
This sequence comes from Tursiops truncatus, assembly GCF_011762595.2. Lineage (NCBI taxonomy): Eukaryota > Metazoa > Chordata > Mammalia > Artiodactyla > Delphinidae > Tursiops > Tursiops truncatus. The sequence goes on from NC_047052.1 coordinate 2,914,775, forward strand.
TCTCCTTCTCTGTTTGGCTCTCAGATGGCCCCGCACCCCACCCCTTCCCGGGGCAGGAAAAGCGCATGCCCCTCGCGAGTGTCCTGCCTGCATTTACGTCACCTAAGAATTTTCTTTTTCTGGCTCGCTCTCTGGCATCGCCCGGCCGAGAGGCTCCAGGAAAGTCGTAAACCCCACTGAATGGCACCGTGGTAGCAGCCTGTCCCCTCAGACCGCATTTGTGCTTTTCATCTTCTAATGTCACAATGAACTTGGCCGGGAAACCGAAGCCGCCAGCTGTGTGCGGGTTTGGCTTTTCTGCGTTTCTGGGGGGAGCCGGGCAGCAGAGTGGGGAGGGCTGGGCGGGCTCCCTCTGTGGCCTTGGGATCACTTCTTCATCTGTGAAACCAAGCTGCTGAGAATCAGGCAGACCCCTGCGGAACTGTCCCCACGGCTCCGTGAGCACCTCCTGAACCTTCTTTTCCACACTTAGGGCTGAGTGCGTCACTCAGGAGGCTCTCGTTGAAGATGAACTAAGCCTGGCTCCGCCACTGAATAGCTGTGTGACCTTGGGGGAGGGACTTCACCTCTCTGAGCTCCAGTTTCCACATCTGTGAAATGAGGGGATATCGGACCAGGCCAGGAGTTTCGACTTTGTCTCATCCTGGCATCTTATTCTCTATGGAAACGGTCCCAGGATATGACATTTGTAAAATGACATTTGTAAAATGACAGCTGGTAGCCTGGTCCCATCTGCTGAGTGCCCCCTGCCACCCTCCTCAGGAGAGGCCTGGCGGGTCTTCTCACCGTTTAATAAACACATCCCTAAAAGCTCCCAGGAGGGAGTTTCAAGCTCGTGCTTCTGTGTTCTAATTTGCCAAAACCAGCGTCAGCTCGTCTGTCTGTCAGTCTAGCTAATATTTCAGCTTTCTCTCCTTCTCTGTATCCTTCTCACATCCATCTGCCGACCCCCTTTCCCCTCACTCCCTCTATCTAGCTCTCAGATTTATCTTCGTTTGTTCCCAAACTTCACCTTGTCCAAGAATCCCCTGACGTCTTTGACCACACTGTTTCTGAACCTTCTTCTGCACTTGCTAACACCGAGAGTGTCTTCACGTTTGATTTCAGAAGCTTTTCAAGAAAGCTAAAAGTTTTAAAGAACAAACATAGTACAGATGGTCACTGACGGACAGTCGTTCAACTTAGGATTTTTCCACTTTAAGACGGTGTGAGAGCGACACACGTTCAGTAGAAACCGCACTTTGGATTTGGAACTTTTCCTGGGCTAGTGATGCTTGGTCTGGTCCTCTGTCATGGTACTGGGCAGCGGCATCCACCACGGCTTCCCGTCAGCCCTGAGATCACGAGAAACAACCGATACACTTACTACCATTCTTTCCCTTTCAGTACGGTATTCAATAAATTACATGAGATAGTCAACACTTTATTATAAAATAGGCTGTGTGTTACATGATTTTGCCCACCTGAGCGTCTTTAAGGTGGGCCAGGCGAAGCTGTGATGTTCGGTAGATGAGGTGTATTAAATGCATTTATGATTTACTATGTTTTCAACTTGTGATGCGTTTATCAGGACCTAACCCCATTGTAAGTGACATGCACTCAGAGTAACAGTCCATAATGTACTTGTGTCTAACGCTGAAGTTACTTTTCTGCAATTTGGGGCCTAAGAACATTTGCATCCTAGGATACTTGCATTTATTAAATTAATGATTTTCCCCCTTATGGTGGAAGCATAGAACTCTGAGGAGTTAGCAGTCAAATTAAGTGTTCACGTGTCCCAGGGCCCAGCCTCGTCCCATCCTGGGTAAGCACCCTGCCGAAGCCTCACTTATCCAGTCCATACAGGATGTGCACAGAGATGTCCGTCCAGGTGTTGTCTGTGGTTGTGAGAATGCAGAAGTCCGTCACTGGGACACTGGACAGTACATGGGAGGTGCCCACCAGAGTGTGGGCCACCAGTTAGGGTCCACAGACTGAGACCACCCAACACCGTAGACGGGTCTTCATACTGTGCTGAGGGGGAAAAGAGAAAGATGGTGAGAAGTTTAACACAGGACCACTTATGCAAATTGTTGCCCACAAAACCTTGTGCAAGGACACACACAGACACAGGGACACATTGGAACGGTTGCCCGTGCGGGGAGAGGGGATCTAAGTGGGGACCCAGATGGAGGGCATTGGAGAAATAAAACAGGCAAGGGGAGCCCTGAGGCCAGGGAGGAAAGTGATGCTCAGAAACTGGCGGCTGTGATGAGCTCAGCTCTGCCGCGGAGCCGCACTGAAGAGCCAATAACAAATAAATACGTAAAAAGTGAAAAACTTAAAATGGCCCCAGACATCCACAGACACGGGAGATGACTCCTTTCTCCAGCAGCCTCTGCACCTCTGTAACGTCCTGGCTGGCTCTTCTCATCCACGCACTGCCTGGTGCCTGCCCCGCGGTGTGTGGTAGAGCAGGGCACCCCAGGCACGGCCGAAAGATCAGAGAGAGACAGAGAAAGGCCTCACCGGGCTTCTCGTTCCTTTGTTCTCCTCATCCTCGTGATGCGCAGTGACGGTGGGACTAGTTTTCTTTGTGGAGTTTTAGTGTTGAGACCCTTTGTGGGTGAGCTCGTGATTAAAAGGCAGATGGGTGGTCCAGGGACCCAGCTACATCACAGTCAACCAAGGCTCTTGATTTTAAAACACCTACCTTCCCAGTGCCCACTGCATTCCAGGCTCTCCCGGGCTTGGATTAAGGAATCTGCAGATTCTTTTTTTTAAACTTTTTAACGTAAGTTTTCCAGGTGTTTGGAATGAAACCCAAGTTAGAACAGGCAGTGTAGCCCAAACCTGGGTCTCCAGGTGCCGAGACAGGACTCCCGTGCGCCCCCTGGTGGCAAGGACGATGTGCACGCGGCCATCCTTGGTGGAGAGCCCAGGGGCAGGTGGACCCAGACAGCAGCCAGGTGTTCGGCAGGTGTCCGGTGGAGGGAGGTGAAACCACCGCCCTGTCCACGGAACATTGCATCCCTTGCGTTTCAGCCCGTCCCACGACTTATTGCCAAGGCCTTGTCTGGTCTGATCTCATTCGTGTTTTCACATGTGCCTTTCCTGAGTCAAGAGGGTGACTTGGATGGTTGAATTCTGGCCACTGTGGCCGGACATCAGGGAGATGGTTTGCTGGAGACACCGGTGTCCTGCTTTCCTCCAGCCCATCCCCAGAGTAACCATTTTTGGTTTTTTTGCTTTTGTTTGTTTGTCGTAAAGTCTGTGTTTTCACCCTGCTCACAATTGTAGAGAACGTCAACTACCACTGAATGAATGAATGAATGAATGAAAAGAATGAATGAGTGAATGGGTTCCCACCCAGAACCCACCAAGGAAAACTCAGGAATCATGTCCAAAGTTTGGAAGATCAGAGCAGCCGGCACCTTCTCTCCTGAGCAGATCCAAGCACTGCTGTGGGCATGTTGAAAAGGGTTCCTGTTGTATAAGTAAGAGTGCTGCCTTCCCGTGGGGCATGGTTTCTGAAGCACATGCTTGGCCAGGTGGCTCCTGCTGGGCAGGGCGATTCGGGTCCTCCCTGTTCCTCCAGCTGACTTGTGTAGAGTCGGGGAAGCAGGCTGCCCAGAGGGGGCTGGGTGACAGGAAGAAATGGCCTGGCTGCAGGAGGGGAGGCGAGGGAGGAGGGCAGGGGGCCCCGAGGAGAAGGGACGGGGGCCAGCAAACTCCAGGGCTTCCTTTCCAAGCGTCAGGAAGGATGAAACCCCAACTGTAGGCAGGGGTTTCATTCACGCCCTCACTGTTCTCGGACGTCTGGGTGAGGCACACCCAGGTGAGCAGCCCCTCGGGCCGGAAGACAAGAGCCAGCAATCATGGGGCTCCTGGATCAGGTGCCGTGCCAGAGCTTGACGTCTTGGGCTGTTCGTCCACACCACGAGCTTGTGAAGTGGCACCGGCATCACCCCCGCCTCAGAGACAAGAAAAGCAGGGGCACCGCGAGGAGGGAGAAGGCATCTCGGCCGCCCAGCAACGAACTGGGAAGCTGGGATTCCCTGGGACCCAGCCTGCTGAACACTCAGGACCGCAGCCTCTTGTGAGAGAATGAACGAGTAAATGAACGGGTGGACTCCGGGGGCGATGCTTTCTGTTCCCCGTGACAGGCAGAGGACCCGGTGACGTCCCCGTGGGATCAGCACGCCACCACGAGGGCTCTGCGGACGCGGGGTGCGTGCGGTTTCTCACGTCTCTTCCTGTCTTCCCACGAGCGCTCTCCACTGAGATGTCGGGAGGCTTCCAGAATTCCTAAATGCTGCGGCATGAGTGCAGAAAGCCCTCGAGGGCCAGCGTCCCCTTGAAACCAGCAGGAAGATTACAGCAAACCTGGCAGCCGATTGGCACTCCAGGTGTGGCAGGAGCAAAGGGCCAAAGTTTCCTCCCAGGTGTACAAGTTCTACAGGTGCAAATCCAGCCCGCCCCTGCCGGCCAGCGCTCACCCTGTCTCCGGGCCCACACAACCTCTAGAGCTCCGAGCAGGGCTGGCCAGAGGGCGGGCATTCGTTCCCACATTCCTCTCTGAGTTCTGTGTTTGGCCCTGCCCCCCACGCTGGAACTCCCGCTAAGACTGATAGGATTTCTGTGGAGGAATCTAGAACAGCCAGCCCGGCTCCCATCTGCGGCTCTTCCCTGCATCTGGGGGAGGCCTCTGTGGCCAGGCCGCTGGGCCCAGACTCTCCCTTTGCAGCCGGGGTGCTGTGAGGGTGACAAGGGGGCAGGGGGCTGGGATGAAAGACGAGGGGGCGGGGAGAGAAGGAGGGGGCGTGATGCTGAGGAAGAGGAGGGGGCACGGCTGGGGGAGGGGCAGCAGAGCCACTGCTCCAAAGGACGTTTTCAGAGAACTTCCTGCAGTTCATCCTTCCTTGAAAAAGCCCTGAGAAGATGAGGTGGTCGGCCCACTTCAGGATGAGTTTTTAAATAACCCCCAGGTCCCAGGGGATGTTTGCTGTCCGCGAGTCCTTTGTGGAGGAAGCTGTGTGTTGGAAGTGGCAGTGAGTGGTGGTGGGGATCTCCCGTCTCAGGGCCACCGCGTGTGCACCGCCTGCCTAGCCCCGGGGACGGCAAGGATGTACCCGTCTTCTGGGCAGCGTCTCGAGACCCAGCAAGGCTCTTTCAGTGACAAGGCTGTTGAGTGGATAAAAGCCATTTCTTGGGGAGGATGCTGCCACCCCCGGGGCGTGGTCCTGTCCCTGGCTGACCCAGAGAGTCTGTCGGAACGTCCCCCGCCCGCCCCTCTGTTCCAGTGCAGTGTCTTTCTCAGGGTCCCTGTGAGAGCTGGTGGGAAAAGCACATAAAACGGCCCCCGGGAGGTTTACGAGTGCGGCCAGTTCCCCGGGGCAGTGGCCCGAGATAAGAGACTATTAACATGTAGAGGGGGCTCACTGGGGCTCTCGCCCCTGCCCTGCAGAGACAGCTCCAGGAGAGAAGGAGCTCTTACATCCCTCCTCCCAGACCCTCCCGGGTCCCCGTTCCCAGAGGCTGCATGTCCACTGCCGCTGAGTGACTATCCCTGAGCCGGGGCTGGGGCCGGCCAGGCCCTGGGAATTCACAGGAGGAGATAAGGCGACCCCACTGCTCTCTGCACCCAGGAGCCTGGCAGAGCCCCCAGTGAACCTGTGAGCTCACTGCCTCTGCTTTGGGAACTTGATAAGCAACGGGATAGAAAATACCCATGGTCACAAAACTTAAAAAACACCCTTTTAAAAAGTACGTATTGAGCTCTCCATATCGTCGGCACGCAGCGCGGTGAATTTTTGAGAAGTAAACACAGGCCGTTTGGAGCCAGGCCCTGAAGCCCCCAGTGCCCCCCTCCTCACGTCCCCCCTCCTGATAAGGCTTATCAGGCCTGCACTGCCCAGGGAGGCAAAGCCACCCTGAGAGATGTGGTCGTGCAGATCTATTACAGGGACTGGACTGGGCATGACTGTGGGAGGAGCTGGGGAGGGTCAGAGCCGCGTCCTGCCCCAGCGTTCCAGAAGCAGCGGCGCCTTGGAGCGCGCTTTGCAGGGGACCCTGGCAAGCAGGCTCGCGCGTGGGTTGCCAGATTGGAACCCAGTTCCACTGTGGAAGAGAGTTGCTTCTGCAACGGAGGGTCCAGGGGTCACTGGTGGTCAGCGAGGCCGGCGGGTGGGAAGGAGCGGGGGACAAGGGCAGGTGCGACCCGCCGTCCGCCACCCCCATCGCCTCTCTCACTACGGCAGCCTCTGGTGTCCGGGGCGGCCGGGGGCGGGGTGACGCTGCTGCTTTCCCTTCCAGGTCAAGTGCACGTCCCTCTTTCAGCCACCACAACCTGAGGCCACTCAGCAAGAAGTGGGCCCAGGCAGGTCGGCACAGCCCGACACCCACACGAGCACAGATCCGGGTCACCTGTCTGAGTAGGCGGTGTTGGTGTGGACGTCTTCAGCTCAGCGTGACATGGGTGAGATTCACCCCCGGGGCTGTACGCGGCAAGATTCGTTCGTCCTCATGCTTGTGTGGTAATCCATGTATAACTGCTCCATAATTATTGATTCATTCATCTGCTGAAAGGCATTTAAGTAGCTTCTAGTCACTGCCTATTAGAAGTAACGCTGCCTGAGAAGTCGGTACTTGTCTTTCGGTGGCCATACACACACGTTTTTCTTGGGAATGTGCCTAAATGTGGAATCTCTGGGTCATAGGCTAGGCCTGTACTCAGCTTCTGTAGATACAGCCAAGTTCCCAAAGTGATGCGTTGCTTTCAGTGTTGCTTGTCCTTATTTGGTCTGTGTCTTGAGTTCAGATTTTGACTCTGTTACATAAAGCCAGGTTTGTGTCTGATGTCCCTGTGTTGACAGGAGGGAGCAGGAATAATATGCGTTATATGTAAACACATTTATTCTTTGTTCACTTGTTTCTTGTCTGCCTCTCTCCCACCCTGGACTGAACTCCATGAGGTCAGAGACCGTGTGAGTAGAATGAGGGCCCCCCAAAGAAACCAGGAACTAACCCCCAGAACCTGTGAAAATGTTGCCCCCCGCCATGGCAAAGGGCAATTAGGGTCACAGATGAAACAGAGGGTGGAAGATTATCCTGGATTATTTGGACGACAGGGTCCTTGAAAGTGGCTGGGGAGGCAGAACTGGGAACCAAAGAGGCAGCGTGATGACTCGACTCTCGACATGTTCTGGCTTTGAATATGGAGGAAGGGGCCACAGGCCAAAGAATGCAGGTGCCTCTAAATTCAGGGAGAGGGCTTCCCTGGGGGCACAGTGATTAAGAATCCGCCTGCCAACGCAGGGGACACGGGTTCGAGCCCTGGTCCAGGAAGATCCCACATGCCGTGGAGCAACTAAGCCCGTGTGCCACAACTACTGAGCCTGCGCTCTAGAGCCTGCGAGCCACAACTACTGAGCCTGTGTGCCACAGCTACTGAGCCTGCACGCCTACAGCCCACGCTCTGCAGCAAGAGAAGCCACCGCAATGAGAAGCCCGTGCACCGCAACAGAGTAGGCCCCACTCGCCGCAACTAGAGAAAGCCCGTGCACAGCAACGAAGATCCAACGTAACCAAAAATAAATAAATTTAAAATAAATAACCAGATAAAATCAGGGAGAAGCAAGGAAACAGATTCTCCCCTAGAGACTCCGGAAGGCCCCAGCCGTGCCAACAACTTGGTTTTAGCCCCGTGAGACCCCTTTGTGGTCTGCTGGACTTCTGACCTGCAGAACTGTAAGAGAATTCGTGTGCGCCCTGTAAGCCACTACATTCACGGTATTTGTTACAGCAGCCCCAGGAAACAGATACTGTTCATTCCCTGCTATGTCCCCAGGCCCTGGCCCGTAGCAGACTCACGATGAATATCTATTGAGTGAATAAATACAGTAAAGGGAGCTCTTCGCTGAGCGCCTGGGGTGCCAGCTGTTTAATACACAGTGAGGGCTGCCAGAGGCAACCCATAAAAATACAGGGTGCCCAGGTAGCTTTGAATTTTAGATCAACAGCAGACCATCTTTAATAAAAGTACGTCCAATGCTATACTAAAAAAAAAAAAAAAAAAATCATTGTTTAGCTGCAATTCACATTGACCTGGGTGTCTTGCATTTGATCAGGCAGCCCAGTCATTTCCCACGCGGCAAGATGTGCCCCAAATTCACAGCTAGTTAGGGGCAGATCTGAGGGCAGCCCCAGATGGTCCCCAAGGCCCCCTATTCCTACCCTGGCGCCCTCGGCGTGAGGGAATGGGCACCCGCATCCCCCCAGGGGCCCCACGCTGTCGCCCAGCGGATCCTACGTGCTCTGGGGAAGCAGGTTCAAGGGACATCTCTGCTGAGCAAAACCAGGGAGCAGACAACCTCTGGTGAGTCTCTGGGCCACGTCCTGTCTGGTCCAGGGGGAGCGGAGGGGACTGAAGTGGGACCCCTGGCCAGACAGCTAAGACTCTGGGAGACCTTGGCCGCGTGTCTTCGTGCCAAGCCGGCCTTGCCCTGCACGGGGATCTGAAGAAACAGGAGGGGAGGGAAATCCTTCCCTTGCAGACAAGGGCCCTCCAGAAGGTAAAGCCACTGGAACACAAGCTGGACAGAATCTCGCCGTTCTGTGGGGGGGGAGAATAGTACAAAAATAGGGTCCACGTGGAATTCTTTCCCCCGCTGTGCACGGCCGGAGGGGGACGGGTCGGTGGCTTGTGGGGAACTTCACAAACACCTCCAAGAAACACCTTATCAAACACGCTCCCCCGCTGAGCAGAGCGCCCAGGATGGATGTGGAACTTGCTTTGGCAAAGGGTTCTACTGTTATTATTATTTTTTTTTTGCGGTACGCGGGCCTCTCACTGTTGTGGCCTCTCCTGTTGCGGGGCACAGGCTCCGGACGCGCAGGCCCAGCGGCCACGACTCACGGGCCCAGCCGCTCCGCTGCATGTGGGATCTTCCCGGACCGGGGCACGAACCCGCGTCCCCTGCATCGGCAGGCGGACCCCCAACCACTGCGCCACCAGGGAAGCCCTACTGTTATTTTAATTAGTGAGGGTTCCAAAGCACCTCAACTCCTTCAAAGGAAGTGAAAAAACGCCAGAATCAGGGGATTTGCCCAAGGGCGTGGAGCACAATGGATGCCTCCCCAGCCCACCAGTCTCCAGGCAACTGCTCACCCTGGGATGAAGTTGGATGGCCTCTCCTGGAAGACTTCCAATACAGTAAGCATTCAGGCCTCCCCCTGCCCAGCCCTCCATCCAGGTCCCCTGACCCAGGCCGCGATTATCCCGAAATGATGCCAGCTTCACGTAGATTTGAGGTTTTGCGAGCTTGACTGCGAATATGATCTTCCTGGAGGTGGATAAGGTAATTTTGTACCATTCCGCAATGAACAAGTTGGAGGGAGAGGGCCTTGCTCGGCTTCTGGGAGGAAGTGGGACAATGGCAGAGTCAGATTGGGAAGTTTGAGGGGAGTCGGACAAAAGGACTGCCTGCAAAGTTGAGGACAAGGTGTGGAGACTGTGATGAGTAGTGCCCGGGGGTGGCATCGCGGGTGCTGTCGCTGCTGCCTCGGGGCATGAACGAGGGAGGTGTGGAGCTTGGAGGGAGGGGCCACGTGGACAGCAAGGACTGACGCCGATGGGGTGCGCCCGACTGGGTCAGGCTAGTCGGAGCTAGAGAGGGGCCAGGTCTCTGGAAGGGTGTGGCAGCCCGACACCTGAAGAAAGTCAGGGATCTGTTACCAAAGAATACGGGGCAGGGAGGCCCAGAAGTGTGGACACGGGGTGTATAAGGTCAAGGTCAGGTGGGTTAGGCAAGAGACCTTGTCTCCCAGTGGATAAGTTGTAACCTAGTCGACTTACAGACACAGTTGCACACCAACCCTTGTCCATCACATCCTTGTCTCCTAGGGAGAATTATGAGAGACTAAGATTCCACATCACAGTACAGAACTCGATTATGAGTAGCAGATAAACTACACACACACTTTGCCCGGCAAACATCGCATCTGTAAAACCAAAACATCTCAGCTAAAGGCTTTCTCTCTTTAGCTCCTTCGGGGGGACTCTTCCGCATGGGCTGGGCTGGCTGGGGGGTCCGGAAGTGTTTCTCGAAGCTCTGAGCTTCCCAAGGGCAGAAGCTGTGCACACGGTGTCCACCGCTCCAGCCCGCAGCCCAGCACGCAGCCCAGCTGAGGCTCCAGAAACGTTCCTACAACCAGGGAAGGCACACGGGCTGCCACCTTCTTGCCCTGACAAACCCCCTGGAAGCCAGGAGAGCCCCAGTTACTATTTTGAGGATCTTCTGACTTGGTTTGAATTGAGGGTCATCTGCCTGGAAACTTTTTGTTGCTGATTCAGTGTCCAAGAAATGCTTTGGAATGTCAGCTCTGAGGGAGGGAGCGGTTTCCGTGGGGACACAGCTTTCTCTGACGTGGTCCTTTGCTCCAGGCTGGGCTGAGTCACTGAAACACGAGCGCAGTGACTCACACGGGGTCAGAGTTCACAGGGATGGTCGACCTGTGTTTTGGTACTTGTTTTGGAGTTCTTCTTCCTGACAAAAAGGACCCTCAAAGCGGGGGTCGTGGGTGGGTGTGGAGGTTGCTGGGTGACTCTCCCTAGGATGGGTTTCCCCAGAAATAAAGGGGGCAGCAGACTGGCTTCAGAGAGACCGGGATTAAGTCCTGCCTGGGATCCCCATGGGCTGTGTGGGCCTGGCAAAGTTAACTAGTTGAAACAGAGTCGAGTCTCTGCCCCCTTACCTGCAGGGCTGGTGAGAGCATTAAAAGAGACGGTATTTGTAGAGTGCCAAGCACAGAGTCTGCTGGGGTTGGAGACGTTTCCGTTTTCTTACCCTAGGGTGGAGTTGTCCTGTCCCTTGAAGATAGCTGTTATTCGTGAAAATCCCCCATCTCTTTGTCTCTGCAACACGTTGTCCAGCAAAGATACTTCATGCGTTCCCTTCCATCTTCTCAACTTAGCCAAAAAGAAAACAGACGCTAGAAATGGAGCCAAATGCCCTATGATCTGTTCTTCCCCCCAAAGCATTACGGCATCTTCTTTGCAGGGTGATGTCGGGAGAGGTCTTGTGCCATAGACATCTCACAGCTGCTTGACTATGCCAGGAATCTGGTCACTGGGGAAACCTCTGGGCCATTTCCATACGGATGAGGGAATCCTCCAGGACTCCATTCTCAATGCCAAGGCTAGCAAGTCATCTTCCAAATCCAATTACCTGAGATCATCCGCAGCTTTGGACATGTCCCCGGTTGACTGTTCAAATCTGTTGCTGGAAAGCAGACTCTTCAGCACGCAGTGCAGTCGGTAGCTCTGGGGCCTCAGTATCTGGTTGAATAAGTTAACAACCCTGAGTTTGTCAATGGCTATTCAGAGAATTACGGTAACCTAACCATCTAAAATGGCCCTATGGCCAATTCTCGGGCCATGAATCATTAGACCAACTTGGTCAAATTCTGTTTTCAGGGACCCGGAGAGGTTGTTTGGAGAAAGGAATTGGAGTAAACGTCGTGCAGACAGTTATGCTGGGGTACGCTGGTGAGGCCAGACAAGTGTCTGAGAAATTCAGAAGCGGGAACCTTTTGCATTTTGTTTCACTTGAGTTGTAATAGCAATTCCTCCGGGGGCGGCTATACCTTACGATGAACACTGGGCCAGGCGTTTTTGCATCACGCATCTTCTGAAATCCTCACAGCAGCCTCAGGAATGGGTGTGAGCATCCCCGCGGACACACGGAAACGGAGAAGCTTTGCGCTTGTGAACCCACTCAGTGCCCACAAGCTAGGAAAGGGTGAGGGACCACCCAAGGTCGCAGCTCTGAAGTTTGACGTCTAACTCACTCCACTCACCACGTTTCTTGTTGCTGTTTCCCTCTTGCTGTGGACACACGTTTGTTATCTCGAGATAACTGGCCTGGCCTCACTGACGACTGGAACCTTTTCAAATCAAGGAATGAATGTTGTACGTGCCCCAAGCGTTAGTCTGTGCGGAGACACCAAAGTGTGTAAGTCCTGAATCTCCCCGCAAGCTGTCACAGTCCTATTGGGTGGGGGACAGGTTACCCAAAGTGGAAAAGCTCACTAAAGAGTGCCAGGGTGAGTGAGGGTGTCCACGACTGGCCCCCAGGAGCGGGCGGGGAATGTGCTGGGGCCAGCTGGGAGGAGGGCATATGTGTGTGTGTGTGTGTGTGTGTGTGTGTTATGCAAAATCATTTAGTTATTTACTTTTGAGACATTTTGTTTTGAAATAACTTTGGACCTTCAGAAAAGTTACAAAAGGAGTAAAAGAATTCTTGTAAACTTTGTACCCAGCTTCCCCAAAGGCTAACGTCTTACCATACCTGCTTTGTCACGTCTAGCAGACGTGATGTCTCCTTCCCTCTGAATATTCCAGCGTATATTTCCTCAAAACAGGGACACTTTGTTACATAACCACAGTAAGGGTATCAAAATGAGGAATTCATCCCTGATACGGTAATTTCATCTACTTTAGAGAGCTTATTCAAATGTCACCAGTGGTCCTATGAGTGTCCTTTATAGCCAGAGTGAGGGGGAGATAGATCTCCCTCCCTTTGATTGGTTCAAAATCTAATCCAGGACCACAGGTTCCATTCAGTTGTCCCGTCTCTTTAGGCTCCTTTGTTCTGGAACATTCCTCAGTGTCTTTTTTAGTCTTTCATGATTGTGATGTTTTTGAAGAGGAAAGGCCCGTTATTTTGTTGAATGGCTCTCAGCCTGGGTTTGTCTGATGTTTCCTTGTGAGTAGATTCCGTTTATGAAGTTTTGGCAGGCTTCAGAAGTGACGTTGCATCCCCAGGGCATCATATCAGAGGTCCAGGATGTCATTTGTCCCATCACTGGTGATGGTAACTGAACACTTGGGTAAGGTGGTGCCTCTCCACCGTAAAGCTACTGTTTCCCCCTTGGTGGTTGATAAATGTCTTGTCAGGAGCTACTCTGAAACGATGCAATATTCCTTTTACTTACCATCCTTTCTCTTACTAGTTTAATACCCATTGGTAATTCTTGCCTGAAGTAAGTGTGATAGGAGTAGAAACGGACATCTTATCCCATCATTGCTTCTAAAGTTCTTCATTGCAATTCTACTACGAGAAAGAGCTTTTCCTTCTCCCCCAATTACATACATACAAACCTTCACGTTGCAAACTTTCAAAGATGAGAACGTGCTTGCGCACGTCCGATCATGTGAGTTAGTTCACGTGTCTGGCGTACGTCGTCGCATGCATGCATCCTCTACAAGTGGCTGTGCTTTTGTGTACTTTACAGAACTGTATAGAGTACACAGTACAGAATCTTTATTTCAAGCCCAGGATGTCCAGAAGCAAGCGTAAATGCAGCGGTGATGAGCTGGTACTGCTGTACTTCTCGAAGGACTGTACTGTAAGATTTAAAATGTTTTATTTATTTTTTGTGTTTGTTTTTTATGTATTATTTGTGTGAAAAGTATTATAAATCTATTACAGTACAGTACTATATAGCCGATTGTGTGAGTTGGGTACCTAGGCTAATTTTGTTGGACTTACGATCAAATTGGACTTACAAACGCACTCTCGGAACAACTCATTCGTGTGGGGAGGACTTACTGTATTGTATCAATATGGATTCATGAATTCTCATTCTGTTCTCCGGGTTGTAACCCATGATTATCAGTATTTGTTCTGTTGCTCCGATCGTCCTAGATTTGGTCAGCGGGAGTCCCTTTAGGTTGACTTTGACATGTCCCCCTTCTTCATCGAGCGCTTCCTTATGTCTGTCACAATGAGATGCTCTAGGCTATAGCTGTGCTCCCTCTGCAAACTTCACTTCCTTTTTTCCCCCGTACTTGCCTCCACCACAACCAGCACTTAAATCCTCTGGTCTGTACTCAGGTACCATCCATATTTTCACACGTCTACTTCAATGTAAACTGTAAGGGGCTCTTCTCTGGAAACAGCGCTTGAGGGCCAGCAGTTGGCAGGACTGAAAGATAAGATGGGCCCGGACAGATTTCTTGGACCTGTGCAGGTAATCCAGCACGTGGTTGTCAGTCTAAGAAGCGTGCTAATTTCCCACAGTTCACCTCAGCCTCACCAATTACCTTCCTCCAATTCTGCAAGTAAAGCCCAGCTGATGGACATTTATTGTTGCAAGATAGTCGTTTAACTTGGAGAATGGAGGATTAAAGCCGTCCTAAGTCAGGATAATGCACTAGAGTAAGAACGCTTAATCTCCAGGGAGTGCCTCAAACCCCAGGATGTGCTTTCAATGCTTTTTGTGCATTTGGAAGCCTTGATGGGCAAAAGGAGGTAGAAACTACACAAAGACAGAGGTTTTAATCAGTGGATGATCTAAGCCGTCTGCCACTAGCCCATAAAGTATCTGTGTGCAAATTAGAAAAAGATGCTTTTTACCCTGGTAAATATAGCCCAAGCCATGTGCGAGGCTCGTGAGTGCGGTGTGGGCTAGCCACTTGCCCCCTTGTCTACGTACCTTGTGCAGTACACAACCTGTACAACTGTACCCAGCGGCCCAGAGTCCAAGAGAGTCCTGGATTTTTCTTCCTGCCACAGGGGGTTCTACTGACAGTCCACAAAGGATAAAGAAGGGCAGTTGCACGGTTAAATGTCAGCATGTGGTTGTGTACAAATGTCAACTCCCTGAAGTCTTTGCTTTCATGAATTCCTGTCACCTAGGCAGCCTCACTCCTGCTAAGGAGAAGGTAGGTTAAGAGGCCTCTTGTCAGCACCTTCACTTTGTTTATACCTCTGAGGTGGTGGCAGGAGAGTCAAGGACGGTTCACTCTGAAACCTACCCTCGCCAGGGAGGCTCTTCCACGAAAGGTGGAGTCTCTGGAGGTGCCATGATTACTTAGTGGCCAGAGCATGGAACAGCCATGACACAGGGAATCGGGTTGTTCCAGTCATGTGCCGTGAATGTCTGAGAATGTGGGGGGACATCTCGGGGGCAGAGACAGGCTGTGGGGAGAGCACGGAGTGGAGAAGGGAGAGGAAGGAGGAGCTGGGAGTCCGGACAAGTAGGAGGCCCCTCTGTCTCATGTATGTCTCATGCTGGCATTTTTATGTCCGTTTCACAGAAGAAACTGAGAGTCAGGAAGCAGTGAAGCAACTTCCTACTGTGAACAAATAATTCTACCCCAACGTAATCATGTGACTCAGCTCTGTCCAGATTGCATAGGTTGTATTTGGCTCCTGAGTATTACTTCACCCAACCTTTGCAGGATTCCTACGTTCTTATAGGTCAGGAATGGAGGTGATAGGATTAGTGTAGATACGTTTATAGAAAACCCAACATAATAGTGGTTGTAGCATACAAGGGCTTATTTTTCTCTTTTGTAAAACATGTTTAGAAATAGGGAACCCGGGGTCAAGACTGTGGCTCCACAGTCATCAGGGATTCAGCTTCTTTTTATCTTGTGCTCTACCAACCTTAGTACCTCCTGGTTCAAAAATGCTTGCTAGAGCACCAGCCATCATGTGTGCCTTCCAGGAAGCAAGAAGGAAAAGGGGAAGGTACTATGTGTCTTTTTATTTCTCGAGGAGCTTTCCCAGGTTCCCTGCCCAATAATATTCACTTACATTTCATTAGCCAATCCTAGCTGCAAGGGAGGCTGGCCAACTGCAGTCTCTTCATTGAGCACATTGTCTTCTGGGATAAACATGGGGTTCTGTTAATAAGTGCAGTAATCAGGGTAGGCTAAGTGCTGAAATGAACAAACTCTGAGTCTCGGAGATTTTAATAAAATAAATGTTATTTTGTGCTCACATCACAGTGCAACACAGTTGAGGGGTCGGATGGGCTCCTGTGGATGTCTGCTCTACCAAGTCACTTAGAAACCCAGGCTTCTTCTGCCTTGGGGGGTCCCCCTCCTCCAGGTGCTGAGAGGCAGCAGGTGGGGAAAGACAGTGAGAACTGGACACAGGAGGTCTTCACGGGCCAGGCCTAGAGAGGGCACACACCACCCCTGCTCACACTGGCCTGAACTCAGTCATAAGGCCACCTAACCGCCACAAGGCTGGGAAATGCAGTCTCTGCGGCACAGAAGGAAGAGGGGCCCAGGGGCGTTGGCAAACGCCAGGGCCACCGGCTAGACAATGTGCAGTTGGCCGGGCCGCAGAGAGGGATGTCTCTCGCCCATTCAGATCTGGAATCAACCCAGGGACCCAGAAAAGGAAGGGCCCAGCTTCCCTGAGTAGCAGAGCCGAAAGCCCAGGGCTTTGCTGGGATTATGTGCAAGGCTCGGTGACATCCCTTCCACTGTAGCAGGAAGAGTTCCCTCCCCGGAAACTCGGGGACGGCTCCAGCTTCCCACCGCACTTCCTCTGAAGGATACAATTAGTGGAGCTCTCCAGACAGGGGCCGAAAATCGAGGCCTCCCCACCATGACCTGAATGGATCATTTGTGGCTCGAATGACAGACAAATGCAATAATTAGGCCTATTTAGTAAAGAGGGGGTGAAAGGTCAAACTTGGAGGCCAACGTCTCCTGTTACTGGCCTGGTGACCAAGTCGGATGATGTTTGCACAGTTAACCGCCCGCTGGACCCGCGGCGACCGCCTCCCTGGGGCTTTCAGGTTTTTTTAAAACCCCACGAGCTGGCACCAGGCTTGCAGGATCCAGCCTCCCACCCCTCCTTGGAGGACCGTATCCCTGGCAAGGCCCCCGGGGGCTGAGATGCCTGTGCCAGACGTGCATTTCTGCTAATGTGACTGCAGCGGTGGCATCCACGGCAGGGTCAGGGGAACATGGACTCGGGGAATCCACCAGCCAGTGGGTCAGGGCCTCCTCCCGCCCTGCACTCTGAGCTCCCTGCTTATCTCTTTCTTCTTGTTTTTCTCCCTAAAAATCTGATTTCTTTTCATTTTAACCCAAAACAGATGACCCAGCTGCTTCTCAGCCTTTTCATTGCTCCCTGCCTGGGAGGACGTTCTGAGGGTCCCTCAGGCCTGAGGGGTGAGCAGGGCAGGGGCTGCTGGGTGTGGGCTGGACCCCGCTCCCCGGGGCCGGCAGCACACGGGCTCAGAGGCCCCTCATCTGCTTTTAGAGATGGTGCAAAGCCTTCACAGGACAGGATGGGTCCTTCTTGTTTTAGGGGACCCCCTCGAGGAAACTCCTAGCATTCTCGCCTCTTTCCCACCTGGTTGTTCCTGCTTAAAAGGGTGGATTGAGCTGGGGAGGGGCAGAGGTGAGCGCTCTGCTCCTTGCGGGGAGGCTGCCTCAGCCCGGTCGCTCAGCAGAAGTGACCAGCCCAGTGTTCCGTCCCCTTCGGCCTCGCGACAGCCAGGAGGCCCCAGGCCAGCGTCGGTCTCCACCCAAATCTGGCAGATCCTGCCTTGCACTTATGGAGTCTTTGGTGGTGGTTGAGGCGGGGGAGGGAGAGTTCAGTTAATTTGCTCTGAGACCCATACAACTTCCTGGTTTACGGAACAGTAGGATTTAAAACAATTATTTTTTTAAAAAAAGTTTCCATCTCTTTCCTGCCTGCCGTATCACTTTTTGCAAATCAACAGTGGGGTGAATGAAAGGGACAGGGCTCAGAAAGCAGCAGACCTGGGGGCTGGGCTACCACGGGGAGGGAAGGCTCTCGCAGCCCATCCTGTCTCGGGGTGCAGGACCCGGAGTTGCCGGGAGAAGAGGAGAGGGACACGCGAGACGCATCCAAGCTCACGCGGCCGCCTGCCCTGCGCGATCCAGGTGAAGGAGCGGAGGATGTGCCCCGGCTGGGAGGCCTGGCGCTGTGTACCGTGCCTCTGTTGGCAGGAGAGCCGCACGAGGCCTGATTTGTTTGTTTGTTTGTTAGTTTGTGGAGGAGGTCATTGTGTGCCCGCAAAGCTCGCTTGAGTCCAAGGGACAAACCAGGTCCCTCGGGAGGGATTGTTTTTGTTTTATTGTGCAAATCAGAGTTCAAGTGTTGAAGTCACCAAAATATATAGCCCTTGAGAATGAAAACACTGCAGACAAATTGGGCTACGGGGGAAAAGACAGCCTTGTCCAAAAACACGACAAAATTCAATTCAGGAGGCACCCGATGGATGGACCTAGAGTCTGTCATACAGAGTGAAGTCAGTCGGAAAGGGAAAAACAAATACCGTATGCTAACACACATATGGAATCTAAAAACTAAAAAAGTAAAACAAAGGTTCTGAAGAACCTAGGGGCAGGACGCGAATAAAGATGCAGACATAGAGAATGGAGTTGAGGGCACGGGGAGGGGGAAGGATAAGCTGGGACGAAGTGAGAGAGTGGCATGGACATATATACACTACCAAACGTAAAATAGATAGCTAGTGGGAAGCAGCCGCATAGCACAGGGAGATCAGCTCGGTGCTTTGTGACCACCTAGAGGGGTGGCATAGGGAGGGTGGGAGGGAGACGCAAGAGGGAGGGGATATGGGGATATATGTACACGTATAGCTGATCCACTTTGTTATACAGCAGACACTAACACAACATTGTAAAACAATTATATTCCAATAAAGATGTTTAAAAAAAAGGAAGATAACCAGAGAGGATCTACTGTATAGCACAGGGAACTCTACTCAATATTCTGTGGTAACCTATATGGGAAAAGAATCTGAAAAAGAATGAATATATGTATACGTATAACCGAATCACTTTGCTATACACCTGAAACTAACACAACATTGTAAATCAACTGTCCTCCAATAAAATTAAAAAAAAAAAAAAGAGGCACCCGAGATCCTCAGTTCAGTGAGGGCTTGGCCTCCCCCAGAGCCCAGTGTTCACTACGCAAGGTTGTTTTATAACTGGCAACCGCAGCCTCCTGTTCCTGGGAACTCACCTTTAATCCTTGTGTAAAGCCACAAGCTGAAGTCGCTTCGGAAGGTACCCAGGAGCCTCGTGTTTGGGCTTCTCTGGAGCCGGAGGTGGGGGCCGCGCTAGTGGGGGGAGTTCTGAAGGGGCTGCCTGCCTCGGCCACAGATGTGGGCGAGTCAGGGTCCGCGTCCCCTCGTCTGGGGCGCGTCACGGGCTCGCAGGAGGCGATCGTAGCGGCGACTTGTGGCCCTCACGGTGCACCTGTGCATTAGGAACCCTGTTCCTCCTGCTTCATCTACTCCCCCTCCCCATGACGTCGGTGCCCCTTTACAGATGAGGAAACTGAGGCCGAGAGGAGCTGGTGGCTGAAGGCGCTGAACCGTCGCTCAGGACCCATAAGGCGCTTCTTTCGGTACCTGGTACACATTTGTAGGAACCATGTGATATGGCCAACAGCCAACTGCTTTTGACCAACAAAAATGACATTTTCATACAATCCAGCCTCATAAGGAACATCTAGTAACGGGAGCTGCTACCCGCTGACTGGGGCGTGTGCTGTTCTCAGATGGACAGAGCGGGTGGGCCAGGCCAGCTGGTAGCCCCCAGTGCGGCATGAGTGTTCGGTCGGAAACCATGGGGGAATTGTACCGGAGCCCTCGGGAACACGATGACCCTGTGGAAAGAGCCTCCTTGCTGACAGAAAGAAATCAGCTGGGGCTGGGTGACCGAGCCCATTTTTAAGCTAAAGATGGAAGAGGACCCTCCCACCTTGGACTTCGCAGGTCCTGCTTGTGTTGCTTAAACTAACATTAGGAAATCTGACTTTCCAGGATGAGTTTAAAAACATGAATACTAATCAGGCCTCACGTACTGATTTCGGTTCCTTGCATGTTACCTGCGCGTTATGTTCTCATATGCGCCTTTGGAATTTTGAGGGAATCATTGGATATTTCTGTCCCCATTTTAAGGAAGAGGAAGACGAGAAAGGGGAGAGGTGCGTGTTGAGCATTAAGCCCAGAAGCTACATCTGAAGTTCCTGGTCTTTCATCCCGAATCATAACTGTTTTCTCCTCCGCTGTCCTTTCTTCCTAAGGAGCTTTGTGTTTCTGGCACAAGGTCACTGAAACCAATTAAAACGCTTAAGCTGGTACCTCACTTTTAACCTATCACAGATTCAGTAATAATCTGATTTCAAGTCTCTACATTGGGTAAAGAGGAAAACACTCTTCTCTGGGAGATTTGGGTTTCTGTGCCTAATTAGGTTGGTTCCACCATTATTGCATGTTAAAAGTAAAACCTGATTGTATAATGAACAGTGAAACCACAGAGGAGATGGTGTTGCAACGGGAATTGTTCCGATAAGCAGGAAAGTTGTGCCAGATGCCTGTCCAAGGCCAGATTCAGCAGATATTCCGATGTCTGGGGTTGTCCCAAACGTTCCGTATTTAAAAGACTGGCCCTTCCCTCGATTTTTCACTCTATGTGAAAGGAACACTGGAAATGGGAGGGCAGAGGTGGGTCAGACTAATCAGAATCTTTTCTAGAATCCAGCCTTGGCTGCACTTCTCTTCCCACTTAAAATATGCTGGGCTGGTTCTTGGAGGCTCTGTCCCCAGCCTCCCTCGTGTCTCCCGGCTTTCTGATGCAGACAGAGGTAGTCCCCAAAGACCCGAACTCTGGTCCTCGCCGGAGGAAAGGTCCAGGCCGGCTGCTTCATTGGGCAGATGCTCTGCTCAGATCTCCGCCCTGACAGGGCAGACTCTCGAGGGCTGCGTTTCCCGAGACCTCGGAGGCTCCTCCCCCCATCACCAAGTGTACCTTCCAACTGTACCTTTCAAGCCCAGTTCTCCAGAGAAAAACTTGGCCCAAGGGCTAGGATGACAGGGAAGGTACTGGCAGCCAGGAGTAAGCCAGAGGCGGCCACAGCCTGGGGCAGGGAGGGTGTCAGGGTAGGAGGAGGATTTAAACTTGCCCCAAACACGGGAAGTGTCACAGTTTAAAAAAAAGATACTAGAGCAACCAAACTCCTATGTCTTTCCTCACCCCTCCCCTCTTTCCCTACACCTAGATCAGCATTTCATACCCAAAGCTTAAAACTTTGAAAGAAACCTTTAAAATAACGAACTTTAAAAAATACGGTACATTAAATATAAAATTTAACTCGCTACAGATCAGTTTCCTGATTATCTAGTACATGCCCGATCAGAGGCACTGACATTAACTGGCTCGTATTTTCCATGTTTGGCAAACGTACTGAACACCTACTGTGAGCCACGTGCTGTACTAGGCCGCTGGGAGAGAGCAGAGAATGAAACAGTCAGAAATCCCCGCCCCCATGGAGCTTTCATGGGGGCGGGGGAGGGAGCAGACAATAAACAAATCAGCGGGATGGCAATAGGTGTTTTGGAGAAAAGAGGAATAAATAGAGGAAGTAACTGCAGTGGTTTTTTAATTTATTTTTTATCGAACTACAGTTGACTTACAACGCTGGGTTAGTTTCAGGTGTACAGCACAGTGATTCAGTTTTTTTGTTTTTATAAATTTATTTATTTTTGTCTGTGTTGGGTCTTCGTTGCTGTGCACGGGCTTTCTCTAGTTGAGGCGAGCGGGGCTACTCTTCGTTGCGGTGCGCGGGCTTCTCGTTGCGGTGGCTTCTCTTGTTGCGGAGCACGGGCTCTAGGAGCGTGGGCTTCGGTAGTTGTGGCACGTGGGGTCAGTAGTTGTGGTTCACAGGCTCTAGAGCGCAGGCTCAGTCGTTGTGGTGCACGGGCTTAGTTGCTCCGCGGCATGTGGGATCTTTCCGGACCCGGGCTCAAACGCACGTCCCCTGCATTGGCAGCCGGATTCTTAACCACTGCGCCACCAGGGAAGTCCACAGTTTTATACATATATATATTCTTTTTCAGATTCTTGTCCCTTATAGGTTATTACAAGGTATCGAATATTGTTCCTTGTGTTATACAGTAGCTCCTTGCTGTTGGGTAATTGCAGTTTTAAACAGAGCTCTCAGAGATCATTGCCAGATTGCCTTCCGTGTGCTTCAAGGTCAGTGTTACTGTTTGTGCCCATTTTACAGGTGAGGGAACTGAGGCTCAGCAGTTAGTTGAATGAATACATGAAGGTTGTCAAGAGAGTGACGGGAGTCAGGTTTAAATGCAGATTTGCCCGACGTCACTGTCCAAGCTCTTTTAACTATTTTTTTTTATTACTCGGTACATTATGTTTTTTCCTAATCGTTTAACGGGCTGTCTCACATCATGGCCGCCCCCCACCCCGCCCCCAGCAGCAATTATCGTCCCGTTTATTGACAAGGTGATGGAGGCCCAGGAGGTAGTTTGCCGATGGCCCCAGCAGGCCCGGGCAGCTAGCCAGGACTGGCCGCTTCTGAGCGTGAGGTCAGCAAATCGTCCCACAGGCTCCGTCCTGCTGGGACCACCGGTTATATCTGATAATGAAGGACCCTCCTCTCTGGCCAGATCTGTAAAAAGTGACAGAGTGACCTCTGACATGATTTGGTCTGCGAAGCTCCGGCCTGAGCCGGTCATAAAGCTGAGAGCGTAAGATTTCAGTGAAGATTGAGGCGTTTATCGCAGGAAACTCTCCTTAATTGCTGTCAACTTAAAGCCCTCTGTCCTGCATGACCACCGCTGCAGGCCTTGATTTGCCCCTCAGGCCTCGGGGACAGAGAAAGGGACTGGATCCCTCAAGGATCCCGAGGAGACGGGCATCGGCCACTCGCTGTCTCTTCCATTTGTCTGTTGGTTTTTGTTTTTTAATTTCAAAAACAAAACGAACAGCGGTGTGGAAGTGGCTCGCTGGAGCCCGCTTGTGCTGGTCAGGGCTGTCCTTCCCGAGCCTCCCTGATTATAGCAGGGGCAGGCGGACTGCCTTTGCTGGGGGTAATGCGCCCTTGGCCGTGGGGGGCGCCTGAAGCTTTTCTCGGGATGGCTCACGATGCCTAACCCAGCCTCCACCTGGAGAAATCTCCTGGGGGAAGATTTCTTCCTCTTATATGTATATTCAAGTACACCCCTCTTTTTAATTAGGAAGAAAGGATAGATGCTTGTTTTGACAAACCCAACCAGCAGAAATGAACGCGAACAAAGAGTACCCATTTCCCTCTCACGGCTCCACGTCTTGCAGGGAGAACCACTGTTGTCAGACTGGGGAGTAGCATCCAGAAGTTTCCAGTATTGGTTCAAGGCTTTTTATTTTGTACTTTCTTTACAAAAAGGGGGATGCTGTATACATAGTGGTCTCCAGCTTGCTCTTTCACTTACTGATTTACCATGGGCAACTCTCAAAGTCATTGTGAAAAATGTATTCTTTTCCAAGCAGACGACTGGATTAGTTCAGTGACCCCATCAATCAGTGCCATTTTTATTTTTTATTTTTATTATTATTTTTTCTTGCGGTACGCGGGCCTCTCACTGTTGTGGCCCCTGCTGTTGCGGAGCACAGGCTCCGGACGCGCAGGCTCAGCGGCCATGGCTTACGGGCCCAGCCGCTCCGTGGCATGTGGGATCCTCCCGGACCGGGGCACGAACCCGTGTCCCCTGCATCGGCAGGCGGGCTCTTAACCACTGCGCCACCAGGGAAGCCCAGTGCCATTTTTAAAATCAGTCTTTTTCTTCGAGCGACGAGAGTCACGTCACTCCACCCATTTCACCTTTTCCTTTGGCTGCCAGGGAGCCCAAGCTAAATTCCATTTCTGGCCAAAGCCATCCATTCCCTCTCTTCTCTCCTAGCATTCAGTAGGTAACGCTACGCAGCACCTGCCATTTTGCACTATTCCCTGCTCTAGGTTATAAACTTCTTGTTTATAATCCAGAGGAGACAAGTAGTTTCTCCCTCCATCCAGTGCCCAGCCTGTGCACAATGGATTTTGTTTAAAGGTTGGTGACAGTACCTAGAGGGCCCAAGGTCACCTGTTCCTCTATTCTTTTTCACTGGAGTTTGTTCCGTTAGGGTTGTTCAAGGATCCTGGTTTGTATTCTGCTGTTTATTTATTTATTGGCGTGGCATGTTGGGATCTTAGTTCCCCGACCAGGGATCAAACCGACACCCCCTGCAGTGGAAGCACAGAGTCTTAACCACTGGACCGCCAGGGAAGTCCCCTGCTTTGTGTTAAAGGATGTGTTAAATTATTTGGGGAACCAGGTGAGATTAAAGAACAAAAACCTTAAATATGTTGAAAAGTAAAGAAACATCCCTCAAAGCTATGGAAAGCACTGAGCCATCAATTCCAAATTATCCCAGAAGGATAGATGTCGCTTCCCCTGCATTTCCTCTTTCAAGTTAGAGAATTATGTCACCAGAAAACAAACAGAATGGCCTGTACTAACTCGAAATTATTCTATCTTTAAGAGTTGTAACAAGAAAGCAGAAAGGAAAGAAGGGGGAGTTTCTATAGGACAAAAGCAGGTTGAATAAATGCAGTAACAGGAAGGAGGAGCTATATCATAGAAATGACGCCCAAAACAGGGAAATGATCCTGATGCCAGGACAGCCTGGGCAGAGAGGGGCTGAGCACGACCATCATTTATTCAAGCGACTGTCGGCACCTCCCGCCTGCCACGCCCTGCGTTAGGTGATGAAAAGCACAGCCCAGGGCCCTTCCGAGACAGGGACCTTCCACCATGTCTACACCCAAGGGCTTGCGGCATCAAGCTTTACAGGAAGGAGTGCAGGGAAGCATGTTGCTCTGTACCCAGGATGTTTGGGGGACTTCGGGGAGAGCCTGGTAGAACATGGGAGAGACCAGCAGGGGAGACTGCAGCGAAATGCTCCCTAATTTCACTGTGGCCCCTGATGCCTCTGTGGAGGACACCCGGGGGCAGTGCCTGCCCAGAGCCACTGCTCCCGGCCCTTTTCTCTGCAACCTGCTCCTGCCTATTTCACGTGCGCGTCAGTAGCCCAGCCGTATCGATCAAGCAGAGCTGGACCACACAATTCCTTTCCTTCCCCCTTGACAGATCACCCAGAGCGATGCTGTACCCGTCGATGACACCAAGGCCAATGGTGCCCAGTTACATTCAGTGATCCCCAGTAGTGTCCAGTAATGCCCACTGATTCTCAACGATGCCCGCATGTCTAGTACTTCTTAGTAATGTGGTGTCCAGTGGTGCCCAGTGATGTCTGATGTTGACTGTAATGCCCAAAGACCCCCCAGTGATGCCCAGTGATGGGAGGGGCCATTTCCACAGCCCCAGCGCCAGCCCTCTCTGAGCACGCTTCCCCGGCCACACAGCCAGCAAGGTTTCTGGTTCTGTCCCCGCTCACCTCCCTCAGATGGATCTCCTCCTCCCCCTCCCCAAAGCCCGCCCCCGGTGCTCCAGCGTTTCAGCCCCACTCACGCTTGTGGACAGTTGTCATTACTCCAAGCCATCCGTGTTTAGCTCTCGTAAAGCCTTCCTGACAAATCCGTTCAGCTCTTTCCTTAATCATCCTGTTGCAGTTCTCTAAACAACCTTCAATTTGTTGACATCCCCGGGTCGTGCAGCCAAGGGCTGTACACAGAATCCAGGTGCAGTTTCAACAGCCCCAGATAAGGCAGGGTTCAGGGGCGGCGCCCCTTCCTGGGCCCAAGGGTTCCTCGGCCGGTCCGCAAGGACAGAGCCAGGAGGGAGGGGCCGGCTCCCAGGGTAATCTTCGCCCGTGCAGATGGCGGTGTGGTCAAGGCTGCTGAAGCCGTCACTTGCCCTAAGTGTTCAGATAGTTTTATTGAGTACTTATTATTCAGTTGGTGTATGTTCATTGTAGGACAAATGGGAATCCACATATGCAGAAAGAAAAGGGGAAAACATCTGTAGTGCCCCAGACACAACCAGCGCTGGCACTGGGGCGGGGATGCGCGCACGGACCCTGGGGTAACCGCCTGGGTCCGGGTTCCTGCATGTCGCTTTG
Organism: Tursiops truncatus; assembly: GCF_011762595.2. Taxonomy (NCBI): domain Eukaryota; kingdom Metazoa; phylum Chordata; class Mammalia; order Artiodactyla; family Delphinidae; genus Tursiops; species Tursiops truncatus. Next base: position 2,940,465 of record NC_047052.1, read on the forward strand.
CCTCGGCTTCCTCACTCTGGACAGGATGCTCATCGAGGAACCCAGTGCTGTGATTCTAAACCGGTTCCTGTCGTAGATGTGATCAGACAACTGTAACGTAGCCTAACAATGTGAACCATGTCTCCAGCGCTCCCGGATCAACGAACTCCTCTCCTTGCAGCGGGCGTTCCCTATGCAGTTGTGCTTCTAAAAATTGGAGTCTACCATTTATGGTGTCTCCTTCAACCTGTTTCTTAAAAATCTTACGGTGTATTGTGGACTTCTTATGTCAACAAAGTCTCTTCTTCAAATTACATAGCATAGCGCAGAATGTTCCAGAGACTGAAAGTGGCTTGTTGGATAACACTTTCTGTATGGATGGACTTTTAGGTCAGATGCAGCTTTTTGGCCAGGACAGAAGGCTTCAGTGGACATCTCCGCAACCTAAGCTGTGCCCACACCTTAATTGGGACCCGAGGGCCCATGCCTGGAAATACACGTGCGTGAATGAATGTACTGCTGAACCACCCTCCCTTCTGGAAGGTTCCGCCCGCTCGCCCACCCCAACAGTGCAGGACTGTGTGTCTCGGTGACACACTTTTTTTTTTTTTGCGGTACACAGACCTCTCACTGCTGTGGCCTCTCCCGTTGCAGAGCACAGGCTCCGGACGTGCAGGCTCAGCGGCCATGGCTCACGGGCCCAGCCGCTCCGCGGCACGTGGGATCTTCCCGGACCGGGGCACGAACCCGCGTCCCCTGCATCGGCAGGCGGACTCTCAACCACTGCGCCACCAGGGAAGCCCTCGGTGACACACTTTTTAAAGGCTGATTTCCCCAGATCATAGGCTCTCCCGCTGGGCTGCACACTGTAACACATGGGAAATTTTTAAACGGAAAGTATTTTTGAAATAACTCCCTAGAGAGAAATAGTGGGCAGTCAGGCCTGAGGACCACCCAGAAGGGCAGTCGCCTGCTCTCACACGCCCTTGTCCATGCCGTCAGCAAGTGTTTATGGGGCACCTACTGGGAGACAGCGCCTCCTCCGGGCACTGCGGGTACAACAGGGAAGGGCGCTGCGTTCATGGCGTTTACATTCTCAGCTGAGAACCAGACGAACAGTGGATACCCACGTGCCCTGCTGGGGCGAGAGGATGGTCTCCGCCTCTGCAAAGCAGCTCGGGAGTGAGCCCTTGCGCCGGTGTCTTGCGTGTTGTGTCCTACCCCTGTTGCCCGTCGGGAACAGCCAGCCTGCAGCGAAGGGTGGGCCGCACCCTGCACGATGAGGCCTTCGGGAGTCGTGGAGCGAGAGCCAGACGGGTCCAGATGACTGCCAAGCCGGCACTTACAGGCCCGGGTGATTTTTACCAACCAACCCAGCCCCACAGCACGAATCACCTAGCACGTGCAGTAGAGTTGCTCATTCATTACTTCATTCAGTCATTCAGTCCTTTCTTCACTGCTCCATCCCGGGGCTGGCGGACCAGCACTTGCCTAAGCCCCCTCTGCTCGGGGCAGCTGTCTAACAAACGTGTGTTGCTTGTCGAGGGAATCAACTCATCCCGTCTGGGCCCTGAGCATTCGTGGACCCCATTCCTGTGCCAGGGACCGAGCTCAGGCTGGGGATCGAAGACGAAGAAAAGGTTTGGTGACCCGGCGGAGTGAGATGGGGGCAGAACGCGGGTCTGGATCAGGACCGTGGCTTTGCAGAGGGACGGTGGGCCTTGCCTGCGGGACGTGAAGCTTTTGTGAGCCATCAGCGTTAGCAAATGCTTAGTCATCCTCTTGTGGAGCAGGGACGCGGCGGTGTCACCGGCTTCCTAGGGCCTTAATGACACAGTTAGGATACTTCCCTTCAGGAGTCTGGAGGAGCAGAGAACGTAAGCCACTCAGCTAGTTTGCAGTGAATAGTTTTCCCCTAAGAGAAGACGCCACAGCCCAGCTCAGGGGAGTCGGCCCTTTGATCACACCTCCTCGGGTTTGTGAAAGTGCAGAGTCAGAGCTGCGGGGAGCCTGTTAACAAGGGGGGCCCGGCCTCTGCCCTGGAGCCACAGATCGCAAGGCCGGCCCTCAGGGGTCCCACCCCACGAGGCGCGCCTGGCAGACCCCCAATGCTCTGTGGAGAGCAGCATCTCCAGAAATGCTAGTTTTTTCCTTTGAATTTTCATGTCAGTGGAAGACAGGAGCTCAAGACAGTAGAAGCCGGAGCAGGTCCCTCGTAGCAGAGCATCGGCTGCAGGTGCAAAATGCCATTGAAGCAGGAGAGATGTTTTGCCGGAAGAAAATCGAATATTCATAAAGACACACAAATTCATTCCTTTTTCCCTCAATGTGTCCCTGTCTTACGAGTGAGCAGTTTGTGCATTTGGGGACTGAATGGGACTGAACTGAGGCACGCGCCAGGACCACCAGATGTCCCTCGTTTCCAGAAGAAGCCTCAGGTATTCACGTCGGCGGCCGCGGGGCTCCAGGGCTCAAGACGTTGGCGGCCTGGGGAACACGATGAGGAACACAGGGACCTGGGCCTGGAGTTAGCGCGTCATACCGGGGCCAGGGGGACAGACGGACAGAGAGAGACATCCCCGGAGCGGAGGCCGCGTCCTGCTATAGTCTTCGCCCGTGCGTGGCTCTCGTCTCCTCTCCCTGCTGTGTCCTGTCTCCACGTGTGCACGTCCAGGGCTGCAGCCCCCGTCATTTCAAACAGACAACACGGGCGTGACCCTGAGAGACGCAGCATTTGTCTATGTTGCAGCCTTCAGCGGGAGCTCCCAGGGGCAGCTCCATCCAGCTGCGTCCACTTTTCCCATCTGCAGTGCTTTAAAAACCGAGGTGCCACCCCCTGAATCCACCCGCACAGATTTGGGGGACCCAGGGCCCCGGCTTCTCACCCCAGAGCCTTGGATGTGAGAAGAGAACCCAGTGTCCCGTGGGCGTTCAGTGGGACCACCCAGCTAGATGAGGGGCATGGTTCCCGCCATCCCAAGTCAGGGGTCTCCTGGCACAGCTTCTGGGACGGAGGGCGGCCCTGGGGAGTTATTTGTGTATTGGGACTCTTTGGGGGTCTTTTCTGAGAGGAGACAGACAAAGACACACCTCTTACACTTGGTGGTGGTTGTTTGCAGACGGGAAAAACGGAGCCAGAGGGCTCGTGGGTTTCAGCGGCTGAATGTAAAACCAACATCTGTGGGGAAACCAAGGACGGAGTCACGGGCCGCGACCCTGAGCCCCGGCCAAGCTGCCACCTTTCCCTGGAGCGTCCAGGGGGGTCAGCCACGGGAATGTTGGGTTACAGCAGGGACCGCATGTCCTGAGAAGGCTTGGGAGCCTGGTGCAGCCAGAAAACTGAGGTTGAGGACAGATGTGGGACCTGCATGAAGGGGTTGGGGTGCTTGAGGGAGAGGAGAAGGAAAAGGGGAGAGAAGGTATCCTATGCTCAGTTTTCCCTGGACCCTCCCAGAAGCCGACAGAGAGGGGCTCGTAAGCGCGTGAACAGCTCCACAAACCCTGCGTTCAATCTGTGAAACAGTGGAGTGCGACTTGCCATGACTCGGGCCCCTTCCGGCTCTGACGTTCTGGAATTCCATGTAATCGTCCCCACACTGGGTCATACCCAGGCTAGCAACACCCATGGAATCGTGCCCCGCGCGCGCACCGCATTCGCAGTAAATGAATATCATTTCATTACAAGAACAAATCATTATTATTGCCGAGTGGAGGGCCAGTGGGGCCCGAGGATTATTGAAACCATACTTCCGAGGGCTATCAGCTCCTGTACGAAGACATCAATCTCTCCTCCCGGGCAGCTAAGCCTGCAGAAATCCGCTTTTAATTACCAATCGGCATTGACTAAATGTACCATAGCTGTCTTATCACATTTAAGGAACATGTCTACTTAAGATATTTAATTTAAAGTGATATCCTTAATTTCCTCATGGTTTCCAAAGTTTATGTTAACTTTAACCTGCTAGTTTGCAAATGCATTCTCTCTTTGATTACCTCAAGTCAAGTCCCACACGTTTATCTCCAATTACTTCAGCGGTGATACCCAAGCTCGGTTTTTTCCGGCACTGCCGTGTCCTCATGCACCCAAGTGATAACAGTCCTGAGTTGGGGACTTCCCTGGTGGCTCAGTGGTTAAGAATCCGCCTGCCAATGCAGGGGACACGGGTTCGAGCCCGGGCCTGGGAAGATCCCACGTGCCGTGGAGCAGCTAAGCCCGTGCGCCACAGCTCCTGAGCCTGCGCTCTAGAGCCCGTGCTCCGCAACAAGAGAAGCCACCGCAATGAGAAGCCCACGCACTGCAATGAAGAGTAGCCCCCGCTCGCCGCAACTAGAGAAAGCCCGCGTGCAGCAACGAAGACCCAACGCAGCCGAAAATAAATACGTAAATTTATTACAAAAAAAAAAAAAACAGTCCTGAGTTGGCCTGGCACCCTGAGAGACAGGCCAGGCTTTCTGACACGCGGCGATTACACTGCTGGCTGACCCTGCTAGCGCTTGCTGTGTGCCAGGCATGGGGGAGGGGTCTCAATGCACCATCTCGTGGCGTCGACCCAAAACCTAGTGGGTAGGTGCCACTGTACACCCACTTGCCGAGGAGGAGGGTGAGGCCCTGGCCACACAGCCGCCCTTTTAAACATGGTGCCCATCTGGACAGATGTCATGCCACGGGCCCGGCACAGGGCACGCGGGAGAATGCCAGACACTGCTGAAGAGTGGCCCAGGGTGGCCAGAGCAGGCGTCGTGCAGTCCACTCTGCGGATGGGAACACCCGTGCCCAGGCTGCACGCCTCGCCCAGGTCACTTGGCTGGTAGGTCACGTCCACTTGGAAATCGCTGATGTCCTCCCTCCTTCCCCTCTCCCTGGACAATCACAGTCCTTATCATGTCTCTGCCAGTGGGGACCACAGTCAGGCCTGGCCTGGAGGGCAGGGGATGGACCTGGGAGCTTGCTGCCCAGGCCGGAAGGGGCAGGACCAGGTCTGACCTGCAAGTTTGACAGCGGGGTCCAAGGGCTTACGCCCCACACGATACTGAGGCAACACCTCTGTCTGCTTCTGGAGCAGCCCTGCAGACGGAGGAGCAGAAAACCTCAGCCCACGTTCCGTCTGCACGGGTGGATTTTACCTGATTGAAACGACATCTCTCCCCAAAGGCAGGCGAATCATACAGGTGCATCGCAGTTTATCTGACTGGTCACCATCGTCACTTTGCCTGAGTATCTTCAGGTCTGTTCTGGTTCAGGGGACGAGCTGCCTCTTTTGAATTTTATAAACATTAGTTAACAGATTTTTTTTTTTTTGGATGAGAAAACGTGTGAATATTTCTACGTAGAAGAGCATGACGTATTAGGATTACAGCACAGTGTCTACGAGCATGGATTCTGGGGCTGAGCTGCTGGGTTTGGTCTGAGACAGGCTGTGAGCCATTCCTGCCTCTGTCTCTTCCTCTTCAGAGCGGAGGTGACTAGAGTTACATGTTAGGGTGTCAGGAGGATTAAATGAGTTCTACCTGAGGGCTTAGCAACTCCCTAACAGTGATGGTACTGTCAGTGTGAGGTTTATTATTATTATTATTACTAATTAATCAACAAGTATACTGCTTTATGCCAGGTATTTGGTCAAATGCAATCTCAGAAATAGGAACCCCTGTGCATTGCTGGGGACTATGAACTGGAACCCTACGTGAGAAGCTTCCTTCCAGATCTTTTAAATCCCCACAGTGTGATGGCTCTCTCAGATCCGTGGGTAGGTAGTGGTTTTTCTTCCCCCTTTGCTGAACAGTTGGTTCCATTAAGAATATGAAATTGTAACGTAAGTGATTCCCAGACTTTTAGTCATGAAAGTCAAGCCACATTCATTTCGTCCATTCCTATTGAAGCCTCTGGCCACCGATCTCTGTCCTAAAGTTCTGTCTGCATCTCGGGATTTTCCACGTGTGCCGACGAGTGCCTGTGCCCCATTTCCTTTCTGTGAGGCAGGTGCCCCGTTTTACAGGTGAAGAAACTGAGACTTTCGGGAGTTTGGTGAATTTTCCAAGGGCACACGTGGAGCCTGAACGCTGAAGTGGGGCCTTACACTATAAGGAATGAAATTACTAACCAAAGACCGCGGATCTCAGAGATAGGCACCCTGCCATTGCTAATCCCATCACATAGCTGGCGATACATAAAACCCTGTGGGAGAAACAAGAGTGACCGTTTCGTTCTCCCCAGACCAGAACAATGCTCATTTTGTAACTCTCTTAAGTGTGCTAAATATATATTGCAGGTTTACAGTACCTGTAGAATCTTCTAGAAGTTTCACTTTTGGGGGGTCACACTTTGCTCTGTGATGCCCTCAATGTCGTAAGTTTCAGAGAGAATTTTTATGGTTTCTCAACTTCAGCAAAAACAAACGTTTTCCCTCTTGAATGTCGATAGCGAGCGCTCAAAAAAAGTGTTGCATGATCTTCCCAGAATTATAGATTGAAGGGATTCAGGCATAATTTTGAAGTTGGGTCACCGAGGAGCCTATTAATTAACCCCTGGGACCCTGGAACCCCTAAGGGGCTCAGTAAGGGCTCAGGGGCTGGGAACCCCTGAAATTGGTGTGGACTCGGCAATGCTCTTTCTGACACAGCCTCCATGCTTTCTTTCCTCTTTTCTCAGTGTAGCTCATGACTGACAGACACACTGAGGACAGGCCACCCTCGCCCCCTCCCTGGCAGGGGCGCCCCTCACCACCACCCCACAGCAAGCTTATTCCAGACTTAGCTCCAGACCCCACCTCGCATCTCACAAGGAAAGGGTCTGGCCACTCCCCTTCCTCTGGTCGCTATCGGGTCAATATTTGGAATCCACCAGGAAGTAGGTACTTGGGTTAACAAAAAATGTCTAATATTTTTGAACTAATTTCAGGAAATCACAAATAACCATCCAGAGCAGCTATTCTATTTTTTTCCACCGGTAAAGGAAGTTTGCACACTTTAAAACTATTTTTTTCATAGAGGAATAATAAAATAAATTATAGCACATCCATAAGATGGCATATTAGGCAACCATTAAAATGATGTTTATAAACGACCTCTAACGACTTGGGAAAGTGCTTATGAGGTATTGACAAGTGAGAAAAGCACAGTATAAAATTCCTGACGCTGGCTTTGTAAAGGATGCATCGTTATAACACACACACACACACACACACACACACACACACACACACACACACACACACACACACTTGAAAAAAAACAGATTGAAAAGAAGTTTACCACCATGTTAATAGCAGTTACGTCCGCGTGGTGGAATGTCATATCACTTTAACTTCCTTTTTAAACTCTCCTAAATTTTCTCGCAAGAAAGAGCGTTATATTTATAAAAGAAACCAAAGGATTATAACAAAACACCGTCTGTCTAAAAGAAAAGATTGTTGAACCAAGGTACAAAGAAAAAGTTAGCAGCGATCATGTTGTCAGTAGGAAGGTTTCAAAATGACCTTTAAAAACTTAAATCCAAGTCCACAAGTTTTATTTATACTTTCGAAAACTGGCAGATCCCGTTACATATGCTTCTCTATTTCACATTTAAGAAACTAAGTGGAGGAATCAGCTTCTCGTCTCCCCGTCTGCTGTAAAACACGTGGACGGTTGTTTCGGAGAGCTCTAGCGCTGTCCAGGCCAACCTTCTTGCCACTCCCCACTCTGTGTACCTTGGTATCAAGGTCCAGGGGATCGAGATTCCAACCCAGTTTGTGGTGTGGCCCACGAGGGAGAGAGGAGGATCCCCATGCAGGCTAATCGCTTCTCGTTTTGTCTGAAAAGCGAGAGAGGTCGATGCTGGCCTTGGGAGACGGTTTCCAGAAGGTTTGGAGAGCAAGATGGCAGGTCACCACAGACACGCTTTGTCTGATGTTCCAGGCCAGAGGCAAGCCCCCCGGAGCCTGGCAGGAAGGGGCTGGCCCCGACCCCTCCCCCCACCCCCAGAGTAGCCCCTCGCCAGCCCCACTCCCTCGCCCACTGTTTGTCCCAAGCTGGTGGGTCTGGAGGCAGCCCCGGGGTCAGCGCCAAGGCGGGGCGCTACCTCGCAGAGCTCACGCAAGGGCCCTCGGCTGAGGGTGGAGTAAACAGACTCTCCTTGAAGGTCACTTCTTCAGGCTCTGGCTCCAGTGACCAGAGGAAGCTGCAATCATTTTTCAGGGCTGTAAATGCCAAAAGAAAAACGCACTGAGTCACAGCTTTCCTCCGTGCCCCTGGTCAGCGAGCGCCTCTCACAAGGCATTTCCTTGCCAAATAAAGATTTTTTTTTTTCCCGCCTGAACCCGGAATAGACCTCGAGTAACCTTTGCTCAAGGGTCTTGGGATGCAAGCTTTTAAATGTAGTTTGCAAGCCACGGAGGTTCCCAGCTGGCAGATTTTCCGTGAAAAGATTTGGGCCCAGGGTGGCATCTTTACATCAAAAGGGATCACAGTGTGCACTTTTGTTTAGTTTGTTTGTTTTTTCTCAGTGTGGTTTGGTTTGGTTTGAAACAAAATGAAAGATTAAATTTGGCTGGCCCAACCTTCCTCAGTTTAGAAGCAGCCCATAGCTGAACCTGTTACTTGTATGTCCTGAGGACAGATAGGTGCATCAAGCAAAGCAGAAAGGGCCAGAGAGATGAAATTTAAGGATTAATTTCGGTGAAGCTGAGACGCATCCTCTCCAACTAAATATGTCTTCCCCGCTGTCCAGTTCGCAGACACCCATCTCGTGACGAACATGCCCCCTTCAAAAAAATGCATAATTACTCCTGGAAAAGTACAACCACTTAATTTGTTGGACTCATTCATACTAAAGTGTGACTGACTGATGCTAGGCCTGACCCACCAAGAATGACGTTTTGAAGAATAACGTGAGGCCTAGGTAGCTGGGAAAGAGGTGTCAGGTAATCAGAAAGGCTAGGTCAGAGAGTGGACAAATGAGGTCATTGTAGAGCGTGCCTGTGTTTTGCTTAAGGGAATTTCTGCAGGTAGAAGATCTAATCTCTAAAAAGAGCTCCCAGTGGAAAAAAAAAATAGGAGTGAGTGCTTTGGATTAATTTGGGGTCTACGTCAATTAAGTTATCCTTTAGACTTTTTTCCCCTCATGTGTGAGCCAGAAGCTGATGGGCCTGAGTCACGGGACATCTTTGAGGCTGGGCCAGCCTCCTGCCTCTCCGTGGCCCCAACAGCCAGCAGGGCTTTGTGTGGAAAGACACCCAGACAAAATGGGTGTCTGACGGTGGCTGTAGTTTCCCTGGGCACTTGAAGACAGTGTCTGTAGGAGAAGTCTTTTAAAAAATCTATAGTTTGAGACAGCACTTTCTAAGTTAGATTTCTAACCAGGTTGAAGTTTCCTCTGTGAGCCTTTTAAGTGGTGCGGTTTCCACGTGTTTGAGAAACAACACAACTCAGCTACTCATAGCTGTGTGACCCTCAGCGAGTCCCTTCATCTTTGTGTCTCAGCGACCTTGACCGGAACAAAGAGGGAGGCTGTGATCCATGCTTCCAGCATTGTTGGAGGCTTGAGATGCTGTTCGCTGAAGGGTTTAGCGCAGTTCCTGGTGTGACACGGCTGTTCCCCAGGTACTGTCTTTTAAGGATTAACAGCAGAGCTGGGAATGCAGTAGACCATCTCGAGCAGTGGTGAGCTCCCCATCTATGGGAGTATTCAAACACCAGAGCCAGGATGATCTCTCTTGGGAGAAACAGTTGAGCGGATTCAAGTATTCAATGGCTGGGTGGAGGGATATATGTGGGGTGGGCCGCCTGTGGGAACCCGTTGGCCGTTAAAGACCTTTGCGATATGAAGTTCTAAGACTAAATAGATGCCCCAGTTCACAGGTGCATAAATGACAGAGAAAAACATGCAAACAAGCGACCGTGAGATGCTACTTTGTACCTACGGTATTGGCGGAGGGAAAGGATGGGGTGGTGTCCAGTGGGAGACATTAATGGGAACCAGGGACCAGGAGTAGGTGGTTTGTGGAAGGAAAATTGGTAATTCCTTGTTTGTGGGTGGCTTGCTATGAACACATCTATATTTTAAATGTGAAAGCCTTATATTGGTTACCCCACCTCTAGGAATTGACCCAAGGAAATACTTAGGCAAATACTTAACGCAACAGATGTTCGTTGTAGCGTTGTTTATAATACTGAGCAGCAAAACTTGGAAAAACTCTGAGTGCCGCCCCTGGGGTTTGTGGGACACTGTACAGCTATGTATAGATGATGTGGACATTTATTTACTGACGTCAAAATATATCCATGCCATATCGTTGAGCTAAAAAGAAAAGCAGGTCAGCTGCAGGAGATGGGAGATGACCCCATTTCTGTAAAATAGGACCCGTTGATCTCTATGGGTATCGTTTGCATAGATAAACATCGAATGAACTCTTACCAGAATATTATTTCTGAGTGATGAGGTTTTAGGCGATCATCACTTTTTTCTCTATATTTTGATGATGTTTTGGCAATTTTTAATAAGAAACACTTATTAGAGTTTTCAAAGGGTATCTGTGTCCTAATTTTGAAAATAAAAGTGAAATAACTCGCCGAGCCCTGCAGAAACTCTCTAAACTGCCTCATCTGGCCTGATCCATCTAATAAGACGACATTCCAGGACAGGGAGCTTGCAATGACGGAAGACAGTTGACGGATGACAGAGCCCTCCAGCCTATCTGGGCTGATGGGCTGATAACCCCTCGCACGGCCTGGCTCGCTTCAGACCACAGGGCTGGCCGCAGACCCCGAGGTCCCCAGCCTCCCTCAGAAGTAAACAGGAAGCAGAGGCAGGGCTGAGAGCTGGCGGCGGAGGACCTGCCTTCCCGGCCGAGAGCAGAGAAGACCTGGGCCCCTGGCTCGGCACAGCCTGAAATTCCCAGGAAATAGGCAGCAGGCGGGGACACGGGGGCTCTGGGGGTGTGAGTCGTGGATTGGGCTCCTGGCATCACTCGTGGGGAGGGACCGAGGGGGACACCAGTGGACCATCGAACAGAGGGACAGGACAGAGAACACAGCGACCAGCCAAGGGAGAAACAGGATGACAGAGCCACTTTATTGGGGCCATTTCAGGAAATAAGGAGAGGAATGGGGCCATCAAAAGAGAGAACACTGAAAACTGCTGGGTTCCCCCCTCAGCCTGGGGGGTGCTGGTCGCGGTCACCCACTGCCACCCCAGACGACTGATGACGCCTTCCGGGGTTCTCCTGGCTGGCTCAGGCTGGACACTGGGAAAATAGAATCCCGTTTGTTCTACTTACCACGTGGGGTTTTAAGGGTGATTGAAGGACCCCATGGATGTAAAATCAGTAAAAAATGTAAAATGCTGCACCGATACGCGGAACCACGTTTCTATTCTGGAATTAGTTTGAGTGAATTAAACCAAATCGTAGGTTACTTTGAGCTTAAAAAAAAAAAGAAAAAAACTCACAGAAATGATCTGTCCAAAAAATGCTCTAAGAGTCTTCACGGAAAGTATCCTCTCTGTAAGGTTCATTCCGTCTTCCATTCATTCATTCATTCCTCATTTATGTATTGAGCTCTTCCTAGGTTCCAGACTGCTCCACCCCAGACGACAGTGCAGTGAACAAAAGACAGCCCTGACTCCACACTGTTCATTTTCTGCAGGAAACAACGGACATTTGTGGGAAGTTTGTAAAAGACGTGGCCCCGCAAAGCCACGGCAGCCAAGGGTTACATGGCTGATCGATACTGGAGGAGTGGCTGGTACAGTTTGGTCCTCATTCCAGGACACAGGGCAGGATGGATGCTTGTGAAAACACGAGCTAAAACCCAGGGCTTGGAATTGACTCCACAGTGTCAGGTTTCTGCAGCCTAACTTCCCAGCTTGTGTGTTTCCAAGATGAGCAGTTCTCGGAGCTGTTTTGTGACAAAAGACACAAAAATATCTACATGCTACAAAAATACCTTAAAATAGGATTTATCAGAAAGCAAGTTTTGTAGGGCTTTCCTTTTTGTATTATCGTTTTTTTTTTTTTGCCATGCTGTTGCTTGTGCAGTATTTTGTGAAGACTTTAAATTGAGAGTTTGAGAATAGCCATCCTCCCCATAATGACAATAATAAAAGCCAACTGACTATGAGTCAGGGACAGCTCTCAGTGCTTGGCATGTGTTAACTCACGTGATCTTCACAACAATTATTACCCGCATTTTACAGATGAGGAAACCAACGAGGCACACAGAGAGGTTAAGTAACTTGCCCCAGGTCACACAGTGGGCAAGGGGCGGAGCTGGGATTTGAATCCAGGCCTGTGGGCTCCATCATCTGTGTAATCCCTTTACTGCACAGCCTCCAACTGTGGGCAAGGGTGAAGACGAAACGGGAGTCACTGGTACTGAAGCCAGCTGGGTGTCAGGCTCTGCTGTGTCATCTGCATTCTCATCTCTGATTAGCCCACGCTCTGGGGGGCGAAGTCCCAGCTCCATCCCCATTTTACTAGTGAAGGGGACACCAAGCGACCCACCCGCCGGAGATCACAGACCCAGTGAGTAGAGGGCGCATGACACAGACCTGGTGTGACACAGTGGCTGTGTCTTTCCGTAGAAACAAAACATAGAACATAGAAAACGTAGAAAACATATAAAAACAGAATAGCATCACTGCGGCAAATCATGGTTTAATGTGGATTGCATGAGTCCTTGGAGAAGATAAACTTTCGGGGAGGAAAAAAAAAACCTGCCTTAAAAAAAAAAACCCCAAACCCAACTTAGCTTTTCTCCCGGGAAGAGCCTCCAGCTTCAGAGAGCTTACGCTGCAAGCCTGTGGCATGCTGGAAGTTAGCAAACACAGAGAGGCGCCGGCTTGGGAGCCTCTCCGGGGAGAGGATTAATCAGGGAGTGTTTACTGCACACCCTGGGGGCTGCACTGAGACTGTGCCCGGGCCCAAGAGACAGGGTGAAGAGTGCTGGCATGTGGGGCCTCACCGTCCGTCCTGAGGGCCGCCGGGAGGCTCCTGCCGCAGAAATCCCCCACCTCGTCCTCCTCGGTCTCTTCCCGGATGTCAGGCTCAAAATGCAGCAAGTGAAACTGGTTTCTTTGGGGCCGGACCGCTTTCCCCGTCCCTGCGCCGGGCAGCCGCCTCTGGATCGCATTAAGCTGCGTAAATAACAAGGCTGTTGTCAGATTCCCCCTGGTGAGGAGAGGGCACGGGGGGAGCCCCGGGGCGTGACCTTCGTGTTTCACAGCAGGAGTCAAAACGCCTCCCGGCCGTGGAGGGTCTGTGTTGTGCTTGCACTGGGCCCTGACAGGCAGATGTGTTTCCCCGCGCGCGGCAGCCGGGGGCAACGCGGGGATTTGCTGGCTCCGTCTGTCTGTCTGGTGGGACCGCGAGCCTCCCGGGTTTGGGCGGCCCCCGGGGACGGGGCTGCGTGGCCGCTGTCTGTGGCAGTGACAGGGGCGTTCGTGGTGGACACTCTTGCGCGGCGGGGGGAGGTGCTCAGGAAGCAGGGGTGTCCCGGCCCCCCCATCCCAAAGATGCAGGGAGGCTGGCGTTCCCTCTTCCCCGACCCATCCTGCTTGGGGCAGCCGCCTGCAGGTACATGAAATGTAGAATAAGGCAGGGTCCAGGGCTCTGTTTCCAGCTTCTGCGCCTAACCCAGGTCCTCACCCTGCTTCCTCGGGGAACGAGGGCCAAGCTCAGAGGCTCAATTTGAAGTGGTTGCTTTCGGTGTCCTCGTTGGTTGTTTCTCCAGTTTTTAAGAGACTCTACAATCTATGTTAGTGGTGTTTAAAAGAAAAAAAAAAAGAAAGGAAAAGGCGTGGGGAGTGAGACATAGAAGGAAGGGAGGGAGAAGGAAAATGAGATAGAGGCAGATTTACTGCTCACCTACTAGGTACTCAGCACCTGCTCACAGCCCTCCTGGTGACAGGGTTATAGGCCCATTTCACGGATGAGCAAACTGAGGTTCCGGGAGATCAGTAACTTGCCCAGATCACGCCCACACGTAGGGTGGGATCCAGCCAGGATTCAACCTGGAGGTTCTAGTGAGTGGAAGCCCCAGAAAGAAAACAACAGTCGCCTCCCATTTCATGACGGAATTCCGAAGAGTTCCTTCCTTCCCCAGCCGGGTCATTCCTCTATATCGTGTCAGTATTGTTTTGTTCCCCTCTTTATATATGCAAGGCACAGCAAGGCCTGTTTTAGCAAGAGAATGATTTCAGGGCCCCTCCTCCATGGAAAGCCTTTCTTACCCTTATAATTATTCACTAGTAACTAAATACCATCCCAAGGAACAGGGCAAAGTGGTAGAAAGAACCTTGAGGGATGAGACCCCGTCTTTCCTCCCTGCCCAAGGCGGCAGAGCCGCTCCAGCACCCGTTTATCTCCACCCACGATTAAACGAGGAGCTTCTCCCGCAGTAAGGGGTCTCTCTGGGCCTTTGCCTGTGTGACCTCATTCCATCCTGAAAACAACTGTAGGCCCATTTTCCAGGTGGGGAAACTGAGGGCTGGTACACCAGTCAGGTGCTTCAGGGGCCAGGGGCCTGGGCCTGGGAGGCTGACTCAGAGTCACGGATGGATTCTTACTTGATGGGGTTCCCAAAGAGTTTATGGCATCGAAGTTTGGAGCCCCAGCCAGGGCTGCTCTGACCGCTGGCTCTCCACCGCATCGGCCTGTCTGGTTGTCTTAGGTCTCCTCATTCTCCGAGAACCTCATGCACATCTGCTTCTTGTCTGCTTCTCCCTGCAGATTACGAGGCCGCTGTCCTTGGTGTCCCTCATCGCGTCCTCGGAGCCTGGGCTGGTGACCCCGCATAGTAGGTGCTCAATAAAAATGGACTGGATGGTGCAAGGAGATGAAGGGGGCAGCAGTGCAAAGTTCAAAGGCTCGGCTCGCACCTGATCCTCCCAGGGAGGGCTCCCCGAGCCCCAGGAATGGAAACCCCCCCTTGTATGGGGGGGGGACTGCCATCCGCCTCACTGTGATCTGCAGAACCGCAACCATGACGGGGGCTTCAAAGCACGTCTGCCAATAGATCAAGCCTCCTCTCAGGCACGACAGCCCCCCATTGCTCACCTCCCCAAATAAACCTGCGTAATGAAGACAGATGGCCCTGGTCAGCGCCAGCCGCGCTGGGAGCAGAGCACAGCCTGCAGATGGGGCCGGGGAGGCCTGAGGCCCCACACCCCACCCCAGAGCGGTGTCTGGGGTGTCACCAGGATGGACACTAGCCTGTACCCCCTCCATCGCCTCCGGGGGCAACGTTTCTATTTGATAAGCCCGGTGAGTCAGGAGATGGGCCCCTTCCAAGGCATCCAGGGACTCGGGAGCCTCCCGGGACAAGAGCCCCTCGGCTTCCGCACACCTTGCGCCCGCGGGAGTGGAGGGCGGCTGGCGGGACCCAGGGCCTCCTGTTGGTGCGGCTTTCTGGATGCGGCCTCCTGGAGCTGTCTCTGGGCAGCAAAGGTGCGGCCGGCATTCCAGCCGGTGTGCAGCGCCTCAGGAGGGTGCGGGCCGCTGGCCGCAGGGGAGACAATGGTAACAAGGGTCCCGGGGGCGAGCCATGAGCCCTGGGAGGCAGGCGTCCACACACCCTGCTCACCAGCAGCTGTTATCACCCCAGCTCACAAGCAGGGAAACTGAGGCCTGGGGGGGTGCCTGCGGAATCCAGCACAGGCACGCAGGGCCCGGTAGGAGGGGACCCACGCGGGCGTCTAGGCGATTCTCCCAGCCTCCCGGGGCGCAGAGGAAACGCAGTGAGCAAATGCAGTGAGCAGAGGCCTGCGGGCTCGCGTGCGTGCTTGCGTGCGTGCTTGGAGACAGGCGGGCAGGCGACGCCTGTGTGGTCCGAGGGGGCCTCGTGTGTGTGGTCCGCCACCAGCTCGACGCTGATCATCTGTCCAAAGGCTGCTAACTGCCTGCCCGGTGACCAGTCTGTTTACTTTAGTCCTGTCTGCACCAACTGAACTCAGAGAGCTGTCTCTCTCCAGCTGGACCTCCTCAGGGGGAGAGGGAGCAAGGGAGGGGGAGAGGAAAGGAGAGAGAGATGGGGAGGGAGGGGGAGGGGGAGATGGGGGAGGGAGGGAGGGAGAGGACTTGGAAGAAAGAGAAAGTGACGCGCGCACGTGAAGCTCTACACCGGGTAGGCTGTTAATGGGGTTCGCGAGAAATCAAGACAACCGCTGATGGGCCATTTCACCTCCATCCTTTCTCCAGCACCTTCCAACCTCCCTGTGCGAACCTCGGGGTGGGGGGGGCCCTCCCTACCCCAGCCCCATGCGCATTTGCTCAGAGGGACCAGGGTGATGAATCAGCCCCTCCGTCGAGTGTGTCCGTCACCACTGACATCAAAAGACGTCCGGTGCAGACGTGTGGTGGTGTGTGTCTGTGCTGTGAGCTCGGGTGAAGGCAGAGTGGGTCGTGTTGGAGGTTTGGGCGAGCGTGGGCAGGGTCTGCACCTGGTGTCTGTCCATCCGTCGCAGGCAGAGGTTTCAGCCCCCGGCTAGCCTCCCGAGGGTGGGATGAGGAGAGGTCCTCTGGAGGTAAGCATCCCACCTAAACACATCGCGGATTGAATCTATGACGTGCTACCGCCGCTGCGCGGGATTCTATCCCTTCACCGCCGTGTTGTAATGATTCCACTCTCAGAATATTGATTTTCAGCTTTAGTTTATATTTCCCCCAATTTCACACTTTCAGTTGATGGTTTTCTCCTCTTTACTATGTATTTCCTACAAATCATCTCAATATGATATGCAATGAAGAGGGATGGAAACGAGAGAGAGAGAGAGAGAGAGAGAGAGAGAGAGAGAGAGAGAGGGAGAGAGGGAGAAGAAAGTTCTAGAAGGCCTGGTTTCAGTAGATGTCAGGCTAGCACTTTGTATTAAGACCTGAACAGTCTATAAGCAAACGATCCAGTGTCGTGCGTAGAGAAGTTTCGTTCTCCAGAACGCTCTATTTTTTGAACCAAAAGGAATGTTGGTGATGATTTAGCTGAATCCCACTCACTCGCGGCCCCTTCCTGTGGTTTACACAAAAGCAGAGCCCCTGCCTCAGGACAAACCAGTCTTCTGACCTCCATCACTGTTTCCAAGTCGAGGAAATTATTAAATACACACCCTGGAGATAAACAGATAACTTCGTTAGGTGGCTTGTTTCACAAAAGAGCATCGGGCGCTTTTTTTTTTTTTCAACCGAGGTAAAAGCCGCGTAACAGACAATTCACCGCCTTAAAGCGAGCAATTCCGTAGCCTTTAGTACGTTCACGTTCACGACGCCGTACAATCACCAGCTCTGTCTAGTTGCACGATATTCTCATCACTCCAAAAGCACACCCCAGACCCCTTCAGCAGCTTCTCCCCGTTCCCCCTCCCCCCAGCCCGGGGCACCCGTAATCTGCTCTCCATCTCTGTGGATTTGCCTAGAAAATCAGGTATTTCTTACTCACCGAAAGTGCTAAAGGAAAATGACTTAGCTGTTTCTAAATTATTATTATGGAGAAAACTCGTACTCATGTAGAAAATGTAATTATTACAAAAAATATAAGAGACATTTAAAAGAACGCCCCCTCCCAATCTCTCACCCTAAGTCACTAAAGGCAGCGTTTGGTGCCCCCTCGCCCATCCCCCGCCCCCGACGTCTCTCTGTATAAACACTCCCATAACACACCCTTTTAAAAGCCAGTGGAATCCCATTGGACGACTAGTTGGTAACCTGATTTTTTTGCAACCTAACAATATATGTCACGGACATATTTTCAGGTCAACACACGCAGCTCTTGGTCGTTTTCGTCTGCCCCGGGCTCCTTCCTGCAGACCTACAAGTTGCTCTAACCAGCCCCCTCGGCCTGGCTGACTAGGTGTTAGCATCTAGTTTTCATTCGAAAGGATTGACTTTCTGGGCTGTTAATTGATTGGATTTAGGGGCCTTGCTGTCAGGCGGGAGGGATTGAGGAAGGATTTAAAGAATTCTATAGAGGAGTTCAGGACTCGCTGACACCACCAGTGAGACCCCAGAGGCGTGCAGACACACCACCCCTGTGGTGCATGTTTGCAGATGTGGGTAAGGAGCAGAGGCAAGCAGAGATGACCCCCTGTTAGAAGGAGCTACCCAAGGACAGGTGACCCACTAGCAAGTCCACCTAAGGCGGAGGCGTGTACGGGCCGGCCACTCAGGCCCCGCGCGGTTGGGCGGGGTCGGGGGAGGGGCGGCGTTTCTGCTGCGGGGCGGCGGGCAAGGTGGCTGTTCTGGGGACATAGCAGCTCTGGGGATGAGGGCGGGAACGGCAAGGCTGGCGTCGCTTCTGGGATGCTGGCTGGGAGATGCCAGCTGGCGTGTGCCTGTGTGTGTTTGTGTGTATTTGTGCGTGTGTCGGCCAGAGAGGAAAGAGAAATTCCCCTCAAAGGGCGGGATACGTCCGTTTTCCAAAATTCTCTTGAGAATCTGGTAACTCAAGTCTACATTTTGCCTTCGTGATGTAAATGGTTGCACATGGAGTTTTTTTTTTTTTTAAGCCAATCATCTTGTCAGAGTTATCTCGGATATGTGCTTTCTCTCTCCAACTCTGTGAATTTTCTGAGGCCCAGGCAGTCTCTGCTTCTCTGGGGAGGCCTCCTGGGCCACCTGGGTGAATCCTGCACGCGCTCCCATCCGCGTAGCTCACACAAACAGCCTTGAGATGCCTTCCAGTCCTGTGGTTTCTCCTTTCCCTCCATATTCCTGTCTCTCCAGTTACACCGTGAGCTCCGAGGGCAGGGATCTCTCAGGACTTTGGCCCTGGTCCTTGGCATACGTGTGAGCCCAGTACCGTGTGTGATGGGCACTCGCGCTGCGGCTGCAGACCCCTCAGAATCGCCACGTGCGTGCCGGCAAGGCCCCTCCCACCCGGGTTTCTGAGGGCTGAATACAGTTATTCGCGTATTCGGGGGGCAGGCCTGAGGGTGAGGGAAGCGACACGCTCGCCTCAGGCACAAAATGGAAGGGGTTGCGGAAGAAACAATCTAGTCCCTCCCGGTGGCTGATGTATCTTGTCCAAGGTCAATGGCGGTGGAACCGGGACGCAGCCCTGGTTTCCGGTGACCAGGGGTTTTCTGTTAAGCGGTCGGCGCTGAACTGTACCTGCCACCCGGACCCCTGAATCTCTCTGTTACACAGTGTTGATCTGCCTGGGCTCCTCGGGTTCTCTGCGGGGCAGACGGAGAGGGAGGAACTAGGGTGAGGCGCTGTAGCACCCAAGACGCCGCACAGAGAAGGTGCTTAATAATTCTGCGTGTTCAGTCTGCTCCCCTTCTGGACCTCCAGCCTGTCCCGAGCCTTCACAAGATGTCTGAGGTTAGCGATGCACCTAAAACTTCCTGGCGCCGCATTTCTGTCAATGCAGGATATTGTCACACCAGGCACAGCAACGATTCCATCTGAGACTCAGATACGAGACTCCCGGAACAGAGTTTTACGGAGGAGATTCACATAGTTCATGCAAAATGCACACTTCGCCGTACGCTTCCTCACAATGCTGCTGACAAAACATCCTCCTCTTTTTAATCAATGTGTCATATTTTGAAATAAAATGTCCCCCAAACCCAGACCCTCAGAATCTGGAAAAGGGAAAGTTTATAGGATACATGGGAAGGGTCATTTATAAATTGATTTCACTGTTGACCAAATAGTTTTGCCTTTTTTTTTTTTTTAATGAAATGATAACATTCTTAAACCAAGGCTCGCCCTCCCACCCCCCAGGTGGAGCTCTGTTTTGCTAAGATACAGGCTTGCAGGACCCAGGCAGGCTGGCGGTAGTCCTGGCCCCGAGGGGCTATTAGCCTGCCGGCTTTAATTAAACTGATTGACCAATTCAGTAAAACAACAACAACCGTGTAATTATTTGGTGGAATTGGGCATTTTTGGAGCTGAATTTATCTACCGTCAGGATGGATGGGGAAGGAAGCAGGCTGTGACAGGGAAGGGTGGGTCGGAGACCTGCTCCATCCCCCCCACCCCCCCAACCCCCACCCCCCCGCCTGGCTTGAGCTTCTGGGAACCTCGGCCTCCCCCTTCTAGAAGTTTCCGATCAGATGGGCAGCCTCCTCCTTCCAGAAGGTTCCCATCAGATGGGTGGGACATGCACTGCATTTGGCTCAGGACCTGCTACCAGAGGGTATCAATGTCTCCTCTGTCCTAATCTTCCTCACCGCCACCCCCCCACCATAAGATACTGTGCTGAGAGACAAAGTCATCTCAGAGGTCAGGGGAGAAGCCGCCTGTCCTAAGGTTGGTTGGGGCTGGGGAGGTTTTGGTGGACTTTGATGTGCGGGGTGGGGGGGAGGCTAATTGAAACATCACTTTTGAAAAAGTGTTATTTAATATCATTCACTGATGATCTAGTATGTGCAAAGGCCTCCGCTAAGCTACTCCAGGAAACCCTAAAACCAATCCAATCCAGTCCCACGGAGGTAACAGACCAGACGGGACCCCAGCTAGTCCTGAGGGAGGGAGGAGAGCCGGGCGGTGCTGGCCCGCCTCTCCATCGGGGCTGTGGTCTCACCAGCGGCTCCACTTAAAAGGATGCTTAAACCTGACTTTTCATGTTTCTAAGAAAGAATTTATAGAAATGGTTTACAAACATAGCATGCATTTATCGTAGAATATCTGGAAAATACACAACGGCACAAAAGGGGATTTAAAAACAAAAAACACAAAAATGCCACCACTGAGGGAGAACCACTTTTCACATTTTGGGGTTTTGGTGTTCAAGTTACACACACACTCCTCCCCCGCCCCACATGGAGTAGTGCCTGGTGTGGAACCAGCCCCCAGGCAGCATTAGCTATTGTTATTACCGTTATTTCTTTTCTTTCGTCCTCAGAAAAACAGGATGGAATTGTGCATGCGCTGTTTTTGCAAATTTCATTCTCTCTCCGATCGCTCGAACATTTCCCTTGCCCTTCAGTATTTTTCTACAATATAATTTTTCGTGGCTGGAGAGTGGGAAACTGCTTTAAACCCTCAGCCCTCCGCAGTGCCCCCCCTCTCACTGCAGAGGGTGGGAACGCCACCTTGCAGCTCAGCTTCCCCAGGAAGCAGGGTGGAGATGCGCGGCGGCACTGAGGGGCCGCGAGGGCTTGGGCTTGGGGTTCGGGGCTCCGTGGGCTTGGGGGAGGCTGCCATATTTTGGCGGAGTCGGCATACATCTTTGCCACTTTGTGAACTCAGCTCTTTATCCTAAGCTCACGCGTCCTTGCACGAATGCCGCCCAGGAGAGGGGAGGAAGGAGAGTGAAGCTGCTAGGGCTTGGATCCACCCGTTTCCAAATGAGATTGTCGCAGCCCCAGGCCGGGGGTGCCGAGTTCCAGGGGGAGCAAGCGGCACTTCCTGCCAAGGCTGCTCCACCACTGGAGAAAGAGCAGACGGCTTCAGACCCAACGCGGTCCCCAAGTAAAGGCACGGAACTCGAATTTCAGTTTGCGCGTGTGTAGTGGCTCAAAAGGGTGAATATTTTAACAGCACCACCAATAAGAACACTTAACACTCGCTCCGAGGCAGGCCGTGTTCTAAAGGCTCTTAGGGGAACTCGTCGCAATTTGCACCCCTCCTTTGAGGAAGGTGCAACACCACCTCTTTGCAGCCAGAAGGCTGCATATCTCCCAGGTTGCACGTAATTCCTTCCCATCCCCAGAAACCCATCTTGTCTCCTTTGGTTGAAAAACAACCCAATATTTGCAGTCCTTGCCATATTACTGTCTTGTCCCTTCTTGTTACAAAAACAGTAAACGTTTGTCACCCAAGTTTCAAGCGTCACGATGAGGAATGACTTAGAATGAAGGTCCTGCATCCACCCAGATAAGAACCGCTGCCATTGACCAGCAGACTCCGTTCCAAGGAGATATCAAGTCAGAACTACGATTTCTTTCCCGAAGTGGGGCATTTCTATCCCGTCTGCCGGGAACTGGCCTTTCTCACACCCACTGCTCTTGCTGGCCTGTGGCGCTCTCCGACTGTGAGTGGATTTGAATGAAACTGGAGGGCTCAGGGGGCTGCCCGGCAAGAGCTGATGACTTTTAATGGAGGAGTTCGCTCCCTGGTTTCTGGTTTTCTACGACTTTGAATCTGGACACTCCTGGCTCTGGCATCCTCAGCTGAGCTCTGAATCCCCGGGGGGCTCTGTAAGTGGGGGGCTCTAATAACAGGGCCTGCTCCCGGGAGCTCAGGGGTCCACGCCTGCGACGGAGCAAGTCCCCATAGGGCACTGTTAGCGCAGATCCTGTGGCCCTGTTCCCTCCCCACTGAGGGTTCCCAGAGCCAAGTGTTAGGAAACGTCGGAGATTCCAAGATGATCTTTCCGGTGAGCAAACTCACCTTCTGTGGGTCCCCTTAATAAGCTGCTGCCTTTTCTCTTTCCAACCTGAACCGCAAACAGTGCCCTTCTCCGTTTTCCAACCTTTCCACCGACAGCACTGGACACAATAGGATTATCTGTCATTTTAACTCTTTTTCTTAGGAATTTCTCCCCTCTACTTTTAATTAAAATTTTAATATCACACGCGCAGATCGTAAATTGAATCGAGGTTCATTTTGACCACCTTCCTACTGCGTTGTTTTATTCCAAAGGGAAATGGGCGATGGCCGTGCTGCCGGGACCGGGTGGGTCAGTCTCAGTGGCAGAGGCAGCGGCCCCGGGGCTCCCCCGCCCCGCGGAGCAGAAAGGCGCCGGGGACTGGTCTCCGCGCGGGGGGCGCGCCGAGCTGTGCGGGGCCGGGGGCGCCGACCTTCCCCTGCACCTGCCAGCCGACCCCGACTCCGGCCAAACAGCCGGCGCCACCGGCGCGAGGAGGCGGTGCGGAGAGAGGACGGCCGGCGCCTTGGTTCCCGGGGAGCGGCTGGGATGCGCGGTTGGGAGCGGGGCGCGGAGAGCGGAGCAAGCCCGGGACCCGAAGGGACAGAGGAGTGCGGGGCAGGCGCTGGAGGGGACAGCAGGGAGTGAGGAGACGGGAGGGCGAGCTGGAGAAGGCCAGAGGACGGTGGCCAGGGGAGTGCGGAGAAAGTCCAAAGAGAGTGTCGCGGCGCAGGGGAGCGCAGGGTGGGGAGTCTCAGGGGAGAGGGGCGGGGGAGCCGGGGGCTGGCAGAAACGCGGAGGGGGAAGCTGGGCAACGAGGGGAGCGGGAACCCCAGCTGAGCCGGGAAGGAGTCGGCGTTGGGGCAGCTGCTCCCGGGAGGCTAATGCGCTCGGCGGCTCAGCGGTTGCAGTCGGAGTGCGATCCCGCATCCACTCAAGAGTACCAATTCCTGGCCCCTTTTCGACATCACCCCAGTCAGTCCCCAGACCTCCAAGTCACAGGTGAGGAAACTGAGGCCGGAAGCCGCTGAGCCGGAAGCCCAAAGCCAGGGCCAGGCTCCTTCAAGGTTGTTGAGTTGGAAGGATGAGCCTGGAGCCGGAAGCCTTCACCACGGGACACCAGGCTCACACCAAAAACCCACGGCAGCAACTTGGAGTAGACGCCCTAAATGCCCAGAACCCTGCGTTTTCTTTCCTGTCAGATTTTCAAGGAATCCTGTGAAGTACTGTTAGTCTCCCCGTTTTACAGAGGGGGAAACTGAGGCTCCGCCTGGAGGACATCCCTCTCTCGTTCTTGGAGCAACTACATCTCCTCGGGTGGTGCTTGCAGAGCCCAGGTTTCTCCTGCTGTATCTCCCATGCCCCGCCTGAGTCGGGGCAAGGCACATGGGCTGAGTTCTGGTTGGGCAACTTCCGTGAAACAGTGAAACTGGCAGCCCTGGGTGCCCAAGTCTCAGGGCCAGCCCCACCTCCCTGGGGGACCTTGCTGTACCCCAGAGTTTCTGCACCTGAGGCCTCCCAGCCTTGCCCCCTGCGGTGCAGCCAGCCCTTCAAAGATGGGCTTCAGGGAGAGGAAACCATCTTCTCTGCTTATAAGAGCCATCTCCTGCTCCCCTTGCTGACCGACTTGACTAGCAGTTTTTAAGCAACACCTGGGGGATTCCCTGGTGGCGCAGTGGTTAAGAATCCCCCTGCCAATGCAGGGGACACAGGTTCAAGCCCTCGTCCGGGAAGATCCCACATGCCGTGGAGCAGCTAAGCCCATGCGCCACAACTACTGAGCCCCGTGCCACAGCTACTGAGCCCCATGCCACAACTACTGAGCCCTGTGCCACAAATACTGAGCCCACGTGCCACAACTACTGAAGCCTGTGCACCTAGAGCCCGTGGTCTGCCACAAGAGAAGCCACCACAATGTGAAGCCTGCACACTGCAACGAAGAGCAGCCCCCGCTCACCACAACTAGAGAAAGCCTGCGCGCAGCATTGAAGACCCAATGCAGCCAAATAAATAAATAACGTTTAAACAACACCTGGATGCCAAATGAGCTGATGTGTGTCAGTTAGTTCTTGGCCAAGTCAAAGCACCTTGGGAAGAACCCAACACAGGAAGGCCTCGAGTGGCTGACATCCCTATTATGCAGTTTAACAGGCCACAGAACCTGAATTCCCTGAATTCTCACTGGCCTGCCCGAGTGGGTGTGGCACGTTAGCTTCTGTGAGATTCCCAGGTACCAGCATCAGGACCTTTCATCTCCAGCGTGACTGGGAATCTATCAAAAGGCTTTTTAGGACTTCCCTTCCCTTGGCCAGAATCGGGCTGGGGTCGGGACCCGGTCAGGAGCTGTCCCAGGTTGCCATGAATATTCAGCAGAAACAAGTGCAGTCAAAGGCGTTTCCCTTGAAATGCAGAGGAAGCGCAGCAGAAGTGAGAATTCAGTGGCTCAGTTTTTCGTTAAGATGTGGTTAATTATCATCCGCCTGGGCTAATGGAATGTCCTCATGAGCGCAGTATCTTTTCATCAGGAACTTGCTGAGTGATGGGGGGCATTCCTTCTGCCCTGGTTATTCCTGCTGTGTAACAAATTACCCAAAACTCAGTGGCTGAAACGGCCATATTCTTTTGCTCACAGCCTCGTGGGTGAGGAATTCAGGAAGGGCCCAGCTGGGTGGGTCTCACTGGGGATCTGTCTTTTGAGTGTGGTCAAATGTTGGCTTGGACCTACAAGAGGACACATTTCGACACTTGCTGCCAGTCGGGAGCTCAGCTGGGCTGTGGATGGGCACCCCGGCGCATGGCTTCTCCAGCAGGGGGTCTCAGTGCTGTCAGATGTCTAACAGGCAAGAGCTGCCTAGTGTGTCATGCCCCTGAGTTTCTTTGCCTGGGGCCTCTCTGGATTTTGCTCTCTGCATGGGCATCATGTGCGCGCGCGCACACACACACACACACACACACACACACACACACAAACACACGCGCGCATGCGCGCACACACGGCACCAGCAGCCTTTGATCAATATCCCATTGTCTCTGCTAGGGTGATGGATAATTCACCTACACTGGCTCCTAGAGTTTTCCCGGCACAGCAGGGTTGAGCTCGGTGGCCCATTGGTGCTAAGTGACCCAGTGACCCACCCTTTACAGGCTGCCCTCTGCCCCCCTTTTCCTACCCCGCTCACCCACTGATATTTCCTGGGGCTGTCAGCTAAACATACTTCTTCACTTGAATGCTGTCTCTGCATTGCTTGGGAAGGAACCCAAATGAAAACAGTCCCCAAGAAGTCTGGCTGCTTCTCTTAGGCACAGAGACCTCCCCAGACCAGCCTTCCATGTAAAATGCTCCCAAGAAGTAAACAAAAGTGAAGGACCTGCAGACTCATGGTGACTTTCGCAATCAGGGCCACCCCACACGAGGCCCAGGGAACACTGTAGAAGCAGCCTCCCTGGACGTTGCCCAACACCAGGTCCCTGGATTGGGAGGGTTTGGGTCTTAGCAAAGTGAGACCCCGCCCCTACTCTCACCCGGAGCTGAAAGCAGGGCTTCTGTGCGAAGGAACTTTGGCTGGTGGTTGGAGAGGGTCCCGATGGGGAAGACCCTGCGTGAGAGGTAGCAGTTTGTGTCACATCCTGGGGGGTGATGGTGTGCGTGCCCTGCCTGGCTGGGTGCCATGATGAACTGGTCTAAATCTTCTGCAGATTCCTGAGCCGGTCTCTGAGTCTGGGCACTGTCAGAGGACATGTGGACGATGGGCTCTCCCATCCTGATGATGGCAGGTTCATCTTCTTGGTCTTGTCTTCCCTGGACGTGTATGCAACTTGCTCAGTGGCATAGAGCGAGTTGTGGGGTGGGGCTGTGCTGGGCAGGATCCTGTGCTCGTGGTCAGCTTAGGGGAAGGGAATCTACTGTATTGCCGCGCTCCATAACCAGCCATAAAGATGTAAAACCAGGCTCAGGAAGAAAGAATAAAAAACCAAGAAAGTAGTAGAGTCCTTTCGTGGAACAGGAACTATCTGATGGTCTCTGTAAGTCACCACTGCTGGGTGCTATTGTATTTTTTTTAAACATGCATGCATATAGCTCTTACTATTATAATATTTATATATGAGTGTGTTTAATCTTCATAACAGTGCTGTGAGGGCAATAATTTTATCATCCCTGCATTTTAGACAAGGAAACTGAGGCACAGGAGAGTTTGAAATGACTTGCCTGTGGTTAGTGGCAACCAAAGTAAGAGGCAGCCGAGTTAAGATTTAAGCTGAAGTAGTTAGTTTTGGGGATATTATTGCTTTTTCCATTAAAATAAAAGGCCCAAAGATGGGGGAGTCTGGCCATTAGCTCCCTGAAGGTCTTGAGAAGTCTTTCTTATCCACTTTGCAAGCTTCTTTTTCTGAGGTCTCATGGTCCAAAAAGGCTGCTGGAGCTCCATTCATTGCATCCACATTCCAGGAAGAAAGAAGAGTGGTGGTAATGGGAGGAGGAAGACAGAAAGCTGCCCTTTCAACTGAGTCAACACTTTAAGATATTTTCTTGGAAGTCCTACCCAATAGCTTTTGCTTACCTCTCAACAACAATAATAAGTAGAATAAGAATATAAATATAATAATAATAAATAGAAATCCTTGTGCCAACTTTCCTCTTTCTGGGCTCAGGTAGTAGGAACCATGTGAAATTATAAAATCAGCCATATCCTGGTTAACGCTTGAATTCCTATATTTAAAAATGCCGTAGGTAACTCGTTATGAAAACAGCCCTCATTATGCAGGTACGGAACACAATTACTGGGATGCTGGTGGGTTTAGTTAAATAATTAGAGCGAGCTGCTAAAGACCTTCTCGTTGTTTCTGTATTTAGATTAAATCGGCATTACTGATTCTCCGTGGCAAGGCTTGCTTTCAAGTTCTTATTGGTGTAATTAAGTGAGGTACTTTGCAAAGAAGACGCCCCCTGCTTACTTTTACACTCCAGGAGACCCAGCAATTACCTTCTCCAGCCCTGGGAGGGTGTGAGAAGACACAGCCCCTGCTCGCAGCTGGTCTGACAGGCATGCCGCTTTGTTCCATGAATGCAGAACCCAGCACACCATCAAACGCAGATTTAAGCGCCAGATCATTGCAAGTAGATGTCTGGGGTTTGTTTGTTTGTTTGTTTTTCCATTGGGACAACTTCACCAGTGTCCCTGAGATCTTCGGGACTTGGAGACGGGTGGGTGCTGGGACGAATTTGGCAGCAAATTCGTCATCCTGGGCAAGGTGGCTTGCCCTTTCTGGACCTCAGTTTCCTCCCGTGCAAAGTGGGGATAATCACAGTTCACGAGCAAGAGGTGTTTCCCCCACCATTGGATTTTGATTAACCGTGAAGCTGTGCGAAAAGCAAAGGGCAGAACAGAGAAGCCAGAATCACTGAGGAGCAAGCAGCTTTCCCTCCCCCCCAAATATCCCCCCCACCCATGCATTTCTTCTTTCCCATGTTGACCCTCCTCCCCTCCCCCAGGCGGCTCCTTCCTGGCGGGCTTATCGAGAGACAATTGGTAGTGTTTGACACAAAGGTTTCGAATGGCAAAATATACCGCTGAAGATACTTACGTCCTTGAATGTGTATGACGGTGTTCTGTATCACTATATAGAATATAAAAAAAAAAAAAAAAAGTCTGTTGAGAGAGATACCCCCTCTCCTGGGCATTTGTGTGTGTTCCCAGCTGCGTCCGGTCAACAAAGGGTCAGGAGGACATCACCGCACACCCGCCTGCTGCGCGCAGAGGCTCAAATCCTGATGAAAAGCCTTTAAAGCTCCCGAGTCTGGGTGTCGTAGGAGTTTCAGAGAAGGTACTGGAGAGGCTTGTCAGTGCCTCTCCGTCAGCTTCCCCTGGGGTTTTTAAATTTGATTTCCTTGGCTGCAAATTCAGCTCTGGGCTTAACCGCAAGCTCATGAAATATTAACAATTTCCCCACTGGAAATTGCGTGTGTGTATGTGTGTGTGCATATGTGAAACCATAATTTTCTTCTAGAAAACGCTCAGAATGCTGGGGTGGCACGGTCTGGGGATGCTGTTGCCATGTGCCAGGACCCTTATCTTGTGGAATCGTCATGATACCCTATCAGGTTGGGATTGTTTTCCTCCCATTACAGAGACTGAGGAAACCCAGGTCAGACAGGAGCCCTGAGGCTCACCGGGGTCTCACAGATGGTCAGGGTGGAGTCAGACCCAGCTGCAGGGCTCCTGCTGCCCCTTAGTCACACGGTGGGTGTTCCACCCAGAAGGATAGTGCCCGGCCCTGATTCTGGAACCTTCCCCAGTGGTTCTTCCCTGTCGGGGAGAGTCTGCACCTTTCTCAGTATCGAGAGGATGGGCCCAGGCTCTGCACGGTCCCCTGGCCGCCCCCAGAGCCCACGGCCACCCATCTGTCAGCACCAGTCAGCTCAGGCCTCTTGCGCTCCTTGGCAACGTGCCAGCCTGCTCCCACCCTGTTCCTTTCTGGCACCAGAAGACTCAGGGCCGTCCCTGGCTCTTTGCTTCTGTCAGCAGCCGTGGGGGCCAGGCCGGCTCTGGGGGCCCAGCATCGCCGCTCTCCCCGGCACGGGGCAGCATCTTCTCCCGGCACCTCCGGGCCTGGGTGTGCCGTGCTCCTGTTCTCCATCAGATCCGCGGGCTGGAAGGAACATCGTCGCTAGCGTAGGAAGGGTCACTCGTGATGTTTCTAAGAGGAGTTCGGGGTTGTTTCTGTGGGTGACCCCCTTGATAGCCTCTGCTGGGTTCCATCGTTTTTGATGTCTGGTTAGACTTCCTTTCCTTCTGAGATCGGTCCCAGCCAGGGTGTGAATCCCAGTTCTGCCACTTCATACTGTGTGACCTTGGGCAAGTGACTCAGCCTCTCTGGGCTTCATTTCCCTCATCTGTAAAATGAGACCAATCATCACACGTGCCTCACGGGATTGTTGTGGGGACTGTGTTGGTTAGTGCACACAGGCCTAGAGCTGTCCCCGGAACACAGCCCCGAATGTTTACCGCTGCTTCTTTCTTTGTCCTCAGTACATATTCAGCATTCAAGGACCCCAGTGTCTCTTTGCAAATAAATGATGCAGTAGCTGCACAACTCTTGTGGCTCCTAGGGTGCAAGTTGAGGGGACCCTAGCTACAGTCCCCTTTAAAAAAGTATGTTCTATGGAAACCTGGCCTCTGCTGCTTCATTATGCAGTGCTCTCCTGTAGGGAAATGGCACCAAAGAAAATCAAATCGTATTTTTCATCCAGCGAACTTAAATACCAGCCATTAATGGAAACATGGGAGTTTTCTGGCATTAAAATACTAGTGCTCAAAATAAACCAGAGAATATGAATTCCAAGGAGTTCTGTTGAGTCGGGGTTCCAGGAGAGTCTTTGGAAGCCTGGTTGCCGGGGTGACGAGACTCAGCTGAGCCCTTGGGACTCAAATGGCTCCCCGGTTTTGACCAAGATGCTTTCCCATGATCCCCCCGCAGGAGAATAATCCCGCTGACTTTGGTCCTCCAGTCACCTCCCTGAGGAATGAATACTTAAGCAAAGTTGAGATTCTCCTAGCAAGACAGAAAATGCGGAAATCGCATCTGGTGTAGATAGATAGTTAGATAGATAGATAGATAGATAGATAGATGGATAGATACATGGGTGGGTGGATGGATGGATGGATAGATGGGTGATGGATGGATACACACGTACGTAGACACATGCAAACATCTGGGTAATTTGAACCTGAATTTACTGGTATCCAGGAAAAGGTGGTTGTTGGGCTTCCTTCTCCCTTCCCATGTCCAAAGAAATTCCTTATTCTGATATTCCTTACATAGTTGTTGAACCTCGTTCTTATTTTGTCTACACAGAAATAACTTTTACATACAACACATCGCCCCTCAGCAAAGTAACTTGAGTGTTGGCGCATTGCCTGCCCCAGCCCCGTAATCTCTAGCCATCTAAGGCAATAACGTCTTTGAGTGAATGAGGCCGTCTTCCCGGCACCCTAATTCAGCAATTATCTGAAAGTGTTTCATCTACCCTACGGAGGAAGCCCTGCACCCCACCAGATTTAGCTGGTGGCGTTTGATCAGGTTCACCCCGTGTGTAAACACCCCTCGGTCCCCGTGGAGCTGTCGAGGTGTGTGACGGAGCAGTGACAGCTCTGGGTGGGAGCCTAGGGGCTCCATCCAGTTTTTGAGTTCCAGACAGCCCCTGTCCTCGGGTTCTTCATTTGTAACATAAAGCTGTGGAAGAGGAGGCTGGGGGGGGGGGGCAACGTGGGACCCCCCTGAAGTGAGGAGCAGTGGTGGGTGCAGAGGAAGGGCAGAGAGGGAGAGGAAGAGGACGTCGTCGCCAAGCCCTGCCTTTTTAGTCCAAACTAAATAGGCCTTTCATTCTTCCTAACCCAACCTAACCCAAGTCTGAGCTTCTGTTCCGGGAATCTGTCAGTGCCAGGGTCTCCCAGTCACTTGGCCAGGGCAGTATCTACGAGCCACGGGGCTCGCCTCGTGGCAATGTCAGAGGGAGACACGCCTGCCCTTGACGTTGATGTCCGTGTACGTCTCCCCTGAGATGGCCCCCCTCCCTGTCCCTTTGACCCTGCAGGCATGGTGGCTGTTTCCATGCCCAGCTTGGGACCCCCTGGAATTCTGTGGAGGTGTCGGTCACCCTGCCTGCCTGGGTCAACTACCGTGTTTCCTCTCTGGGTCTTAGTGCTTCAGAGCAAGGGACAGACTCTCATTTGCATAATTTAGGAGGGAGGTTCAACTTATGTGACAGACACCCAAAGGTCAAAGGTTTCTTTTTCTCTCATGTTAGGTACTGGCAACCCAACTTGAACTTAACCACTAGGTGAAAGGTGTCAGCATTGGGGAGGTCAGGTCACTGGGAGGCCAGGAAGTTGGAAGGTTCATCAGTGGCTGCTGGAGATGGGAGGAAGGGAACAGTGGGACCTGGATTAAAAACCACTCCGGTCGATTGAGGAAAGCCAATGGGACCCATCCATGATGGTGACCTCCAGTAGCGCGAGATTTCCAGGAGATGGTCCAGAGGGAGCGTGGTGATTTGGAAATGGCAACAGTGGATGAGAAGCGAGAACAGGCAAACGCTTCTCTTTGTGTGCAGTTACTGAAGGGGGTGAGCCGGCCTTCCCCACGCAGAGTTTCATCCTTAGAAATCCCCCAAGACCAACTGCAGATACTAACTAGCAGAAAAATAAGTGTTGGTTTCCAGCTCTCTACAACTCTACCTCTGTTGTTGATGGCTGGGGGCCGCGGTTCCTGGAGGAGACGTCCTCTGTGTAAACAGCGCCCCCGTCTCCTCGTGTCGTGGCTTGGGATTTTATAACTTCCAGTTTCTGGTCTCTTCTGTGGGACTTTCCAAATTCCGCCCCTTTTCCCAGATGTAGTGCGGAAAACTGAATTTGAGGTAACATGGATTTAGAACGGAAAGAATGTGCAGAAGGATTCTCAGTTATTTGAAAAACTCTGTTCCGTAATAACGTTGATGAAAGACCAAGAGGAAAACGGGTGCAATAAAAGGCTGTTTAATAACTTATAAAGCAATTAATACTTATAAAAATAATGGTTATTGTTGTGCGGGCCTTACCAACGGGCCAGGCACTGCACTTATTAATTCATACCCATGGCTACATCCGCCCACAGCAGCACTGTGACCTAGATGCTGGTATTGTGTCCACATTACAGGTGGGGACATGGAAGGTCTTCTTTGTTTCTGGTTGTCCTCATTGATGGAGTGATTGAGGTAATACTCAACTTCTATGGAGAACTCATAGCTTTTGCATAAAAGGTTGGACAGAAAGAGATGCGTTGTCCCTGTGAGGGTCTGTTTCTGTAATTTACCACCAAATACCAGGTCACCCTGGCAGTGGCCTTGATGTCTGTCTCTTTGCATCTCTCCTGTTTCCTCCTGGCCTCCAGGGACTGGAGATCAGATGAGACTGAGGTTTTAGCAGGAGCTGATGGATTTTTCCTTGGGCCACCCATAGACCAACATGGGATTAAAATGCCTCTCTCCTGATCATCTTTTCTGGAGGGGGCTGAATGATGAAAGAGGAACACGGAGGGCCGGGTGAGGAAAACTTGGGTCAGATGACTGCCAAGGTCTCCAAAGGAAGTGGTCAGAGCCCAAGGCTTGAGTCAACCTCCAGCTGAGAACAGGTGCGGAGGGTGTGCCCCAGAAGAACAGCATGAAACCACGCCCGGTGACCCAGGGAGGCTGAGGGTGCGGGGGAGGTGAGCGTGCGTTCAGTTGCAAGCCCCACCTGGGGATTTGGGTTCACATTTCCCCTCCGGGAGCCTCTGATCCCTGCCGAGATGGACAGTACCACCCTCCAGGTCCTCCATCCTATAACTAAAAGCCCTGAACGTGACACCAAACAAACACACGAAGACCGGGAAAGCGGGATATTTGAAGCCAAAATCATAGCACCACCTGAGGTGGTGCCCCACGTACACAGAGGAAATAACTAAGACGATTATATTTTAAAAGTAGGGAGGAGGCAAGGACCTGAATGGAAGTAAGTTTTCTAAACTCCATGCAAAGTGATAAAACCTTGATATCGGTAGACCGTGATCAGTTACGTCAATAGGTTGTGGTTTTTAGGGCAGAGCCCAGGAAACTGTGACAGCCGTATCCCCAAGAGCATTACAAGTAAGTCACACAGGAATCGGGAAAATGTGCAGTAACCTACCAGACTTAGGCAAAAAAAGAGAAACAGAGGAATGAAAAATGGACGTAACAAACAAAATAACAAAATGGCAGACTGAATGGTAATGGACCCATAATTACTTTAAATATAAATGGTCTAAATACAGTTAAAACAGAGGTGGGCAGAGTGGATGGAAGAAAAAAAAAACACTGAAGTATATGCTGTCTATAAGAAACTCACTCCAAATATATCGACGTAGGTAGCTTGGAAGTAAAAAGATGGAGAAAGACACATCATGCAAATGTTACTTTGGGAAGAAGGAGCAGCTCTAGTAATATCGGATAAAGCAGACTTCAGAACAAGAAGAACTACCGGGGAGAGGGAGGGATCTTACCTAATGATGAAAGGATCCATCTACCAAACCTTACCTCCACCATTTGCCATCTCTGCTGACAAGCAATGTAACCTCTGTGAACCTTAGTCTCTCTGTCTCTAAAACGGAGACAATAGGGCTTCCCTGGTGGCGCAGTGGTTAGGAATCTGCCTGCCAATGCAGGGGACACGGGTTCGATCCCTGGTCCGGGAAGATCCCACATGCCGCGGAGCAACCAGGCCCGTGCGCCACAACTACCGAGCCTGTGCTCTGGAGCCCGCGCGCCGCAATTACTGAAGCCCGTGAGCCACAACTACTGAAGCCCACGTGCCTGGAGCCCATGCTCCGCAATAAGAGAAGCCACCACAATGAGAAGCCCGCGCACTGCAACAAAGAGTGGCCCCCGCTCGCCGCAACTAGAGGAAGCCCGCACACAGCAATGAAGACCCAATGCAGCCGTAAATTAATTAATCAGTTAATTAAAATGGAGACAATAAATACTTCATAAAATACTACAAAAGTTAAGTACTTAGTACAGATTAGCACGCAGTAAAGACTCAATAGGTAATGGCTCATCGTCATCTTAAATAATGTGTATCTCGTCATCACTATTTACGTGATGTGTATCAGACAGGAAAACAGGAACCACAGCAGTTGCTGTGTGTGTGTGTGTGTGTGTGTGTGTGTGTGTATGAGATAAAATATAAGTAGCATAAAATTTACCACTTTAACCATTTCTGTGCATACAGTTCAGTGGCATTAAGTATATCCACGTTGTCGTGCAGCCGTCACCACTGTCCACGCCCAGAACTTTGTGTTCCCAAACTGAACTTGGGAGCCATTAAACACACCAGTTACTGTAACAGAGAGAATTTGATACAAAGATTTTTTACACCAGGTTTTGGAAGCATGAATAGGCCAGAAGGCCACGTGAGAGTCGGCCAAAGTGGGAATTACAGATGCACGTAGCCACCACCCCTAGGGCTGGTGGAACCCGATGCCCTGCGTGGAGGACATTTCTGCTGTGATGCTGGCGGGTCAGGAAGCAGACAGGGAGGGGCACCTCTCTCCCGCCTTCCCGGGCCTGGCAGCAGGCTCCCTCCGGCACAAGCCCGGAGCAGCTCTCAGAGGCGTGGCGGACAGAGCCCCAGCTCCAGCTGAAGCTGGAGTGTCCTGGGGTGGCCGTGACAAAGTGCGGGCTCAACACCGCAGAGGCCAGGATTTCAAAATCAAGGCGTCAGCAGGGCCACTATACTCCCTATAGAGGCTCTACGGGAGGGTCCTTCCTGCTTCTTCCAGCTCCTGGGGCCCCAGGCATCCTTGGCTCGTGGGCACATCCCTCCAGTCTCTGCCTCCGTCTTCACGGGGCCTTCCTTCGGTGCGTGTCTGAGTCCAAATTTCCCTCTTCTTATAAGGATGGATTAGTGCCCACCCTAGTTCACACACACCGCACCTTTCAACCACAGTAGGTGGGTTTGGAGCTGAGAGACAGTAGCCTAGTAACCAGCATGGGCATCCTTCTGAGAATCAGGGAGGATAGGCCCACTTCTGCCCACACAGGTCACTGGGACCTTTCAGAGTCTCCGTTTCCCCATCTATAAAATGGGGGTGATTAACAAACAGGTGAAAATCAACCACGTGCAAGGCTAGGCGTGGGATACGAGACGAGATGACCCGATTCCTGCCGTGGAGGGACTCAGGGTGAGTGATGGCAGCTGAGCCAGCAGGTGACGGCACAGTAGGAAGGGGCCCGTTGCTGGCCTGCGGTGTACGGGCGAGCCGGGAGTCCTGGGCCAATGGCCCGGTTCGTTTGACCTGGGGGGATGAGAGCTGCCCAGCTGGAGTGTGAACGGGGCCGTGGATTTACAGGACCGAGATACCTTTCCCAAAGCTTTTTGATGGGATTGAGGGATCCCAGACAGAGCACAGAGCTTACATCCATGATGCAAAGTGGTCTTCAAAGGGCCGGGGCTGCAGCTTCCATATTCATCTGACCCCGAGTAATGTAAACTGCCTTCTCCACTAGACCTACGGTTTATTTGTACAGTTTGGACCATTTCTGTAAATGTTTGACCCGTTTGGAAATCCAATCCAAGGGAAAGCAAATGAGGGCTTTTATTCTGTGCAGAGGCACCCCGGTCGCTGGCGGTGACATTTACCTGTTGCAATTTATTAAAGGCGTCGATAAGCACGATGAAGAAAGGACCCGTTTTGTTTGGTTCTGTCCTGTTTTTAAACATCTCAACACTAGGGCGAAAGGAAGATGCGTGGATTGGTGAAGAGTGAGGAGGTGTGGGGCTAGACGTTCGTGATGGGGGCCCAGTAAACTATGGACGGATGAAAAGCCCCAGGGACGGGCGGTGAGGGGGGTTCAGGGTAGGGTTGCCCAGGCGGGCGGGCGCGCTGAAGGGGTACAGAGCTCTGCCGTGTGTCAAAACACAAGAACTCCCTTCCGAGCCACCGAACATGCTGGAAATGTGCTTGTTAAGGAAAAGATCCTTGGCTTTCACATAAAAATGACTAATTACTGCCAACTTTTCTCTTTAAAAAATGTATATCGATATTCATAAAGTTGGACTTGCTACCACTAACGTATCAGCAGGAGAGACCACGTGAGCAGCTGTAAGTTATAGCGTGAGTGTTGTAAGTTCTCACGTGCATAACAGATTCCTGGTTTTTAAATTATTATGTTGTTGTTACAATTTTCCTGGATTGGAGACACATTGCAAACAGCAGAAAACTATAAATGGAGACCAATGAACACACCGATAGTTCCTTGCTTAAGAATTCAGGGGTGATTTTCCAAATCTTTAACCTGGGCACTGGCCACTCACGTGGCTGCTGAGCCGTCCAGAGGCCCCGTCCTTGAAGCCATTTGTGTGCCCGCCAGGCAGGTCACGTGTACGGCACTGCGAAGGGCACTGAGCAGGGACTCTGGCAGCTCGGAGCAGGGCAGGTGTGGCCCGCGGTAGGGACCGCACTTCAGTCTGGACAGGGACCCCTGAGAACCTTGTTAAAATTCAGACTTCGGAGACCTCTCCCAGAGTTCTAATCCACTGAGGCTGGGACAGGGCCCCGGAATCTGAATACTCACCAAGGCCCCCAGGGGCTGCCCTGGACTCGTGGGGACAGAGGACCCGCCTGGGCTGCGGTCTGCACTGTGCCTGGCGCACACGTCTGGAAACACAGCACAGGCCTCTGATGTGACTGCAGACTTCTGAGAAGTGAATGATGTCTGTGTCTCAGCCACGGTCCCCATAGGAAGCAGACGGACCCCTCGAATTAGAAGAATTCCACGAGGGTCTGTTTAATAAGGGATTTTTATATGAGTGGGGTTAGGGTGTTAAGAATGGCCAGGTGGTCTGGAGGGGCCCCGGGAATGTCCTGAATCTTCCTAAATTCTTCCCAAGTCCACACTGCATCTATGTCCTGCTGTCCGTCTGCACCACACTGCCTGCCTCAAACCTTCATTGTGTCTTGCCTGGCTTACTGTCACAGCTTCCAAACTGGCACCCCTCCCCCAGCCTCGCTCCCTTCCACCCCACCTTCCAGAGATTTCTAACATCCACAGCTGATCACGCCACCCACCTATTAGATTCCTTCCAGGGTCCCACTGCCTGCAGGACGGGGTCCCGTCTCCAGGCCCAGCCCCCAGAGCTTTCTGCAGCCTGTGCGGCCACCGCTCTGGGGAACCAGCAATTCCCCGGAGGCTCCGGATTTCCTCTGCCCACCTGCTTCCTCTGTCTGGAATCCTTCCCCTTGGTCTCGGAGGGTCCCGCTACTTCCTTCAAGAATCTGCTACCATGCCACCTCCTCCAGGAAGCCTCCCCTGAGCTGCATCAGCCCTCCTTCTTCTTTACCCGATGCCTGGGTCCGGAGCCCAGGTAGGTCCTTGCAGGCAGCGATGCCAGGCTCGGCTCTGCTCACTAAGAAGTTTCTGGTTTCAGTAACTGCGTTGTCCTTCCGGCCACTTCCCCCTCTCTCCCCTAGCCCTGGGTTTGGATTGGGTGTCCATGTGGAGCACAGTGGAGCCTCTATTCCACCGGAGCTGAGTCCAGCCCGATCCGGGGCACTCACATTTCAGCAGGGTCTGCGGTCACATCCAAGCTGTTTAATTTCACCTCAATCAGCAGCAGTCGGGGTGCCGAGCTCAGCCCTGTGGGTTTGGTGACCATAAGCGCCAATTACACGAAATGCCAGTCGCCGGGGCAGTTCCACCTTCGCACAGGCCGACAGAAGAAGAAAAATTGCTCCTAAAAGTAACGGAAACCAAACCGAGACCACAGGGCTCCTTCTGGGGGAACTGACCCCGGCCCCTCCCATCCCCACTTCCTGCCGCGAGTGTCAAAGCCCATCCCACCCCCCGTACGTTTTGATTTTTGCTCACTTCTCCTTTGCTGGGATACAGGTTCGATTTCTTTGAGCAGTTGAACCAACAGCCCGTGTGGATGTGAGCGTTTCATGGGCAAAACTGGATCATCTCTGTGCTGGATGAAGTGTCTGTTCTGTGGGGATTTTCGCCTTCACGGAGGCACTTGTGAACTCCAGGATTATAAAAAATCACATATAAAGAAAGAGAGAGGAGTGTGGTGGGGCAGAGCCAGTGGGATATTGAGTTACTTCTGAGACCAGCTGATTTCTAGAACCTGTCCAACCTTCTTGTACATCCGTCGTGGTGAAATTGACTGTGAATCAATTGGCCAGAAGTTTCTCTGGCACAGCTCTGCGCTTGGCCCGTTCTCTCGTGTATCTTTGATTTTCTGTTGAGCAAAGGCTTGGTTAATAAGAAACCAAAATTAGTAGTTAAGAGCACTCATTCTTGAAATATCCATGACGATCGATAACTTTATCTTTTAGCTCTTTCAAAGGTATCTTTTTAAAAGTTTTTTACTTATTTTATTTTTAAACAGCTTTATTGAGGTGTAAATTCAGATGCCATGCGATCCACCCTTGTAAAGTGTACAGTTCAGTGAGCGTTGGTACGTTCCATGATTTCTTTTTAATTATGGACTAATACATACAGTAATATTATTTGCAATTTTCACCATTTCTTTTTTTTTTTTTTTATGGAATCTTCACCATTTCTAATGAAATACCTTCACGATACCATGCAAGCATCCGCACTATTTCCAGAACTTTCACCTCACCCCCAAAGGTGTCATCTTGAAAGGAGTCTTTGTTAGCCGTCCCACAGGTAGAGAGGATATCAAGATGAAAAGTGAAAAAATATTGTCAGGTTCCCCGAAGGTACTAATCAGCTCCAAAGTGCAAACACCTGGCATGCGGGCTACCAGAAAGTTCTAGAAGGTGCTGGTTCTGGGTCCTGAGCTCCGAGGAGAAAGGGGATTCGATTTAGTGTCTCCAGCATCAAGACCCGTGCTGGGCACACGTCAGCGCGTAGGCAATGCTAGTGAGATGTCTCAAAATTGGGGTGTTTGTGAGGGAGCCCCCGTGCTTAGGTGTGGGATCGTCGGCCCAGGAGGCAGGAGTCTCTGTGGTGCCACGAGGGGAGGTGACAGCGTCCGGGATCTGCCGTGTCCTGGGACAACTCAGGGCGCCGTGCCGGGTGCCCCCTCACCCCCTTTCTGCAGCCCACAGCGCTTGCATCTGTCATAACACTAGATATTTTTCTAGGACTTCTTTTTTTAAACTTCGAAAGAACTTTACAATGAGAAAATGCTCGTACCATATCCATAAAAATGCAAAACTGTATTTCTTGGGGGAGGGGGTTCTAGTTTTGTGTTAAAAAAACCCACATTAGATATGTGTAGAACTTTCTGGATTTCTGGAAGAAATTAACCAGGAGGCGAGACACTACACGGTGGTTTGTGAGCCTCTAGGTCTGTGGAAAGGTGTTGTGCCGCACGGCACAGCCGCGCTGCCCCGGTGCGAGCCCCCTCGGCCTGGCCTCCACCCCTCAGCGGGGTGACCCCACGAACTTCAGGTCAGCTCCCTGAGCCACAAGCCCCGCCCCCTGCCCCCCCCCGTGAGCCACAAGCCCCGCCCCTGCCCCCCCCCCCCCCCCCCCGTGAGCCACAAGCCCCGCCCCCTGCCTCCCCCCTGGTCCACCTCTGCCTGCCCTGCTGGCCCATCTCCTGCTTCTCCCTTAGCTCCAGCCACTCAGGCTCCTGTGTGTTCCCCAGGCACCTCTGCTGGCACCAACCAGCCCCTCTTTCTGGAATGGTCTCCCCCAAGTTTCCACGCAGCCAGCTCCCTCTCGGCTTCCAGCGCCCCTCATCTGAGATGCCTCTTCTGTCTACTCCACCCACCCACATCGCCTTCTTTCCTTTCCATCCCAGCTCTTTCCATGGCCTGACAGTCCCTTGCTTTCACATATTTGTACATTTCCTGTCCCCCACCCCCAATCAGACTATAAACTTGTCCTGTTGGCCGCCGTAGCCCCAGTGTTCGGGACACTCCTTGGCATATGGTAGGTGCTCAACTAATACTTGTGGACGGTTCTGAAGTTGCCCAGTGAGCAAGCTATGGCTGGAGCCATCAGGAGTCCCACCCTCCTGGCTATGCTGGCGCCTCCCCCTCTGTCCCTCGGACCCCCGACCCTCCCGCTCCGTGCAGGATATAGCGCTCCGTCCACACCGAGGTGCTCACACCTAAGGTGACCCCGTGGACTGACGCTTGGGGCGTTTGTACTTGGACAAATAAACTCCTTAATGACCGCCTGCATGGGCTTCCAGTCTTCCAGGAGCTGGCCAGGGGAGTGATTTATTTTGCGGCTGGGCTGCACACCTCCCGGCAGGTCCCTCTGAGCCCTCTCCAGCAGCCACCTT
Source organism: Tursiops truncatus (assembly GCF_011762595.2). Taxonomy (NCBI): domain Eukaryota; kingdom Metazoa; phylum Chordata; class Mammalia; order Artiodactyla; family Delphinidae; genus Tursiops; species Tursiops truncatus. Next base: position 2,980,541 of record NC_047052.1, read on the forward strand.
CGCTCAGCACGGGGGCCATCCAGAAGCCTGTGGCTCTTGCAGTGACAAGATAACTGTCACTGAGCTCCCGACTCCGGCCCCTCCTGTGCTCTCCCAGCCGGGCTGCCTGGAGCCTCGGGGTGATGGAGAGACCCAGCCTCCAGCCTGGCTGTGTCAGGTGATGGGAGACCCATATCTTGCAGGGCTGGTGCCAGCGGCTTGACAGAAAGCCACCTGTCAGGCAGTGGAATCAGAGCGTCTATAAAAAGGAGTCAGGGGTTGATTGGCACCGCCTGTTGGTTACTTGGCACTGGGGGTCCAGGGTTCACATCTGGCAGGGCGGACCCCTGTGGGGTCATGACACTATCATGGTCTCATCGAGAAAAATGAGAGTCACAAACACCGTGGCAACACCAGGCATTCACCCGCCGTCCAGGCTTGCAGGGCAGAGGCGTCAGGAGCAGCCTGGGTCCCCCGGCGCCACCCGTCTTGCCAGGCGCCCTGAGAGATTAGACAGATGCTGGCATGTGCCTCCCCAGGAACCCGGAGCTTCTCTAGGACCAGGGAAGATGGGAAAACCCCGCTTACCAAGATGTATCGTTCAAAAAGGGGTGGGCTGGGATTTGAATAACAAGACATGGGTGCGGGGCTTCGGTCTACAAATCGAGAAGCAGGGGCCTCATCGAGTAGGAACAACAGTGCCAACAATTGAGCTTTGTGTATTTCACCCCTCTCTGTAAATCACGCGGTTTCTCCCATTCAGACACACGCGGGCACCCCTCAATCAGCACGCCAGGATGCCTCCTACTTGGCCCAAAGCCTTTCCGGACGTGCGCATGCTCTGTGCCAGGCTCCGTGCCGGCACACCGAGGGGGGCCCAGCGGGCCCAGCCCCTCACCTTACCTTGGGGAATTGGCTTCTACAGGGGAGACCGGCATGGATCAGACAATCCCACAGATGTAAGATCGCACCCTGTGACAAGTGTCAGGACAGAAGAGTCCAGCCTGGGACATAGTATCTTAAACCGCATTTTGCCTGCGGGGCTTCTGAGGTCCAGATAAGTGAGTTTGGGCCGTGGGACAGCTGGAAAGAAGCACGGGGGGCGGGGGAGGGTGGCCCCTGAACCCAGCGTTTCCTGCTGGGCCCCTCCCAGCCCCACCCCAGCAATGGACCCTCCTAGGACTCAACGAAGGGTGTTTGAAAGGCCAGTTGGAGCTGAGCCCCAAACCGCCTCCTGGATCAAAGAATCCCATGGGCTTCAGGAGCTGATCTCCCTGCCTGGGGCGCGGGTGAAATGACTGGGTTCGTTGCACGGTGACAAGCCCCATGGCGGAGTGTGGCGGGTCCCGACCACGTGGGCCTGGACACTTGGCTGTACAGTGAAACGCCGCCCGGGGAGACCACTGGGCAGGTGAAGCCTCGTGTGTAACCCCGCCTGCCTGCTGCCTGGAGGGGCCGCGTGCTGGGTCGGGAGGCAGGCAGGTCCGAAGAGAAGGCAGTTTCCAAAGACCCAGGGGCGAGGAGGCCGGTCCCGGGATGGTACCACCCAGTGCCCTGCCGGTCTTCTGCCAGCCCATCTGTCTCCTGCATGCGTCTGTGCAAACAGCTGCTGAACTCACACGTGGCTGAGGCTCCCCAATGCCGGGCTTCCTCCTGCTCTAGGGGCTGCTGGCCAGGGTGGCCAGAGACGGCCCCGGATCAAATGGGAGATGCCTGGAGTGGTTTGCTGTCTGTGCAAGATGGGGAAAAGGTGTGTGTGCGTGCAGGCGTCTGTTCACAGGCCTGTGGGAGAGTCTGGGGGCCAGGGCACCTCGGGGAAGGTTGTAAAGGTCGATTAGTTTAATGCACTCCCGTGCCCACGGAATGGCCCCTCCGGACATGCCAGGGAATTTCTGGAATACCAAGAGTGATGTCAGGACCCTTCCAGAAGGAAGCTGCTTCCTGTCAGAGGGAGGAAAACAGCTCCCCAGGCAAGCTCCCATCGGAAGGGAGCCGATGGCCGAGACTGTGGGTCACCCGAGCTCCAAGGAAGCCAGGCCTGTCCTGGGAGTGACCTGGGGAGAGGACAGAATTGCCTTTTTCCCTTTCAATTTTAGAGATCCTGCAAAACATTCCCACCAGATGTCATACAGAGTGCCTTTCCTCTTTCCCCCTTTTTTCTCATCTCATGCTCAAACGTCCCCAGAGAGTAGGCACAAGGAGGATTATCTCCATTTTTAGATGCAGAATTGAAAGCTGGATGAGGTCAAGTGACTTGTCCAGTGTCACAGGGAGTGGAAATGAGCCGGTTGAAAAAAGACCCTCAGGATTCGCCATTCCACGTGGGGACTCCCCAACAGTCAGCAACGGGATGCAAGCTGTGTTTTCTATGAAGGTATTAAGTTCACATCAGCGCGTCTTGCAGCTCCAAAAAGCTGAATTCCTGTCCCTCTGCCTTTTAACATCCTCAGCATTGACGTCCTTTTAATGTCACTGGTTGCCATGTTTGCTAGTTGCCTGATTGCGTTTATTCCTTCTATTGTTTATTCCAAATATTTACATACCTGTTGGAGGTGGCAGTTTGGAAAAGTGCTTTGGGATGGGCGTACTATCTACACCCCTCAGCCTCACTCCATCTGGATGACTTGCAAGGAATCGGGCGGCTCAGCTATTGGGATGATCTGTCCACACGTCCCCCGAACTGCGCCAGACGCGGGGTCCTTCCTTTGCCTTCAGATGTTTGAGGTCCCGAAGACACGGCTGTGTGGGAGAGCCCGCTGGCTGTTTATTTATTGCCATCCTTTGGGTTTACTGGGGTCTCCATAAAACCTGCTTGTTGAGTCAGAAGGTTTATGGTCTGGGTTGTGTTCTGGGGATTTCAGATTCTGCATGTTTGGTTTGTCATTCTGAGAAAAGGCACAAGTTTTGTTTTGTTTTGTTCTGTTTTAAACAAAGGAATTTCAGGATTTGCGGGCAAGCTGGAGAGAACCCTGCATCCTGCAAAAAAGGAAGAAAACATTTTCTGGGGGTATTTTTAAGGAAATAGAAGCTACAGAGATTTGGGACAATTCATCTGGTGTTTCTCAACCTTCAGTTCTCAAGTTCTTGAATCTCTCTCTGTCTCTCTCCTACACACACACACACACACACACACACACACACACACACACACACACACACACACACACACACACACACACCCGATGAAATGGCTAAATGAAACGAAAAGGAAAGCTTCGGGAGAATAAAAAAAGTGACCTCCGTAAAGTTTCCAAAGACTTCCTAGTTCTCATAGTGAAACACAATTAAAACTTGTTTGCCGAGGGAAGAAACTCACGCCTGCGTTTTTATAGAATATCATCTGTCTTGCTTTTATAAAGACATGTCTTGTTACTTCTGTGGAGAATGTACATTTTAAAGCTAACTGAAATGTTTTTGTCTCCATGCTCAATTTCTCCCAAAAGGTTCAGAAAGAAACCAAGGGCACTTTTTCCCATAAAGAACAGGCAGCCGCCGATTTCTCTCGAGCGCTCGCTTGGAGCGTGTTTATCAGAAGAGGGCGAACATTTTCACGCTGCACAAAGGGCTTTCCTCTCTCTGCTTCTCTGCTGCAGATTCTGAAGTAACTGCCGGTGCAGAGAAGCCCATCCTTCCTCATTCAAGTCTCTTTTCATTCCTTCCGCCTGGTTTTTGCTTTCCCTGATAACTATTAAAGGGAAAGTCCAATTCACAAAAACGGTCATTCTAAAAGTAAACTTTCGATCAGCCAAGTCATTCTGAAAAGTTACTTTCATGTAAATGCCACTCAAGAAATAGTTCATCTATTTGTATATCTATGCACAGCAAATGTCCAAAGTGGGTACCAGTTTCTTGCAGCAGATCATACCCACCGAAATATATGTTATTAGCTTTACCGCGGATGACAACAGAGCGCAAAGCAAAATGAGTGAAGAGAATTCACGAGTAGCTCCAGCGTAATAACTAATTTTACGGGATTGGTGAATACCTCCTCATGCGGGGTCTTATGAATAAACATCCCCTACTTTGGCAGTGGGGGAATCGGTTCATTAAATAACAGCGTTAACCGGGGACAGTAAACAACAGGCAGCTCGCCTTGGTCACATCATTCAAGACGGGTGACAAACGTGGGAGAGCACTTTCACTCCCCCACGGAACAGCAGTCATTCCAAACGACCCCCAGAGCGGAGTGCCGCGGGCTGCCTGGCCGTAAGGACGGCTGCCGCAATAACTGGGGGCGGGTTCACTGTCCCAGCCCCACGCCGGAGCCCAGCAGACTGTTTCCCCCGAGACCAGGGAGGAACCGGCCGGCTTTCCAGGTCCCCATCCCGCTGAACGGCCGGCTGGTTGCAACTCTGCAGATAACTGCCCCGCACCACGTTGGCTGAAGCCAGTACATTGGATGAAAAGGGAGAGATTCCAGGGACCATTCTGATGTGCCCACTTGAGGGCTTTAAAAAAAAAAATCCACATCGGGCAGAAAAAGTGTCTTGTGGCTGACAATTTTGATGTCTTTAATTTGGATTTCTGGTGTCGCAGATGCAATCAAACATTTCTGCATTGTGCCGGGAAACGCTGACAGTTATGTGAATGCCCTGCTCCGTTATCTCACAAGCCCTTCTTCCCGCAGGCTGCTGAGAAGTGGGGCTTCGTTGAAGCGGTGAGCTGACACACTCAGCCTGACCCTGCCCCAACCCGGCACAGGCAAAGTCGAGCTGGACGGGGCTGTGTCCCACACACACCGCCATCTGTCACACACAGGCGGGAGGGGACAGCCCAGGTTACACCCTGGTCCTGGCACCGTTGTTAACGGCACCCTTTCACTCTCAAAGGTGTCTCCACTGGGATCATCAGTTAAATAGTTACTGCACATATAAACACATGTGTGAATATACATTCCCTTATGCAGTATGTATGGGTGGCTATATCCATGAGTGTGTTTGTTCATAATCTTAGGCAAACGAAACAAACCCTGGGACGCCTACGCGCGCGCGCACACACACACACACACACACACTCTCTCTCTCTCTCTCTCTCTCTCTCTCTCTCTCTCTCTCTCTCCCTCTCCCTCTCTCCCTCTCTCTCTCAAGTTAGAGCCAATTGAATTGCATCCACAGAATGCCTCTGTTCTTACCAGGAGTTGCACAGCCCCAATTCTGTTGTCGATGGGAACTTCCTGCACATGGATTGGGGTGTGTGTGTGCGCGCGTGTGTGGCAGAAGAGCCTTGGGAAGAGGGGGGTGGCACAGTGGAGCGACACAGACAAACTAGGGGAGCAGAGGAGACAGAGAGGGGGACAGAGTAGCAACAACAGAGAAATCCGCACCCTGTAGTATTTGAAAACACCAAGAGCGCGTCATTTGCAGCAAAGGGGCGGGGGAAGTGTCTCTGCATGGACTTTTGGGCAAGGCTTCTGACAACTGCAGCCTAGGTTCGGCCTGCACGTCCCAAGGCAGGGTGCAGAGGGCGAGCAGGAGGCGGCCTGAGTAATAGGAGCCGTGCATTCTTGGAGTTCAGACCCACACAGGGCAAGCGAGAGGGAGGGAAAGAACTTACTAAGTCCTAAAGTATGGAATGAGGGTCTGGTTTGGGGGCGGGTGGAAAAGAACCTCTGGTTCGGTCCAGAGACATTTTTTCCCTGCCATCTGGTGGGAGGTGGGAGGTGGGGGGATGGAGACAGTCTCAGCGTCTGGGGGCCGCCGGCCGAGAACGGCAGGGGCTGGGGAACGCAGGGTGGAGCCCTCGGCTGGCTGGTGGTGTCTGAGTGACTGCAGCCAGGTACCATCCTCAGGCAGCTGTGGGTGGCCTGGGGGGAGGGGTCTGCACACCAGGATTCCCAGGCCACCCAAGGAGAGACTTGCGCCTAAAGCAAAGCCGTCTTTGTGTCCTTAATGGACGTGAGGCGTGGGGATCACGTGTAAGGTCGGGATCTGATCAAATTCCCAGCGTAGGGCACCGGCCACCAAGGCCACCACCGAGCTCCCACTCCCCCGCGGGGGCACCAGCTGGAAGGCAGCTGTGGGCAACGGTGGGACTTAGCCGGCGGTGCTGTCGGCCCTGGTAACTCAGTCCTTACAGATGGAAGTGCGCCGTGTGAAGGCCTTTGAGCTGTCAGCAACCCCGTCCAGGGCTCATCGAAACCGAATTGTCCCGGCAGGCAGGCTCGGTGATGACCTCTCCCACCCAAAATTCTGTTGCTCAAAATTGGCACACAGTTGTCCCCCAAGACTCCCACACGCAGCCTCAGAAGAGAGAGGAGGGAGGTTCAGTCCCTGGGCTACTCCTCAGCCGTGACGCCTCCCCCCCGGACACCCCCTTGAGGACCGAGGCCCACAGGCCACCCGTCATCTTGGCCCTGGGGCTGGTGGCGTCAGCCTGAATCCAGCCTCTGGCTTTGAGAGTGTGTCATAGGGTCGGGAAATGAGAGTGACTCACAAAAGCGCGTTAAACAAGGGGGAAACGAAAGAGCGGGCAATTTTCTATTACATTGTAAAGTATGGGTTAGACCCTCGGCCATCAGCGGGCGCAGCTGCTCTCGGGAGTGGGAACGTCCCCCGTGGAAACCGGCTCAGCGTCCCCAGCGCCAGACGTCGTGCCTGCCGGGTGCCCCAGCAGCCCCAGCTCTCGGGGCACACACCACGGGGAGACGAACCCCATTCCTGCAGCCCCGAATTGGAAACCACCCACGGCCCCTGAGCAGGGGCAAGGACACCCGAGCGCAGGTGGATGTGTGCAGCAGGGCATCACGCAGCCCTGGAGACGGACCGGTGCCAGGCCGCAGACCGGTCTCACCTTGTGGTGAGACAGCGTGTGCCGCGTGCATCTGTCCACATAGGGCTCCACGCGGATGGAAGCGCCCCAGGACGCCAGGGGCCAGGGCAGCAGCTGCCTGTGGAGAAGTGGCGGTCCAGCCGGGGAAGGGCCTCTGGGATGCTGGTACCCGTTTTCCTTCTTGATGAGGGTGGGGATCACACAGGTGTGCTCACCGCCCCTAATACATTGAGCTCCGCACGTGTACCTGCCACTTTTCTGCGTGTGTTTCACAAAAAATAAAAAACTCTATAAAAATTATCTGACAACATATTCACCCACAAATGCTATTAGGAAAAGCAGTGGGGGACCGAGGCCAGGCCTGCATCACACTTGCTGGGTAGCCATGGCAACCGGCCTGCCTCTCTGCTTCTTTCTCTGGAAAATAAGGGGTACAGAAAGTGTTCACCTTTGAGAGAGCTGAAGCCCTCGGAATCCCCGTGGATGCTCACCCAGCAAAATGCAAGACGTTTTGTGTGCAAATTCTGGGGCTTCCGACCCGCCTGAAGCCCACGCTTCAGGCTAAGGAGCTCCTGCAACAGGCAGCTGTGGGGTGCCAAGGTGACGAAGCAGGTTCTGGAGCCTGAAGGACCCGGGGCTGAATCGGGGCCCCACAGCTTTCTGGTTGTGGGGTCTTGGATGAGTGACTTGATGTTCAGGTCTCAGTTTCCTCATCTATAAAATGGGGATAATAAAGCTCACAGAGAGAACGGGAGGATTTGTAGAGATGAGGCTCCCCCGCGCTTAGCCCTGAGCCAGTCCCACAGTAAGAATGCCATAAATGTCAGCGGCTGTTACGAGGTGGCCTGGAGGCCTCCTTTTGGCTCTGACATTCCAGGATCTATTATCTACCAAGAATTCCACCCTGATCTCAGGGCTGGGTAACACGAGTCCCAGTGTGTCCTCCCCGTCAAGGTCAGATTTCCGCTGCAGAGACGTGGCTTTGGCTCTCTCCATCTCTGGAAAGCGAAGTCAGCTCACAAATGAGATGTCACATGTGTCCAGCAACAGCGTCACGGGCCTCCTGCGTGCAGAGAAGTTTCCATAAGGACACCCGCTCCAGCCCAGAGATTGCTGGACAGCCCCGCGTGGTCTCGGGCTGCCGACCTCTGGTTTTATAGCGATCAACCTTGGGCCAGAAGACAGTGTGGAGCCTCCCTGGGAGCCTGCCTGCTGCAGTTGGGAAATGCATGCCGCATGCCTGGGATTCGCGTGGGGCCGGGAAGGATGCTCTTCCCCGGGCGGCCCTGTCTCTTCCTCCACCTGGCTTATCTCCTTTCATGCCAATAAAAAAGAAATATTTGCAGCCATAATAAAATAGACCCGAGGATTAACTATGTTCCTCCCTTCGATGTTAGGAAAACGTTTGCCTGCCAGACAAGCAACCCGGGGATTAAGGAGCTCCTGGCTGGAGACGTGGGGCTGAGAGGAGAGAGAAGGATGCTTCCGGGAGAGGCTGGATGTCCAGCAGGCCGGCCTTTGGTGGGCCAGTGGCTCTGCTAGTCAGACCCAGGCCTGAGTCCATCCTCAAGAGCTACCGCCTGTGTCCCCAGCCCCACCGTTTGGAGGTGGGCTGGGTCACATCTCTTCCAACCATCCCACTGTTGAAGGGGACCACGAAAACCTCTGCCGGTTTTATCATAATTATCATCTACGCTGGACATTGGTGGCAGCAAGAAAAATAGCCAGTCTTAGGCGAGGGCTCTCTATGAGTTGCACAGAGCCCTCACGCACCTTCTAAGTGAGGGTCCGTTTGTGCCCATTGTTCAGAAGAGAAAACTGAGGCTTAAGGAAACTCTGTCTTGCCCACAGTCCCCTTGTGAATCCTGGAGCCGGGATTGAACTCAGCAGTACCTACAGCCCTCCCCGCTGTTACACGACATTACCCATGATACAGATGTGGGACCATTTTCTACATCCCCGCTTGACAAAAGGGACTCATAAACTGATGACGACATTCATTCAAACATAACGTGGACCCCAGCCTAACCACAAGCAAACACCAGGCAAATTCCAACAGAGGGACCTTCTACAAAATACCCGACCAATATTCCTCAAAATTGCCAAGGTCACCAAAAACTTGGAGAGTTCAAGAAACTGTCCCAGCCAAGAGGAGTCTAAGGAGATGTGACGATTATCATGTGGGACCCTGGTTGGGCTCCTGGAGCACACGAAAACGAAGAAAGTCTGAATAAAGTATGGACTTTAGTTAATAATAATGTAGTAATAACCTATCAATAGTGGTTCATTAATTGTAGTAAATATGGTAAACTAACATAAGATGTTAACGATAGGGTAAACTGGGTGTGGGGTATATAGGAACTCTGTACTCTCTTTGTAATTTTTCTGTAAATCTAAAACTTTTCTAAAAAGTAGTCTATTGAAAGGAATTAGATGGCTGGCTGGAAGGATGGCTGGCTGGAAGGATGGATGGATGGATGGATGGATGGATGGGAAGAGGGATAGATAGATGGATGGATGGATGGGAAGAGGGATAGATAGATGGATGGGAGGAGGGAAGAGAGGAAGGAAGGTGACAAAGCAGGAATCACAGAATGTTGACAATTACGGACTCTCAGTGAGGAATATGTGGGTATTCACTATGGATAACTTTTCTGTGTGTTTGTGATTTTTTATAATACGGTGTTGAGAGAATAAAAAGGATCAGAGGCTACGGGATGTATGTCAGCTTCCCCTTTTGGTTTCTTTTTTCCTTTGCCCTCTGCACTTCTCTGCTAATGGTGGGGGTAGGGTGCCCCTGGAGTTGGGCAGCATGGTCCCCTTTTACTTCCAAAGTGGATCGAAATTCCGACAGGGCGGGCATCAAAGGCTACGGATGCCAGGGTAAACTGGGGAGTAAACAATGGAGACTAGGGGCCCTCGTTCATCGCCCTTCTCTCCTCACCACCCACAGAGCCAGGGTGCTCAGATGGGATCCTGGGGTATTTGTGAGCATGAGATGTGAGCCCCTCCTTCTCTTCCACGCAAGGAGAATCTCACACCCAGGACTAAGGAGCCCGTTGGCACTTTGGAAAAGCAGAACGAAGAGGACCGTGCATCTGCTGACAGGCGGACGGCACCGGCACTGAAGGAAGAATCTAGAACCGGACATGTTGCTGCTACCGGGCGGCCCCGCCTCCGCCTGATTGAGGATGGGATGCACAAACAACCCAAATGCTTCCAATCTGGTCCTTGAAGAGAAAGGATATTTGTGGTCACGGAGAAATTTGCCACCCAGCGCTGGTGCTTTGGTGTCGTGTTTCTGCGGTCCCAAGTTATTTATCCAAAATTGGTCTCTGCTAGGAAACAGCAAGAAAAAAATTCCATATTATAAAATGAGATTTGAAGTGATCTTCCATCCCAGGGTTGATATTTGGGGACATGAAAAGAAAAGACAACGATCGAAAGAAAAAAAGAAACTACTAGATTGAAGAAGTCCTTTTCCCTCGCCCTTTAAAGGCGTTTCTGCTTTTTGACATTAGGCACCGGGCTTCCTTTCATGAGCGGGGTTGGTCTTCCTGCCGTAGCTCAGAAGGTCTGCGTTCTGCTCTACCACAGATGCTGGGGCACCTTCTCAAAGGGCTAAGGGCCAGGGTGCCCCAGTGGTGGACCCCAATTCAGATCATCGTCAACGTGCCATGGACGCCCTATAAGATGACAGAACTCCCAAGACTCGTCTTCCCTACCCTCCTGCCTCCTCTTTGAGGAAGGATGTTCTCTCAGCCAGCCTTTTGGGCCATCCCTGGATAACCTCGCTGATCCCGACATGCCGGCCTGCTCACTGAAAGCACAGAGTATGGGGATCTAGCCGAGCTCCGCTGCCCTCACATGCCCCAGGCTGCCCATCTGCAGAATGGGTGGGCGGCTGGCCCGCCATCTCAGACTTGGAGAGCTGCAGCCCTTTGGGAGTTGATCAGCCCCGGTCCCAAGGCACCGGCTCCCACCCGCTCCCAGCACGGCTCCTCTGGTCGTGTCAGGCTGGGATCCAGTCCCAGCGCAGCTGTGTGATCGGTTAGGTTGCTTGGATTTTGCTAAGCGTCAGCAGGTTCATGAACAAAATGGCAACGTGGTAATAAGACCCAGCCCTGGGATCTCATGGGGGGTGCTGAGCCAACCCTTGCAAAGTGCTCACGTGGTGCTGGACCAGGACGAGAGCCCAGCTGCCCCGTGATTATTGGGCAGACGCAGTTCTGGAGGGTCTCACCTCCCTCCCCAGAGCCTGCCTGCAGCTATTAGATGAAAGAGCTGAGAATCCGGGCTCCTCAGCTTCTTCGAGGAGTGGTGACGGAGGGTGGTTGGAGACTGAGCCACTTGGAAATGCCTTGGTTAGCCTACCCCTTCGCCATCCTTGCCACATTTGGGGGTCAGGTGGGGACACTGCTTGTCCTAATTAGGCCCTTCCCAGGCTCACCCCATTCCAACCTGTCATCTGACGGGACATACACAAAGGGATGTGGGTAATCATGCATTTCAGTAAACTCACTTCGCCTTTCAATGAGCTCACAAGGCCACAGGCCAGAGGATGGGTCAATGCGCCACCTCACCTTTCCCCAGAGCGTCACGGGAGCTGTGTGTCTTTCTTAGCCAGTATTACAGCGTGGTCAGCTGTGTGTCTTTCTTAGCCAGTATTACAGCGTGGTCAGCTTTTCTTATTGTTTCCTTTGATGATCGGCTTCCCGAGGAAAGGAGGGAGGTTTTGAGCTCACTAGGGAAGGAATGGAGCTGGCCGCAGTGGGCGCCCCAGCTCCCTAAAGCCCTGCTTTGCACCAGTGCCTGGGCTGTAGGTTGAGAATCAGCTAGCAGAGATGAAGCAGTTCAGTGGGGATGTGGGATCCTCTCGGGAAGCGTCCGTGAACGTAGGAAGAGTGTGGTTCCCAGTCCCTGCCCAGCCCCACACACCCTTAGAAAGAGCTCTGCTTGCCTGGGAAGAGGTCTCTCCACCCACCACCCCCACTGCTGACCCTCTGCTTTGGGGAGCCTGGGACCTTCAGACAGAGTCAAAGGCCTGAGATATCAGAGGCATCAGAGGCCAGAGGCAACTATTGGTTGGGATTCCTAAAACTAATCAACCCTGATGCCATCTGTTGCTTCACCCATCCATTCACTCATTCATTTAAACAGTTATTCATTCATTCAACAGTCATCCATGGTATCTCCTCTGGGTCAGGCTTTGTTCTGAAATAATTGGTGCTAAAATACTTCTGTGCCCTCAAAGCCTAGACCAAGCAGTGCTTAGCACCTGGTAGGGATACACTTTTGAGGAACAGATGGATGGGTGGCTGGCTGGATGGATTGATGAATAGATGGGTGAGTGGCTGGGTGGATGGGTGGACAGGATGGATGGATGGATGGATGGATGGATGGATGGATGGATGGATGGACAAGTCAATGGATGGATGGGTGGATGGGTGGATGGATGGATGGATGGGTGGCTGGGTGGACAAGTCAATGGATGGATGGACGGATGGATGGATGGATGGATGGATGGGTGGGTGGATGGATGGATGGATGGATGGATGGATGGGTGGTTGGGTGGACAAGTCAATGGACGGATGGATGGTTGGGTGGACAAGTCAATGGATGGATGGATGGGTGGGTGGATGGATGGACAGGAGGATGGGTGGGTGGATGGATGGACAGGAGAATGGATGGATGGATGGATGGATGGATGGATGGATGGATGGATGGACAAGTCAATGGATGGATGGATGGGTGGATGGATGGATGGGTGAGTGGCTGTGTGGATGGATGGGTAGGTGAGCTGGATGACCTTCACCCTCCAGAAAGGTAATCTCTGCTGTGTTCACATAAAATCCAAACAATTCCTGTCTTTCTCACATTTTCTTTCTGCAAAGAAGTAGACAGACCACCCAGAGGCACAGACCCAGCCTCTCCTTCCTACAACCTCTTATTTCCCACATTGACTGGGCATCTACCCTGTGTGTTCAGCATGGTTCTAGGTCCCCAGGGTCAGGTCAGTCCCTCAGCTGCCTCGTGAGGCCAGTGCGTGCTCTGGCCAGGCTCTGAGGTGCCGTGCCGATAAGAACGGGGGAGGGGAAGACGGAAGGCAATGCGCAATTGTGCAGTAGGCTCTCACCACTTGGGATTCGGAGGGAGGAGGGATGTGGGGCTGGAGGACCCAGGGAAGGCTTTAAGGGGGACAGAGCCAGGCAGGCAATGGGTGGTGGGTTGGGGAATCCTGGACTCTGAAGGAAGAGGGTGAGAGGGACCACCTTCAGCAAGGTCTGCAGCTGAGGCAGCCTCAGATTCAACCAGCCACCGGGATCAGGTCCAAATCCTTCTCCCCTTCCCCTCCCCCCAACTAGCAACACCCACCACTTGGAACCTCACAACAGCTGCAATAGCTAGATAGACTTGACCGCGACCATGTGTGGGGCACGGAGCTGGGAGTTCTGCCTACATTATCGTGTTTGATTCTCCTGAGGGAGAACCACAGGGAGGACTGTGGGTGATGCCCTCATTTTATGAGTGAATGACTAAAGTCAGGACAGTCGAAGAGTTGGTCCAGCCTCACTCGGTTGGACCCAGACGTTGGCCTCCGGAATCAATGCTCTCGACCAGGGAATGGGGGTGCTGCTGTGTCCAGTGGGTGGAGGCCCGGGACGCTGCCCACACCCTACAATGCACAACACGGCCACACCTCGAAGAGTGACCCCGCCCCAGGTGTGCACAGTGCCCGCGTGGAGAGACCCTGCCCTAGCGGGTCTCAAGCTCCCAGAAATTAGCTAAACCCCAAAGTTTGTCAGAAACGGAATTCTCTGTCAGGATCTCTAAAAGAAAACCAAAACCTCTTCTCTTTTTTCCCAGTTGCAGCCTCAGAAAACACTCTCCAGTCTCGCACACATGACTCCTTGCAAAGCTGGAGTGGATGCTTGGAAGTGATTGTGAACCAGACAGGAAAGCAACTTAATTCCCCAGAAAGGACCCCTATTTTATGACTATTTAGTATCTGCACACGATTGCAAATCCCTTCTTACTGGTGCTCAGTGCTGGGGCAGAATTTCCTTTTTTTTTCTTTTTTTTTTTTCCTTTTTCCTCTCCCTGCTGCCCTCAGATTGAAGCTGGGTGAACTCTGGCGTGGGTTGTAAGAACGTCTTTATAAAGGGTTGCACGAGATTTCTTACTATATCGGAGTTCCTGAGGATGGTGTATCACGTTACTAATTCCCTTAATTGCATGTCTGGGCTAAAAACAGACTTTCTTAGTTTTCCTAAGAAGTTACATTCTTAATGACATTAAAACACTGTGGTAAATGAATCAGAATGTTAACTGATGTACTTAAATCATGAATCAGTATATAGAGTGTTTACCTAAACTTGTTTACCCTTCTTGGTCACTCATTTTGTAGGTTTTGCCAAAACTGAGAGAGGAATAGTGGTGTCAGATTCAGTATCTGGAAATGACTCAAGAATTTTTGTTTTCTTTCGATTTTGAGCCCCGGACTGAGTGGATGCTGCAATCATGTAGTAATCAAAGAATTAGAGCAAAAGGCTGCAGGCTGATTCATTTCCCCGGATTTTTGCAGAGGGTGCAGAGAGCAGTGAAGCTGTAGGGAGAGATGACATTTTCCTCCAAGGATGAAAAACTTAACCTCGCATTGTTTGGTTCTTTCCAATTCAATTTGTTGAAAGCTAAAGGCAGAGATAGGGAGATGTGTGATTTATAGCAAGAGACAAGAGTTGAGGAGTACCCGCTAGATGCCGGAGGGTCTTCTAAACACGCTGTATATGTTAGCTCACAGAACCCTCCCCATAAACCCAGGGAGTAGGAATCAGCATCCTTCCCAGATGAGGAAACTGAGGCCCAGAAAAGCTGAGTAACTAACTTCTCCAAGATGACACAGCCAGCAGACGGACAGGGATTTGAGTCCCGGGAGGCTGATGCCAACACCCCTGCCTTATTACGCTTCCTGCCTGAGACTCTAGCTATGAAAGTTCCAAAAGGGAACAAGCTCTCTGGGCATAGAAATCATGCATAGCTGAGACCCATCTGTCCAAATCTCTGTCGCTTGTAAACCCCTCTCCGCTAGATACACTATCACGTTGACTCCATGAAGGTTTTCCTCTCTGTGGGTTCAAAATGCTACTTTGGTTGGTCTGTCTCAGTTTCTGTCTTTCTGTCTCTCCCCACCCCCTCTCTCTCAGCCACATTTTATTAGTAGGTAATTTATTTTTTCAAGTAGATAATGCATTATCACAACCATCAGACACTTCAGCTCTGTGCATCTGACTCTATGTGAATTTTATCTACAAAAAGAAAACCCATAAACAACTACTGAACTCCAGCTAATGATACATATGACAAAAAGTTGAGGAGGAAGTGCACTGATATCTGAGTTTACTTTGAAATGCGTCAAAAAATAATAAGAGGGAATGATGGACAGACAGGCGGATGGATGGATACATGGATGGATGGGTGGATGGGTGGATGGGTGGATGGGGGATGGATGGATGGATGGATGGATGGGTGGATGGGTGGGTGGATGGGAGGATGGGTGGATGGATGGATGGATGGGTGGATGGGTGGATGGATGGGTGGACGGATGGGTGGGTGGATGGATGGGTGGATGGGTGGGTGGATGGATGGATGGATGGGTGGATGGGTGGATGGGTGGGTGGATGCATGGGTGGGTGGATGGATGGGTGGATGGATGGATGGATGGATGGATGGGTGGATGGATGGGTGGGTGGGTGGATGGATGGATGGATGGATGGGTGGATGGGTGGATGGGTGGATGGATGGGTGGATGGATGGGTGGGTGGGTGGGTGGGTGGATGGATGGATGGGTGGATGGGTGGATGGATGGGTGGATGGATGGATGGATGGGTGGATGGGTGGATGGATGGGTGGGTGGATGGATGGGTGGATGGATGGATAGATGGATGGGTGGATGGATGGATGGGTGGGTGGATGGATGGATGGATGGATGGATGGGTGGATGGGTGGATGGGTGGATGGGTGGATGGATGGGTGGATGGATGGATGGGTGGATGGATGGATGGATGGGTGGATGGATGGGTGGATGGATGGGTGGATGGGTGGATGGGTGGATGGATGGGTGGATGGATGGGTGGATGGGTGGATGGGTAGATGGGTGGATGGGTGGATGGATGGGTGGGTGGATGGATGGGTGGATGGATGGATGGATGGATGGATGGATGGATGGGTGGGTGGGTGGATGGATGGGTGGATGGATGGGTGGATGGATGGGTGGATGGGTGGATGGGTGGAGGGATGGGTGGGTGGATGGGTGGATAGGTGGACGGATGGGTGGGTGGATGGATGGAACACAAAGCAAGCAGAGCAACATGTGAATCACAGAGCTGAGGTCGTAGGCACATGGATGTTCACTCTTCAATTCTTCAACCTTTCTGCATGTTTGTAAATTTTCATTTAAAATATTGAAAAAAAAACAGAGAATGCAGATACTTGATAGAAATTCAAAAGTCACAAGTTAAAATTGAGTCCTCCTGCATGTCATCCTAACCTTTCATTTAGCCTCTCAATTTCCCTGACACCAGAAATCCCTGTCACCTGTGTTTCTGGCATGTCCTCCCAGGGATTATTTATGCCTGTATCTGCACATAGGTGCTTTCTTTTCAGCGGTGATGATGATGGTGATGGTGGTGATGTAATAATAATAATATGTAATGATTATACAGCTCCTTCTATGTGCCAAGTGCTGTCCTAAATGTTTAACATATATTGATTCATGAAATCTCTTCAACGGCCCTACGGCATAGGTGCTATTATTATCCCCATTTTATAGACGAGGAAGGTGAGGCCCAGGGGGTTGAATAACTTGCTCAACATCACCAACTCATCAGGGGAGTAGATGGTTTATATGCTCGTCCACGACTCAAAGGTTCTCAGCCATGTGTCACTGTGCTGCGTCACAGAGTTCCATCTGAGGACTTCAGATCTGCCTCTTTAAAGTCTGTGTCGCTTTCCATGGCATGGATATACCATCATTTATTCCACCCATCCCTATGAACCAGCATCTAGTTTGTCTCCAAACTTTTGCTACTGCAAAGAGTGCTGCAATAAATAAATAAACCCGTGCGTACTTTAACTGGGGGACAAATTCCCAAAGTGGAATTGCAGAGTCCAAGAGAAAATGCATTTTTAATTTTGATAGTAATTGTCATACATCCTTCTGAAAGGGTTGTACTGAGTCCTGCTCCAGAGGCGACCCACGGCACAGTGCTGCTACCGTGTGAACGGCGCTCCCTAGGGCTGTGCTGTGTACAGCACGCGTGGTCACATGTAGCAGCCCCGAAATACCGGTAAACCAGCGTAACTATGGTTAGAATTCATATTTCTTTCAATATAGATGGAATAGAGCATTATCTGATAGACTTAAATTCACTTCTACTGCCTTTCCTTTGAATAGACCTTCTTTTCCAACCGAATTGTGGACTTAAGAGGTCGACACAAGGTTTATTCCTCCCTCCCAGTGTTCTCATTGGAGGTAGATTGGAAAATAACTTTTGCTGAAAAAAAGCATTTATTACTGCCCCGAGGGAAGGAAAAAAGAAAACCATAGAAGGCGGGAGGGAGAGCCTGATGGAGAAGGAAGAAGCAAGTTGAGTGGTGGAAGCCGGCCGCGTCTCGGGCCAGATCACCCACTTGAATCTCATTACCGTCAAACCCTGTTGCAACATTTTCCAAAAGACAGAGAAAGGAAAAATGCTGGAAGTGGGGGAGGGAAATACATTGGGAGCGTGTGCCTGAGCACGTGCGTGTGTGTGTGTACACGTACTCCATGTGTAATCAAGACTCAGACTTACAAAATCCAAGGGAAGGAAAGAATAAGGAAGAAAGGAAGAAAAGAAAACGCAGACATTATGTCCAGAAGGTAGCCTATGGGGAGACATTGCAAGGGGGTCTTATAATAATTGTGAACGTCTTTGCAGACGGGTCCTTAGTATCTAGAACATGCAGGTCCAGTGCACACGTGTGTTCTCAGAGAAGAAATGTGGTTCTCCTGTGCCCTCTGAGTAATTTACTGGTATTTATGAGAAGAGCACGGCTTAGCTGTCTTTTCCTTATCTAACTCGTGTGGAACGTAGCTCAGAAGGGCAGAACCGTGTGGTTTCTTGCGAAATCGGTCCCTCGTCCTCCCTGGCTTGGAAGCCTTGCGGTTCCTGGGGACACTCGGGCAGCTCCTGAACCCACCTCATCAGGGAGGGATGGTCCCCAGTTCTGGGAGAGGAAAGGCCAGCCTCATTTTTTTGTTTTTTTGTTTTTTTTTTAATTGTGATGAAATTGCAAACTTACATCCTGAGACGAAAATTAAATGGAGGGAAGTCTGCCATCGTGGGTGGTCTTCCTCGGGCGTTGGGAGGGAGGGGTCAGATGGTGTGGGGAGACCATGTTTAGCAACATTTCCAATAGGGTAATGACAGCAGGAATGATGGCTGTCCCACTCGGGAAGGGGAAATCTCAAAGGCCTACGCCGGACAAAAATAAACAAGCGTGCAAGGCCGGCCGAGGGGGCCTGGGTCCGTTCTGAACTTGAAAAACATCAAAGGGAAGCCAGTTATCAGGCCATCCAGGCTCCGCTGCGTCCTGCCCAGAGCTTTTATCAGCCTTGGCCGAGCCCAGAGGACGCTGGCTAGCACGGCTGCAGGAGAACACGCTTGACTGCCGAGTCGGGAGAGAAGGACGAGTGCAGGCTGCGGCAGATGAAACCGCACAGGGATGCACGGAGCCTCCCGCCCTTAGGCCCCCCCAGCGCTGGCCACGCAAGTCAGCTCCTCCCGAGCAGGAAGTCCGCCGGAGCCGGGGAGAATCCACACCCGCCTGGGCGCACGGTGGATGTCTCTGGGCCCCAGCGCCCCTGTGCATAGAGAGGGGGTGTCATGAGGACAAAATGCAGCCAACATTCCGCCAGCAAATACATTTTGAGTCTCTGCCATGTGCCGGGCACCGTTCCGGGCACCGGGGAATAGCGTGGTGATGAAATCAGATTTTTACAGACGCTTGAAGACGTCCAATTAATAAAAACTTCTGAAGAAATCGGATTAAACCATCCTGGTTTGGAGATGTTCTGTACCATGACTGTGGTGACGGATACACAAACGTACATTTGTGATAAATGTGCACAGAAACGCACACACACACACACACACACACACACACACACACACACACAACCGCAGTACACTGGAGAGATCTGCGTCAGATGGGTGGATCGCGTCAACACGAACACCCTGGTTAGAACGTTGTACTATAGTTTTGCAGAATGTTACCGCTGAAAGAAACTGGACAGAGTGTATTGGGTCTTTCGGGACTATCTTTCTATTTCACAGCGATCTCAACATGGATTTTAATTGAAACAAAACAAAGCCCTGACCTCCTGGAGCTCATGTTCTGGCGGGAACTTCCACGCTGGACTCTGAGGCATGAGAGAGTGTCTGCGGAGCCCCAGCCTCCTGTTAGGCATGAGTAATGCGTGATCGATAACAGCCCTGATTAGGGACATAGGCTCTGTCAGGGGCCTGCCCAGCTGGAAGTCAATGGCCACTCAAACTGGGTTGTAAATTGAAGAGGTTTTAATAAAGGCAGCGTTCGCAGGTGCGGACAAGCCCTGTGGAACTGGACAAGGGCAGGCGGCAGGGGGAGGGGACGGAGGGGCGCCAGGGAGCAAAGGCAGCGTGTCCGCATGCACGGAGAGGACCCCAGCGGGAGCTGCGGCCTTAGGGAGGAGGACGCAATGAGCCAGGTGGCCCAGCAGCAGGGGGCAGAGAACACCTAGCTTCCCTCCCCCGCTCTCTTCTCCCCTGAGCCCGTACTGGAGGCGGAGGGCGGGGGTGGGATGGTGGAGTCCACGCAGGTCAGCCGCCGGGCCGGGGAGCGGGCAGAGAAGGCGGGGCAAGCAGAGGACAGAAGAAAAATCATCCACCAGGGCGAACTCAGGACAAAGCCGACTGGCATGAACGTCCGCTTTCTTGACCCCTCGCCCCATCACCTCCTGGGGCACCTCTGAACTCTGAAGGCGAGTGTACTGCATGGAGGCAGGGCTTTGGGAAGCTCCCAGCCAGGGCTGGGGTCTCCAGGTGCGAGTTGGAGGAGGGCTGCCTGCGGCCGAGGCCCCATGACATCGGGGGCAGGAGAGAGAAGGACCCATGGCAATGCTGCACAGCCCTAGTGGCAGGGACCAGGGACCCTCTCCCCACTTCCCAGGCATCATAAGCCCCAGGGCAGCCTGGGGAATGACCCGGCACACCCAGGTGGTGGACGTTGCAGGTAGATTCAGTCAGTTCTGAGCAGAGCATCTCTGAGTCAGGACACCCCAGGGACAGGCACCGTCCTGGGAGCTGCTGCCGCTCGCGGACCACAGTGAGAATCTGGCTTGGAGAACCAAGCAATGGCCACTTCACCCTCCCTGATGCCGGGGCTAAAGTTTTCCCTATTTGCGGCACTGGGGCTACACCTGTAGTCACCACAACACACACACACACACACACACATCTTCACCCTCCTCACAGCTGAGTGGGACAGCCCGTGGACAAATTTCCAGAAAGTAAGGTAGACAGAAAGTTGGATGGTGCATGAGTTTCCTAGGGTTGCCATAGATGATTATCACAGACCAGGTGGATCAAAACAACAGAAATTTATTCTCTCCCACCTGGAGGCTGGAAGTCTGAAACCAAGGTGTTAGCAGAGCCGCCTGCCTCCGGGGTCTCAAAGGAAGGGTCCTTCCTGCCTCTTCCAGCTCCTGGTGGCTTCAAGCATCCCTTGGCATGTGGCCGCCTTCCTCCAGCCTCTGTCTCCATCCTCACGTGGCCTCTCCTCTCTCTCTCTCTCCTGTCTCTTATAAGGACCTCGGTTGTTGGATTGAAAGTCGTCCCAGGCCCAATTCAGGATGAGCTCAGCTGGAGACCCTTAACCTAATAACATCTACAAAGAGAGAGAAAGCAAGATGGCGGAACAGGAGGACGTGGAGTACAGCTCCTGCCGCAGATACATCAAAAATACATCTACCAGTGGAGCCGTTCCCACAGAATACCTTACCGGACGCTGGCAAAAGACATCAGACACCCGGAAGTGCAAGAAAGATCTCCTCGTAACCGGGTAGGACAAAACAAAACAAAAGGAATCAGGTGAGACCTGCGCCCCTGGGGGGAAACTGTGAAAGAGGAAATGTTCCTGCACCCTGGGAAGCCCCATCGCTGGGAGGGACATCAGCCGGGACAGAGGGGGAGCTTCCGAGGCTCAGAGGAGAGCGCAGCAGCAGGTGGGGGCAGCCAGAACGGAGAGAGACTGGCACAGGGGTTCCGAGGCGCCTCGCTGCACCCCAGCCCGAGACGCGCGCTGGCTGGTGCATGCAGGGACTGGGGCTGAAGCCCAGGCTTCAGAGGACAGAGCCGGGGAGAGGACCGGGGTTGCCTGCCTGCAGACAGCCTGAAAGGGGCCGGACTGTGATGCTGAAACCTCACAACTCAGATGGTATTCGAACCCACAGTCTTTATTTATTTATTTATTTATTAATTTTATTATTTTTGGCTGTGTTGGGTCTCCATTGCTGCACATGAGCTTTCTCTAGTTGCAGCGAGCGGGGGCTACTCTTCGTTGCTGTGCACGAGCGTCTCATTGCGGTGGCTTCTCTTGTTGTGGAGCACAGGCTCTAGGCACGTGGGCTTCAGTAGCTGTGGCACATGGGCTCAGTAGTTGTGTCACGGGCTCTAGAGCGCAGGCTCAGTAGTTGTGGCGCATGGGCTTAGCTGCTCCGCGGCATGTGGGATCTTCCCAGACTAGGGATGGAACCCATGTCCCCTGCATTGGCAGGTGGATTCTTAACCACTGCGCCACCAGGGAAGCCCGAACCTACTCTCTTTTAATTGAGATCACACACCTGGTCTCAGGACTTAATGAAGCTCAGGTTCTTTAGGTCTCAGCGCAGAAGGAGTTCAGCAAGAGGCAAAGTGATAGGTAAGAAGCAGATTTATTGAGAGAGATACACACTCCATGGACAGAGTGTGGGTCGTCTCAGAAGGCGAGAGTGGCCCTGAAATACAGGGTGGCTAGTTTTTATGGGCTGGATAATTTCATAGGCTAATAAGTGGAACGGTTATTCCAACTATTTTGGGGAAGGCGGGAGCTTCCAGGAATTGGGGCGTCGCCCACTCTTTGGCCCTGTATGGTGGGCCCCGGAACTGTCCTGGCGCCGGTGGGTGTGTATTCAGCTGATGTATTACAATGAGGGTGTAATGAGCCTCGAGGTCCACTGGAAACTGAATCTTCCACCATCGTGGGCCTGGTAGGTTCTAACCGGTTTTTGTCGTGTCCTCCACGTCTCTGTCGTTCTTTAAAAGGTTGTGCCCTGCCCCCTTCCCTCCTGTCTCAGTACCGGTGACAACTGGGGGTGTTCGCAGAAGAAGCCCGGGCACCATAGAAGCAAAGCGCCTCGCTAAGGGGCTCGTGAAGGGGGTGCGGGGCCGCCCTAGCAGCCTCTTTCCCGGGGTCGCCTCTACGAGCTCTGGGAGCGGGACAGCGGATGCTCGCGCAGCTGGGACGGGTCCGGCCTTAGCAGCTGAGGGCTCTGAGGGCACCCATGCAGAGGCGGGGCCGGGGTCTGGGCTGCTTCCCCAAGCGGGTCCCGGTGGGTGACCCCTGTGGTCCTGGTACCCGACGTCAGTGGGTAAGATCTGCACTGGCAGCTTCGTGAACACAGCACCTGAGGGACACCAGGGCCCATTGGCTGTGTCCTGGTGGTGGAGGCTCCAGTAGATAATTGTTTCTCCTAAACTCATAGAGCAAGAGACATATAAGTAAAATGAAGAAGCAGAGGGACCACTCCCAATGCAAAGATCAAGAGAATTCCCCTGAAAGGACAATGAAGTAGACGTCTTCAGTCTAATAGACACCGAGTTCAAAAAGGAGATAATGAAAATACTGAAGGAATTAAGAAGGGCTGTCGCTAGAAATGCAGATAACTGTAAAATGGAACTAGAAACTATAAAGAGCAGCCCAGAAAAATTAGAGAACTAATGCACTGAGATGAAAGCTGAGCTACAGGCTATGAATAGCAGAATGAATAACACAGAACCAATAAGTGACCTGGAAGATAGAATAATGGAAATCACCCACTCAGGACAGCAGACAGAAAGCCAAATAAAAAAATGAAAGCAATATAAGAGACCTATGGGATAATACAAAGTGTGCCAATCTACACAGAATAGAGATCCCAGGAGGAGAAGAAAGAGAAACGGGGATTGAAAATGTATTTGAGGAAATTAGGGCTGCAAACTTCCCAGACCTAAGGAAGGAAACATCCAGATACAGGAAGCACAGAGGGTCCCAAACAAGTTGACCCCAAAGAGACCTACACCAGGACATATTCTAATAAAAATGGCCAAGGTTAAGGAGAGGATTCTGAAGGCAACAAGAGAAAAAGAGTTAACCACGAGGGACCCCCCATAAGGCTGTCAGCTGATTTCTGTACAGAAACGTCGCAAGCCAGAAGGGAGTGGCAAATGTATTCAAAGTCCTAAAAGGGAAAAATCGGCAACCTAGGATATTCTACCCGGCAAGATTATCATTTAGAACAAAAGGAGAGAGAAAGAATTTCTTGGACAAGCAAAAACTAAAAGAATGTAGGAGTTCCCTGGTGGCGCAGTGATTAAGAATCCACCTGCCAAATGCAGGGGACATGTGTTCGAGCCCTGGTCCAGGAAGATCCCACGTGTCGCGGAGCAACTAAGCCCGTGCTACTGAGCCGGCACTCTAGAGCCCGTGAGCCACAACTACTGAGCCCACGTGCCACAACTACTGAAGCCCATGTGCCTACAGCCCGTGCTCTGCAACAAGAGAAGCTACCGCAATGAGAAGCCCGTACACCACAAGGAAGACTAGCCCCTGCTTGCCACAACTAGAGAACCCCTGCGCGCAGCAATGAAGACCCAACGCAGCCAAAAAAACAAAAACCTAAAAGAATACAGCAGTAGTAAATGTATCCTAAAGGAAATATTGGAAGGTCTTCTCTAAATAGAAAAGAAACAAGAAGCTATATGAAAGAGAAAAATCACAATTGGAAAGTAAATCACTGAAATAAGCCATACACAGAATGAGAAAACGAAATCAAACAATTTCTGTGAAAGCGGTGATAACCGCCGTGAGCTGCAGAAGGATGCAGATGAAGATGTAGAAGAGGACACATGAAAATCATAAAATATGCGGGAGGAGAGTGTGAAAATGTAGGTGGTGTTTTTTCTTTTCCAGAATGTGTTCGAGGCTCTATGACTACCAACCTAAATCAGGTAGATATAGGATGGGGTTAACATACATCTACAAAGACTCCTTCTCCAAATAAGTTCACACCCACAGGGTCTAAGGATTAGAATGCAGGCCTATCTTTGGGGGGGGTCCCCTTTCAACCCCCACAGATAGTCACAGGTAGTGAGAAGCCTGAGAGAGCAGACGAGGAGGGGGATGTCCAGGGGCCAGAGGCAAGGAGAAGGGTCAGGGCGGGCCTGGAAGGCACCGGGCTGGCACACAGCCATCAGTCCTCCC
This sequence comes from Tursiops truncatus, assembly GCF_011762595.2. Lineage (NCBI taxonomy): Eukaryota > Metazoa > Chordata > Mammalia > Artiodactyla > Delphinidae > Tursiops > Tursiops truncatus. The sequence goes on from NC_047052.1 coordinate 3,004,865, forward strand.
CAGATCGCCGTGGCGATGATTATAATTAGGCCTCAGATGAAGCTCCGGGGGCTCTGCCGGGTCCAGCCCTGCCCTGGCCTCTCGTTTCCGGGCTGCAGTGTTGCCGCCTGCCGGGTTTCACGCTGCGGCTGGTTTTGATTCTTGGCCCCGTATTTATTCATTTGGATTGATTACCTCGTGTTATGTAACCTGAGTGGCTACAAGCAGCAATCTGTATTTTACAAGATCCAGAAAGCCCGCGACGGCCCTGGGTACCCGAGTTGGCAGCCTGGCCTATAGGAGGAAAGACGTAATTGTCCAACAATGACAAATTTCAGGACGGTGGCAGGCGGGCATTAACCCCACTCAGGCCCTTCTGACAGGCAGGATGGGGACCCCGCTCTGAGTGGTGATGGGTTTGGACCGAGCTTTCAGCTCAGGCTACTCAGGAGAATCACCAGGGGTGTCACAGAAACAACAAACAAACAAAGCGGTACGTGGGCTCCGTGTAGACCAACGAAATCAGAATGTCCGGGTGGCCGAGACATCGGCACGTTTTAAGTCCCTCCCGCGCCTGGTCTTTTCCTTAAACCGGGAGGCATTCTCTCCCCCAGAGGCCGCCTGCTCCTTGGCAAGCAGTGACCCAAGTCACAAGGCGAGGGGACGGCCACCACCCTCTGCGTGTGCTTGAGGTCAGCCCACACACCTCCGAGCCATCCGTAAAATGGGGACAACAGGGCAGGTGGGCGGATTGAGGGAGCTGCCCAGTTCCTGGCAGGCCTGTCCACGTTCGCTGTCCTACCATCCCACTTAACTAGGCACCCCCGTGCCGGCACAGGTGGACCCCAAATGCTTGTGAATGAACACAGGCACGTGGCATCCCCGAGGCCCTTCATGGCTCCCCACTTGCGCTTCCTGCTAACAGCAAGGGTCACCTTGAGCTTTCGCCTGAATTAAACAGCCCCTCTCACACCGCACACCCACCCCCTCGCAAGTACACACACTCCTGCAGCCCCAGCACACACGTGTGTTTATTTTCTTTGCTGTTCACACTTCTCCTTTTATGGTTCCTGCAATCCCGACCCTTAGACGGGTCTGATTTCATTCAGAGACCAAAACACAGCACTGAAACGCACACCTGGTCTTCCCGCCGTAGGTTGGCGGTGGAGTGGAGGGACCGTCCACCCCTGGGTGCCCATGGGTTACTTCCTGGGTGCCCACCATGCTGGGACCCCCAAGGAGGCACAGAGAGGTCAAAGATATGCACGGAGCCCAGCCTGCAAGGAATCAGCAATGTGATGTAGGGGAAGGAGCCGTGGTCTCTAGTGAAGAAGGGGCGTGTGTTCCGGAGGTAGACCATCTGGGCACCATCATTTCTTAGGAGCCTGAGCCCCGGCAGGCACATAGCCCTTGCTGTGCTCAGGTGCCTCACCTGTAAACTGAGCTCGGGGAGTCTGCCTTTCTCTGTAGGGCTGTCGGGGGGTGAAATGAACTCCTAATGCGTCGGTTATATGACTATTCTCCCGTCACCTCCACTCAGAGGGCCGAGGGCTCCTGGGCAGGTGACTTTCCCTCTCTGAGCTTCAGTGGTTTCATCTGTAAAATAAAGGTGGATGCGAGGTTGTGTCCTGAACAGTGCCAGGCATTTAGTAGTTGCTCAGTAAATATGTTTTCCCTTCCGTGAAGTTGCTTATGGTCTGGGGGGATGGGTGCCCAGGGAAGACCTCGCAAGTCGGGCTGGGTCAGGAGAGGGACAGAGGGGTGTTACAGACGCCAAGTGTTGTGGCATGTCAGGAAGATCAGAGCCCCTTCTTACGCCAACTATGGTCAGTGATGCCTCAGCCTCTTTTCCATCTATGCATCCCAAAACTGAGGTTAATTATTATGATTCCAATATGTTACTTATGCTTTGGAAAAGTTCTGATTCCTCAACTAACACATATGTAGTGGGAAAATTAGAAACCACAGATACACACAGAAAAGAAAACCCCAAACCACACATATCCCCACAGCCAGAGACAACCAGTTAACATTTTGCTGAGTATCCTTGTAGATCTTCTTTTCCAAAATGCAGAAATGGGATCACCTTTTCTTTCCCCCAAGCCACATTTTAATTAAACACCCTCCAGTCTGGCTTCTCACATCCCCGGCCACTGACCCTCCCTCATCCAGGTCACCAGTTACCTTGATGTGACCCATTTCTGTGGTCGCTTCACTGATTCCTCAGGCCTCTATGGTAGGACATTTCAGCTGTTTCAAATCTGTCTGCTCTTCCAAATTACACTACGGTGAACGTCCTTATTGCTAAAACTGGTCTCACATCTCATTTATACACAAACAGATTTTTACATGAACCCCCTCCCCAAATGTATAAAATCCTAAAGAGATGGCAGGAGCAAAGGTTAAGTCTAACCTCCCCCACCTCGAGAAGCAACAGAAGCCTCAGCCAGCACTTGGACAGAACCCTGAGCCCCATCAGAGCTCATGGGTGGGGGGAGGCAGAGCCCAGCAGGAAGCCCACCCCCAGAGATGGGACTCTCCTCGGCCTGAAAATTGAATGAACTCGACCTGCCCAATCCGGTAAAGTGGGCCCAGCCACACGTGGGGACTGAGCGCTTGAACCGTGGCTGGTCAGAGCTGAGACGTGCTATGAGGTACCCGCTGTATTTTGAATAATTCATAGGAGAAAGAATTAAATATCTTAATAATTTTATGTTAGTTGCAGGATAATGTATTTTGGATACAGTGGGTTAAAATATTTTAAAAATCAACTCCACCTGTTCTCCTTTTATATCTTTTTGAACATGGTTACTAGAAAATTTTAAATTACAGATGTGGCTTGAATTCTATGTCTATTGGACATTGGCCTAAACATCTCCCTTTTTCACATATGCAAAATAATGTATGCTTCTCAAGGAGCGTTTTTTTGTGTGTTTTTTTTTTTGCTTTTTTTGTTTTGCCTTCCCCGCTTCGTTTGATCTCACAACCCTGTAAGGTGAAAAATTCCTCCTCTTCGTTTTATAGATAAAAACGTACCCCTTGGCAAGATGGGAGTCTTGCCCAAAATCACAGCACGTGGGAAAGCGTGTGATCCAGAACCGGACCTCTGGCCACAGTCGGGGCGTGTCCTGTCCTCCCCGGAGTCCACCTGCCTGGTCTCCAAACTTGGACCTGCCAAGGCCATGCAGTGCCCCAGCCTTGGAGTCCCTGAGGGAGGGGGGTCTGGAATTCCAGGGGCCATCTGGCTCTGATTCCCGTAGCGTACGGGGGGCTTCGGGACGACTGGGGAAAAGGGAGCAGCCCTCCCCTCCCCTTCCCCTCCACCGCCCTGCGGCCCTGCCCTCCCCTTCGCTGCCCCAGGAGAACAGGGCTGCCTGGAGGGGAGGGAAGCCGCCACGCTGTCCTGCTGAGTCCTGTTCCCATTAGGGTGACTGTTGACAGGACCGCGACACAGCTGATGATGGATGCTTGTTTTGTCCCATAAGTCCTCAGACCTCAGTGCCAGAGGTGGCCCTGAAAGGCCTTTTCTCAGTAAATTACCGCATTTATTTGGCCCTTGAAGGGTTGTATACAGAGCCCGCCAGGCTAGGGAGGTGGCCACGCCCACTCCCTCCTGGACGGCCATCAATTCAGGACAGAGGCTGCCCCTGGACACACCACCTTCTCCACCAGAGGTGACCTCAGAACCAGGCTGCTTCAAAGCCCCGTCTTTGGGCATTTCTTTAAGTTTTAGAAGCACCTTCCCCACCTTAGTTAGATATGGTCCTAACAGTACATTTTACATTATTTGTAGCTACATAGAATAGTGAATGGCACCAACTTCGAGGGTCCCCAAAGTCAAGATGCCTCTTACACACCCTCCGCCCCACTCTCTGGGTGTGATGTAACAGCCCCTCTTTACAGCCCCTCTTTACGTAAGCCAGCCCTGGGCTTGCAACAGTCCTTCAACTAGGGTTTAGTTGCCTCATGCTCTAAATGAGGAAACTGAGGCAGGAGAGGTGGCATGAGGCCAGGAGACGGGGCAGGGGACCACCGTGCGCCAAGGGTCTTACACGGAAAGCTGCCCACGGAACAGCACAGGAGGCACCGCCATCCTCCACCGTCCACACTGGGTTATTACGCAGATGAAGAACGCAGGACGGCGCCTCTGGAAAAATGCTATTAAAATAAGCCTGAGCCAGAGTAATTGGAACCCTCCTGCCCCGCTGGTGGGGATGTAAAATGGTGCAGCTGCTGCGGAAAACCGTCTGGCAGCTCCTGAGAGAGCTAAACATAGAGTCACTGTATGACCCGGCAATTCCACTCCTGGGTGTGTACCCGAAAGACTGAAAACAGGCACTGCAGCAGAATCTTGTACACAGATGTTCACAGCAGCAGTTTTCACAATAGGCAAAGGTGAAAACAAACCCCCCGTGTCCACCCATGGATGAAGGGATAGATAAACATGGTCCGTCCACCTGATGGAATATTACTCAACCATAAAAAAGAAGGAAGTGCTGATACAGGCTACGAAATGGATGAACTGAAAAGGTTATGCTGAGTGAAAGAAGCCAGACACATTCGAATTACGTGTTGTATGACTCCATTTCAGTGAACCGTGCAGAAGAGGCAAACCTACAGAGACAGAGAGCAGATGAGTGGTCACCAGAGGCCAGAGGGAGGGAGTGAAGAATGATGAGCAGTAAGTCTACGATTCCCTTTTGGGGTGATAAAGGCGTTCTGGAATCAGCTAGAGGCGGTGATCACACAACTGCAGATATGCCAGATGCCACTGCTTCGTACACTTTTTTTTTTTTTTTTTTTGGCGGTACGCGGGCCTCTCGCTGTTGGGGCCCCTCCCGTCGCGGAGCAGGCTCCGGACGCGCAGGCTCAGCGGCCATGGCTCACGGGCCCAGCTGCTCCGCGGCGTGTGGGATCTTCCCGGACCGGGGCACGAGCCCCCGTCCCCTGCATCGGCAAGTGGACCCTCAACCACTGCGCCGCCAGGGAAACCCTGCTTTGTACACTTTAAATGGTTCGTTTTATGGTATGTTAATTTCACCTCAATATAAAAAAAAAAGAAAAAAAGTCACAAATAAGCCTGGCCAAGCAGAGAACCAGACAGCCAAGGCCGTGGGTTGAGTAACTGGGTCTGGAATTGCAGATTTTCTCTCTGTTGTGGGACAGGAGTGCTCAGCACCGCCTGCCAGAAACTTGCGTTGTTTCCATGTTTTGTAGGACAGGCAGGGCCGTGTCACGCGGGCCAAGGAATACTGAGTAATGGGCGGGGTGGTCAGGCTGGGGGCCTGGTGGTCGGCGCGGGTGGAGGCAGGCCACCACCAGCTCCACATGCATGCACCCCGCAGGGCGTGTGGGCAGTGCAGGCTCCAGGAGCCCTCCCTTGGGACCATTTGCTCTTGAAAGGGGGCAGGCTCCTTATCTCAAGCTCCTTTCAAGCACCGGTGAGAGTTTGCAAGCCCTTTCCCACCTACGTCAGCCTGCCCTTCCCCAGCTCCGGCTCCCCCCACCCCCCATCCATCTCGATCAGGCCTCCCAGCAAATCCCCCCAGGAGGCCAAGATTGATTACAGCGGGGGTTGGGGGGGGTCCCAGCCCCCAGGCCTGAGCTCCCCAAAGGGAACAGGGCGGCTTTGCAGAAGGAGCTCCAGATCCCCCGCTTCTGTAACTCCACTGATTGCTCTCCCTCCGGAGACTGGGTTCAGGATGAAGGTGTTAAAATGTGAGGCCAGTGTCCATCAACATGGATGGATAAAGAAGATGCGGCACGTATACACAATGGAATATTACTCAGCCATAAAAGGAAACGAAATTGAGTTATTTGTAGTGAGGTGGATGGACCTAGAGTCTGTCATACAGAGTGAAGTAAGTCAGAAAGAGAAAGACAAATACCGTATGCTAACACATATATGGAATCTAAGAAGAAAAAAAAGGTCATGAAGAACCTAGGGGTAAGATGGGAATAAGGACGCAGACCTGCTAAGAGAATGGACTTGAGGACACGGGGAGGGGGAAGGGGAAGCTGGGACGAAGCGAGAGAGTGGCATGGACATATATACACGACCAAACGTAAAACAGATAGCTAGTGGGAAGCAGCCGCATAGCACAGGGAGGTCAGCTCGGTGCTTTGTGACCACCTAGAGGGGTGGGATAAGGAGGGTGGGAGGGAGACGCAAGAGGGAGGAGATATGGGAACATATGTATAGGTATAGCTGATTCACTTTGTTGTAAAGCAGAAACTAACACGCCATTGTAAAGCAATTATACTCCAATAAAGATGTTAAAAGACCAAAAAACGTGAAGTCAGGTATTTCAGAACCAAACTGGTGACTCGAAACTCCTGCTCCTTAAATTGGCAACAACAAAAGAAGGAAGTTAGAGGTCTCAGTACTCAGTATTGTCAACAGCAAGTGAGACAGGTGTTTGCACACACCCACACCGCTGGAAGATGCAGGTGAACACACAGCCTTTCTACGGGGCGGTCTGTCCGTTCACATCAGGAGCTGAGACACGTCCACACCCTTTGATCTGTGACTCCTCTGTTGGGAACTTATTGAAGGAAATAAAGAGCAGGTGCACATGGATGTACATCTAAGGATCTGTATCCACACTATTATTTATAAAGATGAATATTCGGGAACAGCCTAAGTGCCCATCAGTGCGGGCTGGGTTCAATAAACATACAGTGAGCTACAAGGCAGACGTTAACACCGTGTCCTCACTGCGTGTCTGTCCTGGCTTTTCTGTTCACGGGCAGAATCGTCTTCTCCTCCGGACTCTGCCGCCTTTGCAACAGGATTTGATTTTCCGATTTCAAAATATGCAAGTTCCCAAAAGAATATTTAAAGAGAGAAAAATATTCAATGGTAAAATAGTAATGAGAAAACCAGGATCTAAAATTATATAATAACTCAAACCGTATTATATGGAGAGAAGGACAGAGACATAAAATATAGCAAAATACATAAAGCAGTGAACCCCAGCATGGCAGGATGACAGTTAATTAATAAATTACTCCTTAAACATTTCCATTTTTCATGAAGTTTCTTTTTTTTGCCATGCGGCTTATGGGATCTTAGTTTCCCAACCAGGGATCGACCCCATGCCCCCTGCATTGGAAGCGCAGAGCCCTAACCGCTGGACCTCCGGGGAAGTCCCCTAAAGTTTCTATAATGAATGTTTTGTTTTATAATAAACATGATATGATAGTCTTCAAAAGAAATAAATGTATGTTTGTTTTTAAATCCCTGCCCATTGTGAACTAAAATGGCTGTGAAGGAGCGCTCAGAAGGGGGCGTGTGAGCGTGTAGGATTAGAGCACATCATATTCTCTACACTGGAAGATCCCACATGCAGATGCATCACCCCAGGAGGCAGGTGTGGGTTGTGGAAACTCTGGTTTTGTGGGTCAGAAGACTGGATTCTGGACATGGTGGTCAGTGGCCCTGATGGTTGCCAAATCTCCGCGAGTGGAGCCTCACGAGTGAGGTGGAGGGAAAACATCACTGTTTAAGGAATCCTTTCAAGGTTCCCCGGCGGAGGGCCCACTTGGTTTGCATCAGGCCCCGGAACAATGGAGGGTGTGAAGCTGTTTATTATTTCAAGTCAGCAGAATTAGCAGAGTCTCCACGCTGGATTCTTAAGACTCATACCACCCTCCAGAAACCCAGCCTCCTTCAAGTGACACATATTCTCAAATCTCTTATTAGCGATGCTCTTAACTGTTGAGAGATCACAGGCCATTAAGGGGAAGGCAAACCCCAGAGACCCTGGACGGCAGCATGGCAGCTTCCAGAACGGCCAGCACTGCAGGCTGGGGATGCAGGGGCGTTTCCCTGGGCAGCTGGAGAGGACGCACAGCTCGGCCAGTCGTGCTGAGACCTCACTGGACACCGCGTGCTGGACACTTGACGGGCATTACACTGCTTGATCCTCACCACACCCCGCAGAGGAGAGCACTCAGCCCATTTTGCAGATTTTTTTAAAAATTTATTTTATCAAAGTATAGCTGATTTACACTTTTGTGTGAATTTCTCCTGTACAGCAAAGTGATTCAGCTATACATACATATATATATATATATATATTCTTTTTCATATTTTTCCCTCATGGTTTATCGCAGGATATTGAATACAGTTCACTGTGCTATACAGTAGGACCTTGTGGTTTATCCATTCTATATGCCATAGTTTGCATCTGCTAATCCCTAGTTCCCAATCCTTCCCTCCTCCACGCCTCTCCCCCTTGGCAACCACAAGTCCCATTTTACAGGTTTTTTAAAGGGAGTTCAGAAAGGTTACAGAGCTCTGAAAAAACCGTCATCCATTCATCCATCTATTTAAAAATATTTGCTGAAGTCGCAGGCATCGGGCATTGTTCTAGGCACTGGGGTACCATGGTGAATCCAATAGACAAAAATCGTCAAGCTCAAGGAACTTAACATTTTCTGGGGGCGTGTGAACAGGATCTATAATGTCAGGTACTGTTGAGTGAAGAGCAGAAAGGGGGTGAGGGTCAGAGGCAGAGAGCAGAAGGGACGGGCTCAGCCGACACGGTCTGTGCGCCTCCTGACCCGTCACATCCCCTTTTGCCATTTTGTGTGACTATCGTGGGTGGGCTGTATCAGCGTCATTTTCTGGTGGTGACATTGCTCTGTAGCTGTGCCAGATGTCACCGTGAGGGGAAGCCGGGTGAAAGGTACAGGGATTCCACCACACGATTCCTTACAGCTGCATGTGAATCTGCGATGACCTCAGAACAAAAAAAGCTTTTTTAAACAAAAAGTGATCTTTGACCAAAGCCCAATAATAATAATAATAATTCCCATCTCTCGAATATCTGGAGGGACTAGAGAAGCTGGTGGTTAACGGCCCTTCAGGCTGACAGCCTGGGTTCAAAACTCAGCTCCAAGTGTGACCTGAGTTAAATTTCATAACCATTCCGTGCCTCGCTATTTGCATCTGAAAAGTGGGCTCACAGTGTCACCTAACCTCCTCTGGTTGGTGTGAGGATGAGATCTTTATGAGCAAGAGCCCCACCTGTGCTGTTGGCTGTCGTGATGACTCTGGAAGGTTCTGGAAGGCTCCTGGCTGGTCTTTCACGAGCGTGGAGCAGTGCCTTGTGTAATCCTCCCGGAGCTGGGATTGGCAGATTGGGGTGGGACTCAAAGGGGGTGTGTGTATGGCTGGGGGTGGTCCCAAATGACCTCCTCTGGACCCACCGAGAGGTGGGGCCCAGCCCCTGGACACCAAGGCTGCTGGGAGCTTGGCTCTGCAGCAAGTACAGCCCCTGTGGAAAGGCGCTGAGATGTCTTATCCCCCCACATCCCCCAGGTCTCTGTGGAGGGAGGGGACGGCGTGTCCTGCTGCCGCCCTGCTGAGAAGCCAGAGCTGAGAGGCCTCTGCAGCCCAGAGTCAGGACGTCAGAAGGGTCCCTGTGCCGGCTGGGAGTCCTGCTTCTTTTCCAAGCCTGCCCTACTTTCCTTTCGTCTCAGCCCCAAGGTTTGTCCCAGCAAAGATCGGCCTGTATTTCCAGAAAAGGTTCTTCTCTTCCTTGAGAACAGACCCCAGCTCCTCACAAACCGGAAGCTCGGGGCCCAGGCCCTGGAAAGGATGGAGGAGAGGGTCAGTGCTCCTGTCGTCTTTGATGGTGGGAGGGGGCGGGGGCAGCACAACTCCTGCTTTATGGGAGAGAAAACTGGGGCCTCCGAAAGGAAAAGCAACTCACAGAGAGCAGCAGGGCAGGCTGGGGCTGCGTCTCAGAAATTCTCCTAAATAACAGAGTTTCATCTTGCAACCCAGTAATGCCATCCTTCCTTCCCAGTCCTGCCCACCTGTGGGGCCAGACCGCCTGGGTTCACATCCGAGCTCTGTGCCTCACTTACCCCATCTGTAAAATGGGCACAAGAGTAACACCTGCACCGTAGTGTCATTGCCACGGTGAACTGAATGAAGCCATGTGAGGTTCCCTAAACAGTGCCTGGCTTTCTAGCTACTCTGTCTATGTTAACTCTGATTAGCAAGGTTGTGGTTTACAAGGCAGTGAAGGGACCAGTGGAACCTCAGAATTACTTAGAACAGATAACTGGAATGTAGGTTTCAAGTCATCAAGATTTGAGCTTTTTCAGAGGATTTTAAAACGTCATCTTAGTTTTGTCTCAATACATTTACCAAGAAAGAGAACACGAGGGATCCTTGTGGAAGTCAGGGTCTCGGCTCAGAAGCTGTTCGGGGCCATCCGGTTTGTGCTCTCGGTTTCGCCCGAAGGGGCGAGGGGCGGGCTCACAGGTTAATGAGGGAGGGGCTCCTTCACTCACCTTCGGGCGGACCACCGCAGGGGACCAAGCAGATTCAGCATCTTGGAAACATTTCCCACACTGTGTGTGTCTCTGCTTCACCAAGACCCGACCCCAAATGCCCCAAACCAGGGTCTCTGGTTGATGGAGACTACGTGTCCTTGTAGACGCTGTGGCCCCTGGACCACGGCAAGCCCAACACCCCAACGGGGCGTCTTCAGAGTGCGCAGATGAAAGACAGACCAACCTCTGAGGTCTCCAGTCTGCTGAGTGGACGCTCATACGAGAAGTCTGAATCTATAAGTGGAGGCTCAAGGCAGGGGGTCTCAGTCCCTGACCGCACACCCAAGTACCTGGGAACAGGTAAGACATACTGAAGCCGGATTCCACGCCCAGCCTCACATCCTCCGAGTCTCTGGGGTGGGGCCAGGCATCTGTACTGTCAGAGCTCTAGGAGATCATAAGGGACAGTCAGAGCTGGGAACCACTGCGCGGGGGATGGGAGGTTTGGGGTGGGACCAGCCGGAGACAGGGTCTCTTGGGCAGTCGAGAACCAAATGGTGAAGGGAAGATGCAAGACCCCTGCCGCCTGCCCCGTCCTCCCCCTCCCCCAGCCCGTCTCATCTCCGCCTCCCGCCCACCCGGCTTTTCTTCTCTCTCAGCTCCCGCCCTGCTGGACCCCTAAGCGTCCCACCAGCTCGTCAGTCTCCGCGGGTCTCTAATCCACAGCTTTCTCCTCCACCTCTGGCACCAGCCATCTGTCACCCCTCCCCCGCCTTTCGCTGTTCTCTTCCCTGTGTCCCAGGCAGGACCACACATCCCGTCCTGCGATACCGCCTCCTTCCTGGCCTTTAGTCCAGGCTTTGATGCTCAAGAGGTGTAAGGTTGCTGCAGCTACGGAGGGAAGAGAACCAGGCTCCGCCGTTGCTCTTACCGATTAACTGATGAGCAGCACGTGAGGCTTTGCTGAAGCAGCCTTGCTCCCACGTTTGCTGGGGATCCCCCCGCAGGGCATGTGAGAACACAGGCGGCCGCTGCCCGCCCCACCGGGCTTTCAGGCCACGCTGAGAACCTCCCTCTCGAGGCATGTTCAACTGTACTTTCCCTCCTGTCCCGACAAGGACCTGGGACGTTCAGTGCAGTCCCGCTGGGCTGCCGTCCCCCCGGGCAGGGGGCATGGTGGTTTGGAGGATCTGCTAAGAACGGGGGGTGATGACACCCCTCCAGGAGTAAAGGAGGTGACTGGGGGATGCCCCTGGGATCTCCAGGGGCCGTGGCTCTGTCCCCGCCGCCCTGGCAGTGCTTCCCCGGTCACATGCGGGACTCAGACATTTGCTGCCTGCTCCGTCATCCGGTTCTGCTTCACAGGAAGGATCAGGCTGGGTATTGACGCGGGTACGGGCTGAAAAGCAAACTGCTCATCTGTCTATGTTGGGAAAGGGGAGAAACTTCCCCAGCAAGGGCCCTGGGGCAGATGAGGTTTCTTGGAGGGAATCTGCAGGAACTTGCGTTGCTTGGAGAGGCTATGCGGCTGAATTTCAGGAGGTAAATCGGCGTGGAGCTGTCCTGGGTTCCCTGTCAGGTCTGGGTGCTGAGTCGGTTGACAGCAAAAACAATAAAGTGAATAAAAATACCAGCTTGTATTTTTTGTTTTAAAGTGAGGGGTTTTTTAAATTAATTAATTTATTTTTGCTGTGTTGGGTCTTTGTTTCTGTGTGAGGGCTTTCTCTAGTTGTGGCAAGCAGGGACCACTCTTCATCGCGGTGCGCGGGCCTCTCACGGTCGCGGCCTCTCTTGTTGCGGAGCACAGGCTCCAGACGCGCAGGCTCAGTAGTTGTGGTTCACGGGCCTAGTTGCTCCGCCGCATGTGGGATCCTCCCAGAGCAGGGCTCGAACCCGTGTCCGCTGCATTGGCAGGCAGACTCTCAACCACGGCGCCACCAGGGAAGCCCCCCGCTTGTATTTTTGAAGCGCCTTTCAATCACCCCTGGTGTGGGCTGGATGCTCTGAGACCAGCTTTAAGTGTGAGGGAAGAAAGGCATTTAGTGATTCTCAGACCCGAGCTCACGCTGTGGCCTGGGAGGCTCTGAACCCGCTCTCTTAGGTCCGCTCAGAGCTGCTTCTCAGACGCCCCGTTCCCTTATGAACTTCAGGAGGGACATGGTGGTCCTTGAGAGGTGCCAAGAATCTCAGCGTTGGGACTCACCCCAGCACGTTACCAGCCCCTTCCCTTTTCACGGAAGGAGAAAACGTGGCCCAGAAATAAAGACGTGCTTGTGGTCACGCAGAGAATGGGGACACATGCCCTACCGCCACCTCCCTAACCCCCGGCGAGACCACCGACCCCAGCTTCGAGACGGTGGGGACACACAAATACCTAAGACGCCATTGAATGTGCGGAAGGGGTGGCATCTTATATTCCGAATGATTTTTTTTCTTCTGAATGTAGACATCTGGTGTCCTATAAATAAAATTGAAAATGTAAATATTGTAAAACTCATTAGAGAGTGGTTTTCGGTTTGGGGAGAGCACGGGTCAGCTGCTACCCCACTGCACCTTGGTGGTGGGAAAATACCACCCTACACGCGGGCGCCCTCGGCCCCATACGCTGTCCCCCTTGTCACCGCGGTGGCCAAGCTGAGCTTTGTCTGACGAATAAACGTTAAAACCTGGGTCAGTCGTCTCCTATTCATTATCTTGCGTTAACAGTTTCTAAGAGCTCCCTAAAAGCCTTTCTGCTTTCATTTTGTACATGGAAAAATCGTGGAGGGAGAATATCACGCTTTCTGTCGTAAGAACACAGATTCCCATGCACACCGACCAAGCCCACGATGTGCACCCAGCCAGAGTCCTCATATCAGGTTTACACCGCTCTTCAAAAGACATTTTCTGTTCGAGACACGTTAAACAAGCTTTATTTAATAATGCTCGATTTGACTTATCCAATTTAAACATTTGCTCTGATCAGCGACCATTTGATCTGGGCTTCGTTTTGGGCTGCAGAATCATTTCTCTGGGTTATTTTTCTTTGGTGCAAGGTTGGTCCTGAGGGCAGAATAACTCCTCTCGAATTCTCTGTGTTTCTCTAATTCGAGCTGCGGGTAGAAAGGAAGAGAGCCATAAAAAGCCCGTACTGCGGGCTGCTTTTACAATGTTTACATTGCGCGTCCTCACGTCTGTCTGGCTGAAGACAGGCGATATCATTTAAAAGACTCCTCCTAGCCCGATAATTATAAGGAGTTTTTTTTTTTTTTTAAGTTAGAGCATCAGAACGTAAAGAAACTCTCAAGTTGGTGATCTTTTGGGGGGATGTCGTCTGCCATCTGCCATCTACTTCCCCCCAGTCAGGGATTTTTATAACAATCGCATACACCAAATGGCCATCCATTAAAAGTCAGGGATTTTAAGACACTGCAGAGGAGAGAGAGTTTAATATCTTAATTCACCCTGTTTTAGAAGAGGAAATGTCGCTTTGATTTCAGCTGACTTGGGGGACATTTCATATAGACCTTCTGGTTATCGTTACTATTCTGGTTCTGACTTTGCTATCGTGATATTAAAACACACACCTTCTTCGTAGGTTTTATCTTTGCATGCTGCCCTCGAAAATATCTACCTTGAAGCCGGTAGCCCCGTAAAGCGATTCATAAGGACATAAACTTCTGACAGCTTCACTCCCCAGGAGCAGCGCGGGGTAAGTCGGCCAGTGGGGAGGGTGGGAGTGCCTCTGGCCGTTATCTGAGCGACCTCCATGCAGGCATCTGCTCCCAGACCGGCAGGGAGGGGGGTCTTTCTCGGTGAAAGGAGCGTTTACAAGGGGCAGGCCAGCGCCTGGTTTATGGACCCGGCGGGGTGGGAGGGTGCGCCCCGCCCAGCCCACATCCAGGCCTGAAGTGTTTACCCCTGCGGTGATTTACATCACCCAGGTGTTCATTTGGGAAACATCTTGGCTCCGAGCTGACACGGTGATTGCCATGGACTTGCAGACTCCGGCATTTTTCTGTTCATAACGGTCTGGGGGCCAAAGAGGCGTTTTAAAAAAGAAATGACCGGCCCAGAGTGGTTCGTGTCCCGTGGTTTTCACGCAGGAGGGCCGAGGGCCCTCTGAGCCCAGCACCTCTTGTCCTGCCCGGAAGCAGGAGATTCCCGGTGTCCCCCGTCCTCAGTCAGACTCGTGTCGGCTGCACCAGGCTTCCCCACGGCGGTTTTAGCTCCTCGGGGCTTCCCAAACCAAAGGTGCTTTCCTCGGTCGGGATGCAGGTCTCGGGTACCACAGACACGTCCTGGAGGGCGACCCTGTGGTTGGTGTGGATTTGTTCCACACGGACCGGCCTCCGCCGGGTGCTTACGTTCTGAAGGCTCCGCTTTATAGCAGCTTCTTTCACATTAGACGCACTTTCTGCTCACATTCTGATGTGACCGTGTGTTTTGTGTTTTGTGTTTTGACCCTGGGTTTGCGCTGGGGCTTCCTAACACCTTGTGTCATCCGAACGCCGAATTAAAACATGCCCCGAAAAATCAAGATTTTTTGTTTGTTTGTTTGTCAAAAACACAAATCTAAAATGTTGTTTTATCATACCCATCCCACCCCTATTTTAAAAGTTTGACTTTTTATTACATATCCGTTTTTACACTTGTATCCATCATTTCTCCAGCCACTTCTGATAACTCTGGGTGAAAAAGAAAATACATGTATTTTTGCCACATAGAAATATATATTTGTGTGGGAGATAGGTGAGGATGATTGTAGGGAAATTGAGAATCCTTCTTTGTCTCTGTTTTCATCTTTACGAATACCTCTTTTACTGATCTAGAGAATGCTGGGCTGGTTCTAAGAGCTCGTTTCAATTTAGCTGTTTCTCTCTCCTTGACGAAATGTCTCCAAAACCCATCGTTCTGCCTCCTTACACAGTCTGCAGACATAAAGCATTTGGTCAAACGCTGGTGGCCATCAGAGCCGGGTTTAGCAAGTGATAGAATTCCTTCTGCGTTGACCTCTACGTTTAAAATAGTCTTTTCAAAGCCGCTGATTTGAATACTAACAAATTCACTTAAAAACCATTCAAATCTCCCCTGCCTGTACTCCTTTCTCCCATATTATAGATATGTAAACCTCCCCAACATAGAAAAAGATCACTGATTTGCCATGCTACACAGGGAGATATTTTCACCAGCAGCGACTGTTTAAAATTAGCAGCCCTGGGGCGAGGGGAAAAAATTCCAGCAATAAAACAAAAACCTTTGTTTCCAAATATCAGGTTGAAGTCCTCTCAAATGACCACGGACCCCCTTGGAAAAGGGCCGTTCTCTGTGACCACTCACAGCCTAATATCGAGAACTGTGGAAAATATCACACTGATACAAAGGAAAAGGTCCAAGGCGTAGAAGAACGAATTTTGCCGTTGCTCTAGACTTCGTAACGGTGTCCATTTGTGAATCTTTGTTCTGAATCTAAGACGCCTCAGCGTACGCCCGTTTGCAGATACAGACACATGAAAATACGTGTGTCCAGGGTCTATTTTAATGAACTGCCTGAGAGTGTTGAATTCTCGAACACTCTACGTGGCACCAATGCGGCTAAGGGCACAGTTTCACTAAACTACCCGACTCATTTATTTTAAACTCCGCTGGAACTGCTCCCCCAAAAGCAGGTGACTCTAGAGAGATTTTTTTTCTTTTTTCAATTCTAAATAACAAGAGGGATAAAAGTGAATGTCATTCTATGAGGTCTGAACGTTAAAATGTAAGAGAGAGTGAGCCAGGGTCTGGTAAATGGCTAAACAGATTAGTAGCCTTACTTTTTAACATATAAACATCTGAAACCCGTTTCCTGTTTAAGAAGAAGGGAAAAAAAAAAGTCTAGGTGGATGACCTCGGGCACTTTTTTTTGATTAACAAATGTGAATTGTACATCACGGTGGAAAAAAAAAAAATGGCCCACGCTTGGTGGTCTTTCTACAGTCTGTATACGGGAGAGAGAGAAAAAAATACAAAAATAAACGTTACCTTCTCACTTTCCGGGTGGGCGATGCCATTTCTGCAGCGGCGTCCAGAGCTCTGGCAAATGTTAAGGCTGTCACCGCGGACAGAATCCCCATGGTCTGTGTACCTCCATAGAGTCCGAGGAAAAACATTCCCTGCATACTTGCCGGTGGGTCCTATCTCCAGGCCTTGGGCTCAGCCCGGCAGGCTCGCGTCACCCGGACGAGCTGCTGGGACACAGCTAATCTAACCCCTCGCCTTCCCGGGCCAGCCCTGCCGCAGGGTGCAAACTGGACCAATTTACTGCCTCAACCCGGAGGACACAGAGAGTTAGTTGACTCTCAACCTTAAGGAAGAAGCACCAGCTGTAGTTTGTTCAGCCGAAGAGAGCTTAGGGGTTCTGACACGTTCTGACAAGATACATTTTATAGGGTTTGTGCTAAAATTTGATACTGGAAGTCGGGATTCCAATTTTATGTCTCGGATGATAACAAAAGCAGCTGGGACCTTTAAGAAATGTGTGTATTCCTTCCATTGAGTTACATAATAAAAACTATTTATGTCAAACACCTTATAAGGGAAAGATTTGCCCGACTGTCAATATAACATAGAATACTTTTTTATATTCAGATAGGAAAAAACCCCATTATCAGTGTTGCCTATTAGTTTGGGTTTGGAGTCTTAGATGTGTGGAGGCTTTAAGATTCTAAGGTCAGCATATTCTTGCTTTCATTTACAAACTCATTGAAGCGCTTCTTTTTGGTATTATTTCTGTATATATTAAAAAATCCCAAATGCTGACACATCATTTTTTTCCAAGTCCTTCTGATGAAAAGACACAAAAGAAGGGCACCATTTTGTGTTGTTCGATTTGATTTTGACAATGTCCAAGCATGCGATAAAAAGAGTCACCTGTCCTTAATCATCGGTGCTTCTTTTGTTCTCCGGAAGCAGTTGTGGCTTTGGGTACAGACTGGCCACCAGAGCATTCCTAATTGTGATGAACAAACGGGGCAGGGGCTCAGGAGGACGCCCTTTCCCAGGAGAGGAACAGCGACATCGCAGCTCAAGGCCACATCCGCAGCCAGGTTTCAGAGGGGCTTACACTCACCTCCAGCCTTCCTGGGGACATCACACCGATTTTACTGCCAAATGGACAAGGCTTCTTGCTGAGGCCGGTCACTTAGGAATGACCTGCAGCCCTGCCAGGCGGCTTATTAGGAAACCCCAGCTTCCTTCTTATCTCGTCTGCTCAGACGAAGAGCAGAACCTGATTGGGATGAGGAGAAAACCCCAATTAGCAAAGCCAGGAGATGTCCATCTGCCCCGCAGCCCCACGCCTGGGTCAGGTCCACGCGGTTTCCTTTGACTTACGGGGCGGGTGCGACAGTGGGTTGATGAGAAAAGCCCATTGCAGTGGGAACCGTCATCCAGATGCCCTGAGCTCCCGCCCTGGCCCCCCCGTGGCAGGACGGCACCCCTGTCTGTCAGGGGATGAAAAGCCCACGGGGGCAAGTGCGAAACCCGTGTCCCTCATGCCCTGTTGGAAGCAGTCGACGCCAACTTAAACTCGGCCAAATGCCAACTGAATTTCTTTTGTTATTAAGTCACAACTTGAATGTAAAGCCCCCAAGCAAACACGATTTTAAAAAATAACTTCCTATTAAGCCTCTCCCTTCTCTTCTTTGTCAGAGAGTTTCTTCAGCCTAAACGGAAGGCATTTCCCTTTTCTTTTCAAAGGAGAAGTCCACCAGGCGTCACCTGGCGTCCTCTGCCAGCTTCACCCCCAAGTACCGGCACTTATAGTGGCCATAAGTGCTCTCTGGGTCGATGGCCGTATTCCATATGCTGATTGTACGTCGCTTACACGACCATTATCAGAGAGAACTGTGCTCCAGGCAAGGACTGAGAAGGGCATCTGAGACAGTGTGAAATTTGAAATAAAAAGTGTGCAGGCCCAGAGGATTCTGCAGACACCTGGAACATCTCCCCTCTTCCCAGTGACCCTCATGGTGACTGTCGTCACCCACACTTCGCACAAGAACGTGGAGAGACAGAAAGACGAGCTCTGTCTCACAGACAGAAGGTGGGTTGACACTATTGGCAACGCACGGTAGTGAACGCGCTGGAACCGCCAGCCTTCGACGGGACCTGTTAGATGCTAAGAGTCTTTCCCCACAGACTGTCAGCCGTGGCGAAAAGCTAATCTGACCCCTCACAGTGACCCCCCAAGAGGCAGGCGTTCTCACTGCCTGCATCTCATGGAAGAGGAAACTGAGGCAGGGAGCTCAGGCCATCTCTGAAGCCCAGACTGCTGGAAGGTGCCAAAGGGATGGGCTCAGGAGCCACCGCCAGGCCGTCTGCCAGCAAAGCCGGGTTGTAGCCTCTGTGCTGTGACATCAGGGTCCAGGATCATCAGTGAAGGCCCAGGCCAAGCCCTAGCCCGTCACCTGGGCGAGTGACTCTACCACCCTGAGCCTCAGTGTGCTTGCCTGTGAAGTAGGACGGGAATGGTCCCCAGCTCGGGGAGTTGTTCGAGATCGCATGAAACGGGACAGGCGAAGTGCACGTCACGTCGGAGGTGCTGCACGGTTACTGGATGCTGACCGGGGTTGGGGGGGACGGAGCGGGGGTCTCAGCCCAAAGCCCGTTCCCCTCCCGCTGAGCGGGCCGCAGGCTGTCAGGCTTGGCTTGGGGATCCATCTGGGAACCTGGGTCGTGTTCTCAAACACCAGGAGAGCAAAGTGGTCGGCGCGCATGCAGCAGGGACCCCACCGCAGCCGGGCCTCAGGCGAGTGGCCCAGGGTCTGCCCCACGCGAGTGCTGGGCGGCAGTGGATGCCCCGGGGCTGCAGGGAGGGACCGTGCAGAGGCCTCGGGCCTCAGGCTTCACTGTGGGAGTCACATGACGTGTCATCACATGACAGCACAGGGGACCCCTCCCCCACAGGTCCCCTGCCCACTCCCAGCCTTTTGCCGCCCTGGCTGCCCCCTGGTTTCTGTTGCATCTGTTTGGACAGTAACCCCCTGGGGGCCGCCTCCTTCTCCACTCTGTTCCAGCTTGTCGAGGGCCGCACAAAGAGCCGCAGGAACAATAAACAGCCTTCCTTCCCGAAGCTGGCTCTGCTGGAGGCCTGGACGCTTCCCGACCACCGGCCCGGCAGCATGGCTGCCGGGGGCTTGGGCTTCCAGTAGAGCCAGTCCAAATCCTGCTTCTGCCTCTCACAAGCTGTTTTTGTTTGGGCAAGTAGCTTGCCCTCTCTGGATCCCACTTCCCCCTTTCGTACAAGGGCAGCAGAGATGGAGAAAGTGCTGGTTTGCAAGAAATATCAATTATCGTATTGCTGTTTAACTCCGACCATAAAAGGAAAACACCTGAATGTATTGAGAGCGAAAACTCATTTTTTAAAAACGGGGATGCCACCTCCTCATAAGAAGGGCTAGAGAAAGAGTAAAGCAGAAGACACAGCGAGGGGCACAGCGGTACGTGGGGGGAATTCTGCCGTCAGGAAAGCTGGGTTCTCTTTGATTTTTGCCACTTACCTGGGCACATTGCTTAACAATTCTGGACTCCTTTCCCCATCTGTAATTGGTGATCCGTAAGTTTTCCTCCTACCTTCTTCCTTTAATTACCAGCTAAAATCTTCCGCCACAGACAAATCACCTTAACATAAACACACCGTTCTCCGGGGCGCTAGGATATTCTTAAAGTACCCACATACATGTAATTCAAGTGATGGCAACATTTTGCAAATACAAAAAACTGGAAATAATAGACGGGTGGGATTGCGGGTGATGATTTTTTTTTTCTCTTCTTAATATACCGTTGATTGATGTCTTGTATCTTAAGTTTCTCTATGGATTTCTTTTTATGCACATGGACCTGTGACTAACCCCACCTCCTGCCCCCCCAGTCACAGTCCTGTGGAGGTGCCCCTGGGCCTTCGCCTCTGAAGTGAAAGGACCCACATGAACTCAGACCTTTACTGGGAAGTGGACATCTTGGGAAAATACTTTTTTTTTTTTTTTTAATTATCATGAGTTCTTTGGAGGACAATAGCTTTAGTAGTAAGGGATTTATTTACAGAAGCTATGGGGAAAACATTTCTGCTGATTAAGGACATATGTAAAAAAGAGAGAGAGAGAGAAAGGAAAAGCACAGATTGTCACATCAGTCCCGGAACTGTATCATCTCTTAAACCCACACCCGTGAGTGGTGGAGGGAGGTGGGTGAAACGAAACCACAGATGTCAGGGCTGCAAGGCACCCGGGCCCCGTCTCATTCAGGGCCCTTCTGTGGAACGTGCGCACGAGCCCTGTGGGTCTGGCTGAAGTGCAGGTCCAGATGAGCAGGTGTGAGTGGGGCTGAGCTTGGCCCTCATTAACCAGCAGCTGGGGGTGCCCAAGTCGCTGATCCGTGACCCACTCAGAGTGGCCGGGTTTAGAGCAGAACGGCATGGATTTCACCTGCTTGGCAGGAGTGGCTGCCCAGGCTCCTCGGTTCCGAGCAAGCATTCTCGACTTGCACCACACTTTTCTTTTCTTTTCTTTTCTTTAACATCTTTACTGGAGTATAATTGCTTTACAATGGCGTGTTAGTTTCTGCTTTATAACAAAGTGAATCAGCTATGCATATACCTATGTTCCCATATCTCTTCCCTCTTATGTCTCCCTCCCTCCCCATACTTTATTTTATTTCTTTCTTTCTCTTTTGGCCGTGCAGCATGTGGGATCTTAGTTCCCCGACCAGGGGTCGAAACTGCATCCCCTGAAGTGGAAGCACGGAGTCTTTTTTTTTTTTGTAAACAACTTTATTGGAGTATAATTGCTTACAACGGTGTGTTAGCTTCTGCTTTGTCACAAAGTGAATCAGCTGTACATATACATACGTCCCCATATCTCCTCCCTCTTGCGTCTCCCTCCCACCCCGCCATCCCACCCTCCCTATCCCACCCCTCTCAGTGGTCACAAGGCACCGAGCTGATCTCCCTGTGGGAAGCACAGAGTCTTAACCACTGGAACGCCGGGGAAGTCCCGGACCGCACTTTAGAATCAGTGTGATTTTGCAGAACCCCAGCGCCTAGGCTGCACCCTAGGCTAATTAAATCCGAACCCTTGGGGGCTGGGCCCGGGCACTGGGACGTTTTCAAAACTCCTAAGCACTCTGAGGACGAAAGGTCTAGATGCTGCCTCTCTCAGGGCTGGGGAGGAGGGAGCGGAAGATGGATTAGTGATGTCTGCCAGGAGATGGATTAGTGATGTCTGCCAGGAGGGAGGCGTGGTGGCCTTCACTGAACAGGCATTTGCCAAGGATGAGGGACTTACCCGAGATGCTGCTGCGGCGGCAGAGTTAGGGTTAGGAGCCAGATCTTCAGACCCTCACCTTCAGAGTCCAGCTTTTACTCAAGGATGACACACAGACAGAGGTCCCTGTCTGCAGTACAGTCCTCAGGCCTCCTGGTTCGCGTTCCTGGTGCACTGCTTGGCCACAATCGGTCGGGTAGGGTCTGATGTTGACCTGGGCCAGCCGTGGTGGGGTCCGAGGTGTGGTGAGCAAGGTGCGGTGAGAGGCTGAGCGATGCCTTGAATGTCACCCCAAAGACAGGCTGGGGAATGGGGCGCATTAAGTGAGCCCACTCCTGGGGATCCTGGAAGTTTGCAAGGAAGGGCTCAGACCCTGGTGGGTTGCCCAAAGAGTAGCGTTAACAGATCCCAGTCAATCAGGGCATCGAGATCAAGAACGTGACTGAGGAGTTTGGTATTTTTTCCACATGCATTGAGGGTAGAACTCACAATAGAGACCTTCTCCGGGGAGAGTTTAGGCTGAGAAGGGGCAGGGCTTCTGGGGGGGCCCTGGGTGCTGGGAATATTGTATGTCTCTGTTGAGGTGTACACACATGTAAAACCGTCAAGCTATAAATTTAAGATTTGTGTACTCTCTGTACTTTCCTGGATGTAAGTTAAACATCAAGAAAAAGAAATTAAAAGCAAGAAAGGTAAACCTATACAATACATAAAATGGTTGAAAAAACGTAGAAACACAGAAATAGAGCTACAGATGAATAAGAAAATGACAAGCCAATAGAGGGGGAAACATGTCAAAAAAATTAGAAAAAATCAGAGGCGCAATTAACAGAAAATGAACCAATAAAGCAAATCACATCAAATATGCTTATTGTAAAATACAATAGCCCTTAGTTAGCCCTTGGACGAATTTCCCTACATTCTTTTCATGATTTAGTGCTGCTTGTGTGTTGAATTCCATGCAGACACGGGGACGGCCCTGTAATCTTTTCAGGGTTTGTCTCAATCTGCTCTGGGCTGGAGGAAATGTTGAAATTGATCGGGTAATAGTTAAGGACTTGGATGGAATATTTCTTGTAAGGATTTGAGATCTCAGAGGTCTTCAGCATGGAGAATCCACGAAGTAGCCAGGATGGATGAAGACAAAACCTGAACAAGGCTGACAAAGATGTACTGAAAAATAAAATCAGTACTAAACTGTAAAGTGGAAATTCCATTGCAGCTTTTCCTCCTCCCTTTAATGTATCAAATATCAAATCCATCTTTGTAAATGAAAAAAAACTATTTCTTTTTTGGACCAGGGGACCAGGGAAGGGCCTGTTCTTCCAGGTGAGCCGAGCACACTTTGCATTGGGAAGTGGCGTGCAGGTGATGACAGGGAAGCTGAGAAGGGACCCTGGTTTTGGAGTGGAAGTGGAGGAGTTTGGACACTATTTATCGTTACTGGCCAGACACTCCAATGCACATGTCTGGGATCAGAAAGAGACAGAGTAAAGGGGGCACGTCAGGTGTGGGAAGGAGTCTTGGGAACACTCCCTAGAGAAGCAGGTACAGCGACAGGGGCCTGGCAGCCTGGAGAACGGAGGGCAGAGAACTCAGGGTTCCTCAGAGAAGGGTGGCAAGGGTGGTCCCCCTGTTACCACGGGCACCCGGAAAAGCCTCCCCTGACTCTGCCTGTTCTCACTGAAGTATCTCTCCCGGGGAACACGTCTTACTTTCATTCACAATGAGTGGTGATTCACAAAATGCCCTCCCCAAGAGGGACGGAAAGATAGTGACAGAAATTCATATGTAGGTGTGAATGACTGCTCGCAGGCCCCCTTCTCCAGCCCAGGACCGATGAAGAGCTTTGGGAAAGCCAAACGGGGCTGGCTGGGGAGGGGACAGAAGGGGGACCCTCCAAAGCAGGAAGAGTGGGCCCAGACCAAAGTCTCCACCGACTTTGAAGGGGCAGAGAGCCCTTACAGCGAGCGCAGGGGAAACTCTAGGTCAGTGTTTGTTCTCATCACTAGCACAGAGCACGTGGATGAATTTACGCATCCTTACTGTTTTTGAGTCCCTTTTAGCTGGGTTCTGAGTCAGTATCAGAAGACCCTCTGTGGCTCCCAAGTCCACTGGGGCCAAGACGGAGCCACATACTATGAACACAGGCCCTGGGAGAGGCTCAGCCGTGAGCCCAGACCCAAGGGGAAAAGCCTGAAAGGGGGAGGTCGCCCCTCCTCCAGACCGTCTCTACCCCTGGGTCATCCAGGACAGGAGTAAATGAAATGAGCAATGTGACGGGGACCAGAATTTGCTGGAACAAACGGTGGGAGCAGCTGCCCCACCAGCAGCCCAGGACTCCTCTCTGACCTGCCCCTTTCCCCTCCCCCCTTGCGGGGACATGGCCAAGGATGTCTGTCGCAGTGAAGCATTCCAGAACGGAGGAAATAACCACAGGACAGGTTTGGGGAGGCACTGCAGCCGCGTTGGGACAGGAGCGAGCTAAAACTCCATATGAGTCCCCTACGGGGACTAGGGGACCCCAGTGCCCCAGCGAGCCTCCTGGAATCAGTGTCGGTGTCCAGGAATCCCCGAGTGTGTGATTGTCCCCCTTTCCCCAGTGCAGTCACCCTGGTGCAGGGCCGCTGTTCCCCACGCCCCCTTGCCCGGTCTGGGCCACTCGCGCGGGGCAGCCAGCGTGGGCTTTCACTCCCCAGGTGTCATCCTCTTGCTTAAAACCCTTCGTAGAGTGGAGGTATCATTTATTGTTCCAAACCGGGCATTTTTGAGAGTAAAGGGAGGTGTTAGTAATTACACGCAACCACAGCCCAGAATCACCCATATAGGGCTCCGGCTGTGGGGTCTTGGCCCGGCACTGGCTACGGGCTCCCTGGGCATGTGGCCGCCTTCCTCCAGCCTCTGTCTCCATCTTCACGTGGCCTCTCCTCTCTCTCTCTCCTGTCTCTTATAAGGACCTCGGTTGTTGGATTGAAAGTCGTCCCAGGCCCCATTCAGGATGAGCCCAGCTGGAGACCCTTAACCTAATAACATCTACAAAGAGAGAGAAAGCAAGATGGCGGAACAGGAGGACGTGGAGTACAGCTCCTGCCGCAGATACATCAAAAATACATCTACCAGTGGAGCCGTTCCCACAGAATACCTTACCGGACGCTGGCAAAAGACATCAGACACCCGGAAGTGCAAGAAAGATCTCCTCGTAACCGGGTAGAACAAAAGAAAAGAGGAATCAGGACAGGCCCTGCACCCTGGGAAGCTCCATCGCTGGGAGGGACATCAGCCGGGACAGAGGGGGAGCTTCCGAGGCTCAGAGGAGAGCGCAGCAGCAGGTGGGGGCAGCCAGAACGGAGAGAGACTGGCACAGGGGTTCCAAGGCGCCTCGCTGCACCCCAGCCCGAGACGCGCGCCGGCTGGTGCGTGCAGGGGCTGGGGGCTGAAACCCAAGCTTCAGAGGACAGAGCCGGGGAGAGGACCGGGGTTGCCTGCCTGCAGACAGCCTGAAAGGGGCCGGACTGTGATGCTGAAACCGCACAACTCGGATGGTATTCGAGCCCGCGGGCTGGGACTCGAAGCCGCTGTCATTTCATTGAGATCACACACCTGGTCTCAGGACTTAATGAAGCTCAGGTTCTTTACATCTCAGCGCAGAAGGAGTTCAGCGAGAGGCAAAGTGATAGGTAAGAAGCAGATTTATTGAGAGAGAGAGTGTGGGCCGTCTCAGAAGGTGAGAGTGGCCCTGAAATACGGGGTGGCTAGTTTTTATGGGCTGGATAATTTCATAGGCTAATAAGTGGAACGGTTATTCCAACTATTTTGGGGAAGGCGGGAGCTTCCAGGAATTGGGGCGTCGCCCACTCTTTGGCCCTTTATGGTGGGCCCCGGAACTGTCCTGGCGCCGGTGGGTGTGTATTCAGCTGATGTATTACAATGAGGGTATAATGAGGCTCAGGGTCCACTGGAAACTGAATCTTCCACCATCGCGGGCCTGGTAGGTTCTAACCGGTTTTTGTCGTGTCCTCCACGTCTCTGTCGTTCTTTAAAAGGTTGTGCCCTGCCCCCTTCCCTCCTGTCTCAGTACCGGTGACAACTGGGGGTTTTCACAGAAGAAGCCCGGGCACCATAGAAGCAAAGCGCCTCGCTAACGGGCTCGTGAAGGGGGTGCGGGGCCGCCATAGCAGCCTCTTTCCCGGGGTCGCCTCTACGAGCTCTGGGACGGGACAGCGGATGCTCGCGCAGGTGGGACGGGTCCGGCCTTAGCAGCTGAGGGCTCTGAGGGCACCCATGCAGAGGCGGGGCCGGGGTCTGGGCTGCTTCCCCAAGCGGGTCCCGGTGGGTGACCCCTGTGGTCCTGGTACCCGACGTCAGTGGGTAAGATCTGCACTGGCAGCTTCGTGAACACAGCACCTGAGGGACACTAGGGCCCATTGCCTGTGTCCTGGCAGTGGAGGCTTCAGTGAAGGAATTCTCAGTGGCTCTTCTCCCAGCGGGAGCGCTCCAGTCCCACCTACCTCACGCCGCAGCTCAGAAATGGGTCTGGGGGCTTCTACTCCAACAGCTAGGGAGCAGACCCTGCCCTGGACAGGGCTGTGACAACCACAGAGCAAGGGGAGTCCCCGCGCACTATCCCTTGCGGGCTCTGGTCGCCACAACACCAGTCGCATCTCCTATCAAGGGGACACGGCCAGCACATGCTGAGGAAAGAGCCGATAGGCATCCGTACTGAAAACAGCCCTCGCACCAAAAATACTAAACTCGTGCCGACTACACAGGGATGCTTCCACATATGAATAGCCCTCCAAGAACACAGTAGATAATTGTTTCTCCCAAACTCATAGAGCAAGAGACATATAAGTAAAATGAAGAAGCAGAGGGACCACTCCCAATGCAAAGATCAAGAGAATTGCCCTGAAAGGACAAACAGTGAAGCAGACGTCTTCAGTCTAATAGACACCGAGTTCAAAAAGGAGATAATGAAAATACTGAAGGAATTAAGAAGGGCTGTCGCTAGAAATGCAGATAACTGTAAAAAGGAACTAGAAACTATAAAGAGCAGCCCAGAAAAATTAGAGAACTAATGCACTGAGATGAAAGCTGAGCTAAAGGCTATGAACAGCAGAATGAATAACACAGAACGAATAAGTGACCTGGAAGATAGAATAATGGAAATCACCCACTCAGGACAGCAGACAGAAAGCCAAATAAAAAAATGAAAGCAATATGAGAGACCTATGCGATAATATAAAGTGTGCCAATCTACACAGAATAGAGATCCCAGGAGGAGAAGAAAGAGAAACGGGGATTGAAAATGTATTTGAAGAAATTAGGGCTGCAAACTTCCCAGACCTAAGGAAGGAAACATCCAGATACAGGAAGCACAGAGGGTCCCAAACAAGTTGACCCCAAAGAGACCTACACCAGGACATATTCTAATAAAAATGCAAAGTTAAGGAGAGGATTCTAAAGGCAACAAGAGAAAAAGAGTTAACGACAAGGGACCCCCCATAAGGCTGTCAGCTGATTTCTGTACAGAAACGTCGCAAGCCAGAAGGGAGTGGCAAGATATATCCAAAGTCCTGAAAGGGAAATATCTGCAACCTAGGACACTACCCGGCAAGATTATCATTTAGAACAGAAGGAGAGAGAAAGAATTCCTCAGACAAGCAAAAGCTAAAAGAATACAGCAATACCTAACCTATCCTAAAGGAAATATTGAAAGGTCTTCTCTAAATAGAAAAGAAGCAAGAATCTTTAGAAAAGAGAAAATCATGTTTGGAAAGTAAGTCACTTAAATAAGCCAGTACCCAAAAATCAAAAAACACATGCAGTTGGGTGAAGCTTCCAGCCACCGACATTTTCTGAATTTGCTGGCTAGCCATCCAGTGGGGAAAAACGAAATGTCTCAGACAATGTGCACTCCTGGCCTCTTTCCCCAGCCCCGAGCTGGACCGGGACTTGTCCAGTTCACAGTTCTGTGACCTCCTATAGGGGCCTGTGTGGGAGGGAAATACACGGGGCGGGGGTCCTGTGGGCAAAACGCATTAGTGCGAATCGGCGCGAAGTGTCCGGGGGGTAGACAGTGCCTCCAGAGCGAGTCTGCCCAGTGCTTTTGCAAGAATTCTCCAGACGGTGCCCCACTCTGGACTGACCCAGCCCCGCACCAGGGTGAGCAGCTTGGTGACTGCGGTGGGCGGGAGTGCCAGGTCCGCTGGGCGGTGAGCAGACCACACAGCTACTCGCGGCACCCCCGGAACGTGGGAACAGAAAACGCCAGGACCGACGGGGCACTTGCTCTGAGTGAGGGTTCGGCACAGAGTCCCCCCTTTCCCCCCCCCCCCCAGCCCCCAGTTTAGGCTAGGCTGGGGCTCTGCACAACGGCTGCAGTAGCAAAGCCCTGTCTTTGCAGCGGGAGTGGCAGCTCCCCGTTGCCTTATGTCATAGCAGTGCTATTTCCTTTTATTATAAAGAAGAATTTCACTCAAAGGGGTGCAGCCTAATACCCCTGGCTGCTTTGTACTTTAATCAGAGCTTTCCTGCCGAAAATGTTTATCTACCAGCAAAGAGGTGCTAATTTTATCTTGCAAGAGTGGGTATCTGCTTACGTCCCTTCTACCTTGGAGAAAGATAACCCAGAGGGCATTATGTCATCTAAATACAGCATCCTTGGAGATCAAAGCATAATGTACACATCTGCCAAGGTTGATGGAGCGGCCATTGGGGAGCCCTTCCGCCCGGCTGCATGTGCTCCATTGATAGACGCGCTTCGCCATGTCTGTGAAAGAAACTCCCATGCTCTCTGTTTGTGCCAGTTGATTTTGGTGATATTGGGAGGTTTTGAAATGAGAGTCCAAAATAGATATGCCCTTCTCACCCCTCTGTGTCAGCCCTCGCCACAGGAAATGGCACAAGTTCAAATTTTCGTAATGGAAGCAACGGGGGACTAGATAAGAAGTACGTCCCTTGCAGGAACATTTTCATGTTTAAAATAGAGTCAGAATGATCCATGGCCCCGATCCACCTGAGTGGATTTGTCTTGCGACTCGAGTCCTGTTTGTAATTCCCGTTCGGTGTTTTTCACTTTCTTGGATCCCAGTGTGTTAGAAGAGTACACATCCAAAGACACACACGCGCGCACACACACACACGAAATAAATGTTCACAAAACTAGATGTCATTTTGCAACATGCACTGCACTGCTGTGCTTCGTCTATTCCCATCCAGCTAGATAGCTCCTCCTTGGCTTCTCAAAGTGTGGTCCCTGGACCCGCAGCGTTAGCATCGTCTGAGTTAGAAATACAGACTGTAGGGCCCCGCCCCAGGTCTGCACAGTGACCACGTCTGAGAAGCATTGGTCCAGTCTATTTCATTTTTTGAAGCTTTAAAATTGTTTCAATAACTTGGTTGCAACTCACTAAACAGACTCACCACGCATCTGTGCTTCATGATGCAGAGGGTTTAACAAACCTACTTTGAGACTCTGGAGCCGGGGTGCTGAGGGCTTCAGGCAGCTCGCTTGGGAGAAGAAATTGATGTTTGTCTACAAGTCTGCCCTTCGGAGACGCTTTCCGCAGACACCCTCCGGGCCTCCAGACTAGGAAGGGATCATCTCAAACCCTTAACTGCCTCCCCTTAGTCCCCACCCTCCGTGCTGCATCCTCCTCCACCTTCTCCTCCTGGGAGATGCCCCTGCCATCCTTCCACCGCCCCAGCCCCCACCCCGCAGAGGTCCCCGGGATGCTCAGAAAGATGGTTTCCCACTGAGGGTGGTTTTGCAAGCTTTGTCACACTTGGAATTTAAGTATCCACGCTCTGTGGGATTTGCACAGAGTCCTAAAAATTAGGGGGAGCAGCGTGGGAGGAGGTGGCCTGACGTAGGTAAGGAGCCTGGCCATTTGGTCCACTTAGCTTGTGACCTCCTCTCCCTGGTGACCTCATTGCTAAGGGCCCTCTCGGTGCCCTCGGAATTAAGGAGGAGAGGGATGTATCAGATATCATGGAAAGAGGCTGACTCTTCCCTCCTAGAATTAGAGTTGAGAATAAAACTGAAATGCCTAGAACATCTTCAGACACCCTCACAGCAAGGGTGATTATCTCCCTCAGCTCAGGATGGATTAATAGGATAAAATGAAATTATAAAGGTACATCGTGTTGGAAAGTGCAAAGAATATTGAACTTGCCAGGCTGGAACAGCAGGACAGCTGCCTTCCCTTATAGAGTGGATCTATATGCTGTAAAAAAAAAAAAAAAAAAAAAAAAAAGTACCACCTCACACACTTTTACCTTTTGTAAAAATTTCAGAAGTCACCTCTATCATGGAAAGTAGACAAAAGCCTAAAGAAACAACAAAAATCACCTGTGTTCTCCTTCTGGATAGAAAACTACTTCCCATTTTGCTGGATATCCTCAAGACATTTTCTGTGGTTTACAAAGACATAAATTTGTGTACACAGAAGGGCTGCCGCCTTGTGTAGTTCATACACATAGATGGCGTAATACGGAACATATTCCGGAACCCCCTTTTCAAACAAAGGTGTCTTAGAAATCTTTTTTTTTTAATTGAAGTATAGTTGATTTACAATATTATGTTAATATCGGGTGCACAGTGTAGTGATTCAGTATTTTTACAGATCATACACCATTAAACGTTATTACAAGATAATGGCGATAATTCCCCACGCTATACAAGATATCTTTGTTGCTTTCCTGTTTTATACACAGTAGCTTGTACCTCTTAATCCCCCCTAACTTTCGCCTCCCCCACTTTCCTCTTCCCAGTGGTAACCACTAGTTTGTTCTCTCTGTGAGTCTGGTTCTGTTTTGCATATACATTCACTTGTATTATTTTTTAGATTCCACACGGACATCTTTCCATGGCCGCTACACTTCAGTCTTAACTGTTTAAGCCAGGGCTCCGTTTTTCGTACGGAGGTGCCACGGTTTGCTTTACCGTGTCCATATCAGTAGTCATTTCAGTTACTTCCTGTGTCTTCTTAGAATAAAAATATTTGCACGGAACATCCTCAGACCTGCCCCTTTGTGCACATGTGGGTTATTTCTTTGCCAAAACAGATTTCCACAAGTGCCTTGTGTGGGGTGTCAGGTGTGTGGGTTTCCAGTTTGAACAGATTCCTGTCAATTGCTTCCATAAACGACATAGCAGTTTGTGGACCAGCGATGGCTAAGCTTACTCCCCTTCCTTTTCCCAATGCTGGCCATGGCCAGTCTTTGCATTATGACTCATGTATGGACGAGTAGCAATATCTTTAAAGTCATTGGAGTTTTCCTGTTGGCCGATGCATTCGGACACTTTTCACGCGTGGTGTTTGTGTTCTACTTTCAGGTGCCGCCTTCCTTATCCTTTGAACGTTTCTGCTTGTACGTCCTGTAGGTGAGTAGTTATCTTTTTTAACCTGATCTTTAAGGTGTGTTAAATGCTTCTGATATTAGTCATTGCTGTGCATTACATTTTGCAAGTATTTCTTCCCCGTTGGTCACTTGGATTTTCACTTTGTTTATGGTGTAGATTGTTATACA
Source organism: Tursiops truncatus (assembly GCF_011762595.2). NCBI lineage: Eukaryota > Metazoa > Chordata > Mammalia > Artiodactyla > Delphinidae > Tursiops > Tursiops truncatus. Next base: position 3,035,950 of record NC_047052.1, read on the forward strand.
GATTTTTGACACGGTTTGCTTTTGCATTTATATATATATATATATTTAAGAACTTATTTATTTATTTACTTGTTTGTTTATTTTTGGCTGTGTTGGGTCTTCGTTGCTGTGCACTGGCTTTCTCTAGTTGTGGCAAGCAGGGGCTACTCTTCGTTGCGGTGCACGGGCTTCTCATTGCGGTGGCTTCTCTTGTTGCGGAACATGGGCTCTAGGCACGCAGGCTTCAGGAGTTGTGGCTCGAGGGTTCTGTAGTTGTGGCTCGCGGGCTGTAGAACACAGGCTGAGTAGTTGTGGCGCACGGGCTTAGTTGCTCTGCGGCATGTGAGATCTTCCCGGACCAGGGCTCAAACCCATGTCCCCTGCATTGACAGGCAGACTCTTAACCACTGAGCCACCAGGGAAGCCCTTGCATTTATATATATATTTTTTGCATTTATATATATATATATTTTGCATTTATATTTTTAAGAAAATGTTCTCTATTTTCAAAATCGTTTAAATTTCTTCCTAATAGTTTTATGGTGTAAGTTTTTTGCTTTTGCACTTTTGCCAGTTGTCTCGACGCTGCTTATTGAGTGGTTGGTCCTTTTCACGACGTATTGAAATATCTTCATCGGTGTGTGAGAAATGCCCATATGTACGTCTATCTGGTGCTGGACACCCTGTTCTGTGCCGTTGGTCTATTTGTTTTATTTCCAGATATTTACGCTGTTTAAAAATATACTTTCATGTTAATAATTGCTAGTTTGGCTTCACTGTGGTCAAAGAATATATTTTGTACATTTTCAACCTTTTCAAATTTCCTGAAACTTGCTTGATGACCTAGAAGAGTAGAAGGGCAGGTTTTTCTGCAAAGGGCCAGACTGCAGACATCTTAGAGTTTGCAAGCCAAGTAATGTCTCTGTAGCGTACTCTTCATTGTTTCGTTTGGTCTTGTCTTCGGCAGCCCTCCAAAAATATAAAAACCACGCTTAGGTCATGGGCTGTACGAACACAGGCCATGAGCCACAGTGGTCTAGAAGATGGTTGGTCTACCTTGGTTGATACTTTATGTGCCCAGGAGAAGATGCGGGCTCTGCTGTTGTTGGGTCGCGTGTCCCATTGACATCCTCTAGGTCAAGCTGGTTTATAGCGTTGAAGTCTTCTATGCCTGTTGTGATTGGTTTTGTTTGCTTGTTTTATCAAAGAGGAGTATTGGAAGCCCCGCTGTGTTTATGGATTGGACTGTCTCCTGTTCGCACTCTCAGTTTTTGTTTCCTGCGTTTTGAAGCTTGCGTACTCCATCGCTTGGCCTCGTGAATAACGGTTACGTCGAACTGGTTTGTTGAGTGAGTTATTAAAATGTAATTGATATCTCTGTTATCGGCAGTTCTCCCGATAACTTTCACAGATTCTAAGCTGTGAAATATCACTCTTTAGTTTGCAATTCTTCCAGAAACCAATAGTGAGGACATTTTGCGTGTCCTCAGTTTTCTCACGTGTAAAATGCAAATATTAAGGTTCTCGGTTTGTTGGGAAGATGAAATGGGGTGACCCGTGTGGGGCTTAGTAAGAGCAGGTGCTCGGTGCATTTTAGCTGTTAGGATCAGAGCTAGCATTCCTATTAGCATTCTTTCCTAAGGTGCTAGAGGCGAATACAAGACAGCTTTTCTAGGCATGTGGCTGCGGTTGACCAGGAAGGATGGGGAGCAAACTGGGAATAGTAACTGGCCAGACTCCAGCCCCGTGGCGTGGATTGTGTTCTGACTCCCACCAACCTTCCAAATCGTATCCCTCCCATTCCCTCTGACAACCACAGAAGATAAAGCCCACTTGCCCAACAGCCACTCCTATTTTCTCCAAAATGTTAAATCCTAGACTTTGTCATGAATGCGAATAATTATGAGAACCATAGTAAAAAGAGAGTGTCAGGGTAGGAGGGACACGGGTGGTGGAGTCAACAGACTTGAGCACAGATTCTGACTTCAGTGCTTACTGGGTGTATCGGTTAGCTCTTGACACAAGAGTGCTGCATAACAAACAACCACAGAACCTCAGCGTCATAAGAACGGGAGGTGTGTATTGCTTGTGTATCTGGAATGAGCTGGGGGTCAGCCACGCGGCTCTGCTGATCTTGGCTGGGTTCGCATACGTGTCTGGGACCAGCAGCTGACCTAGGCTGACTGCACCTGGGGTGGAGAGGACGCCTACTCAGCTGCACTTGTTTCTCATGTCTAGCAGGCCGGCTCAGGCCTGCCCTCATGGCCACGGCAAAGAGGCAACAGAGCACATCCCAGTGTTGGAGCCCTTATCAAAGGCCCTTCCCTTGTTGTGGCCAAAGCAAGTCATGTGGCTGAGGCCAAAGTCCAGGGGTGGAGCATGTCACCCTGCCCATAGAGGGAGAGCTCCTCACGGTTACAGGGCAAAAGCAAAAATATAGGAAGGGGTGAAGAATTGGCACCACTGATGCCATCTACCACCCCAGGTGTGTGATTCTCATCTGTGATTGGGAAACCGTGCTCTTTCTCACAGTACTGGTGAGAGATTTAGATTAAACAGTGTGTCTAAAGTAGATGGTGCCACAAAGGAGATGCTCAACTGATGGCAGCCCTTCCTTTACTGATGATAATGACTGATGGGTAATGATGATTGTGGACGCACATTCCACACCCAAGGGCCTAACTCTCTATATTCTTCATTCCTAAAGAGAACAGGTAAGTCTCTGTGTTCTGTATTTCTTGCAGTGTGATGCTTCGCCTTTCTTTTTAATAATAAGAATGATTATTTAACTTACTTATTTATTTTTGGCTGCATTGGGTCTTCGTTGCTGCGTGCGGGCTTTCCTTAGTTGAGCGGGGACTACTCTTCATTGTGGTACGTGGGCTTCTCATCGTGGTGGCTTCTCTTGTTGAGGAGCATGGGCTCTAGGTGCGTGGGCTCAGTAGTTGTGGCTCATGGGCTCTAGAGCACAGGCTCAGTAGTTGTGGCGCACGGGCTTAGTTGTTCCGCGGCATGTGGGATCTACCCCGGCCAGGGCTCGAACCCGTGTCCCCTGCATTGGCATTGCCTTTCATTTTTAATTTGCTGTAATTTGCTGTAATTTGCTGTAATTTAATAGTGCTTTTTAAAGAGCAAATGTTTTTAAGTTTGAATTTTATCCTTTTTTTTCAAATTAAGGTCATTTTTTTTATTGTTTCTTTTCCTATGCAAAAGCTTTTCAGCTTGTAGTAGTCCACCTGTTTATTTTTGTTTTGTTGCCTTTATTTTTATTTATTTTTTTTACATCTTTATTGGAGTATAATTGCTTTACAATGGTGTGTTAGTTTCTGCTTTATAACAAAGTGAATCAGTTATACATATACATATGGTATCCATTTTTTATTAGTGCATTTTCTATCATGTCTGAGAAGTCCTGGCCTGCCCCAAGTTTGTGAAGATATATTATGTTTTCTTTTAGAAGGTTTTATAGTTTTAGCTCCTGCATTTAGACCTTTGGTAGATTTTAAATTAATTTTCGTATATGGCGTGAGGTAGGGGTTGGAGTTCGTGTTTTCCCAGCATGACTATCTAGTTGCTCTTCGCCGTGTTGAGGAGGTTCCTTTCTACTTCTTATCGGCTGAGTGTTGAATTCTGTCAGATGCTTCTTCTGTACCACATCACTCCTTGAAACACTAGCAGACATGAACTGCAGGAATTGATAATAGCCGCCAGGACTATGAACTGGGAATGGAAAGAGGACTCATTCCTTTCGGTGGGTTTATCACCTCGATAGCTAGAGGCATGTGACAGACAGCCACATGCTAATCCCTCTTCCTCTTCTCCCCAGATAATCACCTTTCCAGCCTCTTACAGTCAGCAGTGAGCATGTGACCCAGTTTGGGCCAATGAGCCACGAGAGAAGGTACCCTGTAAGGCTCCTCGAAAAGAGGTTTTTCTCCCCAGTAAAAGGAGAGAGGTCACTTGTCTGTCTCCCTGCCTTTGAAGAAAGTCATCTGAGGGTGTGATGTTTAAGGAAACCCCTGCCACCTTGTGACTATGCTGGGAAGGCCACGAGAACTGCAGAGATGCTGAGCGTCACTGGGAAGCTCATTCCATCCTGGGGTACCATAGGCTTCTCTCCATAGACTTCCTCTTTTTGGAGAGAATTTACTTCCTTATGATGTGTACCATATTAGTAGGTATTTTATTATTTATAAACCATATGGGCTCCTCCCTCAAGCCCTAAACCCCAGTCCAGTCCACAATAAGCCTTTTCTAGAGCAAATCCACTCAGTATTCATCACCCAGTTCTCTCCGAACATGGAACTTGGAGGACATGTTGATTCCATAAGGTGCAGAGTCCTGGGATGGGACCTACAGGCAGAGCGGAGAGAGCGCCAGGCCTGGAAGCTCCAAGTCTGTGTTCTCACACTGCTGGCCTCCCCAGCACCTCTAGGCTTCCTTCACCTTCGCAGTGTTCCCCGCTCCGTCCCTTGTTAGAGCCTTCCTTCCGCCTGAAATACTACCCTCAGTCTCAACCCTTTTGCTTGTCTGCCTGGTCCTACTCATCCTTCAGGGCTCAGTTTAAAGATTACTTCCTCAGGGGGTCCTTCCAGATCCTCCCAGACTCTCTCTTAGCACACTGACTTTTTCTTCATAGCAAAGATTCCAGTTGAAATTAATTATGTGATTTGCTGTAATCTGTTTCCCCCGCTGGACTGTAAGCTCCCTAAGGATGAGGGTCAGAGCTTCCTGTGGGGCCTCGTGCTCAGCACCCGGCACCGTGCCTGGCACATCGGAAGCATTCAGCACACATCTCTGATTGATGGATGGCTGGATGGATGGGTGGGTGGATGGGTGGGTGGATGGGTGGATGGATGGGTGGGTGGGTGGATGTATGTATGTATGGGTGGGTGTATGGATGGGTGGGTGGGTGGATGGATGGATGGATGGGTGGATGGGTGGATGGATGGATGGATGGGTGGGTGGATGGGTGGGTGGATGGGTGGGTGGGTGGGTGGGTGGGTGGGTGGGTGGATGGATGGATGGGTGGGTGGGTGGATGACTGGGTGGATGGATGGATGGGTGGATGGATGGGTGGGTGGATGGGTGGGTGGATGAGTGGGTGGGTGGGTGGATGTATGTATGTATGGGTGGGTGTATGGATGGGTGGGTGGGTGGGTGGGTGGGTGGATGGGTGGATGGGTGGGTGGATGGATGGGTGGGTGGGTGGATGGGTGGGTGGATGGATGGGTGGGTGGATGGATGGATGGATTGATGGGTGGATGGGTGGGTGGATGAGTGGGTGGGTGGGTGGGTGGGTGATTGGGTGGGTGGATGGATGGGTGAATGGGTGGGTGGATGGGTGGGTGGATGTGTGTGTGGGTGGGTGGGTAGATGCGTGGGTGGATGCGTGGGTGGGTGGATGGATGGATGGATGGGTGGATGGATGGGTGAGTGGGTGGATGGATGGGTGGGTGGGTGGGTGGATGGATGGATGGGTGGGTAGATGAGTGGATGTATGGATGGGTGGGTAGGTGGGTGGATGGATGGGTGGGTGGGTGGGTAGGTGGGTGGGTGGATGGATGGGTGGGTGGGTGGGTGGGTGGGTGGATGGATGGATGGATGGATGGGTGGGTGGGTGGATGGATGGATGGGTGGGTGGGTGGGTGGGTGGATGGATGGATGGATTGAATGGCACCCCCACCAACTTGCTGCACAGTCGTAAGCAAGTCACTTTCCCTTTCTAAGCTGTAGTTTTCTCATCTGTCATATAAGGAGTCTGAACTAAATGGAATCTAAGAGTCCCTCCTCTGCCAGCTCTTCGTCAGATTGAATCCAGATGCTCACATGTGGCTTTCCTTTTAAAATTGGCCCTCCCCCATCTATCCATTTACTTTACTACTGCTGGTGACCCTGAAGTTGTCCCAGAAGCTCATTCCGTGTAAGCATCCCATGGAGGGCAGCTGGAGCTGGTGACTGACCACCCCAAGAGGCTGGTGCAGTGGTTTCCAGACGCAGGAAGGCTGCAGTGTCTGGCTGTTTCTTCCAGATGCCAGGTCCCTGGTTCCCTTGTCCTGTGACGGGAAGGCAGACGTTTTGGTGGCGTGGCAGTAAGTGGTAGTGGAGATGCACCTATGTTTGCCTTCATTCAGCACATCTGTTCATCATCACACACGTGGTGAATAAGAAGAATCCTCTTTTCACATTAAAGATCTGAACCAGCGCAGTTTCCTGCAGTGCCCACAACAGGCTTTTACATCTGCATAATGGGTGCTGCGAGGACTCCATCCCGGTTACCTTGTGGCACACGGAAAGCTGCCCTCGTAACCCACAGCTTCCACAGTTGTGTCTTAAATCTCTTTTTCATAACCCTCACTGGAAGCAAAGGCTAAGGCAAGTCCCATCACTTGTACTTCTTCTTTTCATCCACTTCCCCTCCTCTGGCAGGAATCATGATAAGAGGTGACTGTTCATTGAGCCCCGCTGTGCCAGGAGCAGTGCTGGGGCCATTTCATCCTTTCCTTCTAACCCTCACAATAGTTCTTGGTCGTGCATTCTCACCCCCGTTTGATACATGGGGAAAGTGAGGGTCAGAGGTGTGCCCAGGCCTGCCCAGGGCCACACGGCTCTAAGTGGTGGGCCTGATATTTGAACCCAGCTCCGAACCTCTGAGGCTGCGTGTGTGCTCCCTCCAGACCACGTGCCCAGTGGAAACCTGTGGCAGGGGCTGGCTAGGGAATCAGAATGTGGAATCAGAGCCGAGCACCTGGGTGCCTCCCCTCACCTGTCCTGACACCCTGTGAGTGAGGCAGAGACGAGCAGTGAGAATGGCAGTGGGGCTCCCTCTGGGCTGTGCTGATTCAGTAACCTGCCGTCGGAAGCCAGTTCTCTAAGATGGTCACATATTTCTCTGAAACAAAGATGATGGTGTTTTTAATAAGTGAAAAGAGGATGTTTTGTAGAAAGGGATAGAGAAGGAGGGAACGTGTAAATGGGAAGCTTAGAGCTGCTGCAACACCTTAGGCTGGAGATAATTTCCAAGACGACACCTCAGAGCATTGATGGGGCTTAGCTACCTGCTACCTCTGTCCCTCTTGACCGGTGAGAAAAGTCACCTCCCAGGTTTACTTTCTGTTAGTCTTGAATGAGTTACTTGCAGCGGACAGCATTCCAAACTGCTACACAGTCCAAGCCACAAACCACCTTTCACACACCCAACCCCTTCAAAGACTGTCCGGGGGGAAGATTCAAGTCCTTCACCCCCATTACGTGTATGTCTGAACTCCCGTTTGTCTCAGGCAAGCTACCCGGGACACTCTGCCTCTCCCCTGCAAAATCCCACAGCGAATTCCAGCTCACCCACCGTCAAGGGATCTTCAGCCACTGTCTGTTCTCTAGCCACATTCCCAAATTACAAAGAAAAAGAAAATCAGAGAGAGAGTTACCCTCCCCACATTTCCAGCTCAACAAATACAATCAAATGATGGGAGGCGAAAATCAAAGAGCCAAGCATTCCATCTGCATTGGGAATGTGCAGCCCAGATTCTCCTGGGTAACACATGCCTCTCATGACCACATCATTACCCAACCCTGCCATTAGGGAAGGCAAACCCGTACTTACAATCAAAATGAACGTAATATGTAACCAGGAGGCAGCCCGGTTCCAGGAACAGCGGTGGAGCCCGCCCATCCCCCTGCCCGCCCTGCCAGCTCCTTCCATCACCAGCCCTGGCTCTGCGCTCAGCAGACGTCCCTTCTGACATCAGGGACCTAACACCTCTGTCCCTTCTGCGTCCTTCTCCTGCCCTAAGAGAAGCCCTCTCTTTCTCCGGGCATTTTCCTCTTCTCTGCCTTTGCCTTTCTGATCAGATTCTCTCCGCCTTCAGTGGGACTGCAGTGGAGAGTCAAGATCTCAGGGCCCAAGGTTTTCTATTTTACAATGAAAATGCAGTGTTGGGCCTGGGGCAGAGGAAAGAGGAAACAAGCATCTTCTCTTCGGCTGCAAGGAGGGTAAATCAGCCCCCAGCCTAGAGGGCAAGGTGGCCGTGTGTAACCAGCCCCTCACGATGTGTGTGTCCATTGGCCCAGCGAGTCCACCTCCAATGATGTCATATAAGGAAAACTCAGAGATTGCATTCAAGTGTATGTATACGGACCCAAAACGTGGAGCATTTTTTTTTTATACCAACGCACTAGATGTTCAACAATATGGAATTGTTAAATCATTAAATGATAAAGACAAGGAAGAGATGCAACCGTTAAGAAGCATCTTTGTGGAAAACAGTTAAAACCAAGAAAAATTCGTAACAGTTCATATACGTGAATGCAACGTGCTAGGTGAAGCAAGTAATAGAATGAGATATGTAGCTGGATACGACTTCACCGCAGCTAAGCGTCCGCGGACCAAGCACGCGGTACACCTCTTGCAAGAATGCGCTGGCTAATGAGCTCTTCTGTTCTGCTCACTGTGTGCAGGGTGCCATTCTAAGTAGCCTCATGTCCAAGCAACACATTTTAAGGGCGTGCATTCACTGGGTAAATAGATATTAAAATATTATTATGTATTTTAATAAAATTACACTTTAAAATACCATCATTATGTAAACTGAGGCTCCAAGCCACACAGCTAATCAATATCAGATCTGGGATTCGAGACCAGGAAGTCGGGCGCTCTAGCTTCGTGCTACAAACAGTGATGTTCACAGTGAATATATTAAAGTGATTGTCCCGAGATGGGGGTGGGGGTTGGAGGACAAGTGGGAATAAGCAAGCAAACCAGCAAGGTGGGACTTTGCATGGTATGATAATGCCACCCCCTCCGCTGGAGGCCCGAGGAAGGGCGGGAAGAGGGAAGCTGTGCGTGGATGCAGCAGTGGGTATAGGTGTAGGTATCGACAGAGACAGAGGTTTGGAAATGTACGTATATGTTAACTCTGGCGTGTCCCGGCCTCCTAGGAGGACATGTTGTACCTTGGAATCCCACCCCCCAACCCACCCACCTCCTTACCCTGGTCACAGCCGACTAGATCAGGGCTAGACACAACCCGCAGGAAAAATAACGCACAAGATGGCCAGCAACCTCTAACCTCAGAAATGCGCAAACAGGTTATTCGATTCACTCAGAGTCCAGAGAACTTGAACTTAAAAACATGGAAGGAATCTTCCAGTGATGGTAGAGCTGGGACAGAGGGGTGAAGTGGCGGGTGCTGAGGGGGCTGCCGTGGAAGGAACGAGGGCTGTGGGGTTGTGCAGAAGAAAACCTCAGAGATGTGAATGAAAGGGAGAGAGAGGAAAAGAGAACGGAAACTAACCCCACTGAGACCTCCCAGGTCTAGGGATTCTGGATCTAAGCCCACTCAATCCTAACAACAACGCTCTAAACAAACAAACCAAAACTGGCAAATACCAAATGTTATCTATTTTATTAATTGTGCAGTGCACTTTTTTTTTTTTTTTTTTTTTTTTTTTTTTTTTTTGGCTGCACGACACGGCATACAGAATCTTAGTTCCTCAACCCGGGATTGAACCCACGCCCCCTGCAGTGGAAGCAGCGGAGTCTTAACCACTGGACCGCCAGGGAAGCCCCATGCACCATTATCTTGTGAACCACAGAAACCCGTTGCAAAATAATTTGTAAGATGCCTTCAATTATACAATGTACCCTGATTTTAGAGATGTTAATTAAAAAGTGGGGAAGTGAGCATCTTAGAATAGATTTTGAAGGGGGTGACCACTCTCCCCTTACTCTCTCTATGGCAGACATTACTAATCAATCATGACACTGTTTCCCGCCAGGTCTAGATATGGCCTCTGCACATCACACCAGGAACCACCAACTGGTCTAAGTAGTAAATGGAAACGAGACCAATTTGTGAGCCCTGGTCTGGGCCTAGGGTTTCTTGAATGAGACCATGAGGGAGTCACTCCCACAGTGCGGTGGGGACCCTGGGAGAAATCTCTACTTTCTGTCCTAGAAAAATAAGTCAGTGATTTAGAGAGGCCACCTAGAAAATAATTTGTTGGATATGTCCATTTTGTTTTATTTTATCAGTTTATTTTATATTTTTTTGATGTGGACCATTTTTAAAGTCTTTATTGAATTTCTTACAATATTGCTTCTGTTTTATGTTTTGCTTTTCTGGCTGTGAGGCATGTGGGATCTTAGCTCCCGGACCAGGGATCAAACCCGCACCCCCCGCATTGGAAGGCAAAGTCTTAACCACTGGACCGCCAGGGAAGTCCCAATGGATATGCCCATTTTAAATCGACTTCCACTTAATCTGTCTCTTCCCTTCCCAGGGAGATCTCTCATATGAGCTTTCATGCGTGTCTGTGCAACATCTTGGGACTGATTCTCAAATACCATACAAAACACAGATAATTTTGCAAGAGCTAATGCTCTTCTAGCTGTTAGCAACAGAAAATTAAGAACACACACACACACTCAGCCACCCGTCAGGCAGACTCAGTCTTCTCTGAGGTTTTCCATTACAGCTCATTTTGTCCTCTGCTGGCAAACAAATACTGGCAGTTGCCTTAGGGTTCAGAAAAGCCTTTGGCAGAAAGACTTAAGAGGCAGGCGTGCTCGCCAGACATTCTGTCTGCCCACTCATGTCACAGCCCCCTTACGTTTAGGCGGATTCATGTGATGGTGCTGGTGGTGGGTGAAGGGGCCCATCACTTCCGGCGTGAGGCTCAGGCCCATGACCCTCCGGATGTCCCTTCCCCCACCTCAGTGACACGGAGGCTTTCTAATGATGTGGCAGAGCCAAAACGTGTGGAGACTCCCCACTCGAAGGACAGGACCCGCCCCAGACTCCGTGTGAGTGAGAAATAAAATCTTGGTTGAGCAGAGCCACTGAGATTCAGGGGCTACTTGTCACACGGCACAGCTGGCCTATGTTGACTAATACATGGAGGAGATTCCTTTCTCTTGCTGAGCTTCTTAGTAATGTGGGGAAATAGCAGCTTGGTTTTCCTCCTGGAAAATGGCCTGGCCTCTCGCTGCACAGAGTCGTTTCTAGGAGAAAGCACTCAGTGTGAAGGCAGAGGCTTCCGGTGTCTGAAAACCCAGCCTCAGAAATTCCACGGTGGCACTTGCACCACATTCTGTGAGTCAGAAGAAGTCCCCAAACCCCTATTTCCCTGTAGGACATGCAAGCATTTTTAACTCTACAAGTCTCTACGTGGTCTTCGCCTCCTCTGTGCCCTGCCGCTCCTTCACAGCCCCTCCCTGGCGTCACCTGGACTGGTCACTTCCCACTGTGACAAGAGATGTGATTGTCCCAAAGCCCTCTCTGTTTTGCCTTCAATCTTTTATACCCCTCACCCCACCACCGCTATTGACATGCCTCTTTAAGCTGTTAATTATGTAGACTTTGTACCCCGAAAGGCCAGTCTGGCTACAGGTTTCACATGCTTATTTCTCTTCTTTTTTCTCTCTTTTATTCTTGAAGAAAAAAAAAAAAAAAAAGAGCTTGACCTTGAAAAGTCAAAACACTTCACCAGTACGACAATTTGTCTCCACCAACCGGTTAACATTGGGAGGGGTTCCCAAGGGAATGCGAAATTGAGTGTGTAAAGTGGTTAAACTAAACCGTGAGCCTGGGAGCCAGCCCTCGGGGGCCTCTTCTCAGCTTCAGGCATCTGTGTGGTCCTGGGGGGCACTCCTCGGTGCCCACACCCCCACGCCTCTGTTTCCCAGCGGAAGTATAAATAGCAATGTCCTCTCCCACTTGAGGGTTTTCTCTCCCTGAAACTCAAATGTTGGACTAAAAATATTTGTTCAAATGTGAAAATGAAACCACAGAAACTCACATCCGCATAGGATAACTGGATTCTCTCTTCCTCTGTGCGTGCGCTGTAGATTCTCAGGAGCAGTGACTAAGAGCTGGATGACCAGGGTTCTAATCTAGCCTGGAGATGAGCTACCATTGGGCTCTGCACAAGTCATGTGGACCCCCCCAGGCCCCCGTTTTGCATGAGCAGAAAGAATGCTGGCCCAGATGAGTGGCTCTCAACCCTGGTGGCACGTTAGAGTCATTGGGGAGGATTTTTCTTTTTTTAAAATCGGACTACAGTTGATTTTCAGTGTTGTGTTAGTTTCAGGTGTACAGCAAAGCGATTCAGTTATACATATATCCACTCTCCTTTAGATTCTTTTCCCATATAGGCCATTACAGAGTACTGAGTAGAGTTCCCTGTGCTGTACAGTAGGTCCTTATTAGTTATCTATTTTATATGTAGTAGTGTGTGTATGTCGATTCCAATCTCCCAATTTATCCCTCCCCCCCTTACCCCCCTTGTAACCATAAGTTTGTTTTCTGCATCCGTGAGTCTATTTCTGTTTTGTAGATAAGTTCATTTGTACCGTTCTTTTTAGGTTCCACATATAAGCGATATCATATGATATTTGTCTTTCTCTGTCTGACTTACTTCACTTAGCATGATCATCTCTCGGTCCATCCATGTTGCTGCAAATGGCATTATTTCGTTCTTTTTTATGGCTGAGTAATATTTTTTTTTAATGCTGACCCATTACATCAAATTTCTGGATGTAGGGCCTGGGTCAAGGAACTTTTGTTTTTGTCAAGGAACTTTTTAAAATTCCGTAAGTGATTCCCAATGTGCAGCCAGGATTAAGAGCCTCTGAATTGGATTCATGGTTTCAAAACTATTTTTAATCCGAGATTCATTTCTTTAAACAAAACTTACACTAGACGCCCTGCGTGTGAAGCCGGCAGACATGTGGTTGTTCAGTTGGCGCAGGAGAGAGGCCCGAAGTTCTGCCCACTCGGCCTCTCCTCCCTTCACCTCTCCACCCTGGAACTAGCCCCTGGGACCCCCGGGACCCCGGGAAGCCCTTCCGGGCTCTGGAGCCCAAGAGGGTTGCTAAACACTGTTTAAAAACTGCTGGAGAGTATGCAACCTCCAAGACTGTTTAAAGAACTGAACTTCTGAAATCACGTGAACTAGTCAACATCTGGAGAGCTATCTGGGTCATAAATATCTTCACAAACGTACGTGCTGGTTGAAACCTAGTTTCCGCCCTGTTTCGTGTCTGGCTGTGGAGCCGTGGACCACGCTGGCCAGCAGTGAGGAAATTCCACCATCTGCTGAGTCCCCTAGCACCAGCCATGGGGCTGCCCAGAGCCCGAGGGGAGGGGGTCCACGGTCTGCATGGCGGTGGGCAAGGAATGGCTTCATCAGAAACGCCCCTGGAACCATGCGCCGGGTGCTGAGGAGGGAAGAGTATTCCTGTTACACAGGAAGTGCCGGGAATCCATCTTCCAGACTCAATGGTGAGCACTTTGGTCGAAATCCGACCCAAACCAGGAAGTGCCAGTTCCAGCCCTGAAGTATTGAAAACAAACTTCCCTTTGCTGTGCAGGATCAGAAAGTACCAGGCGGCTAGTACAGCCCAAAGGAACAGCGCCACAGCGCCCCCTATGGGTGTCAGGTGGCACCTGGAGGAATGAGGACTTGAAGCCCTTCCCCAGGTGACAAGGAAAGTCAGACCAGGCTGAGGCTAGGGAGGTGTCTGTTCCATCTGCAGCACTTCAGGGCCACTAGAACACACAGTAACCAAGGTTAGAGATACTTGCATGCAATATTTTTTTTTAAAAAAATGAAAATTAATGTGGAGTTCCCTGGTGGCCTAATGGTTAGGATTCCAGGCTCTCACTGCTGCGGCCTGGGTTCAATCCCTGCTCAGGGAACTGAGATCCCGCAAGCCATGCAGCGCCGTCAGAAACACAAAAAAAAAACACAAAAACTCAAAATTAATGCAAACAATTCCATGCTAAAATATGAAAAATTTCAAAGGGAGATGAGTATTCCTGATTTTTCTTATTGCCACAGGCTCCAGTAGAGCTTGGCTTGGTCCTGACCGTCCTTTGGAAGGAAGCAAAGAAAGCCTCCTTTAGCCCGTCACTCATGACGATTCTACCGAGGGTAAACCAAAACGACATCATCATGTTCGCCATGATCCAACAGCTAGGATGCCTGAGGACTTACCATGGGCTAGACGTTTCACCCCGATCATCTGCATTTCATTTTCACAACCGTCCTGACAAGAAGGAATTTATTACCATTTTACAGATGAAGAAACGAGAGGCCTCAGGCGGATAGTAAAATCAAGTGTGAGTGGAAGCAACGTGGAGCCCACAGAAAACCATCTGCAGAACCCAGGCACGGAGGAAACCTCTAGGAAAAGAGTCATCCTGGCCAAGGTTTTCCCCAGGTCCTCAGCCAGGAGTAACGCGAATACCACCAAGGCCCACGGCGTACCCTTGACAACGGTTGTTTTTAATTGTGCTCATGTAACGTCATAGGAAACAGGACACAGCGTCTACACTCAGGGATGCGCTGGGGCAAATCACGCGGCTTTGCAAGTCAGTTTGCTCTGCTGTGAAGCCGGAGACGGACCTGACTGATCTCCAAGCATCTCAGGACGCTGAGGAGTCGATTTCCCAGCCGTCCACATCCTCTCTGGCTGCTCCTGGCCTTGTTGGGCGCGTCCCCTCCCTCTGAATGTGAGGTTGCAGCTGGGGATTGCCTGGACCTTTCCCCGGGAAGGGGCGCGATGGCCCCAGGACTGTCAGTTTCGCCTTAGTCTCTCGTTACTTTCGGGCAATCTTTACGAAGCTCCGCGGTGGAGGAGAGCTCCCTGCCTCGACCTTCACAGCCTCAACTCTGGAGGGCGTACCGGGTGGGCAGCCTCCTCGCTGAATGTTGATTCGAGAGGCCAAGTTTCTGACTCAGGCTCCCGCCGGATACGTTTGTTGTAAGCTCAGCTGCAGAGCAGCTCTGCGCACCCCCTCGCGCTGACCCCTCCTGCGAGACCCAGTGACACAGGAGGCGCAGGAGGGACAGGGAGAGAGACAAAGGAGCGCGCTCAGCCTAGAGGCGCTTGTCACCAAGAAGAGAAAGGGGCAAAGATACGGAGAGAGGGAGCGTCCTCCGCGGCCGCGGGGAGAGGGGTTTCTCCTCCCTCGCATCCTTCCCAAACCCACTTCATTTTATTGTTTGAAGAACTGCCAGGAATCTGGCTAACAGGCCTGACACCTTATAGCTTGGATATGTACGAAAACAAATGGTCTTAAAATGAACAGAAACAGCGAATATAACTTAGCTCAGAGCCGAAGTCTCGGGTAGCTAAGCTCAGTGCTTGCTGAGAACGTTTTATTTGCAAGTATCAGAAACAGTCTGGAGAGTTTAGGGTGGCTGTGATAGGGCAGTGTGGGTGACAGTGCCCGTTCTTACCAGTATCTGTGTTGTCCCCTCCTCCTGGGCACACAGCAGGACTGCATTTTCTAGAAGCCCTCGCACTTAGAAGCCACCAATGGCTTATGGGCAGGAGGGATGTGCCACCCCCCCCCCCACGATGATCAACAACTCCTCTGCGCCACCCTTCCCTGCAGGGACCCAGGGGGGCCAGAGCCACAGGAGCATGGGCTGTTCCTTCTGCCTGGAATCAATCTTTCCTCCCAGTCTGCCCAGCAAATTCTTCGGCATCCTCAGGGCTCAGTTCAACTGTCACCTCCTCCTTGAAGCCCTCCCTGATCCCCCAGAGAGGAGAAGCCACTCCCACAGGTCTTCACACACCTGGACTTCTACACCTGTGACCACCTTAGCAAATTACCACATGCTAGGCAGCTACAAACGAGAGAAGTGTGCTCCTTCCTGGTCCAGGAGACCAGAAGTCCGAAAACAAGGTGTCACCAGGGCCGGGATCTCCCTGGAGGCTCAAGGGAGAATTTCTTCCATGCTCTTCTCTCAGCTCCCCATGTCGCTGGCCATCCTCGGTGTCCCTTGACTCCTAGACGCGTCCATCCAGTCTCTGCCTCCAGAGCTCCGTGGCCTTCTCCCTGTGCATCTGTTGGTCCTTTTCTGTCTCTTCTAAAGACACCCTGGTGGAACTTACAGCCCACCCGAATCCAGTACGATCTCGTCTGCATTCTTACCTTAAACACATTGGCAAAGGTGCTATTTCCAAGTAAATCACACCTTCACTTATTTGTTCATGTTCTGGAAGGACATGGATTTGGGTGGGGGGAACACTAGTTAACACACCGCACACCCCTTTTATTGCAGTTCTCGCTTGTGATTACTGTGTGCGTGTCTCAGGTGACCGCCAGCTCCTGGAGAGACAGGCTGTGCCACCTTTGCTCTGTGTCCTCAGCCTCGTGCCTGGAGCTCCGGCTAAGCGTCCGCTAACTAAGTGATGGATGAGGGATCAGAACGTGCTTCCCTCTGTAGGCACGCCATCCCCTAAGCCTTCTGATGTGACCTCTTGCGTCTCAAACACCCTGCCAAGTCCTCCCATCATAAGGAGGCTGGAGGAGAAAATGAAGTTGTTTAGTGGCTCTTTGGTTCGGTTGCTTGGGTTTCCAGAAACTCTCAAAGCCAGCAGCCAGAATGATTTAGTCAGTCTCAGGAACTCCAGGGCCGCGGCGCTGAGGAGCTTGATGGGAAAAATCGGATCTGTGCTCTTCTGTGTGGGCGGAGAGGGCCTGCTGTGAACGTTTTCCAGGAAGCAGATGGAGGGCAGAGCTGGGTAATTTTTTATGAGCATTTGTTCCGGATGTTGCTTGGCGATTTGCTTTCTGGAGCATCTGGAACCAGACAGCAAGACCCCTGAATTCCAACCTGCTTTGCAACCTGCTTTGTAATTACCGAGAAATTACGTGGCCTGCAAGTTGGGTAATCCCTGCAAAACCCAAATGGCCCTGGGAACGATGAATACCCGACTCGTCAGCTCTCGGAGCCCCCTACATCCCAAGGACCTCAGCTCGCCCACGCCCCGAGGTCTGCAGGTTCTTTCTGGGAGCCTGCAGGGATGACAGCCGGCCCTCTCTGTTGTACTCTGGTCCCCTCTCTGGTCCAATTCGCTGCCCGGGTCTGTCTCCTGAGTTCCTAAAGTCGAGAAGTGGTGAGTTAGCTCTGCTGTCCGCTGCGCCGAGATAGGAGCCCCTTTCTGTAGCGCCCTATGTCAGCCAGGGAGCCAGGTTCCATCCATCTCGTTGGGTCACCAGTGTTTGGTCCCTGTCCCCTGGTTGCTGAGGAAAAAGGGGAAGTGGCGGGAAGGCATTTCCTTGGAAGAAAAGATGCCGAAGATGCAGGGCTATTTCCACTCCTGTCCTAAAGGAGTGAACTTGGTCACAGGCCCCCACCTAGCGTCAAGGGAGGCTGTAGATGGGTGTCCACAGGCCTAGTGAACACTCAGGGGGTTTTATTAATACAGGCAGACCTTGGCTTATTGCACGTTGCTTTACTGTGCTTCAAAGAGATTTTTACAAATTGAAGGTTTGTGGCAACCCTGCGTCGAGCAGGTCCGTCGACGCCATTTTTCCAATAGCATTTGCTCACTAAATGTCTCTGTATCGCGTTCTGGTAACTCTTGTGATATTTCAGACTTCTTCATTGTTGTTATATTTGTCATGGGGATCTGTGATAGTGATCTTAGATGTGACTGTTGGAATTGCTTTGGGGCGCCACAAACCACACCCAGGTAAGAGAGCAAACAATCGATACGTCGCGCGTGTTCCGACCGCACCACAGACCAGCCGTTCCCCCCTCTCTCCCTCTCCTCGGGCCTCGCTATTCCCTGAGACACAGCAATATTGAAATTAGGCCAATTAATAACCCTGCGGTAGCCTCTACGTGTTCAAGTGAAATGAAGAGCCGCGCGCCTCTCACTTTAAGTCAAAAGCTAGAAACGATGCAGCTTCATGAGGAAGGCGTGTGGAAGGCAGGGCCAGAGGCCTGCTGTGCCAGCTATCTGAGCTGTGAATGCAAAAGAAAGTTCCTGAAGGAAATTAAAAGCACTGCTCCGGTAGACACACTGATGGGAAGAGGAAACAGCCTTGCTGCCGATATGGAGAAAGCCTGAGTGGTCTGGACAGAAGATCAAACCAGCCACATTCCCTGAAGCTACAGCCTAATCCGGAGCAAGGCCCCAACTCTCTCCAGTTCCGCGAAGGCTGAGAGAGGGGAGGGAGCTGCAGGAGGAAAGTCTGAAGCAGAGGTCGGTTCATGAGGTTGAAGGACAGAAGCCGCCTCCGTAGCACGGAAGGGCCAGGTGAAGCCGCAGGTGCTGAGGGGAAGCTGCGGCTCAGGTCGTCCATGAAGGTGGCTGCACTGAGCCAGAGATGATGACTGCGGAGGAAACAGCCTGCTACCGGAAGAAGATGCCTTCTAGGACTTTCCGAGCTGGAGAGGGGAAGACGATGCCTGGCTTCAAAGCTTCCAAGGACAGGCTGACTCTCTTGTTAGGGGCTAATGCCTAACGTTAGAGTGACTTTCAGTGGAAGCCAGTGCTCATTTGCCATTCCGAAAACCCTAGGGCCCTTAAGGACGATGCTAAAGCTACCCCGCCTGTGCTCCATAAACGGAACAACAAAGCCTGGATGACGCGAATCTGCTGACAACACGGTTTACTGAATATTTTTAGTCCCACCGTTGAGACCTGAGGCTCAGAAAGAAAGGTTCTTTTCACAATATTGCTGCTCACCGACAATGCACCTGGTCACCCAAGAGCTCCGATGGGGACGGACAATGAGATTAAGAGCGTTTTCATGCTGCTAATAACACAACCTCCATCCTGTAGCCCATGGATCAAGGAGTCATTTTGACCTGTAAGTCTTATTATTTAAGAAACACATTTCTTAAGGCTCTAACTGCCACAGTGATTCCTCTGACGGATCTGGGCAAAGTAAATTGAAAACCTTGTGGAAAGGATTCACCATTCTAGATGCCATTAAGAACATTCGTGATTCTTGGGAAGAGGTCAAAATACCAGCATGGACAGGAGTTGGGAAGAAGTCGATTCCAGCCCTCATGGACGTCTTTCAGGGGTTCAAGATTCAGAGGAGGAAGGAACTGCAGATGTGGTGGAAGCAGCAAGAGAACTAGAATTAGAAGCGGAGCCTGAAGGTGTGGCTGAATTGATGCAATCTCATGGTAAAACTTCCATGGGTGAGGAGGTGTTTCTTATGTATGAACGTAGAAAGTGGTTTCTTGAGACGGCATCTACTCCTGGTGAAGCTGCTGTGAAAATTATTGAAATGACAGCAAAGGACTTAGAATATTCCATAAACTTAGTGCATAAAGCGCGGCAGGCTTTGAGAGGACTGAGTCCAGGTTTGAAAGAAGTTCTACTGTGGGTCAAATGCTATCACACGGTATTGCAGGCTACAGAGAAGTCAGTGAGAGGGAGTGTCCACGATGTGGCGAAACTCGCTGTTGTCTTATTTTAAGAAATTGTACCCCGGCCTTCAGCAACCGCCGCCCTGAGCAGTCAGCAGCCGTCAACACTGAGGCAGGACCCTCCACCAGCAAAACAGTTATGACTCGCTGAAGGCTCAGATGATGGGTAGCAGTGTTTAGAAATAAAGTATTTTTTAATTGAGGTATGTACTTTTTTAGACATATGTTATTGCACACTTAATAGACTACAGTGTAGTGTAAAGATAATTTTATATGCACTGGGAAACCAAAAAGTTCCTGTGACTGTCTTCGCTGCGATATTCGCTTTATTGCCGTCGTCTGGAATCAAACCCACAGTATCTCGGAGGCCCACCTGTCAAGGAGAAGAGGATGGAGGATTCAGAAGGGTAGTGAGTGCTGTCCGCAGCAGCCGCTACAACAGACCCGCCTGCCCAGCAGCTTTTTTTGTGGAGACTGGGCACAGGGCAGCTGTGTGACATGGCACAGTGGGACATGCACACTGCAGTCTTCAGCTCTCATCTCTCTGGTTCTGGAAGGGGAAGAGGACATCTGTATCCAATTCCCTCTTGGGAGTCACCAAAGAAATGCCCCAAATGAGGTCAGAACAGGTGATCTCTTGCACTCCTAGAGGGTTATAGTTTGCAACAAAGTATACAATTTGGAAAGAACTGTGAAAATTTTAAATGTACAAATTATTTGATCTAGCAGTTCAATTTCTAAGAATTTCTTCTACAGCTGTATTCACAGTAAGAGGCAAAGACCTGCGTAAAAACATATTCATTGCAGCATCATTTGTAATAGCCAAATGCTAGGAATAACCCACGTGTCCAACAATAGGGGACTGGTTTAATACATTACGGTAGAGCCATAAGGGGGGAATAGTATACAGCCATCAAAAAGAATAAGTCATATGTATGTGTACTGATGTCCATCTTCAAGATTATATATATAATATTATAATACTATTGTAAATATAATTAAGGGGCTAGATAGAGGAGAGGGCAAATAGCCTATTTCCCTGGTGGGCTGGGCATGGGGGCAGAAGCCAGCATGTAGGAGGCCTGTGTGCCTAGGCGTGGCCGTCACACAAGGAACTGGCGATGCTGGTGGGCTCCAGGTAGAGACACAGAGTCTGGAAAAGGAGGAAGAATTTCTTCCGCTGTCTGCTCCTCTTTGTACACATTGATTTCTGTGGCCATGTGGATAAATCACTTTTCATTTAAAAAGACAAATAAATGAATAGGTAAGTAACTGGGGTTTAAAGATTTACAGAGGTGAAACCTGCTGTTTCAAGCGTTCTCCTCCCTGCTGGGGTGGACTTAACCCATCACCCGCTGGTCCCACTAGAGCTCGTCCGTGGCCTGGCCAGCGGCCACATCGCCAGGACAGATGCTCGGCTCTGGAAAGCATCATGGCGTTTCTCCTGTTTACAGAACCTGAATTCAGCTGCCCAGCGGAAAGTTCCCAGATCCCTGGGCAAGTTGCTCTCCCAGCAGCGACTTTACTGCTACGCGGTTGTAATTGCAGGGTTTACCGGGTCTCCACAGTCAAATTAGATCTGTGCCGTCCAGAAAACAGATATTTCAAAGAGTTTTCAGGACACAGAATACTCTCTACGTCGTGATTCCACGTGTGTTACAAACAACAACACCAGCAACAAAAACAAACCGAAAAACATAAACCAAGAGATAAACGTAAACGAGATAAAACGTGAAAAGTGGTATATTTGGCACCGCACGTGCTAAGGTGCCCCTGCGGCTTATTTTTAAGCGGTAGGTTGCTGTTTTCTATTTTCTTCTTTTTGGTTATCTGTCGTTTTTAATTTTTCCAGCGTGAACAGATACCAATAAAAGGTGGTGTGCAGGGCTTCCCTGGTGACGCAGTGGTTGAGGGTCCACCTGCCGATGCAGGGGACGCGGGTTCGTGACCCGGTCCGGGAAGATCCCACATGCCGCGGAGCGGCTGGGCCCGTGAGCCGTGGCCGCTGAGCCTGCGCGTCTGGAGCCTGTGCTCCGCAACGGGAGAGGCCACAACAGTGAGAGGCCCGCGTACCGAAAAAAAAAAAAAAAAAAAAAAAAAAAGGTGGTGTGCAAAACAAGGACGTTTATTTTTTTAACAGCTTTATTGAGATATAATTCACAGACCCAAAATTCATGCGTTTAAAATGTACCGCTCCATGGCTTCTAGTGTATTCAGTGATTTGTGCAACCGTCACCACAGTTGGTATTAGAACATTTTCATCACCTCAGAAAGAAACCCCACGCCCTCAGTAATCGCTACCCATGTCCCTGTAACCCTAGGCAGTCGCTAATCTAATCTGTGTCTGAGCCTTTGCCTGTTCTTGACGTTTCATATGATGCTATCATAATACTATCTATCCTTTTGTGACCGGCTTCACTTAGCAAAATGTCTTCAGGTTTCATCTGTGCTATGGCACGAATCAGAAGTTCATTCCTTTTTTATTACCGTACAATATTCTATTACGTTAGACATAACACTCATTTTTTTAAACCCCCACATTTTAACTGTTACAGTGGAAATAGCCATTCACCATGATGTATTCGCCCAGTGCCTCTCAGCTTCCATAAAGATCACACAACTGTGTGTGCTTCCGCAGATTCTCTACTTGTAGGGGGGCCACAGCCTGTCGGGACCACCCTCCACCCCAGTTCCCTCGCTGTGAGCTTTGTGACGTGGCAGCTCACATCTCCCTTTGGATGTGGCCTCTGGTCCAGGCAAGTCGAGGGACCAGATGGGAAAGGAATTCAACCGGGGGAGAAAATACCTTTAACAAAAATTAAACATTTGGGGGTCTCTCTCTCCGTCAAACCCGCCCCTACGTTATAGCTGTCAGTCTTTGGGAGGGAAGGTGGGAAGGAAACAGGACGGGGGCCGCAGAACGTGGGGTCATAGAAACAGTCGTGGCCAACAAGGCGGGGCCGTCAGGCAAGAGCGCCTAATTAATATGTGATGAATGAATGAACGAATGAACGAATGACTGTCTTGCTAACTAGGAACAGCCAGAAGGCAGAGACTAGACCCTGGTCCTTTCTGTGACCCCAGTCCAATGCCCTGCACGTAGTAGGTGTTCAAGTGACTGTAGTCTGTGACTTGGCCATAGATCACAATCATTTCTCTTAAGAGAGTTTTGAACTTTTCCCCTCTTCGTTGGATTTTTTTTTTCTAAAACCCTTTACTTTGTAAAGGATAATGTGGTAATGATACAAGCCAACACTGGACTATCTGTTTAATCTTCTTTCCCCTAAATATTAGCTCAGTGGGAAAAGGAGCCTAACCTCTCTGTATATTTTTCTCTGTATATACTTTTGGCCAGAAGGCTGGAAAAACTAGGACTAAAGCAAGATGCTTAGAGATTCTGAGAAAAGATGGGGAGAAACCGCCTGCCAGAGGCAGGAAGAGGGGGTGTCAGGAGGGCAAGAACAGATGTGACACGTCTCTTCTAGAAAGGCTCCGTCCGAGGATTTGCCTGTTTTACGTGTGAGCCGTTCTCAGTGACAAGCCACTTGCACCTCCGTGACCCCGAGGGGAGGACAGTTTCCATCTGGGCGGTTGCTTAGACTGACCCTGGCCAGGCTGGGGGCGCCCTTCACAGAGCCCGAGAAATGCAAGCCGGAGCCTGTGTTCTGGATTCTGCTCCAGCGGACGCACCGGGCTAGCCTGTGCCGCTGGTTGCATAACCCGTCCATTTATTCAAGGTCACTGCGTTACGCCCTCACGCTGCGTGGGTTTTACGGTATGTAAGTTATACTTCAATAAACTGTTGAAAAGGTAAAACATGCTCATCGGAAAAGCCTACATGTATGTGAGTATGGATATATATACATACATGCATAGGTGTATGTTATAGATCTACAAATGTACAAATCTCTGTATACGGATACACGTACAAATGTGTATATTACATGTACATATCTATATAGATACACACATATGTGTATGCATACCTATGTACACATAGATCTATACACATAAGCATTTATTTTTATTTATTATTATTTTTTAAATTTACTTTTGGCTGCGTTGGGTCTTCGTTGCTGTGCACGGGTTTTCTCTAGTTGTGGCGAGCGGGGGCTACTCTTCGTTGCGGTGTGCGGGCTTCTCGTTGCGGTGGCTTCTCTTATCGCAGAGCATGGCCTCTAGGCGCCCAGGCTTCGGTAGTTGTGGCACATGGGTTCAGTAGTTGCGGTTCGCGGACTCTAGAGCGCAGGCTCAGTAGCTGTGGCGCATGGGCTTTGTTGCTCCGCGGCATGTGGGATCTTCCCGGACTGGGGCTCGAACCCGTGTCTCCTGCATTGGCAGGCAGATTCTTAACCACTGTGCCACCAGGGAAGTCCCGCATATGTGTTTAAAGAAGAAAGGCCATCTCTAATGGGAAAAGCCCTAGAATGAGAGGTAGGAGACCCCACGTAGACCTGGCTCTGCTACTGATTTGTGGAGTGACCCTGGTGGGCAGTTCCTTTCTCCCTCTGGACCACATCGGTCAGTCTCTCCCTCTTCTCTCTAAAATCATTGCTCAGCAGCCGGAGTGACCCTTTGAAAATATCAGTCCTCCCATCAAAACCCTCCAACGGTTTCCCACGCCTCGGAGTAGAAGCCACAGTTCTCACGATGATCTTTGCAAATCCCGCCAGGGCCCTAGAGGGCGCTGCACGGCGGAACTTTTCCTGCAGTGATAGAATGTTCTAGATCTGCAACAGAGCAGCCACTGGCCACATGTGGTTACTGAGCACTTGAAACGCAGCCAGTGTGGCTAAGGGGTCGATTTTTAGCTCGCTTTTACTTTAATTAACGTAAAGGAAAATGTAAGGAGTCAAGTGAGCCCAGAGGCTCCAGAGCCGACCGGCACGCTCCCCACCACCTTCCCTCCCCACTCACTCCTCTGACCTCCCCGCCGCTCCTTTCTCCTTGTCCTCCCTGCTCCAGCCACACTGGATCCTCGCTGCTCTGCCAGCGCTCCAGGCCCAGCCCTGCCCCAGGGCCTTTGCATCAGCTGTCCTCTGTGCAGTGTCCTTGTGGGTTATGTTTCCCACTCATTCTCTGTCTCCTCCTTCTGGAACGCTCCATGGAAACAGGGACCTGTGCCTGATTGGTGCATCCGTGCTTCCCAAGCTGGTGGAACAGTGCTTGGCACCTAGCAGGCGCTCAACAAATATTTGTTGAATAAAAACTTGAATGATGACCCCCGCTCTGGTTTTGCTTGTGGAGCAGGACGGTCTGATCACTCGCTGTGCTACGTCCAGACTCCCCTGGCTCTTCTTAGCTCCCAGGGTCCGGATTCCCTCTCTCTGTCTCGTCCAAGCAGCTGAAAGGCTTTGGACTAAAATAACAGCCGCCGTTCCCCGGGCAGCCTGGCTTTGCGAGACTCACGTGGAAGCTTTCACTGTGGACCGGCAGTCATAGGCTGGCGGGGTGTAGGGCTGGTGTGCTCAGCCTGGAGACGGCAAGCCCGCTTGGGTAGCTGGGTCCCTACAGCCCCCTCGCCCCCAGCCTGCCCCCTCTCCTGCACTTCCTGGACGCCGCTGCCCTTCCGCGTTGAGTGAGGAGCTGGGATGGGGAACGCGTGTCGCTGAGGACCTTCCAGCCCACCGTGCGCCCGCACCCGCCTTCCACGCGTCTCATGAGTGGGAAGCTGTGGGTCTGGATTCCCACAGAGACACACAGCAAAGGCCATCCAGACGATGGCCAGTGGTGTGTGTCTCCTGGTCTATAGGTCCGTCTGTCTTCTCCCGTGAAAACAATTCTCCCTTTGAAACTCTCCGTGAACCCGAATGCTCCCAAGATACAGATGCGTCCTGGATTCTGTCCCCTCTAGAAATTCTGTTTTGCTTTTCCTCTGCTCTGGAGCGCTTTGCCCACGTAACAAGACCCAGATCTCCCGAAATCGGGGGAAGGCTGTTTGTTTCCAGGCTGATAGATTCCCTGATCCCGAGCTCACTGCAGCTCTGACGACAGTTTATAAACGCAAGGCCGCTCTGCTCACTAGAGCAGCGCTTTAGTCTTGGGGCCAAACTAAATCTTTAAATGGTAGAGAGGCATTTAGATTTCTCTTCTGCCCAGCTGACAGTGGGTTTACAGTTTATAATCTGGCCTTTGTAAAAGCATTTGTCAGCCTGGATATTTCATTCTAAGCCCGACCACCCATGCAGAGGGACAGGCAGGAAGTGGCCCTTCATTTGTACCAACAGTCAACTTGGAAGTTGGCTGCAGAATCACAGAATCCAGTCGCAAAGGGGGACTTTTTTGGCATTATCTACTTCGCATCTCAGCGGCTGAAGCGGCCCTTGTTTATACGAAGCGATTCCTGAATGCTAAATTTGGAAATTCTATTTCTCTAATCCTCCAGGCCCCAGGCAGGACGGGGCCTCCTCTGAGATGCTTCTCCACTTCCCCAGCGTTCCTTGGGCTCCAGCCGACCCTCTCAGCGTGACAGGGAAGGCCTTGGGCGCGGAGGACCGGGCAGCCGGGGGCCACGCCAGCACCGACCTAAGCACTTCTCCCATCAGCCAGGGAGGCGCTCCGAGGCTGGCCGGCGGCTTTATTTTGAAGTGTCTGTGTACACATGTATATAATACGGCTCCCTCTGGGCCGGCCCAGCCTGATCTTTGGCAGAATCTCAGGGCTCCGGTCCATGGGAGTGGACCGGGGACCAGGGGGAGGTCTATGCAAAGACAGCCTGAACTGATAAAGATTCTCGGTAGCCCAGGCTGCCATGATAGCGGGGAAGGAATGTAATATAATAAGGAACACTCACGTTTTATCTCTGTTGCTTGAAGACATTTTCAAGGGAGGAAATAACACCATTTCGGGCAGCAGATAAAGGAGATGGCGTCCACGATGGTTCATTTCCAGAGTACACTTTTCTCCCCCCACCTCCTCCGCACCCATGCCCCATCCCCCATCCTCTACCTGAGGGGAAGCGTTGGAATTTTGCTTTGAGCTTTCTTGCTGCCGCTGCAACATCTTATCACATACCAGCCACCTCCCAGAGGCTCCAGCCTCTCTTTAAGCTGTCACCCCTCCCTACTGCTGCCAGACCTTCTCCCACATCGTAGCTCGCACCTCCTGCGGTCTGAACGCTACACCTCAGCACCTTCAGAGAATCAAGGACAGGCTGGTGGACAGGGACACAGATGCACAAGACCAAGGCAGAGCTCCAGCGAGCTTTCTCACCTTCACATGACTCCTTGCCCTGGAGCTGGGGCTACTCTTCTGCCACCCAAAACTGGGCACATCCCAGGCCCCGGGACCTACCCAGGGACAGAAGGAAGAAATCACTCCTGTGTTTGGAGTGTGGGCTTTATGCCAGCAACTTACTTACGTCGGGTCCCTTTATCCCATCTCAGGGTGGGTGTCTCCCAGGCAGAGCCTGAGACAAGGATTCTCACACAAGTGGATGAGCTGAGGGCAACCTCAGGAATACCAGCAGGGCAGGGAGGGATGGAGGGAGACAAGGAAGGGAATGCACCAGCGCAGTGTGCCTTGTCCAGCCAGTAACTCAGTGTCAGGCCACCGGAGCATAGCCCCTCTGGCGGGCTCCCTGGAAGAGTGTGGACATGCACGGCAGCGTCATCCACCCCGAGGGGACGGCAAGCTGGGGTGTCCCCCACTAACTCACTCCCATCCATCGTCAGACGAGAGCTACTCCCACGTGGCATTATTCCCTAAGGCTGCTGGCCTCCAGTGAGCATGGGCACAGCCTGTTCTTATAGCCAGATGAAGCCCTCAGGCAAGCAGCACAGGCGCAGGCAGTTAAAAGCCAGACGGACGTTTGCCAGGACAGCCAGAGTGAGGGATACGAATGGGCACGGAGAGCCTGAGCTCCTCGCCTGGAAAGGAACGGAGCTGTGGAGCCCGGCTCGTTCAGCACAGAGCCCTCTCCCCAGACCAGGCGTGGTTTCTCTTCATGCCTTAGCAATTCAAATGACTGTCCATGAAAGCTTCCTGCTTTCTCACCGGGAATACATAGTTTATTTGGATAGAGTTATCATATGCTGCCTTGCAGATACCCCAAAGGTTAATGTTACCCTTTAAGTGGCCGTAACCGAAGTCTGTTGGGACTACTCAGCTATTAACCAGATTCAACAGAAGTTTATGGCAAAATATATTTTCTCCTCTAATAAATAAAATTAAGACTCTAACATATAGGAGAGCTGTGGAGACTAGTGTTTACTGAATGACTACGTAGATACTGGTTTGGGCCGAGCACTTACTCAGGTACCCGTGTGTGGGATAGCTCCTGGTCTCCTAGAACACTGGCGACCTAATGCACCTGCTTCTCTAAGAATAGACGGCCGGAACTAGAATAGAGGGGAAATCTCCCATTGTCACTAGTAACGATCTTACAAACCTGGGGGCAAAGGTACTTGCAGAGGGGTGGATATAAGAGTGGTGCAGACTCATGTATCCAGTGGAATAGGATGGTGTTACACTACTATTTGTTTTTACAGATATTTACAGATTATTTCCCACTTTAAGAGGCATAACATCCCTCCTAATCTGTGGATCAGTTTAGCTCACCCATCTTGCTGCATGTCGCGTAGAGCTGGCGTGTCATCTAGAGATGGCTATAGAGTGGTTTCTCA
Organism: Tursiops truncatus; assembly: GCF_011762595.2. NCBI lineage: Eukaryota > Metazoa > Chordata > Mammalia > Artiodactyla > Delphinidae > Tursiops > Tursiops truncatus. The sequence goes on from NC_047052.1 coordinate 3,063,744, forward strand.
AATTTTTCATGTAACGACAGTTATTCCTATGAAGTCTTATGGAGCCCTTCAAGATGTGAAACAGAGAAACATGAAGCTGTTTGGCTAGAAATCGGGCAAGGGGTTCTAGTTGAAACCTCTGTTTCCCACCCGACCACCCGTGGTGCTTCCTCATGTACCTCCACGCACCCCAAGGACTGATAAAAACAGCATGAAAAACACTAATTAAGGCCAGTCCTACAACTGGAGTATGAGAAAAGTAAAGAGAAGCAATGTTAAGTCATTTGGGTAATATGACAGAGAAAGTCTAAAGGCAGACCGAAATGAGAATTCAGCTCTCTTAACTCTGGACTGCCCTCTAGAGCCATAGATAAACCAGGATCCTCAGTAGAGATTCCAGAAGGGTCCTGCCTTAGCAGTCAGGCTAAAGGGACCCTAGAGTAAAGGCTAACAAAGATTAAAAACAAGCCTCTAAAGGATCAGGCTGATTTTCAAGTAACTTAACCTCCTGCCAAAACAAATTTCAACCCTCTTTAGAGGAAGACAACCAAATCCAACAACTCAATAAATAACGAGTGTTTGTAATGTTTGGCATCCCATCAAAAATGACTGGACACATGACAAGCCGTAAAATGTGACCTATAACCAGGATAAAAATCAGTCAAAATAAACAGAGGCAGACGTGACAGTAATGTTAGAATTAGCATGGAAGAACTTGTAACAGCTTTCATAGATACGCTCAAGGATTTAAAGAAAAACATCAACATAATGGAAAGAGAATTGGAAGATAGGAAAAAGAACCAAATGGGATGTTATGAGCTGAAAATACTGCATCTAAAGTGAAATTTTCACTGGGCGAACTTTACAGAAGATTAATCATTGCATGAGAAGAGATGAGTGACCTTGTAGGCATACCCACGTAAGCCATAGAAACCAAAACACACTTGCGTGGGACAACATCAAACAGTCTAACATGCGTGTAATTGGAGGGCCAGAAGGAGGAGGTAAAGAAAGAGAAAGCAGTGGAAGACTGATGAAGAGGTAATGGCCAAAATGTTTCCAAATCTGATGAAAACTATAACCTGTTGATCCAAGATCACTGCAACTCAAGCAGGATAAACACAAAGAAAAGTGCACCGAGGCTCATCGCGATGAAACCGCTGGCGTACAGTGATAAAGAGTAAAGGTTAAAGGGCCAGAGGGAAAAAAACACACTGAATTCGAGGAACAAACATAAGAGTCCTCGTGGGACTTCCCCAGTGGTCCAGTGGTAAAGAATCCGCCTTCCAATGCAGGGGACGTGGGTTCGATCCCTGATGGGGGAACTAAGATCCCACATGCCGCGGGGCAACTAAGCCCACGTGCACCACAACTACTGAGCTCGCGCACCTCAACGATAGAGCCCAGGTGCCGGAAACTATAGAGCCCCTGCACCCTGGAGCCTGCGCGCCACAGCTAGAGAGAGAAAACCTGCACACCACGACTAGAGAGAAGCCCACGCTGCAACGAAGAGCCCACACACCACGATGAAAAAGACACACGACATCTCTAAGCCTTATTTTCTTCATCTGTGAAATGGGAGCAATGGTAAAACCTGTCGATGCCTCAACAAAGATTCCGTGTGCCGCAACTAGGACCCGACACAGCCGAGAAAGAAAAAAAATCCTCGCAGGTGTCTCATCAGGAAAGGCGGCCATCGTGACTGAGGAAGCTGATGAATAAGGAGCCAGCTGAGTTAGGAAACTTCCGTTAAGCTTCCGGCTGGAAAGGCATTCATGCCACCCTGGGATGATCTATGCTGGCCCAGTGTGTGCCCGACATGCCACCTCTCTACTCACCAGATTCAGCCCCCGTGGCAGACAGGGTCGTAGCTCAACAAATGTTCACTCCTTCCCCAACACAGACCTCCATGGAAAGAATGTATGAAGCTTAAGCTTCAGCGCCGGGGCTTGCTTGGGCTGAGATATTAGCGGATATCACACGAGCAAAGTCTCGGCGTGAGTTTGCACATTTGGGTTTCCCTCCTCGTACTCCCATCTTTGACCATGAGACGAACGTACCCTGGGCCAGCTCTGAGCCTAGCACAGCAGAGCTTGCCCTAGCTCAGACAGACCTCAGGCAAACCTCCTGCATGCCATTGTATGGCCTCCTTTTCTTTATAACTCGTTCTGAAATATGTCTGAGTACTCACTCTGTTGTCCAGGTATGTAACCTCAAGCAAACCACTTCACCACTCTAAGTCTCAGTTTTCCTCTTCTGTAAAATTTTTCCACTCAAAGTACATTCGGCAAAGTTCTCTTTCACATGAAGAAACTTTGTTCAATTGAAGTCGACTAATACAAATAAGAAAATCAAATAAAGGCGTATGTAATTAAGAGTGAAATGGGTACAGAGATGTGAAATATTATCCCATTGGGGGGTACTTCATTTGCACAGGCAAAGGAATCACAAGGAAGGGTACAACGTCCACGGGATCTTGTAAAATAATGAAATGAGCCCCGGGACCCTTCAAGGCCACCTTCCAGGGATCTGTGTTGGGGATTCTCTCAGACATTTACGTCTACAACTTCCACTCCACTTAGCGGTGTTTGCAGAGAGGCGCTCTTGGCGGGAAGACCTTTCTACGACCATGCATCTTCATCGCCTCTTTCTGAATCAGTGTACCCGCGCTCCCCTGACATGTTCACCATTCTCCACACTCAGGACGATCTGCTACTCCATGAATTTGTATCTTCTTTGTTGTCATTAGTTTGTTTTTCAAGTTTTGACTGCCAGCTCTTCCCTGTCCTTTCCTCTCGGAGTTCTCCTGATTCTCATTTCTCTGCCCAATGTTTGATCCACTGCCCCCATATCACAGCTGTCTCAGTGTGGGTCCCCCTGAAGGCAGACCCTGAGACCTGAGGGCCCCTGGTTTCTCTGGGAGGTGACCCTGGCAGCACAAGCAGGCAAGCAGGGAAGTGAGTCAGGGCAGGGCGACATCAGTGGGAGGGCTACCGTTGGACGTAACGGGTTCAGCGCCTCGGGGTCTTCTCTGATGAACCACGTAGAAAGCACTTCAAAGTCGTCCCACTGACGGATGGGGGCTCTGAATATTTAGCCACCAAATCCCACCCTTCCCTGATTGAGGATTGCCCCGGAGGCATTAAATCTCGGCATCCCGTGACCTGATAAAGTTGCCACGGTGCTGGAGAAAGCTGTCAGGTAGAGGAGAGGGGAGATGCAGCGGGTGCACGGGAACCGGCCAGCACAGCTGGAGGTGGACGTCACGGTGAGCTGCGGACGGTGCCTCAGCAACACCTGCCGCCAGGTGATAATCCCCAGCAGGTATGGACACCGCTGGAGACTGAGCCGCCCTCTTTATGGGCATCATGTTACCGGCCTCCTCGCTGATTCTGTACGGCAGGTTTTACCATTGCTCCCGTTTCACAGATGAAGAAAATAAGGCTTAGAGATGTCGTGTATCCCAGAGTCACCGAGCTCGTGACTGACACAGCCAGGATTTGGACCCCGACCTGCTGAGCACCAGGCTACTCCTCCTTCCACGTGGCCATGACTCCAGAGGCTCCGGGAGACCTCTGACCTCCTGTACACCTCAGTCCCACGGTCCACGCTCGGCCCTCTTGGCTCATGAAGGGATGGACGCCCACCACCCTCATCTCGGAGCCCTGGGGAATTCCACAAGGCTGCCCTCAGCGGGCCCTGCAGTGAAGGATGGACCCCGGACTGCCACTGCTCACCACGGCCTTGCAGATGCACGCGGTCAGAGGGCAGAGGAGGGCGGCATCGGAAAACACAGTTCTGCGAAGGATGCCACAAGGGCTGTGCTGAGAATACCAGCCTCATGTGACCAGCGCCTGGGGAGCGGGGAATCAACCACCACGCCTCCTGGGACAAGGCTAACTCTTCCTCTGACCGCATTTAAGAGGAGGCTTGCAGGAGGAACAAAGAGCTAGCGGGCTGGGCGACCAGCACGATGCTGGCCTGGCTGGTTAGGGTAATTCCAGGACAGACAGTGATTAAACTGCTTATGGTTTTGGCTCTGAACCCATAGAGCTCAAGGCAACAGAAGAATGATCTAAGAGCCAGGCCCATGCAGAACCTTCAGAAAGGGCTCCAGATGCTGTGGTGAGTCCTGCCCATCCCCCACGCCTTCTGTCCTCGCTGCCCCGGGAGCAGCAGCCTCGTGGCTGAGTGACGCCGTGGGCGACAGGAGGACGCAGGAGGCCGCAGGACCTGGTTCACAGCCCTGTCCTGTCATGAAGTAATTGATTTCCCGGGGCTTCCATGACAGAGTACCCCGAACGGCACGGCTTGAAAGCACAGAAAGCTATTCTGTCACAGTTCCGGAGTCCACAAGTCCAAAATCAAGGTGTGGGCAGAGCCAGGCTCCCCCTGAAGGCTCTCGGGAAGGATCCCTCCTGCCTCTTCGCAGCTTCCACCGTTGCCAGCCATCCTTGGTGTCCTTGGCCTGAGCTGCAGCACTCTACCCTCTGTCTCCGTCCTCACGTGCCATCTTGCCTCTGTGTCCAAATTTCCCTCCTCTTCTAAGGACACCGGTCATTGGCTTAGGGCCACCCTAGCCCAGTAGGGCCTCATCGTAACTGCATCTGCTAACACATGTTTCAAAGGTACCAGGGTTAGGACTCGAACATATCTTTTGGGGACATGGCTCAGCCCACAAGAGCCGCTTAGCGTAGGTCTCCTACCTTCCCTGGCAAAGGCTACTCAGAGTGCGTTCAGAGGACCATTGCTGGTCTGCTCAGAAACTTTCACAGCAATCTGACATGACTGTGACATCCGGTGTTCCCAAACTATCTTTGGTGAAGCACTAGATGTTTTTTATGTCCAGTTTTTCATGACTGGAACCGTAGCCCTACTGGGCCGGCATTTGCCGTTCAAGGAGATGTGTCCGCTGAATGGGTTGGCGTGGAACTGTGTGTGTCACACACACACACACACACACACACACACACACACACACACACACGCAGTGTCGCCCCCATGAGACTGACCCTGGTGGTCTTTACACCGAGCCCCCTCCCTTGGAGAGGCGGGCCTTTGCCTCCTTAACTGGCAGTAACCCTTCCGAGCTCTGCGTCCTGGGCACCGTCCATCCTGTGGGAAATAATTCAATCTCGTCAGGGATCTTCACAGTCAAGAAACTTCAGTTTCAGAAACAGCTTAGAAAAATCTACAAATAGGACTGTGACTAGGTCTTACGATAGATTTTCTGGCCCAAATCTGACATCAAGAAGCACCCCACTGGTAAATAGAAATGAAACGGCTGTCCGAGGAGAATGAGGCTTCCCGAGACGTCATGCCACTGCTAATTATGCAACAACTCAAGCCTGCAAAAAAAAGTGCAGATAATAATTTAACACATGTTCACGTGACGGTCGGGGAAGAACCCCAACCCCCTGGAAGGTGGTGAGGGCAACAGGCCTCCAGTGAAGATGACCCAGCGGGTGGAAGGCCGGCTGGCCACCGCCGCAGGTGCGGAAATAGGTGAGACTCGACGGGCCAGCGCCAGACGGTGCGTCGCTCACGGCACAGCAAACAGGAGTGTCAGCATGGTCACGGGGCTCCCCTGAGCCCAAGTCCCTCGGGTGATGTGAGAAGCCCAGATGGTGGCCACGCGTGCAGTGTGTTGTACCCCAGCTGAGGTTCCCAGAACCGGGGGTCCGGCACCCTTTACAACAAGCAGTAAACAGGTGCGGTCACCTTGACCTTCCTGACTGCCTACGTGACCAGCCGCAGAAATGGCTCGGCGTTGGAGGACGGCTGGGCCCAACACTCCACGGGGGCGTGCAGTGAGACTGGGGGCCCGTGGTGGACAGGTTCTGCCAACAGAGCCCACCCTCAGCTTAAGAAATAAAATTGACAGACACAACGGCAGCTCCCCGGGTGGGCTTCTCTCTTGAGTTGTCCTGACTAGGCTCACGCATGGCTTCCTACGTCTACTGCACAGACTTGTTTCTAATAATAATGTATAGCTGAGTTTGACCTGTTTCTCAACTTCATAGAAATAGCATCGTCCCGGCGTCTCCTTCTTGTCTTACTCTTTTCAACGTCACCTTAAGGAAATTCACCCACGTTGACGTGTGTAGCTAAAATTCATTCACGTTTCACTGCTGTGCAATATTCTGTGACGTGAGCAGATGACAGTTTATTTGTTTTTCTGTTGCGGGGCACTGAGGTTGTGACCGTTTCCTAGGACCAGTTGTCCTGCTATCACCATCCTTGAAGACCAGCTTCCTTGCACACATGTAGGGAATGTTCACCAGCAAGTGGTCCTCAAAGTGAGGTCCTCAAACCGGCAGCGCCACCACCTGGGAACTTATCGGAAATGCAGATGCCTGGGTCCCGCCCCAGACCCGCCAAATCACTGCTGGTGTGGATGGCAGTGAGGGGAGGGTGAGTGAGTCGATGACCCACCAAAGGTCCACCTCGGCCCCAAAGGATCTCCAAAGCTAACAGGGGGAAAAGACGTCAACAGAAAGTCACAAAGACAACAGCCCAATTAAAAATGGGCAAATGATCTGAATCGACGTTTCTCCAGAGAAGATACACGAATGCCAGAAAGCAGGTGAAAAGATGCTCAACATCGTTAGTCACTAGGGACATGCAAATCAGAACCACGATGAAGTAACACTTGACACCCACTAGAATGGCTCGAATCAAAAAGGTAACGTGTTGGAGAAGATGGGGGCATCTTGGACCCCTCATACACTTCTGGTGGGAATGCAAAATGGTGCATTTGGAAGACAGTCTGGCAGCTCCTCAAAACGTTAAACGTTGAGTGACCATACGCCCTGGCAATTCCACTCTTACGTATGTACGCCCAAGAGAAAGAAAACATACGTTCACAAAAAAAACTGTCGACAGATGTTCACGGCAGCATTATTTAGAACAGCCAAAAGTGGAAACAACCCAAACGTCCATTGGCTGATGAAATGGATAAAACAAACGTGAGATATCCACACAATGGAGTATTACTCGGTCACAAAAAGGAGTGAAGTTCTGATTCGTGGTGCAACGTAGATGAACCTTGGAATCATTATGTTGAGTGAAAGAATCCCGACACAAAAGACCACATATTGTATGATTCCATTTACATGAAATATCCAGGATAGTAAACCCATGGAGACAGAAAGTAGATCAGTGCTTACCCAGGAGTGGGAGAAGGGAGCAACGGGGCGTGACTGCTAATGAGTATGGAGTTTCTTTTTGGGGTGATGAAAATATCTGAAAACTAATAGGAGTGATGGTTGCAGAACTCTGTGAATACACTAAAAACCCTTGAATTATACACTTTAAATAAATGAATTATATGATATGTGAATTATACCTTAATAAGGATGTCCACACACAGCAATCACATCAGAAACGTTTGTGAATTGCTCTCTATTTTGGGGGCAGACCAGAGAACAGGAGAATTTTGAGACAAGTACAGGACACAGTCCCTGAGTTGGACACCCTTAGATCCTAATACTCTCCACCATGTATGAGTCACATCAACCCAGATGAGTGCCTTTGCTCCTCTACTCTTCACTTTGCCTCCTTCGCAAAATAGCTGCTGACAGGACCTAGCTCCAATGGCTGCTGGGAGAGTTAAATGTGATCATGAGTACGCACTGGCCACAGGGCCTTGGCACGTGCTGGGGCTGCCTCAGTGTCACCATGTAACTTCTGCTGTTGCCAGCCACAGGCCAAGGACCGCTCAGGACCCAGAGAGAGCCGTACCCCAGGGGTTATAGCCTGGAAAATCCCAAGTTGGAACGGAGTGGGTGGCAAACCCTGGCCATAAGGCACTTGGGATCGGTTGAAAGAAGGCCCGGACCCTATTAACATGTTTGTTCCCGACACAGAGATTGACCTCACACCCCAAATCAGAGAGGGTGAGAGAGATCCTTCTAAGCCTAGGGACAACCATGGAGAAAAACGAAAAAAGACGGGCCATTTCCCTCCAACTTCAGAAAGCCACATCTGAGCGGGGCCTGGCGCTACCAGGGTCTCCTATTCAACCCCTACCTCTGCTCGGAGAAAAAAAATCCCTGGACGGGATCCATCTTTAACTCACTTGCTGTGTCTGAGGCCCAGACGCACACTGTTTAGACAGCCTGTTTCGGTGGGTGGCCAGGCCGGGAGACCCGCATGCAGAGTTTACAGAAGGTCCTGGCACAAATGAACTGTTGACGACCAATTGGAAGGGCTCAGTGAAATCACAACATGTAAAATATGAAAAGGGGGGTGGGGGGCAGGGAGAAAAAAGGAAAGAAAGGCCCATTTGGAAGGGATTCAAACAACCCGAATAAGGCAAAGCCATCAGACACATGTGCCCTCGGCGAGAACCGGCCCCCCTTCCCTCCCCGCCAGCACACACCACCTTTTAAAAAAAAATTCATAGATTTAAATAGTTTTTCTGCATCAGATACAAGAAACAGACCGACATTTTCTCATCCCCTGTTATGTGGCAGGCTAATATTTGGCCATTTACGCTCCATTGGAGACCATTTCTGGGAGAACGCAGCCCTCTCCAGGTTGGTGGCCGGCCACCCATACCCACCTTGACTGCCGGCGCTGGGCCGAGGTCTGAGCAGCGGGGCCGCCCCTCCGGCTGCTTCGGGGCACCGAGAGCTGGAGGGGGGCTCGGCTTCCGGCCCGTCCAATGGGTCCACACCCAGCAGCCCTGACATTGGCGGAAGATGTGGGAAGGTCCTCTTTGTGGACGTGAGTGCGGAGCAGCCGTCAGGACGGAGGGTCGGTCCGAGTGTCAATTCTAGAACTTTCCCACAGTAGCTTCAGGCCCCTCTTGTCTTAAGAGCTAGAGCGTTGCAGGGGACCTGGAGACCTCCGTGCACCCTCCCCTGTGCCCTTCCGCCCCCGACGTCCCGCAGATGCCATCCCCTGGAGTTCTGTAGGTTTGCTCTTTACTCTGAGTTGCACACGGGTCCCAAAACGACCTATACCTTTGTTTTGCACTTTTTAAAAGGTTTTAGAAGCATCCTTATTGACATTTCCTTCTGAAACTTTTCAGTGTTGCTCTACCTCCGTTTTCAAAGTCTGTGGGTACCAAGTGTCCCTCGTATGAACTGTTCTGTCTTCGCTGCCAGGAACAGGGCACACGCAGCTGGCTCTGCTGTTACAAAGGTGGTGGCAGCCTTGACCGTCAGTGCAGCTGGGACTGTTCTCCCACCCACACCCATGCCTACAGACGGGCGTCTGCAAGAATTTCCCCAGAAAATGGGATCCGTGCATCGGGGGCTACCTGTCTTCAATTTTACTGCTGATTTTGCCAAACGCCGTCCAATGCGTGTGCTCTGAGCTGCGTTCTGACCACAACAGACGCTCTTCCCTGCTCTGCTCTGTGCTCTGATGACGTCTGGGGTTGACACACCTCTGAGTTTTGTCAACACAACCAGACTGAAAAGTTATCTCGTTGTTTACATTATCATGTTCCCAGCTGCTGGTGAGAATACGCACCTTTACGGTGATACACGAATGTTGCGTTTCATCTTCTGCGAATCACCTGTTCACATCCTTACGTACTTTTCTCTTAGGTTGTCTGTTACTATTTATAGATTTGTTTTAAAATAGTTTACAAATTGGATAATTACAATACTGACAAACCCTGGTGCCACCATGCATGAAGTGCTGTTCTAAGCAGACTAGAGATGTCATCTTTTATAACCCGTAACAATTGATAGGTGAGGAAGCGGGGCGTGGTGGGGGGAAGACTGGTGACAGGGAGACTTACATGCAATCGCTGGGAGGGAACGAGGCTGGAGCAGCCCTTGCACTGGGAAATATCTGCTTCCAGGCTGTGGTTTCCCCCTATTTCATTCGTGGTGTATTTGTCGAGGACGAGAGAATCCGTGTTTTAATTTTAATATGAGCAGATTTACCGAACTCCTTTAAGGTCTGTGATATTTGTGTGTTGTTTATGAAAGGTGTCCTGTCTCCAAGGCCACAGAGATATTCTCCAATAGTTTCTGCGTAGCGTTTGAACACTCACCTTCCACGCTTAGTTGTCTTCATAGACAGCTAATCTTATTTATTTTCTATTTATTTATGTATATTTAATTTAAAATTTCTATTTATTTTATTTTATATTTATTACTATTCTACCTTTAATTTTATTTATTTCATATTTTCTTGTTTTCTTTATTTGATTTTATTTTATATTTTATTTTATTTAGTTTTTTGTTTTGTTTTTTTTTTTTTTTTTTGCGGTACGCGGGCCTCTCACTGCTGTGGCCTCTCCCGTTGCGGAGCACAGGCTCCGGACGTGCAGGCTCAGCGGCCATGGCTCACAGGCCCAGCCGCTCCGCGGCATGTGGGATCTTCCCAAACTGGGGCACGATCCCGCGTCCCCTGCATCGGCAGGCGGACTCTCAACCACTGTGGCACCAGGGAAGCCCTATTTTATTTAGTTTTATTTAATTTTTATATTTTATTTTATTTCATTTCATTTTCTTATTTCTTAGATAAACACCTACCCTGACTTTGGGGACCCATTGATCAACTATGGCTTGATAAGCCAGCTGCCTGATAGACTAAGGTTCTACCTAAGGGCTCGGAGGTGGTGTGGGAACCGCCATACAGTCGTTAGAGGGTGTTCTGGTCATAAAAACATTGAGAACCCTTGATCTGCAGCCAAAGTTTATTGCCTTTGGGACTATCTGGAGGAGAGAAGGTTACAGTCGCGCAAAATTCTTTTAGGCGTCTTTTGGCCCTATTTACAGGCGAATCCTGCACCCACTTGGTGACTGCCGGGCTCTGCAGGACCCCCAGGCTGCAGGCCCACGAGGTCTCCAGCTTAGGACTCGGGCTCTGCAGGCAGGCAGCCCGTGTCGAGAGCTGCTGCGTTACTCCCACTTACCCCCATCCCCACCTCTGCCGACACCCTGGGGCTCGGGGCGTGACAAGGCTCTGCCCAGGTCCCCCAGCTGGAATTCAGAGGTAAAGTGGATTCCAAAGCAAGTGCTCCCTCCCTGCCCCCGAACTTCTCAGAGTGACATGCCCGCTCCCGGCGACGTGCCAGATGATTCAAGTGGCACAGACAGAGCGCCTGATCATTTCCATAGTTCTTTGTTTATCTTAGCGTGAATTGGGGAAAGTATAACCTGCACATTAGCTCCTCAGCTCGCGGGCCGGATGTGGTCGGTTCCATGCGCGTGCCTGGAGCCGCCCTCCTGGGTCAAAGCCCAGCGCTGTCCTGGCCGGCTGTGTGGCCTCGGGCTATGTGCCCTCTCTTTGCCTCCGGGTCCCTGTGTAAAACGGGACCAGTCCTGGCTCTATCTCAGCTGGTTGCTGCAAAGTTTAAATGCCAATATATAAAGAATGTCGGGAACAGCACCTGGTCCCCAGGGGGCATGCAGCGAGTGTGAAGTATCAGTTAAGATGTTTATAAAGTGACTCTGCTTAAAGGAAGATATTACTGTTTAAAACACTTTAAAGATGACTATTTTAAATATTTTCTATTTAAAGAAAAATGGTACCGACATTTTGTGGATGCGGAAACGACATCCCCTACATCCTCCATCACACTCAGTGTTTTCAGAGCGGGATTCTCTGCCTGGCTGTGTTTGAATCGCGGGGGGAGCTTTCAAGATGCCCAGCGCCTGGGCCCCTCCTCAGACCACTTGAAGCAGCATCCCCGGGGTGCAGCCTGGGTTCCAGGAAGCTGCAGATGCCCCCTCGACTGCAACACACAGCAAGTTCGAGAACCGCTCTTTCTGAACATCTGCTCTCCCCCGGGTCAGGAGGACCTGGGGACCCAGGTAGTCAGGCACAGTGGGTCTCCTAGTGCAGGTGCGGAGGAAGGACTCTGGGTGTGGCGGGAAGAGTGCGGACATCTCGTCGGGAGGTGAATATCACTGCAGCATAAGACAGCGGGCTGTCCAGAGCAGCGGGGGCAGAGGGCTGGCACCTCGGGCAGCGGTGGGGGGCTCTGGGAGCCCAGAGGCCATGGGGGGCACAGCGCCCGCCTGAGGAATGACCATGAGCCATATTTTTAAATTAAGGTAAAGTTCATAACCTGAAATTAACCATTTTAAAGTGAAAGAGTCTGTGGCCTTTAGTGCGTTCGTAATGCTGTGTGACCATCCCCTCTATCTCGTTCCAGAGCCTTTTCATCACCCCAAAAGGACACCTGTACCCATTAGCAACCCGTCCCCTTTCCTGCCTCCCCCCCAGCCCCGGTCAACCACGAATCTAGTCTCCATGGGTTTATCTACTCTGGATATTCCATATAAGTGAAATCATGTGATACCTAGCCTTCCGCATCCGGCTTCGTTCACTCGGCATAACGTTTTCAAGGTTCCCACGTAGTAGCGTGTGTCACTGCTTCATTCGTTTTCACGGCTGAGTCATATTCCACTATGTGGATGGACCACATTTTATTTATCCATTCATCAGCTGGTAGACATTTCAGTGGATTCCACCTTCCGGCTGTTGTGAACGGTGCTTCTGTGAACATCTGTGTACAGGCTTTGTGTGGACCTGTGTTTGCGTTTCTCTTGGGCAGATACTAGGAGTGGAATTGTCAGGTCATGTGGTCACTCTACATTTAATTTTTGAGCCCTGCACACCTCTCCCCAGCTGTCTGGAAGAACAGTGGGTGGACAGTCATGTCCTTGCTTCCTTCTGGTGGGGGTTTCTGGACAGGAAAATGGGACCTGGAGGGGGCAGCATCAGAAACTTTTCTCCCAGGAGCATCTTTGGGGAAGAGGGCTGAGCCTCGAGCCTCCAACCCCCTGTGACAAAGAGAACTGGGGAAACTTCCCATCCCGCTAGCCATGCCCCGCCCCCACGGGTTCATTCAGTGGACCTTGGTGAGGCTGCTCCTTTGTACAGATGCAGCACCAGGTACAGTATGGGACACACACCCTGAGAAGCAGATCCTACCAGTATATGCAGGGTGTGCGGAACATGAGGGAGTGGGCAGGCACAGCTAGGGTGGCCCCAGGAAGGCTGGAGTACTGGTGGTTGGAGGAGCATCCAGGAAGACTTCCTGGAGGAAGGGGCTTTCCTCTGCCCTCTCCCCTCCCACCCCCAGCACTAGCCTGGCATCTTGTCTTCCAAACCCCCCTCCCACTCATTTAATTACACACACACGCCAAGGCCTTCCTGTCTGCTTTGCACGGATGGGGTTTGATCACATACGAGTCTCAGCATCTTGCTTCTCTCACCCAAGAGTGCGTGGAAACCCCTCCAGCCAGATACACACCTCACTCGCTCTTTTACAGCGATAATCACAGCTAACGTTTATTTCTGAAAATATACGGCATACCAGGCACTTTTCTAGACGTTTCCTCGCACCATCTCATTTAACCCGCAAGCCGCCCTATGAGGCGGAGAGTGTTAGTATTCCCACTTAGGGCCAGAGAGCTTGTGACGTGCCTACAGTCACAGGGTTCGCGAGGGGCGGGGCAGGGAGGGACGCAGCCAGCCTGGGGAGCCCCTCACCTCACCCTTGGCCCTCACTCTGACTTCCTGCTGAGCCCCCATCCACGGAACGAGTGGAGCCATTGACGCACTGGGAAGAGGTGAGCTCCCGGGGGCCCAGAGCAGACAGGAGAGGGTGGAGAGCAGAGCTGGAGGGAGACAGGAGATGCGGCGCTGGGGATGGAGTTGGAGAGACGTGGGGCTGGAAGACCACCTGGAAACCTGGCATCGGTTATGCTCAGACAGGGCCTGCAACGTGGGGTGGTCGTGAGGATGGAGAAGAGGGGAAGGGGATGGGCAGCACGCAGACATCCGAGGCGCAGACGACCGAGGACCGACAGGATGAAGTACCCAGATGGCTCCCAGCGCTTCCTCACTCCTCCCATCCAAACACTCCGCAGGGTGGTGGCTCTGGGCTCCCGGGAGAATCCACCGCCATCGCCGGGAAGCTCCTCCTCTCAGGCCCTGCGGCCGACCCTGGGGATGGTCACCAGCCATCCTGTCTAGCCTGACCTTGTGAATGAGGAATCAGAGACCAGGAATCCACGGCGGGCACAGGCCTGGGGGCCGGCGATGGTGAGAGGCCCGGTAGGGGTGCTGGAGGGGCCTGCCCTCTGCAGCGGCCCTCACTGTCACCCTGGGAGACCTGGAGAGACAAGAGGAGAGAATGCATGAGAGAAGGCACAGCCAGAGCCTGGGAGGGTGGCCACGGAGCACGGCCCGCGAGCAAGGATGCGGACGGGGTCAAGGCGCCCGGCATGGGCACCCTCGGCTGCCTGCCGGGCCCGGGCAAGCCCTCTCAGACCCCAGTCTCATCACCTGTCGCGAGGAGGCCCTCTCAGGACACTGCCAGCTCAGAAGGACGGTGCGTGGGACAGTGCTCACGTCACCTCCCACTTGGGCTGCACGGGCGCCGGTTCCGGGGTCCATTTGAGTCTCATTGAGTCTCATTTGCAAAACGAGGATAATAAGGCAACCAGCTCCTTCGGTCGGGGTGAGGCTTATGGGGGTGAGGCTTATGTGGGTGAGGCACGCACGTGTTCAACCCATGCTGGCTTTTCCCATCGCCATTTGGTCACCAAAAGGGACTCTTCGCACCAGCCTGGCCAGCCGTAACCAAATCAAAGTGGAGGAGATGGAGAGGAAGAGGGAGGAAGGGGGTGGGGGGAGAAGGCCGGGGGGAGGAAGAAGCTGGCTTGAGCGCAGAGAAGGCCGCCCTAGAACCTCCAGGCTTCATCTCAAATACCGGCTTTAATTACATAGGGGCCGGCAAAGAAAAACACGAACTGCAAGGGGGTCATGACCTCAGAATATATCTTTAAATATACAGAGGAAATTCCCAATTTGATTGTGCTGGATGGGCGATGTTTTTGTGCTCTCCCCTCACTAAAATCTGCTGCGTGACCTTCAGCCGAAAATCAGTGCTACCTTGACACTCAGCTTTGAACGTTGAAACAGGTTCCTAGCTGATGTCTGTGGTTGTGGGTGAGATGCTCACCCCTATGAGTGGTCCTGCGGCCCGAAACCCAGGCCCCCGCCTACCCCTGTCACAGCGGGTACACCTTCCGTTCAGGAGAAGAACTGAAGAGGTGCCTTAGGAAGGAGAGAGGTGGAGCCAAGCATACCGGCATCTCCAACTTTCAAATGAGGTTACGGGTCTCACTCCTTACTCAGCGGAACCTGGGCCGCTAGGCCTGGTGGTTGGTTTCCTTGGCAACAGACCTGTCCGTGACCGCACTGCAGACAAGTGACTCAATCAGGTCCCCACATTGTTTGTGCCGCTTTAATCAACCAAACTTTTTTTTTTTAATTTCAACCGTTTTCATGGAATTTTGTTTTCCGAAACGACTTGCACATTTCTCAGGCGGTTTAGTCATAGTTTGAATTTCTTCAGATGCCGCAGGGCTGCCGCTGTGAGTCTGGACCACTGGGCTGGCCTTCATTCATTTCACCCGTTATGCTCCAGAGCTGCTGCGGGCGCTGGGGACTCACGGGGAGACAGAACAGACGAGCTCCCTGCCCACCGGGAAGGCCAGCACGAATCCCAAGTGACATGGTGCTGGTCTTAGGAGGTGCTGAGTGCTGTGGAGACCAGACAGGAGGCGCAGGTGCTGAAAGATGGGCCGCATTCCTCCGAGATGCAGGGTATTTGCCTCGGTGCTAAATTGTCCCCGCCCGCTACTCCTTGCATGATCATGTTGATTCTTTTCTATAATATTTTTCTTCCTCCTACTGTGGTCATCCTTGAATGGGAATTTCTGAGCAACCAGGAGAAATGGCAGGAAGTCCAGTCCATTGAAAGCCCTTACGCTCCCCCCAGGCCCTCAGCGGTTGCAGGCTGTGGACCTACTTTGCTTATCTGGTTGTCACGTCAGTGCCCATTAGAGCTGAAAGGTAAAAGGACTGCCCGAGGTGGGAAAGCAGCCGGCGATAAAAAAGCAGCATCTGGGCTCTTAACCCCTCGTCATGGCTCAGAAACTTTTAAATTTACTTTCAGATACGTGCCTAAATTCTGAAGAAAAGTTCCTGGCTATGAAGGCTGTTTCTGCTGTATTCTGACTTAGATGGGTTTTCCTGGATTAACCGGGAAACTTAAAAACTAAATGAACGGTCGTGAGAGAGGAATGCTCTCATGGCAAAAACAACATGGTGCCTGGGAATGTGTCCTGCCCCCAGTGAACCGCTGGCTGTCCAGGCCTCGGTCCCGCGGGCACAGGGCAGCACTGTGACAACGGGTCCTGAGGCCACACTGTGTGCTGGGCACTGGAGCTGGCCATCCTGCTACAACAAGGGGGACCCTCACCCGTGCCTGGGGCAGGGTAGCCTGGGTGGGGAGGCCGACGGGGCTGCAGATCTCAGTGTGGACGAGCTACTTAACCTGGCTTTCAACCTCAGTGTTTCCGTCTCTAAAGTGGGGATAAAAGTGCTTCGTCAGAACGCTGAGAGAAGAAAATGGGTTAACCCATGCGAAATACTTAAAACAGTGCCGGAGGGCTTCCCTGGTGGCGCCGTGGGTAAGAATCCGCCTGCCAGTGCAGGGGACACGGGTTCGAGCGCTGGTCCGGGAAGATCCCACATGCCGCAGAGCAACTAAGCCTGTGCGCCACAACTACTGAGCCCACGTGCTGCAACTACTGAAGCCCGCACGCCTAGAGCCCGTGCTCCGCAACAAGAGAAGCCACTGCAGTGAGAAGCCCACGCACCGCAACGAAGAGTAGCCCCGCTCACCGCAACTAGAGAAAGCCCGCACGCAGCAACGAAGACCCAACGCAGCCAAAAATAAATAAATAAATTTTTTTAATTGTAAAAAAAAACCCCAAAACAGTTCCGTGATGTAGTAAGTGCCCGATGATTGTTACTTTCATTGCTACTGTTAATACTTAGCTTGGGAGATTTGTGAATTAGGCATTGATGTCAGTTTTGGGGACCTACAGCTGACGACCCCGCACAGCGCCGGACACATCAAGAAATAGCCACAATGAATGAATCTCCAACGGGCGTCACTCTGCCACCCCTCAGAATCAGCTGGTGACCTTGAAAACTCCCGCTGCCCCAGACAAATAGATACCAGTTCGCCCGAATCTCAGGGGTGGGACCCAGGCAGCAGGAGATAGCTCAGCTCCCAGATTATCTCGACGTGCGGCCCAGCTGGGACCCATGTTGATCTAAAGCACACGTTCTCGGAGCGGGTCCTCAGACCAGCCGGGAGCTTGGGAGCTTGCTAGAAATGCAGGTGCTCGGGCCCCACCCAGACCTCCTGAATCAGAAATGCTGGGGAGTCTTTCACAAGATGGGTTACTGATGAGAACCTTCCTTACACCTGGAAGCACCTGGGTCACGGCAGTGGCAGAGGGCGCTTCCCGCAGGGCTGTGGGCCTTGCTGGGCCCCACGGCGGGCAGATCACCGAGGGTCCCTCCCACGCCCAGCTATCTCTTTCCTGAGCCCCCAGCTCCCACACACCCTCCCCGCCGACACAGCCGCCACTCCCGACCCTGCCGCCTCCTTCGCGGCTCACCAGGAAGCAGCCTATCACAGCCATTTTTCTCCTGTCTCGGCTCTGCTGTGTGGGTGATAAAGGCGGCCCTTCCTTGTGGCGGCTCCGCGGCTAATTAGATCCAGATGCGGCCTCATTAGGCCGTCGGCAGCAGGGCCTGGGCCGGCGTTGCGGGGCGCTTAAGCCCCCGACTGCCCGGGGGCAGGTCTGCACGGGGACAGCGGCCCAGGCGTGGGTGTGCCCCAAGGCCTCTCGGTCCCCAAGGCTGGGTCATGGCTGTCGTGCGCGTGCGTGTGTGTGCACGTGTGTGTGTGCACGTGTGTGTGCATGTGTGAGTGTGCGTGTGTGTGCATGTGCGTGCGTGTGTGTGTGGAGCCCCAAGCCGGGGAGACAGGAGCACCTGCTGAGGAGGGCGCAGGTGTGCTAGGGCTACCTCAGGGCCGCTGGGACACCTCCACGGGGAGCGCCCTTCCTCCAAGCCCATCAACCCAGCTGTCCCTGCAACCTCCTCAGGGGGACTGTCCCCTAGTTCTCCCAGCCCAGCGGGGTCCCCTGGAAGCCACTGGACTTTATGGCCAGGCTCAGACCTGCGGGGCGTGTTCCCTCTCACAGGGCTTGCCCAGGAAGGAAAGGGTGTGTGTTTTCCTCCGCACCTTAGAAGCTTCTAGATCGGTAGTTCTCCAACCATAGTGCTGTCAAGATCACCTGGAGGGAGGGCGTGTTCATGGACACACTGCCTGACCGCACGCCAGCATTTCTGGTTCAGGCGGTCTGGGCTGGAACCCAAGAGTCTACATTTCTAGCAAGTTCCCCGGTGACCCTGATGCCTGCTTGTGCAACCACCTCACTGACACTCTCTGATCTGCACTGACACAGGGTCTCCAACTTGGCTGCACGCAGAAATCACCTGGGAAGGCTCCAGTGTTTCGTGACCTTCCGCTCTCTATGCTGGAAAGTAAGAAAGGGTGGTGGCCTTTCTTACTTTGGGGTGGCCTCGCCAGTCATTTCTTCCGCTAAGAGGGGAGACAGACAGGCAACACTGAGGACAGAGGGAACCAGTCAGGAGGCTCCGGAGATGCCCCCGGGACTTGCTGGTGGCCCTTATCAGTCCCAGTTTGCAGATGTGGACACTGAGGCTCAGGAAGCGCTGGGACTCGCTTGGGGTCGCTCCTAGTCAGGCCCCGCCTGATACCAAGTTGATGCTGTTTCCGTGAAGTCCTGCGGCCTCTCTAGGGGCTCTGTGGCCTCGGCTCTGTCCCCACCTTGGTCTTGGGAGAGCGCCTTCCAAGGGAGAGTGCCTGGAGAAGCAACGCAGCGCTGAGGCTGTACCTGGAAAGCCCACATGTGGGCAGGGTCGCTTCCTGTTCTCAGAGCCCAGGATGAGTGATCCCACCTGGCCCAGTGGCCGCCATCCTAACTGCGATCAGAGACCCACGTTCCTTCTGGCTCCTGGCTCTTCGACCACTGGTTTCCGAGGCGGACACGTGCGTCTGAGCCAGGCTGGCAGGAGGGCAAAGAGAGCGGAGGATGCAGGGAGGTTTGGGACCAGGCCGGGGAGTGGTGCCCGTCACTTCTGCTCAGTCCCATGGATACAGCCTGGCCCATGCAAGGGCCGCTGGGAACGTGGTCCAGCTGGGAGCCCAAGAAGAATAGGAAACCAGGTGTGAACTGCAAGCAGGTCTCCACCACATCTGAAGACTGAACTTAAAATAACACCAGGCGGATTCTACTCCTAGATATGTTTACCCCTAAGAAATGAAAATCTTTCCACGAAAGACTTGGTCGCAAAATGTTCGTAACAGCCTTAATCGTAAGAGCCCCGAACTGGAGACGGCCCAGTGTCCATCTGCAGGTGGGAGGGTGACCGCGTGATGGTTCTCCATGGCGTGGGGCCCCACTCAGCAGGCACAGTGGACCAAGTGCCGACCCACGCACACGTGGGCAAATCCCCGAAACACCACCAAGCACAAGAAACCAGAAAGGAAGGGGTACGTGCATGACCCCACGTGTGAAACTCCACAGCAGGCAAAGCCACTTTCGAGTGACAGAAAGCAGATCATGGGTGCCTGAGGCCGGGATGGGGAGACGGGTGGGTGGCAGAGGGCTGGGGGCCTTTTCTAGGAAGGCAACGCTCTATGTCTTCACAGGGGTGGTTACAGGGGCATGCGCCCGTGTCAGAATTCATCAGACGGCACACTTGTTCGGGTTGACCCTCGGACAGCACAGGGTTTGGGGCGGTGGCCCTACACACAGTTGAAAATCCAAGTATAACTTACCGTTATCCCTCCCTATCCATGGTCCCTCTGTATCCAAGGCACCGCGTCTGCAGATTCAACCCGCCCGGATGGTACAGGACTGTAGTGTTCACTATTGAAACAATCCCCGTACAGTGGACCCATGCAGTTTAACATACGCGTGTGCAGGCAGCTACCCGGCTTCACAGATGCCATGTCCGTGTTTTCTGCCTCGCACCCTGGGAAGCTCCCTGGGAAGCATCTCATCCCTCGTGGCCAGTGCCGCACCTCACGGATTGCAGCCTTTGAGTAAGTACCAGCAGTACCCAGATTTTACTGTTCAGAAAATGGGGTCCCAAAGAGGCTAAAATTTCCTGGAGGTCAGCAAACCAGTAAATGGCAGGGATGGGATTTGAATCCAGGCAGTCTGGCATCAATGACCCTGATCTTCACAGTCACATGATTCTGTGTCCAGTTAGCCTTCCATCCAGCCATCTGTCCATCAGGAGTCCCCCCAGCCATCCTGCCAGCCCCCCATCCATCCACACACCCAACCATCCAGCCATCTGTCTGCTCAGCCGTCCTTCCATCCAAACATCCTTCCACCCAGCTGTCCACCCACTGAGCCATTCAACCAACTCAACCAACCAGCCATCATTCATCAAAACAAACCACACTTATTGGCCGCCAGCTGTGTGCAAGGCCCTGGAGACGTGACAGTGAACACACACTCCTCACACTCCAGGAAGCTGTAGTCCACAAGAGGAGACTGACGTGACAGTGGACCTTGGCGGGTGAGCGGGCGTGAGCCAGAGTGTACACAGGGACACAGCTGGTGGCCAGCGGAACTGGCTCCACCTGGAGTGAACTGTCCTTGCACATGGAAGCCAGAGCTTGGCCTGGAGGGCCTGAGAATTTGCTGAAAGTCCTGCCCTGCTGGGGCTGACCCAGGAGCGAAATTGTGAAATCATGCAGCTTGCCCGCAAACCTCTCCCTCTGTTTGGAAAGTTCCAGCACCCACACCAGGGGCTGTCACGCCATCCTCTGAACGTCAGAGCCTCCCACAGAGACTTCCTGACCTCCAGAAGGCTCTCCCTGTCATAGCTTACTTGTCCCCTGCTCCAGACCTCAAGTCCCTGCCTGTGCTGATGACAGTGGGTGTTGGCGCCTTATTCAGCTAACCCCCGTCCCTGTTAATATACTAATGGCGGTCACCCCGTTAGAGTAGCAGAAGGTTACCACCCAGGAAAAAGGCCCTGTTCCTCAGAAGGTCTTGAAGGGGATGTGTCACGTGGTGGTGTTTCAGGCACCAGACTGGACAGTCCGCTTCAGGGATCAGCCTCTCAATTTCCTTCCGGGAACTCTTCCTTCCCCACTCTCACTCCACGAGACTCAGGTGGTGGATGGCACCACTCGACTCCCATTTCAGGGGTGAACACAGGACCCAGACAACCCAAGTCACAGTGATCGGTTGGGAGATGTCACATGATGAGCCAGTGAGCATCAACCCCAGGATGTCGCGGGGACAACGGAATAGAGCACGCTCTTCGCGTTTGCATCACGAGACTGGTGGAGTATAGTCGGAGCTTCCAGAGGCCAGGACATGGGGGAAAGCTCTGTAAGTGAAAACAACCTAGAACAAAGTAGAACCCCGGGAAGGGAGAGAGGCAGACTGCCACATTATTCAAGCACCTGGATCGAGCTGTGCCTGAACTCCTAGGACTGAGTCCTCGTATTATTTGAGTCATAAAGACTGTTCTCTTTAATTTAAATGCGAAGTGAGTCTCTGTCACTTAAAACGGAGAGAACCTTGAGCGGGGGGATCACATAGAAACACAATACGCAGACTGAAGCCCTGACGTCACTCCCTCTGAGAACGTTCCCCAACGCCATCCTCTTGTCTTCCACGTAGATATAGCACCCCTCCAGGAGGGTCTGGAGATGCTGCTTCTGGTAGTCGTGTGACCCAGAGCAAGGCACTTGCCCTCTCCCAAGCTTCCTATCCTCATCTATAAAGGGTGGGTAAAGCTAGCAGCCACGGCGCACCGCAGCGTCGCTGGAGAATCGGCGGGCTGCTGCAGGGAGGCCGTGCAGAGCTCACCTGCAACCTGGACACGCAAATGCGGGGGAGGGGGCTGACGCGGGCGGCGACCTCGTCCCTGGGCCCTGACCCACTCTGGTCACCGCAGTGACTGTGCTGTTCTCTGTTTAGGCTTTGCAACCCCAGGGCATCTCATTTCCTCAGTGAAGCCATGCGCTTGTCAGCTCGTCATTATAATTTCAAATGAGTGAAATTAGGCAATGTGTACGCATAGGTCAGCTTCCTCTCCCGATGTCAAGGAGAGAAGTGGAGCAGGGGCTGGGAGAGTGAGAGAGAGTCTGGAAGGACATAACCGGAGAGCTAAAGGTGAATTATTTCTGGGTGATGGGATTTCAGACGATTTTAATTTAATTCCTTATGCCTTTTTGCTTAGCATTTTCCCAGTTTTCTGTCAGGAAGGTGTATCCCTTTTCTAATCAGACCAAAACTGAATTTTATTTTAAAGGAAAAAAGGAATTTAAAACAGAAATAGCCTGGACTTCAAAGTTGGCGGGAGGGAAGAAGTCGGCCACTGACATAATAGGAGGGGATTTTCCTCCTGAGGAACACTAAGTTGCTGGCGTTCTCCTTGTCCTCTGGAATTTCATTCTGCTGTACTTCATCTAACATGGCAGAGAACATGAGGTCTTCTTGCTAAGCCTGTAAAGAAAGTGGGCTGCTAAACCCCAGTACGGCCCGGGCGACAGAAAGGGACAAGCCGCCTCTGCCCCGCCTCACTCCCCATCAAAGATGATCAGAGTTTTCCGATGATAAACTCTGCTGGTACGGGAGGAAGAGTTTTACCTAAACCTAGGCTGCAGACGCTGAGCCAGGAGCTCCAAAGCTCTCCACACCCGCTTCCATGCAGACATGACTAATGGACCACCACACTCCTCCCGCCGAGTCTGGGCAGGGCTTTGTGGTGCTTCTCAGGAAGCCACCCCGGTGGATCGAGTTGGCATAGGGTGTGAGACGTGTGTACCCTCCCCAGGCCTCAGGGAGAGTGTCAGACTTGGGGAGTAAGTGCTCAGCCGGGGTGAGGCTGGGAGCCCCAGAGCCGAGAGCAAGCGGACCTGTTTTGTGGCTCAGGGCAGAGCCTGCCGCAGGATCACCTGGAGAGCTTGTGCGCAGATGGGTACAGTTACTGACTCAACGGGTCTGGGGTGGGGCCTGAGAACATGCATTTCCTGCAGGTTCCCAGGGGATGTGGATGCTGTTGGTCCAGGACCCCGCTTTAAGAATCACTGGATTAGAGCAAGAAGAACTGAGAATTAGTTACTTAGTGAAGGAGATTGACTAGGCGCCGGTGGTTCTCAACATTAACTGCGTTCAGATAAGCTGGGAAGCAACAAAGCCATCCGACCTGATTCCCCACCCCACCCTCGAGGCTTCGACTTGGTTGGTTTTATCTGGGACCAATGGGGATCTCTTTTTAAAACCTCCTCAAGTGATTCAAAGATGCAGCTAGATTTTGAAACCACCACTCTAGACCTCTCTAAAGTATTAGGTTTCTATTTCCTTTACCTCTTGCTCCTTAGGATGTCTTTTCCTTTTTACTTGTTTCTTTTTTGGGGCGGGGGAGGGTACACATTAGTTATAAGTGATCATGGCTGTAACACAGCAGCTCCTAAGATGGAGTTTGGTGGTGGACACTTAACAATTACTTGTTGAATGACTCATTCTCTGATGAGTGACACAGAGGTCCTAATATGGATCTAATAGGAACTACTGCATCTAGTGGGGACTACTGAGATGACAGCCCTATGAAGTCTGAAGAAGGGATACACAGTCTTGTAAATCCAGAACATGCTGTCTGGTCCACGAACAAGGTGGTTAAATTGGCCATATTGCAAAGCTTGTTATAATGAGTGTAACGGAAGGAAGGAAGGAAGGAAAGGGTGAAGAGAAGAAGGAAGGAAGGGGAAAAACACGGCAGGGAGGAAGGGAGAGGGCAGGAAGGAGGGAGGCGTTGTTCCGGAGCTCCCTAGCTGTGTTCTAAAGTTGCTGTCCCCCAGCTACCAGCTGACCCCTCAGCTGAAGTGCGCTCCCCCCGCCCCACCCCAGTCACTCCAAATCCCATGGCTCGGACCCCAGTCCCATGATAACCACACTGCATGTCCGCCGCGTGACCCTCCCCGCTCCCTCAGTCTCAGCTTTGAACCGCACAGATGAGGAAAACGAAGCTCCCGCAGGCGACACTGGACAAAGCTAGGGTTGGAACCTGTGATGGTTTGATTCCAAAGCCCAGTTCTTTCCAGGAAACCGAGCCCAAGGGAGCCCAGCTTCCACATGGAGCCGGAGTCCAGACTCCAGAGCCCAGGTCTGAGGGTGGAGCCTGCCAGGAGGGCCCCGGTCTGGAAGTGTCCACGAGGGAACGGCAGACTGCACAGGGGCCTGGGCAGCACAGGTGGGGACCTGCCGCAGGTGCGGGCACAGGCAGGCCAGAGGGCACGGGCTCCACGACCACCGGGCTTCTCTGTGGGTTTGAGGGGGCTGCATGCGGGACCCTGGGCCGGGAGAGGTGTCGCCTGTGTCATTTCCCCGTTATCCTCGCCCTGCGGGCTACCTGCATTCCAGGACGGCTGGAACGCCATCCAAGGGGGCAGAGGACAGGCCGAGATCCTTCTGGTGGGAGTGTGCCCCGAGGAGGAAGCAGGAGGAGGGGCTGGCAGGCCCCAGAGCCCAGCCCGAGGCCACACGCGATCGAGGGGCTATTTTTAAACCAATACCAATCTCTGCGCTAGGGCCAGGGCATGGCAGGTCCCTCCTCCCAGGGGCACTGCTGCAGGCCGGGGAGAGCGAGACTGCTGCAGCCCAATCACAGTTTTGGGGATTGAGTCGTCTTTCTCTAAATAAGTAAATTAGCTCTAATACCCTTATTTGCTATCAACCTTATAAACCTAATGCAAACCAGATGGGCCTCACTTCCCGAGCCCCCCATGCCGTGTGGCCCAGCCTCCTCGGGTCTGCCCATGGCTAACTGGCTTCCTTGGCCCCCGTGCCCCTCCCTCCTCGTTCCCACGTTAACAGCCCCTTGGAAAGGAAAAGGCGTTTGGGTTACTGCCCGCGCAAGAGGCTTCCTGGGGTCCTTCCAGGCCCTCCTGGGAAGCAGGCTCAGGAGCCAGAGATGACTCATTTTCAGGGTCAGCCCAGTGGTACCTTCCACTGCCCTATCTCATACTTTATTATTTTGTAGTAAAAAAGCATTGAGGGTTTTTCTTCCTTATTGCCAAAGTAATGTTTTCATTTCCGACACTGAAGAAACATTTGAAAGAGACATAAAAAGAAGAAAAATGCAAAATCGCCTATGATCTCTCCGTAGAGATAGTTAACATTCTGGGAACCAGCCATCCAGACTTTCATCTCGAGCAGAGGTCGGCAGATTTTTTCTGTAAGAGGCCAGATAGTGAACATTCAGGCCTTCGTGGCTCATACCATCTCTGCTGCAACTGCTGAACTCTGCTTGTAGAGGAACTATGCCAAGGAATGGCTGGGCTGTGTACCAATAAAACTTTATTTACAAAAAAATCCCACAGACAAACAGGCTTCGGGCCACACTGAGCCCAGGAGCCGTAACTTACTGACCCCTGCTCTAGGTCAGTGCCGTACGACAGAAACAAAGTCTGAGCCACACTGTAACTAACGTTTTCCAGGAGCCCGTTAGAAAAAGTAAAAAGCAGGTGAAATTAGTATTCATAATAGGTTTTACTTAACCCAATATAGACAAACTACTATTTCAGCATGAAACACAATTTTAAAAACTTATCAATGAGATGTCTTACATTTTTCGGTACCGAGTCTTCAAAATCCAGATCTCATTTCATGCTGCCAGTGCATTTCAATTCAGAATAGTCACATTTCAGAAGTTCAGTAGCCGCGTGTGGCCAGTGGCCACTGTGCTGGGTGGTGTGAGACGACACCCCGCTTCACCTCCCACTTGGTTTTGCAAGGCGGCATCCTCCACTCGTTCCATACCTGGGCACAATCAGCTACTTAGCCTCTCTCGGTTCTAGTTCCCTCATCTGTCAAGTGAAGGTTGTAAACGCACATCTCTTAATGTTGGTGTAAGGACCGAAAGAGAAGAGGCTTAGAAGGCCAGCCTCGGGTCTGAAGAACGACAGATATCCCGTAAGTGTAAACTCTTCGGTTAGCCGTTGGCGTGAAGGCAGAGGCAGAGAAAAGCTGGTTCTTGTCGGCATTCTCAGCGTCCCCGTCACCAAGACCGCGAGGGCCTCCAGCCATCAGCCATCCAGCCCCCCTCGCCATGTAGGGAGGGGCCAGCCTGACGTCAAATGACTTCTCCGAAGTCGCTCAGCCAGAAGAACCTAGAAGCCATTAGTAATAATGGGTACATAAAGCACTTCAAAATGTAGTTTTTTTGCTCATCAAAAATTCAATGAACTTGAAAATCGATGAGTAGTATTTACTACATTAATAGATTAAACAAGAGAAGGCATAGGATAATTTTAGTAGATGCTG
Source organism: Tursiops truncatus (assembly GCF_011762595.2). NCBI lineage: Eukaryota > Metazoa > Chordata > Mammalia > Artiodactyla > Delphinidae > Tursiops > Tursiops truncatus. The sequence continues at coordinate 3,089,960 of NC_047052.1, forward strand.
AAACGGCATTTGACAAAATTCAATATCTATTCACGACCAAAAAGAAAAGTAGGAGTACAAGGGTGCTTTGGGACAGAAAACCCACAGTTAACCTCGGACTTAACAGTGAGAGGCTAAGACCGGGGACAGGGCGAGGAGGACTTCTCCCACCAGTCCTGTCCCCATCTTACTGGAGTCCTGGCCAGTGCAGTAAGGTCAGAAAAAGCACTAAAGAGCATATGCAGACTGGAAAGGAAGAAATAAAACTGTCTTTGTTTGCGGTTGACGTGATTATCTATTCAGAAAATCCCCCAAAATCTTTAAATATATATATTTTTTAGAAGAAGTAAATGAGCTTTAGCGAGGTCACAGGACACAAGGTCAAGATATATAAAGAACTCTTAAAACTCAACAATTTGACACATACCTCACACTTGACCCAAAAAGTAGCTCAAGATGGATCACTCGCCTAAATGTAAGACGTAAAGCCGTAAAGTTCCCGGGAAGGAAACACATCATGAAATCTGCATCACCTTGTGTTTGGCAAGGAGTGTTTAGATATGGCGCCAAAAGCACAATCTATAAACGAACGAAATGAACGCATCGTCCCGTATCAAAGTTAAAAGCATTTACTTTATGAAAGACAATGTTAAGAGAACGAAAAGACAAGCAACAGACTTGGAGAAAATACTTGAAATCATATATCTGATAAAAAGGACTGGTATCCAGAATATATAAAGAACTCTTAAAACTCAACAATAAGAAAACAAACCAAAGAAAAATGGGCAGAAGATCTAAACGGACACAGCTTCACCAAAGGAGATATATGGATGGCAAATAAACATGAAAAAGATGTTCAGCGTCGTGTGTCGTGAAGGAAATGCACATTAAAACCTAAAGAGATATCGTGATGTGCCTCTCAGAATGGCTAAAATCCAAAAACCTGACGCGAATTCCCATTCCCCGCTGGTGCCGCAAAATGACACGGTCGCCTTTGAAGACCGCTTGGTGGTTTCTTATACAGTTAAACATACACTCATTATACAGCCTAGCAACTCTGCTCCTAGGATTCATGTCATTGCCATGAGGGTCTGTCAATTAAATGTCAGGGCCACGAGGTGGGAGTCCCACTGGCAGGTGGTTGGGCGCAGAGAGCCGGAGTTTGAGTTTCCTGAGCCCCCAGCCCACCCGCGTGGACTCTGCACACCTCACCCCTGCAGCGCAGTCCTGTTTCTCTTCGTAGAGTCCTGTTATCTGTACGGTTTCTCCCGAATTTATAACTTGTAATCAACTCAGCCTATTTCTCCTGACTCATCTTGTAACTTCCCACCCCAGACGCCCCTCGGACGACTGTTATCAGTGCCACACACGGGTTTCAAAGTTTTCTTGACGCTGGGCTTCTCAGAACCTTGCTGCTCTGGACAGCACGTGACCGGCCGGCAGGGAGACGAGGATAAAGCGTCCAATTTGTTCAGACTTATCTGACCACAAAGCGGTTTTTTCCCACCGAGCCTTTCATGGGATTTGAAGGTGGTAGTTGAGGGTGCGGGATCCTCACCGAGCCCCCCAGCGGTCCTCCAGATGGGACCTGTTATCAGTCCCATTTTGCAGATAAGAAAGTCGAGACCTGGAGAAGTTAAGAGACTTGGTTTGTTTGAGGCCACGAGTGCGTAAACGGACCGGATTCTGACCCACGTGTCCAGGCTCCACAGCCCACCTGGGGCCTAGCCCACCTTCCCTTTGGGGTCCCGTCCCAGCCTGCAGGGAGCTTTCGGCCACCCAGGCCCTCTCCCACCTTCAGCTGCCCAGTCACCCCATCGCCGATGCTCTCAGACCCACCGCCGTACGAGGCTCATAGGTGCACCCTCCCGTCCAAGATGCCAGCACCCCGGAGCTTGGCCTTCTGCCCGGTGGGAGCTGCAACTACCAAGACTTGTCTGGGAGTCCTGAGGGTCCAGATGCTCCAGGAAGCTGACCTGTTGTCAAACTTGGTGGAGGCCTTTTTGGGAAAATGAGTCAGAGCCGTGTCCTCCCGAAGGGCCAGAGGTCCCAAGCCTGCCAGCATCCCTGGGGCTCCAGTCTCCCTGGGTCTGGAGAAGGCCAAGGGCCGTGGGCAGGCGCGGTGTGGGAGGCCGGCTTGCAGGCTGTAGCCGGGTTTGCGCTTATCACGTCTGTGGGCACCCTGGCCCTCTGTGTTTGCTCCGAGACCTCAGGAAAGTGCGAGGTCTTTCCTATGCTCCTGGCAGCCTCTTGTGTCCTGGTAAGTTGGGCCACCCAAGGCCATGGCCTTGTCTGGGACCCGGCACTCTTCCTGGCCCTTGAGCTCCTGGGGAGCCCCTTTGCCCAAAACCCGCAAGAACCCTCAACAGCTCCCCTCTCAGAGGCCTCACTTCCGTCCGGGTAAAAAAGACCCCCATCAAATTTCTTCTGGAAGCACACCATCCTGTAGGGGAGCCGAGAGAGGGAGTGGGAACTGAGTTCATGACGGAGATGGAATTCTCCAGACAGAAAAGGTGGAAGTGAGTAAGTAGTTATCAGTTTCCTTAACTGTAGAACGGGGCTAAGGTGGTTCTTATCTGGGAGGGTAAATCGTGAAGACAGACGAGGCCATAAACACACAGCTCTTAGAAGAAAACAGGGCACAGGGTCACCCTACACCTGATCATCATGGTGACTTAACTGCTTTAATAATGACCATTGTAACGATAGCAACATGCTCATCACAACACGCCCACGTCACGCGTGTGCCACACACGGTGCTGGATCCCCTCCCGCTTCGTCCCGCCCCTGCTCTGTGACGATGAACGTTGCTGGCCCAGCTCCCCCGCCCCGGCCTTCTGCCTCTCAGACTCTTGCACAATTTTGCCGTGTCCGGGGAGGAGCAGTTCAGGAGAAATCCAGACCTCCCCCCGCAGACGTCTGTCCACATCCCATGGGAGGCAAGGAGGACATCTGGTGAACTGAGTCAGCTTCCCCGGCCTCAGCTCCTGCCCGTGGTGCTGCCTGGCCTCGGGCAGGGGCTCAGATGGCCCCGGACTCAGTTGCCTCCATTGAGATGAGGGTTGTTTTAAGGATTAAGAGTTTGGATAAAGAGCACAGAGCCCATGAAGTGGGCTGATAACCTCTAAAAATCTATGTCCAAACCCCGGAATCTGTGGATGGGACCTTTTTTGGAAAAAGGTCTTTGAGGGGGCGATTAAGTGAAGGATCTCGAGGTGAGATCCTCCTGGAATATCTGCGTGGAGCCTATAGATCTAATGACAGGTGTCTTAATAAGAGAAGAGCAGGGAGAGTTTTGTGACAGGCACACAGGGGGAGGCCACGTGAGGATGGAGGCAGAGACTAGAGCCATGTGGCCACAAGCCAAGGGACACCCAGAGCCCCCAAGAGCTGGAAGCCACAGGAAGGACGCTTCCCTAGAGCCTCCGAGGGAGCCAACCCCTTGACGTCCCACCTCTTCCTTCCAGAACTGGGAGAACACATTTGTGGTGTCATAAGCACCCCGGCCTGGGCCCCCCAGTTTTGTTACAGCAGCTCAGGCGGCTCCCGGCACGTGGCTCACACTCAGTAAGCGGCAGCTGTTCTTCCATCAGCGGGTGTGTCTCCGGTACCTGCGTGCCTCCATCCACCCCCAGCCTGGCACCCGGGACGCAGCGGCGACCACTGTTGGCATCACCGTTAGTGACACCGCACCGTGGGTTCTTCTTAGCCATCTTAGTGAACACCCTCACGGCCGAGTCCAAAACACAGCAGTCTTACCCGCACGCCAGCACAGTGGAACCCAAAGCCCAAACAGCCCCGTTCCCTCCATCCAGTTGCCTCAATCCTCAAGGCTCCGCCCACTTTGCAGGCTCTTCCAGCCTGGAATTTGAGATGGGCCTTCAGCTCCCAACGCAAGGGCCCAGGAAGCACGAGACCCGGTTACACACGGCCGCGTAGTCAGAGGATGCGTCAGACCTTGGGTAAGCTGGGGTCCCCCAGGTCTACAGAGAATTCTGGAGTTTCCCACTTCCCAGTTAGGGTTCAAGCTGCCCCCTTGGACTGGAGAGCTCAGGAAACCAGAGACCTCCGAGATCACAGGACCTTGAGATCCTTGTCAGAAAGGAGGAAACCAGAGAGGTGCCTGGGCTCCCGTCACCCATACCACTAAAGGCCTGCAGCGCTCACACCCCCAGAAACCAACTAGAGCCAGGCTGCTGGGGCCAGTGACACTGCCTCCCGGGCCTCAGTTTCCTCACCTGTAAAATGGGCTTATTAGGAGCGCTTCACCTGCAAAGCACCTGCACGTTGGATAGTATTATATCATCTGCATTAAATTGTGGAGGTAGACACCAAAGTCTGTTCAAGTCAAGTACACCCTGATTCTAAGAGAAGCATCCACTGGCTTTTTCCTCCCAGAGAAAAACCAGATCAGTCCTCCTGGATGTGAGTCCTGAGATCCCGGGGAAGTGACTTGAGCGGGGGCTGGCCCAGGAGTGACTGAGTCCTCCCGCGGCTGCCCTCCACCAAGCCCGGCGGTGACTTAATCCGTCCCACATGGAGCCCTGGTAGGCGCTGACCTTTGCCCATTAACCCCGAGCCCCGGCTGCCCTGGCGGAGAACTACCGTCTGTCCCCGATAACCTCCCCAGCATAATTCAACCGGCCTCGCACAGGCTGCAGAGATGGGCCGATAACGCCGCCCCTTCTGGGGTCAAGGTAGCGGGGCACGGCTGCCAGCCCTCTCTGCCTGTAAAAAAAAAAAAAAAAAAAAAAGCCCACGTCACGGGGCCCCTCGGAACAGATCCTGCCACACTTTCAAACGCCTTCTCTCTGGAAACCTGGAGGAAACAACAGAAGGCGTGCGGGACTGCAAGGAGACGCCGTCCTTGCAGCCGCTGGCCAAGCCTGCCCCAGAGAAGTTTCTCGCACACTCCTGAGCCCTGGGATTTGGCCAGGGAGGCACACCATGGCGCTGGCCTTGCTTGTTTTCTTCAAATATAAGTTGTAAAAATGGACCCAGGGTAGTAAGGGAGAGGCCCAGGGACTGAGGCCACAGCCGTCTTCCCCAGGGAGCGGTGCAGGGCCCTGAAGCTCTCGGCATGAAGACGGGCGGTCGCCACATCGCAGGGGCTCCGGGAACTCAGCTGGGAGGTGGCCTCTGGGTGGGGAGCAGATCCCCCCCTGGGGGCTCGGGAGCCACCAGGCCCGGGTCCAAGCCCAGCTCCCCACCCCCACCTGAGCAACCTTGGGGGAGTCCCATGGCCTCTCTTGGCCTCAGTTTTCTCATCTGTAAAATGGGGATAATGGGTGGGGGTTGGGGATTGGCACTCCTAGAAGCTCCCAGCGCAGAAGCTAATGGGGTAATGGTTTAATCAGTAACATCTCCCACTCCTCCCAGCCTAACCTGAGCCACCCCGAAGGCAGGAGAGCCAGGACATGACACCGCAAGGCCGGCCAACCCCCTCGGGCCTGGATCCCCTCAGGCGACACTGCAGGAACAAGGTCTCCCCCCAGCCCTGCCTGACTCCCCCATCTGGGCCCCGCTTCTCACCTGTGAATGCGGGGTCACGCCACATGTCCTCTGAGCCTCTCCACCGTGAGCCCCGACCCCATGTGTCCTTCCTGGGGAAACCCAGATCCAGGGAGAAAAGAGCACGTCCACCGGGCGTGATTCAAAACCCCAAAGCGTCGGTGGCCGTGGAGGAGGATGCCGTGTCAGGGTGAGGGCCGTGCCTGCCTCCGGGAGTCCCGGTGTCCTCACCACTACCCCAGGCTGGCCACCGGGACTGGTGCCAACACAGCGAGGCATCACCCGAGGCAGTGCACGCTGCCCTCTCCCGCGGGTGGAGGCCGCTCACCCCATGGCCGGGCCCTCAGGAAGCAGTCAGGTCTTGGATACCTGGACGTGGGAAGCAGGTAAAATGGACCTGAAAACGTGGACGTGGCTTTGGAGCTGGCTAGTGGGTAGAGGCTGGGAGAACCTCGAGGAGCTTGATGGAAAAAGCAAGATGGCCTTGAACTGACTGTTGACGGAAATGTGGACATGGGGGGCAGCCGGCGAGGACTCAGAAGGGGGGAGGTACGGGGGAGGCAGCCTGTCTCGTCTGAGAGAAGACCTGCACCCATGAGCAGGCTGTCTGTGCCTTTGGAGCCCAAGCCTGCCCTGCATCTCGTTCCTCTGGGCCTGAAAAAGCACGAGATGAAGGAAGGAAGGAGGAATGAGGTTGCAGGAGTCCAAATGCCGTGAAAAACCACACCCAGGCCGGTCTTGGCCACGGAACCGCAGCGACAGGAGCTTCCGGAGGACGCCGTGTTGGGCTTGTTCTGGTTCCAGAATAGAGAGAAGGGGGCCACTTTCTGTGAACCCACTTTGCCAGTCTGGACTGAGCAGTTTAGAGACTTGCTACTCAGAATGGGGTCCCTGGACCAGCAGCTGCAGCATCACCGGGAAGCTCGCTAGAAATGCAGAGTCTCGGGCCCCACCCCAGACCCTCTGAATCAGAGACTCTGAGGGGGGTCCTGCGACCTGTGTTCTGACAGCCCTCCTCCAGGCGCGGATGCCATAAACCACTGAGAAGCCATGCTATAGCCATCAGAACCCCGGGGAAGTTGAGGGGCCTCGTCCCAGACCTGCTATTGTCCTTGTAACATGTGGGGTTTTCTGTTTCTATGTACGTCTTGAACCTGTTTAGCAAGAGAAAAATATATTTGTACTTAAGCGTATGTTATGTATGAATATATATATAAAATATAAACATATATAGGAATATATATATTTATAAATCCAGTATTCATAAGATTTCTTGATAGAAAGATTCTCTTTTATAGGAATTTAACTCGTGAGTGGTCTTTTCAAAAATGCTGAGCAGTGGGCTTCCCGGGTGGCGCAGTGGTTGAGAGTCCGCCTGCCGGTGCAGGGGATGCGGGTTCGTGCCCCGGTCTTGGAGGATCCCACATGCCGCGGAGCGGCTGGGCCCGTGAGCCATGGCCACTGGGCCTGCGCGTCCGTAGCCTGCGCTCCGCAACGGGAGAGGCCACAGCAGTGAGAGGCCCACCTTACGCCAAAAAAAAAAAAAAAAGCTGAGCAGTAATGTTATTGTTCAGCAGCTCCACGTTCATTTAGCTTTGATTTTTAGAATGCTTTTTTGAGGTATAAAGTACGTACAGAAAAGTGCGTTAACCACGAGTGCATGGATGGGTGAATCCTCGTAAAGTGGCCCATCGTGTACCCAGCCCGCAGACCAGGAGACAGAAGGTGGCCCGTCGACCCCCAAACCCCCCTTGCGGCCCCTGCCAGTCACTGCTGCCCACTGGGACCCGTGATCCTGACTTTGACAGCCTCGTTTCGGCCTCCCGCCGTTTCTCATTCAAACAAGAAAAGTGTGAGGAAGTCCATCAACGTTCTGATTTCTCCCATATAACTTTTTAGACACGGCTACGACAACATCTCTTTAAATTTATTGCAAAAGACAATGTCAGCCCCCGCTTTGCTGGGCACCCCTTCTGTCACTGTAACCTGGGATCCCTGCTCTGGACAGCCCCTCCCTCCCTCTGGCCTGTGCTCTGTGTGCCCAGAGCCTCCTCCGTTTGTTCAGGGACCGACATCCCGATGCAGGAGGACACGGGTCGGAGTTCCGTTCCCATCTCCACCGTTCGGCACGTCACAACTTCTCTGACCCTCAGTCTCCTCGCCTGCAAAACAGGCATCCTAGCAGGACCTCCCTCCCAGGGGGCTGTGAAGGTTCAGTACATGAGCTGGTGTGGAAGAGCGGGCAACCCAGCCGCTGCGGAGGGGACGCCGGCGCCGGCGGCTGGCCCTGGGAGCAGGGGCATAGCTGCCTGCTCGAACCCCAGCTCCCTCAACTGCACCATGGGCCTGATGACAACTCCCCGTACAGGGTTACCGGGAAGAGCGAGGTCTGTAAAGCGTCTGGCACGTAGGGAGTGAGTGTGGCCGCCACAATTTGCTATTTATTTATTTTATTATTGTTATCGACATCTACCTGGCTGAGGGCCGCCTCCTCGAGGCAGGTGGAGGTCACCCACAGGGCAGCTGGGGAGGTCTGGCCCCCGGCCACCTCCCCTCCTTCCGGGAGATAAAGTCCATCACGGACCATCTGGGCTGGGACGTGTCCGTCGTAACCTCTAGGAGAGCAGATGTGTCATCAGCCAGAGGCCAGCTCTCTGGGCGGCAGATAACCCAGAGACCCCTCGTGGACGGCTCTCACCCACGGAGGGGCCGGGAGGCACCCCCCGCCCGCCTCACGTGTCCCCATGCAGATCCCGTCAGCCCCGGCCTCCCCCAGTCCCGCCTCCCCGCCTTCAGCTGGCCACTGCTCAGCAGCAGGAGATGCTCAAAGACACTTTGATGAGTGGGCCAGAGGGATGCCGGGTCCCCTCGGCCACTTGGCCCATTATAAATCACCACCTTCCCAGTAACCCCAACTTTCCTCTGCCTAGGACGCCGGCCCCAGGAATTCCACCTGCCTTTTGAGATCAGCTGAGTGTGTGGTCCAGCTACCCAAAGTCTAGCTGTGTGTTCTCAGAAACTCTCCAACCAGGAAGCAAAGGTGTATCTGTTGTCCACCTCAAGTTATTTAAAAGGCAAAAAAAACTGTCTGGCATGACAGAAGCCTCACAGTCATGGCGATGGTGATGATTCTCACGTTGCCCACTGTCTCAAGGGGCCAGTCTGCCAACAGTGGGTTTAATGATATTGACTAGCTGTGTTTAATTCCGTCCACTGGAAGCCGTGCAGCAGGGACGTTTGTGTGGCCTGGCCTGCCACAGCGCAGACGAGCACCATTGCCGTTTGGGATGACAAAACCTCTCCAAAAGCCAGAGGTGACGAGGCGGGTACAGGACGGAGGGCCTGAGAGAGGAGCGAGGGCATCTCAGGCCCAGGCTGAGGGCAGCCACCGCATATGACTAATGGACCGGCTCGCAGGCTCCAGGCCAGATAAACGCATCCCCTGTCCAGGCCATTTTTCCTCCGCTATCTCTTGTTGAGGCCACACTAACAACCCCGTCAGCCCGCCGAGTGATGGATGGCCTCGGGAAGGCCCCGGCACACCCCTCATGCCGACCCTTGCAGGGGCTTTGCAGAGCCCGCCTGCGAACCTTCAAGACTGGTTCTCTTTGGCGTGAGAAGTGAGCACCCCAGACTGGAGCTTCTCACCCTCCACAGACACCTATGCGCACACACCCGTGTGCACGCACACACACGCACACACCACTGCGTCCGGTCAGCCAGGTTTCACAGCTTGGAGCTCTGCAAGCTCAGCTCCCAGGAACCTGCCTGAGATCACAACACCAGACACGGAGCTTCTTACTGACCCTTCGTGGGTCTCTATAGGGGTCGTGCTCAAGTTCCCAAGGGGTCAGGGTGTCCACAGAGCGATTTTGGACGAGGAGGCAAGCTGACCACCACCTCCCGGGAAAGGCCCACACCGGCCCACCTTGGTCTGTCCAAATGCCAGATGACTCAGACCCCACTATTTCCTGGGGAAAGTTGGCCAGCGGTCCGTGTGCCCCCAAATCCTCAAAGGCGGTCAGAAACGGGAGAGCAATTACAAAGCCTCACGCCAAACACTCCACCTTCAGGCCGTAAACTTCCTGTCGAGCAAAATAGAATGAGCTGCGCGGGCTCCAGTTACAAACTGAATGTGGGAGCGTCACGCGGCCACACTGGATAAACAGTGGGCTCCCCGTCTATCCTGGCCTCTCTGCGTCTCATCCGTGCCCGTCTCAAATCCCACCCCTCGCCCCGGCCGTCTCCGGGGAAATGACAAACACCGGATGGAACCGATGGGACCCCGGAGGCCGGATGCCCACCGTCCAGGACTGTTTATGCCTGAGGCCATCCTGGAAGAAAAATGTGAGAACGCCTTTTCGGAACATGGTGGCCAAGCGAGGTCCGACCGGGTGCCAGGGAAGGCCATACAATAGGGGCAAGTGCGTAGCGGAAGGATAGGGCTGGGCACGGCCGCCGCGGGGACGGAGTGGGGCCGACGGGGCCCTTCCCTCCTCTCTCTGTCCAGACGCTGCAAAAGCCTCCCAGGGTCTGTTCCCCTACCTGGTACCCAGGGTTTGACCTCCCTCGACCCAGCAAGTCATGGGAACCAAATCCAGCTTCCCGCTGACTGGCCGTAAAAACACCGAGGTTTGGGCAGCGGACGTTCAAGATGGACACACAGTTTCCTTGCGAGAGTTATGGGTACCAGTCCTTTCTAGAAGCAGGCTTTTTATTTTATTTCAGCTCAAATGCATTGTTCGTTCAGAGGTAGGCAAGTTTCTCCAAAAAGAGAGGTATTTCTGAACTCTGCGGCCACGTCCGCAGCTCAGACGATGCTCGTCACAGAAGCCTCAACTTTTTAGCAAGGAGGAATCACGAGGCACGTGGCTTCCCAGGAATCTGCAGGAGAACCAGGCACCTTGGCAGCCGCCATTACGAGTCTCACATCTTAATAAGAACCAAATTTCTGGGGCTATCAACCCAGAAAAAAAGCCAATCTATCAATGAAAGCCCCACCCCGTACAAAGTGCTGCACGTAAGACTCATCAATGCCCGAGGGAAAAGTTGGTTGCTTCTGTGAACCAGGAAAACTCATATTGGATTTCCAGAAGACTAGCTCTGGGGGCGCTTCAGATATTGTGTTTCAAGTAAGGGCTCTGCCTTTTGAGTAGCTACGTGACTGCGGCCGCGTGGTTTCGCCCGTCTGCCTGGATCTTCTCGTCTGGGAAATGGAGAGAGTAATCGTGCCTTCCCCTCTTCAAGGGTCGGTTATGAAAACTGAATGACAAGATGCACGTGAAACTCATAGCCTTGCTCTCGGCCTCATCAATCTGCACTGGGGAGTGGAGGTCTGGGGGCGAGCTGTGTCTAACAGACCCCAACCAACAAGTCCATATTCTCTTTCATAGAAGTCCAAGCTCTGTTCCACAGAGCCCACGGGGGGCAAGGGTCCCTCCATCCTGCTCTTCCCACACCTTGTGTGTCCTCACCCGCTGGGTCCACAGTGGCTCCTCCACGGTACGGCCCGAGGGGAGGGATACAGGGACCCCGGGCAGGTGCAGAATCACATCGTCACGACCCACTGGCCAGCGCCCATTCACACGACCACAGCCAGCTGCAGGGGAGGCTGGAAAGCGAAGTCTTTATTTGGGGCCATCATTTCCCTTGCTCAGAATTGGGGGGTGTTATTATATCGAGGAAGGGAAGATGGATATTGGGGGCCTACAGGCAGTCTAGTTACTCTATGAGATAAGTATTGTTAGCTCCGTTTTACAGACGAAGAGGCCAGAGAGGCTCAGAGAGGTGAAGTACATTTCTCCGAAGCACACAGCTTTGTCACACGTCCAGCCTTACCCACTGGGCTACACCACCGCCTCAGCAATGGCCAGAAGGGGGTATGTTTTCTCCGTGCGAACTCATGGAATCTCATTGAACGAACAGTGTGGTCATCTGGGGGCAGAGTGGGCTGCAGGCCGACATCCGCACGTCATCCAGGCCTTCCAGGAAGAGACCACAACTCCCCAGGCCAGGCAGGGCGTCTTCGGGAATGCAGCTGCTCCAAGGTGGGAGCCGCCCAAGGAGGCCCCTTCCACACTGGCCATTTTTTTTCAGCGTCTCAAGGGATTAAGATAGCAGAGAGGGAGCCTCTCCCGGAGAGCTGAGTCTCCCTCGCCCCACTCTGGCCCTCAAGCTCTCCTCCCCCGGCCTCGCTCGGCAGTGTCCAGAGGGGCGGCAAGGCCCGGCAGGGGCAGACCCTTGAGCCCTGCCCTCGTCTAACACGCTGACGTGGGCCGGGGGCCGCTCACACACTGCGCCAGACACTCCGCACGCATCGCTAGCCCACGAGGACTGGCAACAGCTCCACGAAGCAGGCACTGCCGCCACCCCATCCCCAGCAAGAAAACAAGGCCCGGGTCACGGAGGCGGCCCGGGAGGGGCTTGGAATCCGGGTCGCCGGGCACCTTTACGCCAGCCTCGTCCCACTGTCTTCTTCCTCGAGGTAAAGTTCAGCGGACCTGCGGCTCAAGGCGACCTCCCGGTAAAGGCTTTGACACAGGAATTCCGGAGGCACCTCGCGGACGGGTCTCAGACTCCACGAGATTTAGGTTCACGCAAACACTGTTGCCACGCTGGGTGTTAGGCCTGGGCGGCCTGTGTGCAAACCTTGCCTCTGCCCTTCCTGGCGGTGCTTCGTCTGCTAAGACACGTCACCCTCTGGACCACAGTGTCCTCATCTGTGACATGGGCAGGAGAGCGACTGCTGGTTAGGGCTGCTGGGAGAAAGCTGTCTCTTCAGTAGTGGCAGCGGTGGGCATTGGTACCTTTGTCTTTTTCTTGACTTTTTTCTTTACATGCGAAATGAGATCAAAAGTTAAAATAATTAAATGCGTGAGAAAAGAGGTGGAGGTCAATCTACCGATTAAAGGCGACTTAGATGAGATCGTGGCCCATCAGAGCGGAAACCATGGCATCACCCTTCTGTCTACCTGGTGATCGCAGAACCCTACAAGTGCATGGCTGGCAGAAAAGAAATACAGCTAAAGTTTTAAAACTTCTTGAAATTTAAAGCACAATTCTAGCCCTCAGAGAATCTGGTCTGGGACACAGATAACCCCAACCCAGCGAGAGGGGGCAGGAGGGCGATGCTGAGACCAGCCCTCGAGCCTGGATGGCCCTCCTGTGAGGTCATAGGGGAGGCCTGGTTCCCACACTGTTACCTCCTCAAAACAAAAAGTGCCTGTTGGGCTTCTCTGGTGGCGCAGTGGTTGAGAGTCTGCCTGCCGATGCAGGGGACACGGGTTCGTGCCCCGGTCTGGGAGGATCCCACATGCCGCGGAGCGGCTGAGCCCGTGAGCCATGGCCGCTGAGCCTGTGCGTCCGGAGCCTGTGCTCCGCAACGGGAGAGGCCACAACAGTGAGAGGCCCGCGTACCGCAAAAAAAAAAAAAAAAAAAAAGTGCCTGTTGCAGGGACCTCACTTCCCCCGTGAGGAGACTGAACCTCAGGGGTGCCAGGGTACGGGTCACCCCCTCGTCAGTGGCGGCTGGGATCACACCCCCAGTGTTGTCGGTCCAGGGCCCCCTGTTCCCAGGAGGACCAAGGTGCCAGACGGTGTGCCTGAGGTGTCCGACGACACGTACAGAGACTCACATGGGGGAAGGGGGACTTGCGTCCATCCCAGCGGCCAGGGAGCCGACGTGTGTATCCACCAGCTCCCACCTGTACTGGGCTCAGGGTAGGAAGCCAGCCATCCAGCTTGAGGGCCGAGGGGATGTAGGCGGGGCTGCCCCGCGTGAGCCCACACACCTACGCCTGCATCTGCACCTGCGCTCTCGCTCTTTCCGTCCCTCTCCCCAACCACAGTTTCCTAAGTCGTAATATCCTTGATAACAATAGAAGAGCAACAAAAGTCACTGAATTTTTTAAAAAACACAAGGAATGTTTGCCCAGAACTTCTCCCCAGAAGAGCTGGCTCACAGTGGGGCGCCTGGACGCAGCCTGGACGCAGCCTCCTTCCAACCAGGTCCCGCCTCTGGCCACACTCCCCCACCCTGCTTCCGTGGCCCATCAGGTGACACGTCATTATATACTTGAACAACAGTGGTGTCCATCAGCAGCCTGAGGCCACCGCTGCCTGGCTGTGATGACGCGGTCCTGACAAGGCCCCTTTTAGACAGAAATTCCTCACTCTTGGTGATCAGCCTTGGACCGACCCTCATGTGGGAGTTTTTGCGTTTTTCGTTTTGGGTCATTGAAATTATTATTAAACATCGCCCGGGCAGGGAGTGAGGGGAGCATTCACGATGCAGTGAGTGTTTGGGCTGTGGGGGGGCTGCAGTCCCACGAGTTCCTTCTCTTCCTGGGCCCCGACTAACCTTGGGATGCCCCACAGCAGTGAGAATGAGGCGTCAGGCCAACCCAGAGAATTCCAAACCAGCTCCTGGCAGGTCTGGGGAACCATTTGTGCGTTTGCCCCCGATAGAGAACCGGAGTCACCCCCTGAGCAGAATAAATGGAGAGCCACTTCCTGGAACTCTGTGCCTCAGGGGACAGAGGCTGAACCTGAAACCCGGCAGGGACCAGCCATGCTGTGTGACCTTGGGCAAGTGACTTAAAGTCTCTGTGCCTTTGGTTCCTCCTCTGAAAAAAAAATGGCTATAATGATCCTTGCTACTAATATAGATAACACCTAATCTTGTAAATGTAATAAAATAATAGGGCAAGGGTAGTAACTGGGAGCCGTGGTGGTTGTGGTGGGGATTGGATGAATTTCTATATTTAGAGAACTCAGAACTTTGCTGGGCACAGAGCTAGGGTCTCAAGGTGATTATTATTATTAGCGACATTGTCATTACGAGGCAGGGTGTTGTGTAGGAGAAAGACGGTAGAGGCTTCGGAGACTGAGAAATCCGTGGGCTCAGCCACTTACTGTGTGTCTTTAGGAGAATCACCTAACCTCTCTGAGCTTCGTTCCCCATCCGTAAAATGGATTGTTGTTGGGGCAAATAAGATAATGCAGCACTTTCAGAAATGTACAGCATAGGTCCTTGGGTGGCAACAGGAGATGATTTTAGGTGATCAATGAGCAGATTTTTATTTTAATGGTAAATGTATTTCTTTTCATGTTTACCAAGGAAAAGAAGGCAGAATTGTATCCAACCCGTCATTTTTCAGGAATTATTACTGGGACCGAGATTCCTTTTACGTATACTTGAATGTCTTCTGTAGTGAATCTATTTATAGAAAAATATTAGGAAAAAGTACAGGGGAAAGACTTCCCTGGTGGCTCAGTGGTTAAGAATCCGCCTGCCAACGCAGGGTACGCAGGCTCGAGCCCTGGTCCGGGAGGATCCCACATGCTGCAGAGCAGCTAAGCCCGTGCGCCACAACTACTGAGCCTGCGCTCTAGAGCCCACAAGCCAGAACTACTGAAGCCTGCGTGCCACAACTACTGAAGCCCACGTGCCTAGAGCCCGTGCTCTGCAACAAGAGAAGCCACCGCAATGAGAAGCCCGCGCACCGCAACAAAGAGTAGCCCCCGCTCGCCGCAAGTAGAGAAAACCCAAGCACAGCAACAAAGACCCAACGCAGCCCAAAATAAATAAATAAATAAATATGTACAGCTTTAAAAAAAAATAAACTCAATTTATTTTATTTATTTTTAAAATTTATTTATTTATTTTTAAAAGTTATTTATTTATTTTGGGCTGCGTTGGGTCTTCGTTGCTGCACACTGGCTTTCTCTAGTTGTGGCGAGTGGCGGCTACTCGTCATCGTGGTGCGTGGGCTTCTCACTGCTGTGGCTTCTCGTTGCAGAGCACGGGCTCTAGGCATGCGGGCTTCAGTAGTTGTGGCACACGGGCTCAGTAGTGTGGCACACGGGCTCAGTAGTTGTAGCACGTGGGCTTCAGTAGTTGTGGCTCCGGGCTCTACAGCACAGGCTCAGTAGTTGTGGCCTACGGGATTAGTCGCTCTGCAGCATGTGGGATCTTCCCGGACCAGTGCTCGAACCCGTGTCCCCTGCATCGGCAGGCGGATTCTTAACCGCTGTGCCACCAGGGAAGCCCCCAAAAATAAACTCAATTTATTAAAAAAAAAAAAAAGTACAGAGGAAACGACACATGGCAGAAATGGGGGAGGCGGTACTTGGATGAAGTTAGGTTTGTGCCGTGCGTAGCCCTGGGGGCACTGGCATCCCCGCAGCTGTGTCCGCATCTCTCTGCTTCTCACCCGTGCCAGGGAATTGTGCCACACTGCAGAGGGAAGCCTGGGAGTGGCGGAAGCCTTCCCACAGTGAGCGACGGGCTCTGGGGATGAATGCGTCGCTTCCCATCTAGCCCCTCGTGGCACAGCTCTGAGGCACCTGATGGTCCCTCAGAGGGTCCCCGGTGGGGCTGAGCCCCAGTTGCCTGCGCACTTACTAATGAACTTCTCCAGCATTCCTGGGCTCATGGCCCCTTCTCTGTCTTCAGAGTCAGCAGGGTAAAATCTTCAAGTTTCACTTCCATCTTTCAAGGATCTTCATGATTACTCTGGGCCTACTCAGATAATCTAAGCCTCTCTATTCTCTTTTCTTGTTTTTTTCCTTTTTTTTAAAAAAATTTTTATTGAAGTGTAGTTGGTTTACAGTGTTGTGTTAATGTCTGCTGCACAGCAAAGTGACTCAGTTGTACATGTACATTCTTTTCCATATTCTTTTCCATTCTGGTCTATCACAGGATATTGAATACAGTTGCCTGTGCTCCACAGTAGGACCTTGTTGTTACCCATCCTCTATGCAAAGACATAGCTGCTCACCCCAAGCTCCCACGGTCCCCTCCCCCTTGGCAACCACAAGTCTGTTCTCTATGCCTGAGAGTCTGTTTGTGCTTCAGAGATGTGTTCACTTGTGTCATATTTTAGATTCCGCATATAAGTGATATCATATGGTAGTTGTCTTTCTCTTTCTGACTGACTTTGCTTATATGGTAATCTCTAGGTCCATCCATGTTGCTGTGAATGGCATTATTTCATTCTTTTTTATGGCTGAGTAATATTCCACGCTATATTATGTATGTATGTATGTGTGTGTATATATATATATATATATATATACACCACACCTTCTTTATCCATTTATCTGTCGATGGACATTTAGGTTGTTTCCATGCTTTGGCTATTGTAAATAGTGCTGCTCTGAACATAGGTGTACCTGTATATTTTCAAATTATAGTTTTGTCTGGGTATATTCCCAGGAGTGGGATTGCTGGATCATATGGTAGCTCTATTTTTAGTTTTTTGAGGAACCTCCGTACTGTTCTCCATAGTGGCTGCACCAATTTACGTTCCCACCGACAGTGCAGGAGGGTTCCCTTTTCTCCACACCCTCTCCAGCGTTTGTGGTTTGCAGACTTTTTAATGATGGCCATTCTGACTGGTGTGAGGTAGTACCTCATTGTAGTTTTGATTTCTCTAATAATTAGCAGTGATGAGCATCTTTTCATGTGCCTATTGGCCATCTGTATGTCTTCTTTGGAATCTCTCTATTTTAAAATGTTTAACTCAATTATACCTGCAAAGTCCCTTTCGCTGTGTAATGTCACATATTCACAGGTTCCAGGGATTAGGGTGTGGACGTCTTTGGGGGCCATTATCCTATCGACCACAGGCTTCCTGGATCACACTCCCTGAAAAGCTACCCATACCCAGATCCTTATCTCAGGCTCTGCTTCTGGGGGACCCAACCCCCGCCCCAAGATAAAGCACACCACCACTCGGCCTCAAGGGTCCCTTGTTCTGTGCTCTTGGGAGTCCGTGTGAGGCTTCTGTGTATGGAATTGGACTTCACGCTGCTGTGACTCCGACTCAGGTGCAGACACACCCACCGGCAGCCATTGTTCCCGGCTGCTCTTGAGTTTCAGCTGCAGGAATATCAATTTTATCTCAAAGTTACCCTAACGGCCTGTTCACCTAAAAGAAAGACCCCGAATAAGACAATGTTGGCTGCTTTTCCCAGGCTTCTCAGAGCCCCTCTGTCTCCAGTAGCTGGGATCCCCGAGCCACTGGCAGTCAGGCACATATCTGGGACAGAACAGACACCCTGCTTGCCTGAGGTGGGGAGGCGGCAGGAAATGGGGTCCTTGTTGTGAGAGGGGAAGACTTTTCCCCAAGCTCCTGGACTTGGGAGTGGAGTGTGGTTGCCCTGCCTTTGAACCCAGCTCTTCCGCTTCCTAGCTAAGTGAAACTTGATTCCCCCAAGACTCCACTTACCCATCTGTGAAATGGGATAACAATATTCACCCACCTCCAAGGGGTGATAGTCAAAATATCTAGCAGCTCACAGAGAACAGGCATCAAACATTCTGAGCAGGGCCAGGCATAAACAACCAACACGACGGATCCAGCACTGCGAGCTGAGCACCAGCCTTGCCCGCCCCCAGGGCCGTCGTGAGGGTGTGATGAGAACGCAGGAAAAGCAGTGTGTCCTCCAGCAGCGGGGCCGCGATGAGCTGCCCGTATCCTACCAAGGCCATCAGGTCATATCACTGTGCTGAGGATGAGTCCCTCAGCTGGACGCAAACTGAGTCTTTCGAAAAGCAAGTCCAAAGAATTGCACGGAAGGCAGGCCTTGCTGATTCCATGCCTGGACGAGGCAGCAGAGGCCGCTACGCTCGAGGAAAAGGCAGGACCGGGACTGGTCCCAGCTCCACCACGTCTGGACTTTATCTTGAAAATCAGGACATGTCTCACTTGAGGCTTGCCCCAAATTGCTCAACGAGAGCATCAGATCTTGGCATCGACTGTCTGGACAGAGGGCCATGTGGAATTGAGTCTCTGAAGCCAGGGTCCTAGAGGGGGCAGGCGGGCACTGGTACAGGGCAGCTGCCCCCCTGCTCTGGGGAGGGAGGCAGAGGGCAGGAGAGGGTGGCTGGCCAGGTTCCGAAGCTCTGGAAGACTCAGGGACAGTGTGACCTGGAGCCCAGAGAGGCCGACATCTGCAGATTCCGTCTGAGCCGAAGCCAGAGCCCAGCCGTCCTGTTACCTATTAGGGGACACGAACCCTGCAGAGGCCCAGCCTGGCTTTGGAAACCAAATGTGGGTGATTCCTACGCCCTGAGTCACGCCTGGGAAAGAGCGTTGGTGGGCCACGTTGCACGGGGTGGATTCCTGTTTCCCATTTTGTTCCTCCACATTTGCATCCTGTCCTGGGCCTGCAGGAAGGTGGGGTGGGTTGTGGAAGGAGGGTAGGCCCTCACTTCGGGGGTCCTGGCGGAGAAACAGAACAGAGGAAAACGATGGATGGGACACCCCTGCTGGCCTCACGGAAGCAATCTACCAGAGAGGACCTTCCGTGTGGCTAGCCTGGGAGGAGGGGCGGGAGTTCAGAGCCAGCCCTGCAGCTCTGTCCCTAAGCAACTCAGAGAACTCAACCACCGGCTCACACACAGCCACCAAACAAAAGAGTGGCACCGTTTATGCACAGAACACTTTACATATGTTATCACATATATGATCTCATTCAATCTTCACAGTAACCCTGCAATAGAAACCGAGGCCCAGAGGGGTTAAGTAACTTGCCCAAGGACACACAGCCAGTGAGTAGTGGAGCCCGGACTCACCCTCTGGTCCATGAGATGCTAAAACCCCTTCAACACGCAGAGGGGGGAGAGCGGTAGATGCAGTGTGTCTTCTAGACATGCCTCCAGTGAAGCCCCATTGACGGCATTAACCAGAGGGAGCAAAGAATGTGGTCATTCAAAGGAGGAGTTGTTTGCTCAGAATCAAGGACCTTTCTGAGCAGATGAGATCCTGATACCAGGAGATCCTGACACCAGGGCCAAGCCCTCTGACCGCTGAGCCCCCAGCTGAAAGCCCGTGCTTTGGTTCCCGGTCTGAGTGAACGCCGGCCGGGACCATCCCTTTCAGTGCTGGAAAATTCCAACTGCCAGGGCCAGCATCTCCACGCCCGGAAGCTGCGTGAAGCTTGCCCTCAAAACGCTTGTCCACCCAGAACCTGTGAATGGGACCTTATTTGGAATTTGGATCTTTGCTGAGGTGATTAATTAAAATGAGGTTATAGCGGACTTGCGCGGGCGGTAAAAGCACCAACTGCTGTCCGAGAGGAAGGCCACGTGAGGACGGAGGCAGAGACTGGAGTGATGCGGCCAGAGCCAAGTATCACCAAGGGTGGCCGGAACCACCCAAAGCTAGTAGCAAGGCCAGGAAGGGCTCTTCCCTAGAGCCATCAGAGCGTGGCCCTGCGACACGCTGATTTCACGCTTCTGGCCTCCAAAAGTATGAGAGAGTAGATTTCTGTTGTTTTAAGACACAATTTATGACGGCGGCCCTAGACATCTGGAAATAGCCGTTATACCTGAGCACAGGTAAACTGGAGGTGCTGGGTATTAACACCCCTCAGAGCAGCCCTCAGCCAATGACAGACGAGAGCCGATGACGAGAGACTTGGCTCCTCACCCCTTGGGTGAGACGGTCCACTTCCTAAAGCCTTGGCGGGAAGCAGCGACCATCTTCACCACTCGCTCCTATTGATGAGAACCAGTCACGTGACCACCTGGACGCAAAGAAGTCTGGGAAATGTAGTCCCTGGCCAGGCAGCCACAACTAAAGAGAGTTCTATAGAAAGGGGAGCAGTTTTTGGAGGACAACTAGCCATGAATGCATAATAAATATTTGTTTGACTCATTAATGTATTAACTAATGAATGAGCAAACAGACCACTTGGAAAGGCTCTTTCATAAATGGTGGCTGGATGCTGAGCTCACTTAGGGACCCTCACATTGAATAGATCCGGATACGGATCTGGAAGAGAGTCTGCCATGGGCCCCCCTCAGCCCCCTGCCTACTTCCCTCCCTACACATCCACCAGGTACGTCACCCACCGAGGGGCCTTAGAGGGGTCTCAGAGGCCAGCTCGCCGGCCTCCGCCTTTCCCACGCAGAGAAACAGGCCCAGGGTGGCACGGGGACAGGCCGGGGTCACACGGCAAGTTTGTCAGTGAGGAGCCGGGCCCCTGGCCGCTTGACCCCACGCCAGTGCCTGAGCCACTCAGTAGCTGCTGGACCCTCATTGTTCAGCTAATTACTGCAAGTCCAGGCCTGTGCAGCATCTGCGTGGGGACGCTGTGTAAACATTTCCTCTTTGGCAGAGCAGGAAATGAAGGGATGATGAGGTCAAGTGACTTTGCTGGGCTCCTGCTGTCCTGCCTATCATCCAGGCCCCACCCGAGCTGCCCGCGGCCCTTCCCAAGGCTCCTGAGTCAGGTCAGAGGGACGGCCGCGAGGCCTGGGCCCTCCCTCGCCTTCTGCGCCCGGGCCAGGGAGGCCTGGGGTTGAACCCTGCTCTGCACTTCCTGGCTGGGTGCTCTTGAGCAGGTTGCTCAACCCCTCTGAGCTTCCATCTCCTCCCCTGCCAAGTCCCTTCGTCCCTCGTGCAGTGCTGAGGATCAAAGGACGCCATGTGGGCAAAACATTTGGCACAGACCCTGACAGTCCTCACCACTGTTTTCCTAATTTTTAAGCTCTTTTGAAAAGATTAGTCACTGAGCTGTACACTTTAAAATAGATAATTGTGTGTTATGTGAGTTCCACCCCAATTAAAAAAGGATTATGTAGTAGATGTTTTTCCCCACTGTCGCCCCATCACATACACACTCATACACATATGCACACTCACGACTCCCACATCCACATACTCTCACACACTAATACAGTCACACACACACACACACACACACATACATATATACTCTCATTTGTTATCACACTGAAAATTCACAACAGCCCTGCAAATGTACACCCTGATCCCAGCCTGCAGATGGGTAAACTGAGGCTCAGAGAAACAAGCCACTGGAGGTCACCCAGCCAGTTAGTGGCAGGGCCAAGAATCAGCCTCAGTTCCACTCCAAAGCTGGAGGTAAACACTGACTGCAGATCCATCCAGGTCCGCCCCTGAGTCCCACACAATCCGCCAGCATTTATGAAGTACCTCCAAGGCCTGCTCTATCCCAGGCACTGGGCTAGGAGCCCTCCCCTCCCCATGGACTTTCGTGCTCAAAGAAACTTCAAGATGAGTTGATGCAATCTGGCACCCCATTTAAAGAAAAGTAAACAGAACAGAGAGGTTAAGTGACTTGCCCAAGGTCACACAGCTAATTAGTACCAGACCAGACACACAGCCGAGGCTTCCTGTTCCCCCGCCCCCTTCCTGGCCAGGGCGGCCCCTGGACTTGCTGCAGACATCTCCTGGGGAATTCTGCTCCAAAGACAGAGCTCTGTGACTGTGACGCCAGCAGGCAGGCCAGCAGTGATGGGCTGTGGCAGATCCGATGGACTTTTAAAAGTCTTTAGATAACAAGCGCCATTCCCGAGCTAGTCAAAATCTAAGACCCGTGCCACAGGTCTCTCTGTGCCCTGGACAAAGAAAAGTCACTTTGAAACTTAGGAGGAAACAATTTCCCAAGTGCCTGTGTATTAGATCAAGTAATCTTCCCCCCTCGTGTGGACTGTGGGAGTTTTGAAAAAAATATTTCCCATTAAACTTCAAAAATAAGTTCAAAGAGGAAAAAAAGAAATGAGCCCTTCTGAGCATGGCAAGATTTCCAAGCTGTCAGGAACGGGTTGCCCTCTGCTGGACAAAAGGGGCACGGCCACTTTATAATCAGAACCGTCTCACTCCCCCAGGTATCCTGGATCCAACATGATAGTAGCTGTGCTTTGCACAAGTGGGTTTGCATTTTCTCCGTAACTAACGGCTACTCAGAAATCAGAAACGCGTTCAGTGTGTCATCTGTGTTGTTCACTCACTCACTCATCTATCCATTCGCCCTGCCTCACATCTTTATGGAGCGGCTCCTGTCTGTTGAGCAATGTCCCGGGATTTTCTACATAGCCAACACATTCCAGAGGAGACCACAGACAAGAAGCAACTTAGAAATTAACAGACAAAGCAAATTAACCAAAAAAAAAATCCAGGTGGCTATAAATGCTGTGAGAATAAATCAGAGGCAGGGAAGGGGCGGTGGGGGTGAGGTGGGCAGGGAGGCCACACGGAGCCCAGACGGAATGCAGGGAGGGATGGAGTCGCGTGGGCTTGGGGGGACAGTGCTCCTGGCAGAGGGAACAGCCAGGGCAAAGGCAGCGCCGATGGGGTGCATCTGCCCGGACGGAGGAGAGAAAGGGGGCCCGTTGGCTGGGACTCAGGGATGAGGGAGAAGCAGGAGGACACGCCACGGATGGGGCCGTCCCCGCCACCCTGCAAGGAATTGGAGCTGTGTCCAGCAAACACGCGAGAGAACCGGACCGTGGACAGAGGAAGCGGGGGCTCTTTGCACTGACGGACCCCCGAGGGCTGGACCTTAGAGGAGTGAGGGGTGAGAGCAGGGACTGCACACGCCTCCTCCGGCGGGGAGTCCCAGAGCCTCCCGGGAAAGAGGAAACACACGGCCTGAGATGCAGCCTCTCCCTCTGTCAGAGGGAAGTCGTGGCCTTGCTCACGGTTCGGGAGAACTAACTAGATTCTAAACCTTAGTAAGGGATCGGGGGCCAGTTTCGCTGACTGCTTCCCACTGTTAACCCGCATGGAAGTGGTCCTCGTGGGAAGCTAGAGCATCCAGAGGCTGCCGAGCACTGGAGGGAGGGTGGGCTTCGCTGGAGGACACGGTGCAGCAGCCCCGCCCACCCCCCATTGACCCCCACCGCCCCCAGGCTGCAGGCCGGGCCGCCGTGCTGAGCACAGGCCTCCGTGTCCCACACCCGGTTTCCTCTTGGGAAGGGGCCTTGCCTCCCTCCAGCTCAGGCCATGATGACGAGTGGAGGACAGCTGAGCCCTGGCCCCAGGGTCAGGCGCCCATGGGCACCCAAGGCCAGGCAGCACCCGAGGGGCTCAGGCTGGAGCCCCACAGGCAGGCACTTGGTCCCTGTGAGGCGTGAGGGTAGGGCAGGGTTCCTTCCTATTCCTGGGCCCCTCTGGAGCTGGCTTCCCTTACCGCAAAGGAAAGAGTGGCCCCGGCCGGAGGCATCTGCATTGCCAAGGAGCTGAGAGAAATGCAGAGTCTCAGGCCCACCCACCCCCCGAATATGCCCACCTCACCGGGTCCTGTTGCACCGGGCAGGTGAGACCAGCCTGCGCCCAGCCAGCTGCTCCCGGCTTCTGGCATCATCCGAAGTGAGGGCTCACTTTCTCTCTCCACCAAGGCCAGTCCACGCAGAACACAAGAGCCAGCTCTAGTCTAGTGCCGGGTGCCCACCCCGGGACGGCTCCGGGCCAGCCCTGTGCCCACCGTGCCGAGGCCACAAAACTCAAGTGCCAGGGTTCTCCTCCTGCCCTCCCACCACCAAGCTGCACCCTGGCCTTCCGGGCAGCTCCCAGAATGCCCCCGACGTCCCCTCCCGCCAGGCGGCAGCGGGGCCACAGCTAGCTCACACCCACCAGCACTTTCCAGCAGGCCCCGAGAGGAAAGCGCTCCTCAGACACTGACATCTGAGTGTCCGGAAGGGAGAGGTGTCTCCACTGCCCCGGGGTCCAGGGCAGCTCCTGGGACAGCCGGGCACGAGGGGACCCTCCAGGCGGAAGCAGGGTTGTGGGAACGAGGCCGGAGCCCCCGAGGTGCAGCCCGGGACCCCAGGGCAGGAGGCGGGCAGCCCAGCCAGGTGGGCCGGGCCTGTGGTCAGCCAGTGGCTCAGGTGGAGACGGCTCCCCCCGGCTGAGCCCTCAGCACGTGCAGACACTTGCCATGGGGGTTTTCTGCCCTCAAACGAGTATTTAAAAGTTCAATATGTGAGAAAATTAGTAACAAAAGCAAATGGTTCCCATATATCCACGACTTAGACTCAACAATTATGATCTTTTTGCCGGATTTTCTGCTCAGCAGAAAGGCGGACAGATGTGGTTGAACCATTTTAAAGTATCTCACAGACAGCAGGACACTTTCACCCTGAATACTGCGGCAGGTGTCTCCGAAACCAGAAGGGCATCCTCCTGTGTGCTCACAACGCTATTAGCTCACCCAGCAAAATTAGCAAGACTTTCCTGATATCGTCTGATACCCGGTCCACATCCAGATTTCTCCCGGTTGTCCCCAACGTGTCCTTCATGGCTAGCCTTTTAACCAGGACGCAGGCAAGGGCTGCACGCGGCGCTCGGCAGTCACGACGTCTTGTCGCTCCGGAGCGGTGTCCCCGCCCCTCCCGGTTTCACCGCTGCCGCCCGCCCCGCTGCCGTGGGCTGTTGAGGAGGCCAGGCTGTGGCTGCAGAGCGGCCTGTCTTCATCTTCAGGATGGGCCCAGCGCTCATCAGGAGGGCCTGTCCTTCCTGGCAAGAAGGGGCCCTGTGACGCCCTCAGGGCGGCATCCACGGCACAGGCCAGCCGACCAGCAGCAGCCTGGACACAGCTGCAGCCATGCAGGGACAAAGGACCCCGAGGGATACTGGCCGGAGCTGCCCAGACCCCTGCAACCGCAGCTCCCGATTGTGGGGGGCCCAGGGGTGGGCTGCACAGGTGCCCCCCCGGGGGGTCTCAGCTGGGCAGAACTGGAGGGAGATAGAGGCCGGGAGGCCCGGGCGCCGACGGGGCCGCAGGAAGGTGGGCCAGCAACACGCTGGACCCGGGCCTGTCCGTTCACTCGCTCCGCCTGGGCATTTGCGGGCTCCCCGAAGGGCGCTCTCCACACCGTTCTCCATCAGCGCTGACTTCAGCTCGCCAGCATCGCCTCCTCCAGCCCCACCCTGTCCCCCACACCGTGAACTCCCCAGGGAGGGGCTTCTTGCCCCCTCCGCCCCACCCCCACGGCTTCTGCGGAGCCGAGCCCAACACCAGTACTTGGAAGGTGCTCAGAAATGTTGAGGCCGAGGGCGTGAGTGAACAAGAAACAGAACAGCAGCAGCGACAGCTCACCGGCTCACCAGGCTGAGCCGGCCTCTGATCTGAGCACATCGCCGTCCACGCTTCACAAAAGAGGAAACTGAGCCCTGAGAGGGGAGTGACTGCCCCAGGTCCCACAGCCAGTAGGCGGCGTAAGGTGGTTCACCTGCGCTCCGGGCGGCTCGCAGACCCAGACCGGGAGGAGGAAGGTGGGCACGATCCGCGTGGTGCTGGGGGCTGCGTGAGCACCGGGCCTGGGGCTGCAGAGACTCGCCCCCTCCCCCCCGACCCAGGCGAGCTGACACCTAAAGGGAAACGTGAAAGGGGGCAGGTGACAGCCCAGGGCAGACAGGTGAGCAGTCGGCTGGGGAGGGACTGGAACAGAAAACAGGGTGCAGGGGCCTAGGGGGAGAGTCTCAGCTCCGGGATGCCTTGTGCAGAGACACATTCAGTTTTGTTTGCTTGTTGTTGTTGTTTGAACTCCTGCAAGGTAAGGAATTCCTGGCTTTGGGGGTGGCAGAGATTGGGGTTCGATTCATATGCACTTAGAAGAGCCACAGCGAGCAAAGTGGAAACAGATGAGCCCGAGAGGCGGGCAGCGGCCAGATCCCACCCTCAGGAGCTCGGGAGAGAACTTGCGTGGGGTGGGCACACGAGGGTGCTGTGCCTGTAGGTCTCCCTGCGGGGTCAAGGCCCACTGTGAGGGCTGGAGGCCTCAGGGTCTCCAGCAACAGGGGCCCGACCCTTGTCTGCAAGCCTGCGGGAACCTGGGTCCCTACCTGGCGTCACCATGGCATGCACTTGAGTGGGGTCTAACCCCCTAGAACGTGAGCCCCATGAAAAAACAGGCTGCCCCAGGGGTCACTGCTGGACCCCCAGCAAGTGGCCCAGTGCCTGCCCACAGTAGGAGCTCAAAAATATGTGATGACTTGGCCAGAAGCTCGACATGGGGCAAAGGGAACTTGGCAACCGCCCAGACGACAAAGAACCAGGCCCCGTGTGCGACTTTGCACTAGGAACGTGCAGGCCACCCTGCGTTGAGGGGCGCTGGCCCCTCCCCCTGCTGTGACTCCTAGCACCCGCCTCTCTCCCCTCCCCTCCATCTTCCTCACCCCCTTCCCTCTGTCTGTCTTCACCTTCTCACCCTCCTGGACAGGCTGAGGCAGCACGTGTCCGGGACACCTGTTCCGTGGCACATGGCCGAGGCCGGAGCCGTCTGCAAACGCACAAGGAGGGTCAGGCTGAGGGCAGCCGCATAGGCAATGTTACTGAGAGCGGGAAGGGAGTCACAGAGGTGCAGCAGGAAGAAACGAGGGAATCTCAGTGGATGGGGAACGGAGAGGCAAGGGAGAAAGTCGCCCAGATTCCCCAGCAAATTGGAGCAGAGTGCGCCCTGAATCCTGGCGGCTCCGTGTAGGTCACACTAGTCCCAGCCCGATTTCCAGCAGCAGCGGTCAACCTACAAACAGGCAGCAGATACCGCTGGTGCCCCAGCCGGGTGATGCCCCACCACTTTTAAGGTTTTGGTGTGTTCTTCCGCCGGCTTCTCTGTGTTTCTGCTTCTCCAGGCTTTCACCTGGGACTCTCTTCCGAGAACTGGCCAAGGGCTTCTGGAACCGTCTGACAGTCCTCCGGGCAGCCCTTAGCCGCCGGCTTAGCGTGTGGGGCTAGGAAAGCAGCTCTGCGGTGTGGCTCACCCTCCAGAGCCCCCCCCGCCCCCACGGGATCAGGCTGAGGCTGCGTCTTTGCCTTGAAGTCGCTGGTGGCCTTTTTCTCCTGTTTGCTTCACCCCTTCCTGGTTTCTCCCGGAGTCTATCTCTAGGGAACCCAATATATGCCAGTCAGTTGATTACCTTCCCAATTAGCCTGTTTAGAAATCTTATAAATCAATGCAGCTGCTCGTCAGGGAGAAAGAATTCATATTTACATCAATTTGCATACAGCTCTGGATCCCCCAGAAGTCTGCCCGCACCTGCCTTCCAGACCCTGAGCCCCAGGTCATGATCTGCTGCCACAGTGTGTGTGTCCAGTGGAGGGTGGGGGCAAGACAGGGGTCTGCATTTGGATACCAGCCGCCCGCCGGCAGTGTGAGTGATCTGGGGCAATTCATCCCCCTCTCTCAGCTCAGTTTCCTTGCTGCAAAGTGGGTATAACAATACCACAATCGCAGGTTCTCATGGCGACTGGTTATACTAATCTATACGAAGCGCTGAGCACAGTGCCCGGCACCTGGTAAGCATAGTATAAGTGCTGACACTATTATCGCTGTTATTTTACTGTAAGCTTCTGCAAATCCTTACTGACTTGCTTGTTATTAGAATAATTAAATGTGCCAAACCACTTAGAGGCTATTGGGAAGGTCTGATTCACTTAAAGGATCCAGAAATTCAACATCATGTGTAGTAGCTAATTTCTACATACAGTCTCAATTAAATCTGTAGACAGGTCCCACGAGGGGTGATGTTACCAGCCAAGGACACCCAGGTGCAGAGCCGGGGCTGAGGTCACCTGCCCCAGGTCACACAGCTAGCAGGGGTGACGTGGGCTGCCTTGGGACCTACCATGACATGGGAGACTCCCAGGTGCCACGTACAGTGTTTGCCGCTTTTCTGGAAAGACTTCTTGAGGACCGGAAATCTGGATCTGTTGTCTTAACTGCCACGTATTCTGCTGTTCATCAACCTTGGAAAGCAGCTGCTAAAATATCGTTTCCGCCTCGTGGGTTCCCATGCAAATCACTCCCAGAGCTGGGGAAAGTGCAGCGCTGTCAATAGTTCACAGCCTTCGCTCTTTCCTCTCCTTTCCAATTCAGGAACTGAGTCTAGTTCCTTTCTCCACAATGCGGGCAAGAGAGGAAGCAGTTTCTGCCCACCGCAGCCTGTGCAGGCAGAGACTTGGGTGGGCTGCTGGCTTCCTGCCTGCCCTTTGCCCCCTGACACCCCCTGCCCATCCTCCACTAATGAATGGGCTGCCTCCAGACACAAGTTCCTGCTGCTTCTGCCAGGCAGCCCACCTGGATTTCACCCACTCACCAGACAAGAACAGGCAAGGGTGGCCAGGGTTGGCAGAGGGATCTCCTTTGAAACAAAACGATGAGCTTCACTCGCCAGTGACACAACCATCTGTCCCTCTCCTCAAGGCAGCCACCAACCACGCTGGGGTCCCCAGAGCTCATAGGTAGGACATTTTTACATGGCCCTTCTATTGCACCACTAATGTCTGCTCAATGGAGAAACACCTAGCAGCACAGAGGAAATAAATCACCCACAATGATCTCAATAAAATAAGAACAATAACCAGTAACTGTGAAGGACTTACGGGACCAGGCACTGTGTGATAGACTCTCTCTTTGTGTCCATCCACTGGCTAGATTCTAGTCTAACTCCTTGCCTGGTCCAAAGCTTGAGTCAAGAAGCTGTCGTCCGGAACTTCCCTGGAGGTCCAGTGGTTAAGACTCCGCACTTCCAATGCAGGGGCACGGGTTCGATCCCTGGTCGGGGAACTAAGATCCCACATGCCAATGCAGCACGGCCAAAAAAAAAAAAAAAAAAAAAAAAGCTGTCATCCGGCTTGTATGCCTCCAGGAGTAGGGAGCTCATTCCCTCGGGAAAGTTCTTCCACGTGATGAGATGAAACTGGACTCCTGCCCCTTTCTCCATGGGACCTTTGGAGCCAACCCCACAAAGCAAGCCTGGTTACAGCCCGTGAGACACCTGAACATAGCTGGCCTTCCGCCTTCAGTTCCTTCGCCCTTTCTCTGGCTTCGTCCCCATCGCACCACCTCTCCCTGGACATTGAAGCCAACACTGACTGAAGGTGTCCTTTATGCCAGGAGCTGGGCCGTCCTCTGAGTCTTCACAACAGAATGGCCACGTGGGCACTGTTCTCATCCCTGTGTCACAGGTGAGGACACCTGAGTGTCACAGAAGTAAGCTATGCACCCCCCAAGGTGCACGGTCGGAGCCCAAAGACCCTCTCAACCCTTAGCCCTCAGGCCGGAAGTACTTTCCATAAACCCGGAAGTGTTTCCATGAACGCGGAAGTGCGTGTCCGCAAAGCTGAGGAGTGCCTCTGTGAACCCAGAAGTACTTTTCAAAGCCTGGGTGTTTCCGTGAACTCTGAAGACTTGGGGATCTTCCAGAGCACCTATTAAAGGGCTGTGAGCCTGAAAAGACGGAGGGAGTGTCTTAGGAACTGATGCGGAATGTTCTCCATGACATCCGTGTGTGTGTGTGTGTGTGTGTGTGCGTGTGTGTGTCTGCGCCTGTGCGTGTCTGCCTGGAGACTGTTACAACTCATCTCCTGGGAGGGCACGGGGACCAGGAGGCAAGAAGGGAGGGGAGAGCTCCTTTTCACCCTCTGTCCTTTTTCACTGTTTGAAATTAGTTTTACCCTATGTAATTATTGCCTCTCTGAAATGATTTTTGTTTTTTTGTTTTTTTGCGGTACGCGGGCCTCTCACTGCCGGGGCCTCTCCCGTTGCGGAGCACAGGCTCCGGACGCGCAGGCTCAGCGGCCATGGCTCACGGGCCCAGCCGCTCCGCGGCATGTGGGATCTTCCCGGACCGGGGCACGAACCCGTGTCCCCTGCATCGGCAGGCGGACCCTCAACCACTGTGCCGCCAGGGAAGCACTCTTTGAAATGTTTTTTAAAATGGAAAGATTCGAACTCCTGGAGGGGAGAGACCATGGAATAGTCCTCTGTCCCCCCACCGGAGAGGGAGGGGGGCCTAATATCTGTTTGAAAGGAGAAGGGTGGAGGGGAAGTGGGGAGGGGAAGAAGAATAGCCTTTTGGAAAATTTTAGCCAAATTTTATCACATGGCAGGCATCACGTGTTGTGTAGGGAGAGCACTGGAATGAGCTAGAAAAGGGCCAGAGACCTGTTTTTGTAGCTTCTTTCCTGGTGTGGCCAGCCCTGTAGCGATACAGTGGACATATGACTTACCAAAATCATTACCTTTCTTGCTGACCGTGGCAACCATTTCTCAGACACCAGCAGGAAAAGATGAGGAAAGTTTCTAATTTGGGGTGTGCTCTGGCCCTTGGCCACCAGCTCCACCCCCAGCCCCAGGCCAGGTCCCTGGGCAATGCCCCAGCTAACGCTGCTTCGGGAATGACCTGGACCAGAGGTGTTTGCTCCGGAGTGTGGCTCCAGGCCTGGCCTGCCTCCCAGCCCTTCCAGGCAAAGGGCCTCCCACCAGCAGGCCTCCCTGAGCGCCAGACGGAGAAAAAAATGCTCCTGGCAGCTCAAACATTTCTCCCGGCAGGTGCCAGGTCCCTCCCCCGCACACCTCCACTCACACGCCCCCTAGAAGAGCAGATTCTGCAGGTTTTCCTCAGTTCTTGTCTCTGATAGAACTAAGGTGGGAAGCCAACAGGAAAGAGGCTGGCTGGCTCCTGGAATTCGTCCTCAAGGGCATCTCACACACTGATGAAGGAAATCCAGATCCCTACAATGATGGGGTCCTGGGAGGCAGGGGTAGTACTCATCAACAGCCTTAACAATGCCCCTATCTTTAACCCAGCCGCCTCCACTGCTCGGAATTCAACCAGGGAAGCCATTTGACAAGCAAAGAGACATAACTCTGGGGATGTTTAGCCCAGCATGGTTTTGATAGCAAACAATGGGAAACAGCCTAAGTGTCCCACAGGCAGGGCCAGGTGATATAAGTGAGGATATAGTCATAGGAGGCAATTCTGCCACTCCTATTAAAAGTGCAGGTATAGGAATGCTTTTGTGGATGTGGAAATACGCTTTCAAGATGTTGTTAAACGGAAAAAAGAAGTTACAAAATAGTAAATGTAACATGACTCTGATTTTGTAAAACACTACATATGCATGACCTATGTACAAAGAAAATGTCTGCAGTGTCATTGGGGCTATAGGCCAAAACACTTACACGATTATTTCCAAAGGGTAGGATTACAGGTGATGTGTTTTGTTTTTGTTTTTTAATTTCAGTTAATCTGTGCATTCTAATTGTTTGTGAAATGATAACTATTCTTGAACTTTTTAAAGGTAGAATTTGTGTACAACGAAAAGCATTCATTTTAAGTGTATGTTTCCACAAATTTCGAAAAATTCATGCCATCCATGTAAATACCACCACGAACAAGATATAGAACATCCCATCATCACCCAAAACAATTTCCCTTGAGCCCCTCTTCAGGCAATCCTTGCCCCCTCCCCCAATCCTGGCTCCAAACAACCGTTGATCTGCTTTCGGTGGCTAAATGAGATTTGTCTTTTCTAGAGTTTCATATAAGGGGAATCATACTGTGCGTTCTCTTCTGTGTACGCCCTCTTTCACTCAAAAGCTGAGTAGTATTCCACTGTATGGACTTGCCGTACTTTATTTATCCATTTACCTCTTCATGGGCGTGTAGATTGTTTCCAGTTTGGGGATACAATTACAAAGTGATGGTGAGCATTGTTGTTCAAGTATTTCTGTGGTCCTCTGTTTCCATTTCTCTTGGGGGGAAAATGCATAGGAGTGGAATTATTGGGTCACATGGTAAATGTAAGCTTGGTTCTGTAAGAAATTATGAAACTGTTTTCCACAGTTACTATATAATTGCACACGCCCATCAGCAACAGAAGTTCTAGTTGTTCCAGTCTTTGCCAGTCGTTGGTATTATTAGCTATCTTAATGGGTTGTATCTCATTGTGGTTTTAATTTG
This sequence comes from Tursiops truncatus, assembly GCF_011762595.2. NCBI lineage: Eukaryota > Metazoa > Chordata > Mammalia > Artiodactyla > Delphinidae > Tursiops > Tursiops truncatus. The sequence goes on from NC_047052.1 coordinate 3,121,975, forward strand.
CATTTCCCTGATAACTAGTGAGGCTGAACATCTTTATTGTGTTTATCGACCTTTCATACATCGTTTTGTGTGCCGATACCTTCACACACCTCTAATAATTCTTCCGTTTTTTCATGGTGCTGTTGGCTTATTATTCAGCGTAACAGGTTTTTGGTTTGGGTTCGTTTTTTTTTTTTCATATTACTGGATACAAGTCCTTCATTAAATATATACATTGTGAATATTTTCTCCCAGTCAGGGACTGACGTAGGCTTTTTTGTTTTCTGAAGAACATAGTTTAAAATTTTGATTAAGTTCACTTATCAGTGTTTTTCTTTTATGGTTTATGCTTTTTGTGCCTTATCTAAGAAATCTTTGACTGTCCCAAGGTTATAAAGATAGTCTCTTGTGTTTTCTTCTTGAAGTTTTATAGTTTTGGCTTTTATACGTAGGTCGATGATCCATTTCAACTTAATTTTATAAATGGTGTGAGACAATGTTCAGGGTACTGTTTTTGTCCATAGTGTGCATTGTACAGAATGGTAGCCACTGACCACAGGTAGCTCTTGTGCCCTGAAGATGTGGCTAGTCTGGATTGAGATGTGTTGTAACCATAAAACATACACCAGATTTCGAAGACTTGGGACCAAAAGAAAATGTAAAGTGTCAGTGTTGAAATGACGCGGTTTTGGATATATTGGGTTAAGTTTTATATATATATATATATATATACATATATATACACACACATATATACATATATGTGTGTGTATATATATGTATATATATATGTGTATATATATATATATTTAGTAGATCTTAATTGGAGTATAATTGCTTCACAATACTGTGTTAGTTTCTGTTACACAGCAAAGCAAATCAGCCGTATGCATACACATGTCCCCATATCCCCTCCCTCTTGAGCCTCCCTCCCACCCTCCCTATCCCACTCCTCTAGGTCATCACAAAGCACCGAGCTGATCTCCCTGTGCTATGCGCTGGTTCCCGCCAGTCAACTATTTTACATGCGGTAGTGTATGTACGTTGATGCCACTGTCACTTCGCCCCTGCTTTGTCCTACCACACCTTGTCCTCAAGTCCATTCTCCATGTCTACCTCTTTACTCCTGCCCTGCAACTAGGTTCATCAGTACCTTTTTTTTTTTTTTAGATTCCATATATATGCGTTAGCATACAGTATTTGTTTTTCTCTTTCTGACTTACTTCATTCCGTATGACAGACTCTAGGTCCATCCACTTCACTACAAATAACTCAATTTCATTTCTTTTTATGGCTGAGTAATATTCCATTGTATGTATGTGCCACATCTTCTTTAGCCATTCATCTGTCAATGGACACTTAGGTTGCTTCCATGACCTGGCTATGGTAAATAGTGCTGCAGTGAACATTGGGGTGCATGTGTCTTTTTGAATTATGGTTTTCTCAGGGTATATGCCCAATAGTGGGATTGCTGGGTCATATGGTAGTTCTATTTTTAGTTTTTTAAGGAACCTCCATACTGTTTTCCATAGTGGTTGTATCAATTTATATTCCCACCAACAGTGCAGGAGGGTTCCCTTTCACCACACCCTATCCAGCATTTATTGTTTCTTAGATTTTTTGATAATGTCCATTCTGACCAGCATGAGGTGATATCTCACTGTAGTTTTGATTTGCATTTATCTAATAATTAGTGATGTTGAGCATCTTTTCATGTGCTTCTTGGCCATCTGTATGTCTTCCTTGGTGAAATGTCTATTTAGGTCTTCTGCCCATTTTTTAGCAGGTCTGTTTGGTTTTTTTGATATTGAACTCCATGAGCTGTTTGTATATTTTGGAGATTAATCCTTTGTCTGTTGTTTCATTTGCAAATATTTTCTCCTGCTCTGAGGGTTGTCTTTTTGTCTTGTTTATGGTTTCCTTTGCTGTATAAAAGCTTTTAATTAAGTCCCGTTTGTTTATTTTTGTTTTTATTTCCATTACGCTAGGAGGTGGGTCAAAAAAGATCTTGCTGTGGTTTATGTCAAGGAGTATTTTCCTATGTTTTCCTCTAAGAGTTTTATAGTGTCTGGTCTTATATTTAAGCCTTTAATCCATGTTTATTTTTGTATATGGTGTTAGGGAGTGTTCCAATTTCATTCTTTTACATGTAGCTGTCCAATTTTCCCAGCACCACTTATTGAACAGGCTGTCTATTCTCCATTGTATGTTCTTGCCTCCTTTGTCATAAATTAGGTGCCCATATGTGTGGGGGTTTATCTCTGGGCATTCTATCCTGTACCATTGATCTATATTTCTGTTTTTGTGCCAGTACCATACTGTCTTGATTACTGTAGCTTTGTGGTATAGTTTGAGGTCAGGGAGCCTGATTCCTCCAACTCTGTTTTGCTTTCTCAAGATTGCTTTGGTTATTCGGGGTCTTTTTTGTTTCCATACGAATTGTTAAAATTTTTTGTTCTAATTCTGTGAAGAATGCCATTGGTAGTTTGATAGAGACTGCCCTGAATCTGTAGATTGCTTTGGATAGTATAGTCATTTTCACAATATTGATTCTTCCAATCCAAGAAGATGGCATATTTCTCCACCTGTTTATGTCATCTTTGATTTCTTTCATCAGTGTTTTACAGTTTTCTGAGTACCAGTCTTTCACCTCCTTAGGCAGGTTTATTCCTAGGTATTTTATTCTTTTTGTTGCAGTGATAAATGGGAGTGTTTCCTTAATTTCTCTGATTTTTCATTGTTGGTGTATAGGAATGCCAGAGATTTCTGTGCATTAATTTTGTATCCTGCAACCTTACCAAATTCATTGATTAGTTTTAGTAGTTTTCTGTGGCATCTTTAGGATTTTCTATGTATAGTATCATGTCATCAGCGAACAGTGACAGTTTTACTTCTTCTTTTCCAATTTGTATTCCTTTTATTTCTTTTTTCTTCTATGATTGCCATGGTTAAGACGTCCAAAACTATGTTGAATAATAGTGGTGAGAGTAGACATCCTTGTCTTGTTCCTGATCTTAGAGGAAACGCTTTCAGTTTTCACCATTGAGAATGATGTTTGCTGAGGGTTTGTCATATATGGGCTTTATTGTGTTGAGGTAGGTTCCCACTATGCCCACTTTCTGGAGATTTTTTATCATAAATTTGTGTTGAATTTTGTCAGAAGCTTTTTCTGCATCTATTGAGATAATCATATTATTTTTATTCTTCAGTTTGTTAATATGGTGTGTCACATTGATTGATTTGTGTATATTGAAGAATCGTTGCATCCCTGGGATAAATCCCACTTGATCATGGTGTATGATCCTTTTAACGTGTTGTTGGATTCTGTTTCCTAGTATTTTGTTGAGGATTTTTGCATCTCAGTATTCATCAGTGATATTGGTCGGTAGTTTTCTTTTTTTGTAGTATCTCTGTCTGGTTGTGGTATCAGGGTATTGGTGGCCTCATAGAATGAGTTTGGGAGTGTTCCTTCCTCTGCAATTTTTTGGAAGAGTTTGAGAAGGATGGGTGTTAGTTCTTCTCTAAATGTTTGATAGAATTCACCTGTGAAGCCATCTGGTCTTGGACTTTTGTTTGTTGGAAGATTTTTAATCACAGTTTCAATTTCATGACTTGTGGTTGGTCTGTTCATATTTTCTATTTCTTCCTGGTTCAGTCTTGGAAAGTTTTACCTGAATTCCAAGAATTGTCCATTTCTTCCAGGTTGTCCATTTTATTGGCATAGAGTTGCTTGTAGTAGTCTCTTATGATGCTTTGTATTTCTGTGGTGTCCGTTGTAACTTCTCCTTTTTCATTTCTAATTTTATTGATTTGAGTTCTCTCCCTCTTTTTCTTAATGACTCTGACTGAAGGTTTGTCAATTTTGTTTATCTTCTTAAAGAACCAGCTTTTAGTTTTATTGATCTTTGCTATTGTTTTCTTTGTTTCTATTTCATTTATTTCTGCTCTGATCTTTATGATTTCTTTCCTTCTACTAACTTTGAGTTTTGTTTGTTCTTCTTTCTCTAGTTCCTTTAGGTGTAAGGTTAGATTGTTTATTTGAGATGTTTCTTGTTTCTTGAGGTAGGCTTGTATAGCTATAAAATTCCCTCTTAGAGCTGCTTTTGCTGCATCCCATAGGTTTTGGATCATCGTGTTTTCATTGTCATTTGTCTCTAGGTATTCTTTGATTTCTTCAGTGATCTCTTGGTTATTTAGTAACATATTGTGTAGCCTCCATGTGTTTGTGTTTTTTACGTTATTTTCCCTGTAATTGATTTCTAATCTCATAGCATTGTGGTTGGAAAAGATGCTTGATATGATTTCAGTTTTCTTAAATTTACTGAGGCTTGATTTGATGTGATCTATCCTGGAGAATGTTCCATGAACACTTAAGAAGAAAGTGTAATCTGCTGTTTTCGGGTGGAATGTCCTATAAATATCAATTAAATCTATCTGGTCTATTGTGTCATTTAAAGCTTGTGTTTCCTTATTAATTTTCTGTCTGAATGATCTGTCCACTGGTGTAACTGAGGTGTTAAAGTCCCCTACTATTATTGTGTTACTGTTGATTTCCTCTTTTATAGCTGTTAGCAGTTACCTTATGTCTTGAGGTGCTCCTATGTTGGGTGCTTATACATTTATAATTGTTATATCTTCTTCTTTGATTGACCCCTTGATCATTATGTAGTGTCCTTCCTTGTCTCTTGTAACATTCTTTATTTTAAACTCTATTTTATCTGATATGAGTATTGCTACTCCAGCTTTCTTTTGATTTCCATTTGCATGGAAAATCTTTTTTCATCCCCTCACTTTCAGTCTGTGTTTATCCCTAGGTCTGAAGTGGGTCTCTTGTAGACAGCATATATATGGGTCTTGTTTTTGTATCCATTCAGCCAGTCTGTGTCTTTTGGTTGGGGCATTTAATCCATTTACATTCAAGGTTATTATTGATATGTATGTTCCTATTACCATTTTCTTAATTGTTTTGTGTTTGTTTTTGTCTTTTTCTTCTCTTGTGTTTCCCGCTTAGAGAAGATTCTTTAGCATTTGTTGTAAAGCTGGTTTGGTGGTGCTGAATTCTGTTAGCTTTTGCTTGTCTGAAAAACTTTTGACTTCTCCATCAAATCTGAATGAAATCCTTGCTGGGTAGAGTAATCTTGGTTGTAGGTTTTTCTCTTTCATCACTTTAAGTATATCCTGCCACTCCTTTCTGGCCTGCAGAGTTTCCACTGAAAGATCAGCTGATAACATTATGGGGATTCCCTTTTACATTATTTGTTGTTTTCCCTTGCTGCTTTTAATATTTTTTCTGTGAATTTAGTTTTTGTTAGTTTGATTAATATGTGTCCTGGTGTATTTTTCCTAGGGTTTATCCTGTATGGGACTCCCTGTGCTTCCTGGACTTGGGTGACTATTTCCTTTCCCATATTAAGGACGTTTTCAACTATAATCTCTTCAAATATTTTCTCAGACCCTTTCTTTTTCTCTTCTTCTTCTGGGACCCCTATAATTTGAATGTTGGTGCATTTAGTGTTGTCCCAGAGGTCTCTGAGACTGTCTTCAATTCTTTTCATTCTTTTTTCTTTATTCTGCACCTTGGCAGTTATTTCCACCATTCTGTCTTCCAGCTCACTTATTCGTTCTTCTGTCTCAGTTATTCTGTTATTGATTCCTTCTCGTGTATTTTTCATTTCAGTTATTGTGTAGTTCCTCTCTGTTTGTTTGTTCTTTAGTTCTTCTAGATCTTTGTTAAACATTTCTTGTATTTTCTCAATCCGTGCCTCCATTCTATTTCCGAGATTCTGGATCATCTTTACTATTGTTACTCTGAATTCTTTCTCAGGTAGACTGCCTATTTCCTCTTTATTTATTTGGTCTTGTAGGTTTTTACCTTGCTCCTTCATCAGTGGCATATTTTTTTACCGTCTCATTTTTTTTTTTTTTTTTTAATGAGTGGGATTGTGTTCCTGTCTTACTGGTTGTTTGGCCTGAGGCTTCCAACACTGGAGTTTGTAGGCTGTTGGGTAGGGATGGATCTTGGTGCCGAGATGAGGACCTCCGTGAGACCTCACTCCGATGAGCATTCCCTGGGGTCTGAGGTTCTCTGTTAGTCCAGTGGTTCCGACACAGAGCTCCCACTGCAGGAGCTTTGGCCCAACCCCGGGCTCATGAACCAGGATCCCGCAAGCCGCGTGGGGCGGCAAAAAAAAATAAAAGCACAATAACAAAGTAAAAAATAAAATTAGAGTAGGAAACTAACAGATATGTTAGAAAGAATATAAAAATAAAAATACAGATGAATCAACAACCAGAAGGCACATCGGTACCACAATAGTAAGAAAGAGTAAGAGGGAAAAGAAAAAAAAAGGGCGGGGGGGAAGGCCTTGGCTGTGGAGGATGGGGCCTAAGCAAGGGTGAGGTTTGGGTGGTGGGTGGGGCCCATGCTCAGGACCCACAGGACCGGAAAAGGCCCTAGGGGCTGTGGGAGGTGGGGCTTAGGCTCAAGGAACAGACGGGGCCCAGGCGTGCCCCCCAGCCCTGGTCTCAGAGGGTGGGGACCTCATCTGGGAGCCCAGCAGGCTCACCGGGCCGAGTGGGCGGGGCAAACGCCCTCCTCTCCCTCCTGCTCCTCTGGTCTGGGAGGGCCCCTCCCGCCTGCCTCTCCTGGTCTCCCCCGCCTCAGGGGTGCTGATCCTGTCTGGCCTCCACTTCTCCTCCCCCCTCAGTTCCCCCACGTCCTACTGGTTCACTTTGGGGTTCCTCCCATCTCCTTGGGCGTCAGAGTCCCCCCGAGCGGTGGCAGGAGCCCTATTTGTGGGGAGATGCTAACTCCAAGTCTTCCCACACCGCCATCTTGACTCCGCCTCTAAAATATATTATTAATTTCCCTTATTTCCTTTTACTTTTTTAACGTGACCACCAGGAACTTAAAATTACCTGTTTAGCTTGCATTATATTTCTGACGGGCAGCAGTGGTCCATATGGATATCCATTCCAGCACAGGTTCTTGAAAACACTATCCTTTCCTTGATTTTCATTGGCACCGTTGTCGAGAATCAACTGACCACACGGATGCAGATCAGTGAGTGGGCTCACTTCTGTTCCATTGATCTATAAGCGTCCTTGTGCCAATCCCACACTGTCCCAAGTACTGTAGCTTTTTTTTAAATATATATAAATTTATTTATTTGTTTATTTTTGGCTGCATTGGGTCTTTGTTGCTGCACGCGGGCTTTCTCTAGTTGCGGCGAGCAGGGGCTACTCTTCGTTGCGGTGCGCGGCTTCTCATTGAGGTGGCTTCTCTTGTTGCAGAGCACGGGCTCTAGGCGCTCAGGCTTCAGTAGTTGTGGCACACAGGCTCTAGGAGTGCGGGCTCAGTAGTTGTGGCGCATGGGCTTAGTTGCTCCACGGCATGTGGGATCTTCCCGGACCAGGGCTCAAACGCATGTCCCCTGCGTTGGCAGGTAGATTCTTAACCACTGCACCACCAGGGATGTCCCACTGTAGCTTTATAGTAAGGTTTGAAATCAGGTCGTACACTCTCTCCGATTTTATCCTTGTTCTCCAAAATTGTTTTTCTTATCTTAAGCTCTTTCCATTTCTGTGTAAGTTTTAGAGTTGGCTTGTCAATTTCTTTCTTTATGTCTTTCTTTCTTTCTTTCTTTTTTTAGCCCATTGGAATTTTATTAAGATTGCATTAAATCTATGATCCATTTGGGGAAAATTGTCTTCTAAATACAGTGACTCTTTTGATCCACAGACGTGGCATATCACTCTATGTAGGTCTTCCTTAATTTCTCTTAGCAATACTTTATGGTGTAATTTATTCTTAAATATGTTATGGGTTTGATATTATTTTAAATGGTACTTTAAAATTTTTATCTTCCAATTATCAATTGCTACTATGTAGAAACACAACTAAATTTATTTTGGTAAATTGACCTAGTATATTGCTAGCTTACTGCATTCACTTAATACTTCAGGTAGTTTTTTGTAGACTCCTTCGGATTCTGTGTGTACACAGTGATGCCATCTATGAAGACAGTCATTTTCCTTCCTTGTTTCCAATCAACGTTTCTTCTGTTGCCTTCTCCTATTAGCCAGAACCCCCAGGACAAAGTGCAGTATACATGGGCACAGTGGGTATCTTTTCCTCACTCCTGACCTCAGGGGGAATGTGTTCAGTCTTTACTATTAAGCATGATGTCAACTGTAGGTTTTTCATGTAGTCATGACCCTTTATCAGGCTGAGGAAGATTTCCTCTATCCCTAGTTTGCTGAGAGCTTTTATCATGAATTGGTTCTGAATTTTTGAAGTGTTTTTTTCTGGACATATCCAAATAGCCATATGGTTTTTCTCCCTTATTCTGTTAATGTGGTTATTTTCATATGTTTAACCAACCTTGCATTCCTGGAATAAACCACTTGATCATAGTATCATAGATCAGAGATGTGCTAGGCCCATCGCAGACACTGGACACTCTTCTATGGGCTGGTTAACGCTGGATCCCGGCCCTGGTCCTTTCACCTTAGAGCCCAGGAGGTCAGGCGTCCGTGAAGGGCAGGAGTCCACGAGCCAGGTCGGAGCTGGGGTTGCTCTCCGCGCATCTCGCCGCAGAGTCCTTCTGCACTCTAGGCTGGCCACACTCCCAGTGCTATCAGACCCACGTTGTGGGGAGAAAGACTGAGCGCCTGCGCTTTTGAGAACCTCAGTGGGGCAGCCCCGTCCAGACATCACTGGGATCAAAATGGTTCGGCTGTCCCCATGGATTCACCCTCAGTTTCTGCCATTAGTTCAAAGGGGGCTTCATGGGACACTCACACCCTCTGTACAAGTGGGTGGTCCAGTGCCGATTTGCCAAAACCCTCAGGCAGTAGGGTGTCTGGTCAATTGTGCTTCGAGGTAATTCAGAGGCAGAGAGGCACCTTGATGCTTCAAGCCACTTCCAAGGTCAACCTCCCAGCGTCCTACGCAGCCCTGCAGAGAAAGGCGCCTTTGTAGGGCCGAGACCATGAGGTCGCACCAGTCCAGCCTGACCACAGGAGCTCCAGCCCTGTGCCTGTCATCAGGTTCACTTCATCCCCAGAAAACATCACAATCTGAAGCATCCTCGGCAGGACCGAGGACATAAAGCGTGATTTATTGCCGTGGAAGCACGTCCTTGTGTATTTCCAAACCGCCTTAGGGAGCAATTTCTCACCATGTCAGCAGCTGGCTCAGGAGAGGTGGGAAGGGGGGAGTGTGAGGAAGAGAGACGTGAGACAGCGCATGCGTGCCCGTGTCTGGGCGCCCTCCCCAGGACTGCTGCTGACCACCTCGGCTCAGGAAGACATCTGGCCTCGAAGTCCTTGGGAGGGGGCTCCGAGGTCCCTGGTGTGACCGGGCCCATGGGCTCAGGGGAGCAGCCCTGGCTCTTCTGCACTTCCTGCCCTCCTGGCCCAGCTGCCCCGGTTTTATTAGAACCAGTTGCAGATGCGTTTCCTAGAAACAAAGGGGCTGATCTCATTGGCCTCCCCCTGTGCAGAGGAAATGCGAGTGCAAGAGCCTCGTCCGTGGGCTCAGAGCCTTTCCAACACCGCGTCCTGGGTCCTCACAGACACCCAGGAAGTCACCGGGGGATCGCCTTTGTCCCTGTACAGGAGGGAACACCGAGGCACAGAGAGGCTGGGTGCCCGGCCCAAGGTCCCGGAGCTGGATCTGAACTGGTGCCCTTCAGGCCCTCCGTGGCGTTGCCATTGGCATCAGCAAGCCCGGCCTTCCCCCGGGATCCGGAAGCTTGGCTTCCTGTCCCACGTTCTGCCCAAAGGGAAGAAGAACCCCACAGATACTACAGACCCGTCCCCCGTGCCCCTCTGGCCCTGGGATTCCTCTACGAGGGGACAGTGACACGTAAGAGCCTTCACCTGACGCCGACTCCTCACCTTCCCAGGTGGGGCAGGTCCCCCTCGGGAACAGTCAGTGAACATCAGCGTTTGCTCAGGACTCCCTCCCGGCCGGGCGCTGTGCTGCCAGCTTCCCGGGCTTTATCTCGTTTGGTCCTAAGAGCTCTTATTATCAGACGGAGGACAGGGACCTCGAAGGTCGGGGGACCTGAGCTGCAGTAGGCACAGGCAGGACTGAGGCTGGTCGTCCTGGCTGGCGTGGAGGCCCTGGCCTCCCACGAGGAGTGTGGACGCCTCCCCCAGAATGGCACGTGGTACCAAAAAATGGTCAGTGGCGTCTTGGTAAGGCCTCAGCGTAGCCAGATTCTCCCATGGTGCTGAAGGCTCCAGGGCAAGAGTCCCAAGAAAAACTGGCAAGAGCCACACGGCCTTTTCCAGCCCAGACCCCAAGTCACCCAGCGTCACTTCCGCTGCGCTCTTTTCTCCGAGGCAGCCAGCAGCCAGCCCAGGTTCAAGGGAAGGAGACAGATTCACCTCCACATGGGAGGAGGGTCAGAGAATGTGTGGACATGTGTTAAATCCACTGCAGATGAACACTGCTAACATCTCCATTCTACAGATGAGATAACTGAGGCACAGAGAGGTTAAGTGAGCGGCCCAGGGTCACACAGCTGGTCAGTGGAGAACCTAGGAGTTGAACCCAAGAGAATCTGTGCTTTTGACCACCTCACTGTGCTACGGTGTTAGGGGTTCATGTTTTCCTGACATTCCTGCCTGGTCTAATTAGTGCCATACATTGAATCCTCAATTTCTGGTCCACCAATATTTTCCAAGATCCCCTGTGCCCCAGGCCCTGCGTTAACCTGTGGTGACACTAATGAGGACACAGTCCCTGCCGTCAGGGAGCTCCTGGCCAGGCAGGGAGACGGACTCATCCCCATCTAACTGCTGCCCACACAGCTGGCTTCACAGGCCGGAGAGGGGTGGGACACTGATGCCTGGGGATCTGATGGGGCTTCTCTGAGGACACGTGGCATTGATGGGCTTAGAGCAGGCTTCCTGAGCCTCAGCCTGGTTGACACATTTGGGACTGTCCTGTGCATTATAGGATGTTGAGTGGCATCCCTAGCTTTGACCAGTAACACACACCGTCAATTTATGACAACCAGAAATAGCTCCAGATACTGCCAGATGTCCCCTGGGAACAAAATTACTCCTAGTTGAGTACCACTGGTTGTGGAGAAGGAGCGATATTTTTTCCAGGTGGAGAATAAAGAAAGAGCGTTCTGGGACTTCCCTGGTGGCGCAGTGGTTAAGAATCCACCTGCCAATGCAGGGGACACGGGTTCGATCCCAGGTCCGGGAAGATCCCACATGTCGCGGAGCAACTAAGCCTGTGCGCCACAACTACTGAGCCTGCGCTCTAGAGCCCGCACGCCACAACTACTGAGCCCACGTGCCACAACTACTGAGCCTGTGCTCTAGAGCCCGTGTGCCACAACTACTGAGCTCACGTGCCACAACTACTGAGCCTGAGCTCTAGAACCGGCGAGCCACAACTACTGAAGCCCACGCGCCTAGAGCCCGTGCTCCGGAACGAGAGAAGCCACCGCAATGAGAAGCCCGTGCACCGCAACAAAGAGTAGCCCCCGCTCACCACAACTAGAGAAAGCCTGTGTGCAGCAACGAAGACCCAATGCAGCCAAAAATAAATAAATTAATTAATTAATTTTTTTTTAATTAGAAAAAAAAGGGCATTCCAGGTGGAAGAAATGAAATAAACTAAATACAGGCAGGTTCAAGGTGAGGCTGAAAGGTAGGGTGCATCACAAGATATGAAACCAGAAAGGCGAGATTAAGCTAGACTGGGAGAGCCTTGGATATCTTGTTAGGAAATTTGGACTCTATCTTGTAGGCCGTGGGGAGCCATGGAAGGTTATTAAGCAAAGGAGTGGCATGATAGACCTTGCTGTTTAAAAAGATCACTCCGTTAGTGACGTGGAGGCTACTGTAACGGTCCCAGGCGGAGAAGACATGCACGTACACAAAGAGGAATGTCACCATATAGCAATGTCACCAAATGGGAATGTCACCAGGCAAGACCTGTGAACTTGGAGGAGGAAGGTGTAGAAGGTGGAGATGGTTGAGGGAAGTTCCAGGCCATTGGATGCTTTGCCCTGAAGGGGTGGCCAGGAGGGAAGAGGTGCTCCTTGCTATTGAAGAGGCGCGTAGCCCGTGGGGCAGAGCTCCGGGTCCGCCTGGCTGCAGTGCAGGGCCTCTCCTCCCAGAAGCCAAGCTACAGGACCTGGGCTTGGTCTGGGGCCGCCTGCTGGGGAAGGACATTCTCACACAGGGGTTCGGAGGATGGTGTGTAAGACAGATCATGTAGGCATGTGCACATCCACTGCCATGGTGTCACTGGGGGTAGAACCCCAGGATGAAGCCCCCCAGCCCCTATGTCCTTACAGCTGTCTAGCCCAAAGGACCTTGCAGTTGCCCAGAGAACAGGCCAAGGGCTGCCGTGCCCAAGTGTCACCCCATCAGCCAGAACAAAGCCAGCAATTTTCTCAGAGCAGGTGTAAATCCCAAAAGGAGACACCTCCTTTAACGTGACCAAAAATGAGAATTTGGGTGAATCCTGGTATTGCAAAAGCAGGGTCTGGGGGTGTCTTTGTGCAGACCCCTCCACCGTCCCGTCGCGTGCGTCCTCGTGTCTCATCTCACCGGCCCCGCGAGGTCTGGGAGGTCCCGTGGCACACGCCAGAGAACGGGGCGGGGGCCGCTTCACTGCTGCCTGCTCTCCACACCTAGCTCTGCGCCTGGCACGGAATTGATGCTCAGAGAATATGCATGAGTCCCAGCGCCGCTCTGCCCATTAGACGAGTTCTGGAACCACCCCATAAAGACGCCTTAAAAAGACCAGCGTCTTATGCAAACCTATGTGAACAGTCAGCACATTTTTATCCAAAGAGAGAAGCCTGGGCCTTTTTTAATCTGACCATCGGAGATCCAGCCAGGCCTGAGAGTTTGGAGAAACATGCCCCAACAGAAGGTAGATGTATGAAGGACATACAGATGAACTGGGCAGGGCGCTTCCAGCTGCGGACACCCCGGGTGCCGGCCCACGACTGACCATCTCACGGACAAATACCCGGTGATCGCATTTTTGCTGCCATTTTCCCCCCGAGCCTAACCGCTCCGATGGGTAATGTTTAACGACATCTCGGAAGCGGTGGGTGACACTTACAGAGCTGGCCCTGCAGCCAGCCTCTTGGCTAAGGCCACGGGTCTCATTTGAGCCCTGCTACCATCCCCTGAGGTCATCGCCTCATTTCACAGACAGGCGATGGAGGCCGTGAGATTCAGGCGCTGGCAAGGACTGGAGCCCACGTCCCGAATGCTGTGTTCTGCTGTCTCGGGAGCTCATGGCGGCGGGTGGCGGGGGTGGGCGGAGAGGGGAGCGTGCTCCCCAGCACAGAGCCTGGCGCGTGGGGAGGGGGGTGGAATTCACAGCATCACTCCCGCATGACTGGGCTCCAGCCCCCTCTGCCTGCGCACTCGGGTGTAGTGGAGCATTGGGTGCCCTCATTATCCCCATTTTACAGATGGGGGCACCAGGGCACAGAGAGGTTACACGTCGCGTCCAAGGTCACCCAGCTGATAAGCGGCAAAGCTGGGAACGGCTGCCCTGAACTAGGAAACCACACAGACTTTCACATCGTTTGTATTCGGTAAACCTGTGCTGTGCGAACAGGAAGTACGTGAACAGAGTGTAATGACCACACTCGCTGCCCAGCTGTGATGACCACAGCCACCGTCATTATTCCAGCACAGGCCATCGTGGGGCCTGCAGCTCAGTCGGCCGCGGGGATGGGGGACAACAGTGCTGCCTGCCTGGCCAGGGTGGGCTGGGGTCGTTGCTGTGGGCCCAGTGGTCATTGTGTGGGCCCGGTGGTCATTGCTGTGGGCCCAGTGGTCATTGTATTGGCCCAGTGGTCATTGCTATGAGCCCAGTGGTCATTGCTGTGAGCCCGGTGGTCATTGCGTGGGCCCGGTGGTCATTGCTGTGAGCCCGGTGGTCATTGCTGTGAGCCCGCTGGTCATTGTATTGGCCCAGTGGTCATTACTATGAGTCCCGTGGTCATTGCTGTGAGCCCGGTGGTCATTGCTATGAGCCCGGTGGTCATTGTGTGGGCCCGGTGGTCATTGCTATGAGCCCGGTGGTCATTGTGTGGGCCCGGTGGTCATTGCTATGAGCCCGGTGGTCATTGTGTGGGCCCGGTGGTCATTGCGTGGGCCCGGTGGTCATTGCGTGGGCCCGGTGGTCATTGCGTGGGCCCGGTGGTCATTGCTGTGAGCCCGGTGGTCATTGCGTGGGCCCGGTGGTCATTGCTGTGAGCCCGGTGGTCATTGCTGTGAACCCGGTGGTCATTGCGTGGGCCCGGTGGTCATTGCTGTGAGCCCGGTGGTCATTGCGTGGGCCCGGTGATCATTGCTATGAGCCCGGTGGTCATTGCTGTGAGCCCGGTGGTCATTGCGTGGGCCCAGTAGTCATTGTATTGGCCCAGTGGTCATTGCTATGAGCCCAGTGGTCATTGCTGTGAGTCTGGTGGTCATTGCCTGGGCCCGGTGGTCATTGCTGTGAGCCCGGTGGTCATTGCGTGGGCCCGGTGGTCATTGCTATGAGTCCGGTGGTCATTGCTGTGGGCCCGGTGGTCATTGCGTGGGCCCGGTGGTCATTGCTGTGAGCCCGGTGGTCATTGCGTGGGCCCGGTGGTCATTGCTATGAGTCCGGTGGTCATTGCTGTGAGCCCGGTGGTCATTGCGTGGGCCCGGTGGTCATTGCTATGAGCCCGGTGGTCATTGCCGTGGGCCCGGTGGTCATTGCGTGGGCCCGGTGGTCATTGCTATGAGCCCCGTGGTCATTGCTGTGAGCCCGCTGGTCATTGCTGTGGGCCCGCTGGTCATTGTGTTGGCCCAGTAGTCATTGCCATGGGCACAGTGGTCAAGGTTCTGGAGGTTCATCTGCACCGTGGCCTACATTGATCCTGGAATCTTTCCTGCTGCCTAGTAGTATTCCATTGTCTGAACATCTCACAGTTGACGTACCCATCTACTACCGGTGGACCCTGGGCTTATTCCCAGTGTAGGGCTGTGATCCATGAAGCCACCGTGGACACCTTTGTAGGAGTCTTTTGGTGACCGACGTCCTCATTCTCTTGGGACTGTGTCTAAGGGGGAACTAGTGAACCGTTTCCCTATGTCACTTTGGGCCCCGTGGGCAGGGCGTGAGTCCCGGCTGTTCTGCCCCTTCTCTAGCCCTTGATATTCTGCGGGTGGGAGCCGTGCCTCCTTATGACTTTGTGACATTTCTCCGTGAGCAGTGATGCCCGGGGTGTCGCATTTGCTCCCTGGCCATTCCGTATCCTCCTCGTGGAGATGCCGGTTCTAGGCTTTCGCCTGGATTTCACCCAGCTCTTTGTCTTTTTCTTATTGATTTGTGGGATTGTGGGAGTTCTTTGTCTATTCTGTGAGTCCTTTATGAGATACACGTATTTGGAATATTTTCTCCCAGTCTGTGGCTTGTCTTTTCGGGTTCTCAATGGTGTCTTTTGATGAACAGAAGTTTCTTATTTTGATGAGGTCCGTCGTACCAACTTTGTCTCTTAGGGTTGCATTGTCTGGGTCGTGTTTAAGAGACCTTTGCCTGTCCCAAGGTCATCAGCACCCCACAAGTGTGCATATCCTTCAGTCTCAGCCCTGAGAACTTCACACGGTCAGGAAGGCCTCTCTTGTCACTGCACCCCATCCCCAGCACAGCACCTGGCACACCGTGGGGCTCCCCAGATATGTGGCTGAAGGAGTTATTAGGTTCCCCTGCAAAGCCAGAGCCGCCCCCCACTGGCTCCCTCATTGCCCCTCAGATAAGGGAAGACACAGCCGTTTGACAGAGCTTCAGGTTCGGAAGGCGAGATGGCAGAGGCGCCCCCAGCTCCCCATGATAACTGCCCCTACAGTGTCCCCAGGGAGCCCGCCTGGCCAAAGGCCAGGACTCAAGTCACCTCACAGCCTGGCCTGCACCCCAGGCCCTCCGCCGAGCTCAGATCTTCCCCGAAGGGAAGATCAAAGACCCAGCTCCACTTCAGAGGCAGGAATTTGGACTGCGGAGATAATTGGGTCCTGGGGTGAGCGAGCACAGAGATAACTGTGTGTGGGCGGGGAGGGGGGGGGAGATAGCTGGGTCACTTGAAACCCTGACTCCTCGCACTTGAGGCAGACTCGCCAGACCCTTGCATCCGGGATCCTGGCTGGATTAGAAGCCCCGGTTTAGAGGACGCAGTGGGAAAAAACTCACCCAGGCGTCCAAGACCCTAAAAACCCATCGCGAGAGATCCAGAAAACTCCTGCGTTGCAGGTGGGAGCTCACGTTGGTCCCCTGACTTTGGAAAATCATCTTATAGCATTTGCTGCAGTCGAGCCCGAGCGTGGTTGCCCGTGTCGTGTCGTGTGTGCCCCACAGCCCCAAACTGGGATCCACCCAAATGCCTATCTGCAGGGGGATCGGTAAATAAATTGCGTGGAGACCAACATGCTGTCGCTACACGCAACAACACGTATGCGTCTCACACGGGGCTGAGAGAAAGAATCCGGGAAGAGCAGAGTGTTCCGTGAATCTGTTTGTATGATGAATTTCAAGAACAGATAAATTAATCTGCGCTGTTGGAAGTCGAGAGAGGCCAGGGCGTACACGGGGCGGGGGCTCCAGGGGGCTTCGGGGGCTGGTCTCGTTCTGAGTTTTGACCCGGGTGCTGGACTGTGTTCAGTTGGTGAAACTTCCCTGAGATGTCCCTTATCTCCTGTGCATTTTCCCACGTGTATGTTACACTGCAGTTGGCAGGGGGGTTGGGAGAGGCTCTTTTTTTTTTTAATGGAAGTATATTCGGTTTACAATGTTGTGTTAGTTTCAGGTACACAGCAAAGTGATTCCGATACACATATATATATTCTTTTTCATATCCTTTTCCGTTGTTGTTTATTACAGGATATGGAATATAGTTCCCTGTGCTATACACGTTACATCCTTGTTTTTATCTATTTTATATATAGTAGTGTGTGTATGTTAATCCCAAACTCCTAATTTATCCCTCCCTCCCCCCTGTCGCCTTTGGTAACCATAGGTTTGTTTTCTACATCTGTGAGTCTATTTTTGTTTTGTAAATAAGTTCATTTGTATCATTTTAGATTCCACATATAAGTAACATCATATGGTCTTTTCTTTCTCTTTCTGACTTACTTCACTTAGTATGATAATCTCTAGGTCCATCCATGTTGCTGCAAATGGCATTATTTCGTTCTTTTTTATGGCTGAGTAGTATTCCATTGTATATATGTACCACACCTTCTTTATCCATTCATCTGTCGAGGGACACCTAGGTTGCTTCCATGTCTTGGCTATTGTGAATAGGGCTGCAATGAACATAGGGGTGCATGTATCTTTTTGAATTATAGTTTTGTCCAGATATACGCCCAGGAGTGGGATTGCTGGATCATAGTTCTGTTTTTTTAAGGAACCTCCGTAACTGTTCTCCATAGTGGCTGTACCAATTTACATTCAGAAGGGGTGCTCTTTTGAAAAGGGGAGGGTCATCTTGGCATCAGAAAAACCTGGGCTCCCACCTGGAGTGCCCCCTTGGCAAGCAACTTTGCCCCCTGCCCCTCGGTTCCTCCCCTGTGGAATGGCCGGGCAGCAGCCCCGCTCCTTGTCTTGTGATCAAGATGCTGAGGAGTGAGACTGTCCCACGAGCGTCAGGCTGACCCGTGGAAACTTCATCTGAACCGGAGGAAGCCAGTACCTGCCGAGAGGAATAAAAATGAAAGAAATGTTACATTGTTTGACAGGGTCCCCGAGTCTTACTCAAGGACTGAGAAATAAGGATTGAAACAAGCAGTAACAGAGCAAAGGCTTGCAGTGTGAGGAACAGATTCCCTTTCAACCCGGAGACAGGCTATTTATTTGAACAAGAACTTGCACAGGTCTCTTTTTATCCCCTTTGGAGCATATTTCATGTCGCCAAGAATTTCACGGCTATTAAAAGCTGCAAAGAAAAAATCCTTTTAAAACTGCCTGTTTGTAGCATGGGGTGGTTTCCAAAGCCCTGAGGACGGGAGGCTTCAGAAGCGCTTTTAAAGTTGACGGTCCTCAGAATCCGCCAAGGCTGTGCGTGCTCCCCGACCCAGGACCCAGCAAGGCCACTTCTGGGTGTCCCCCACACCAAAAGGGGACGTGTGCTCACCAAAAGACAGGTACTAGAATGTTCGCGGCTGCCCTACCCAAACATCCATCGGTGGTAAAGTGGAGAAGTGACTGAGGACATAGTCTCACCATGGAATAGTATACGGCAATGAACATTAAAAAATCAACAGCTACCGAAAAAAAAATTCATTTGGGCTTCCCTGGTGGTGCAGAGGTTGAGAGTCCGCCTGCCGATGCAGGGGACGCGGGTTCGTGCCCCGGTCCGGGAAGATCCCACATGCCGCGGAGCGGCTGGGCCCGTGAGCCATGGCCGCTGAGCCTGCGCGTCTGGAGCCTGTGCTCCGCGACGGGAGACGCCACAGCAGTGAGAGGCCCGCGTACCGAAAAAAAAAAAAAAAAAAAAAAAAATCAACAGCCACATACCCACAAACAAAGCCAGACACAGATTTTGATTTGGTCACAAAGCCCAAAAGCAAACAAAGTGCTCTGCAGTGATGGAGGTCAGCATCCTGGGACGGGGTGGCTGTGGGAATGGAGCAAAGAGGGGCTTTGGGGCTGGGTCATGTTCTGTGTCTTCACCTGGGAGCTGGTATCACAGGTGTGCACACAGTGATCATCGCTCAGGGCTGTTCTTACAACACCAAGGCATGGGTGTTCCACGCCAATAAAACATTAGTACAAGTTTAAAACACGTTTTTAAAATATGGCTTAGCTAAACCTGGGAGGCAGAGTTGGAAAATCACCCCGGGTATCTTCCCGAAGGACCCTCTGGGCGGGAGAGCAGGTGCCTCGAGGCTCACACCCAACCAACCACACCCAGGGAAATGCGTGACCACGACTTCTACTCCCCACCCGTCCCCAGCCCGGGCCCTCGGAACACCGGCTCAGAGAAGGAGTGCATCTGACAGACCTCTGTGTCCAGCCTGCCTCTGGCCTGAGGCAGGAGGCTGCGTCTAGCGCCAGAAGCAAGTGCCCCAGACGGTCTCCTGCAAGACTGGAGGACAGGAGGGAGGCAGTGGCCTTTTTGTAGTGCATGCCCCTCCTCCCGGTTGCTCGTCCAATGCTAGTCTAGTTGCTGCTGGGGAGAGATTTTGCAGATGGGATGTAAGTCCCTAGGAGTTTGTTTTAAATTCATCTAAACAGAGCTCATCTTGGATGGGCCTGGCTTAATCAGGAGGAAGGTCTTT
This sequence comes from Tursiops truncatus, assembly GCF_011762595.2. Taxonomy (NCBI): domain Eukaryota; kingdom Metazoa; phylum Chordata; class Mammalia; order Artiodactyla; family Delphinidae; genus Tursiops; species Tursiops truncatus. The sequence continues at coordinate 3,141,259 of NC_047052.1, forward strand.
ATAAAGGGATGTCAGTTTTCCGCGAAGGAGAGACCCAACAGTCACAGGGTCGTCAATGCCCTCCCTTATCCCTGAATCCTCCCTCCTGCAAGTCTGCCCCCTGGGACAGCTTCACCCGAGCCCACGGGTCCCAACCTGCCCCTCATGTTCCCTTCCTAGGCCTCTGCCCTGCGGACACTGGACATGCTTAGCCCCCACTAGAGTGTAAGCCAGTGCCTTATGCTCTGTCTGTCCATCCATCCCTCTGTGCATCTGTACCTATCCATCTGTATCATATCCATCCACCTAGATAACTAGATCTATCCATGTATCTGTATCCATCTGTATATCCGTGTCTATACCTATATCTACATCTTTATCTCTCCACCTGCTTCTGCTTCTCTGGTTGAGCCCTGCTGCAGACGCCTCTGTTCCCCCATCTGACGGATGCTTGCTAGAATGTAGGGGTTAACTACACAGGGTCCCCCCCTACCACTTATTAGGTAATGGTTCTAGGCAGGTTACTTCACCTCTGTGTCTCAGTCTTCTCCTCTGTAAAATGGGGATAAGAAGAAAGTCTCCTCCTCCCAGAGTTCTTGTGAGAATTAAACAAGGTAGTATATTTAAAGTACATAGACAAATAGCAGCACACAATAAGTACCTGATAAGTATTCGCTATTATTTCCTGCAGAATGGAACTGGAAAGACAGTCCATTACGCCCTCCATGTTGCCGTGGGGCCTGGGTTAGATCTGTGTTCCCTAAATTTAGGTCATCGCTATTTTTATTGTATCTGCATGCCACTTGTATTTTTTGTTTACTTAATATATTTATGTTAATCAACTTTTTTTTTGTAACTTACAACTTGTATTCAGAAGGGAAACTGTGTATCACCAAGATAAAAGGAAAATCAGTTTCACTTTCCATAAATGGAAGGTATGATTTCCCATAAAAATCAACACAGCCCCGCCACCCCTTTTCACAATCCCAAAACCCAAGAGTCTGAAAAGCACACAATTGTTTGGGGGTTTTGTTTGCTTCTGGTTCGTTTTGAAAATTTGATGCCAAACCTGACCTGATCTGACTTGAGTCTGTTCAGTCTATTTCTTCCACTTAGCGTGAAAATCACGTTTCACCGGAGAAACAGAAATAGAAAAGAACTAGAATCCACTAAAGGTATTAAATGAATCCCCGTATAAGCACCATATTGTCTTTTTTAAAAATCCAAGAGAGGGCTTCGCGGGTGGCGCAGTGGTTGGGAGTAAACCTGCCGATGCGGGGGACGCGGGTTCGTGCCCCGGTCCGGGAGGATCCCACATGCTGCGGAGCGGCTGGGCCCGTGAGCCGTGGCCGCTGAGCCTGCGCGTCCGGAGCCTGTGCTCCGCAACGGGAGAGGCCACAACGGTGAGGGGCCCGCGTACCACAAAAAAAAAAAAATCCAAGGGAAATACGAATTTCAAAGTACGTCTGGCTAAGAATTTTGACTAAGAGAAGACCCTGAAGAAACATTGGTTGTAGAAATGAAGTTATGCGTAAATAGATGATTCTGCGTATACTCCACACGCAAAGTGAATGGGGAAACGCCTCATGCTCTGCTCACGCTCCAGATTCACATGTCAAGCGGCCGGGACACCCAGGCCGGCAGCTGTTGCTGACGGCCGTCTGGAGCTCGGCTGGGCCGCGGATGGGAGCCCCCAGTGTGGTCCCTCCAATATGGCGGCCTTGGGGAAGTTGGGCGGCTTACGTGGTGGCCGGCAAGCGCCCTGATGGCACTGGGAAGAAGCTGCCTGCTCGTCTGACCCGGCCTAGACAGCCTCATTCCTGCCAGCTCTCTTGGTCAAGTGGCCAGAGAGCCTGCCCATACTCCAGAGGGGGAGATAGAGCCCACCCGCCAGTAAGTGGAGGATCAAAGAAGGCGGGCCATATTTTACAGGCTTTAATGCTGTTTGAATTTGTACAAGCACGTACTTCTTTTCTGAGTAAGAAAGAAGACATTTGCGCATCTATTTTCTCTGCAGTATGGGCTGTAGAGTCCAAAGATCCCAGTTCTGTCATCTACTGAGGATGTGAGGCCGGTGAGTCACTGGGCCTCACAGGGTGACCTTCCCAACCTCAAGTGATGTGGCCCCTTTCCTGTAACTTCGACAGTTCTCTCGTGTCTCCCTCAGTGACAGTTGTGCCTCCATTGGAGGCTGGAATGCTGGCAGGAGGGAGAGACCCCCCCTGGAACCCCCTACCATGCTACGCTGGCGTGGTGACCCTTCGGGGATCTCCCTCGGGCCCCACTCAGTCCTCTTCCTTCCCCACCCCGCCCCCAGTTCCCTCCAGGCCCCTGCACACTGGGAAGTCCAGAAGCCTCCCCATGCTCCATCCTTCCTTCTGGTGCCAAACAAGGGCCCAGAGGGAGAGAAGAGCCTCAAGCCCGAGGAAGGATGGCCATCCCGGCGTTCAGAGGCCAGTGGTCCCTCTGAGACTCCATGAGGACAGTACTCGGCCAAACAGCTTCGGAGTTCTAGGTGGTTTCCAGGGCTTGGAACTTATAACCTTACTTTCTGTTTTCCCATGTAGAGAAAATGCCTTGGCTACTGGCCAGCCTCTGACCAGCAGCTTCTAATTATGCATGTGTGGAGGAGAAGGGCAGGGTGGAGACCGAGAAGGGTGTGCTGGATGGTGGGGGAACAGGGGCAGGAAGCCCAGAAACTTCCCTCCTCCCCAGGCCACCAGGAAGCTCGGCAGGGGAGGTCGGGCCAGTATAGGGAGGCCTGCACATTTTCACTGAGGCCTCACCCACCGGTTCCTGTGACCCGGACATACAGCTCTTCAGGGCAAAGGACTGTAGTTAGTCAAGGCACCAGCTGCTGTAATAAATGGGTCCTGAAATTTCGGTGGCATCTCTCAAGCAAAGTTCATTTTTCACTCTGGACGTAATCCAGGGGCAAGTTAGCACAGAGCACGGCTCCACACGCTTATTAGGGACCCAGGCCTCTTCCACCTGTGGTTATGGGTCCCCAGGTGTTTCCAGTTTCTTCTCTGGGATCCTCACCGTCCCGCCAGCAAACAGGGGAGAAGGAGAAGGTGGAGAACGAACATTGCTCTCAACCCTCCCTCCTTACCTGTGAACTTATTCCTCATCCTGCAGACCTTCCTCCCAGATGCTTAGATGGCCTCAGGAAACAATGGGTTCTAAGTCTATTAACGTCTAGATTACAGGAAATTGCTCTTAAATTTAAAAGTGCTGCGTACATATCTTGTATTCATGTTGAGAGACCTTGACATTCAACTTCACGCCAATCAGGAAAGGCCCTCTTGTGCAGTCAGCAACCTGCACAACTGTGCCCAGCAACTCTGTTGTAAATTCCATCAGCTTCCCAGCTTCAAAGTGGGAATGGTGTGAGCTAGCCCTCAGCCCAACCATAGAATCACAGTGGGAAGGTATCGAGGTCACCGAATCTGGTGGTTTTGAAAGCCCCACCCCCTCGGTTTCCCTCCAATAACCCAAATCCAGTGGTCCAGCCCAACCTCCTCAATGTGGTACTGGGAACTTGAGGTTCAGATAGAGTTGGGGCTTTCCCAAGGTCACAGAGCCCTGTTATTGGTCAACATTACAACGGCAGATAAGTTCAGACTTCCAGTTTAGCCATCTAGACCAGCACTGCCCCACTGCAAAATAGAACATAAACCACATGTGTCATTTTAAACCTTCTAGTTACCATATTTTAAAAAGTAAAAAAAAAAAGGGGTGGGGTGGGGGATGGATATTAGTTTTAATAATATATTTTCTTTAACCCAGTATACCCAAAACATCAACACGTAGTGAATATTAAAAATTGACACATTTTACATTCTTTATTTCACCCTAAGTCTTCAAAATCCTGTGTATTTACACTTACACTCGACGAAATCTGGTGCAATTTCACACTTCCACATCTTAATTTGGGTGGTCAATTTTCACTGAAAATACTTGCTCCGTCTTTACAGTTCATAAAACTTACAGTTGTAAAGGTAAACTCACACGCCAAGTGGGTGCGCCCACACTTCAGGGTTTTCTTAATCACTGGAGGATCTGTTTTCAAGTTAAAATCAATGGAAGTTAAATACAATTGAAAACGTAGCTCCTGGGCCGCAAGGGCAGCATCTGCGGCGCCGGGAGGCCACACCAGGCTCGTGGAGACCGTACCCAAAAGAGTAGCTCTGGAACTTGCCCCACATCCTCAGTGACCCTGGGACCCCTCATGACAGGGAAAATCTGTGAGGATTACTGCTTCCCCAAGCGTTGGAGAAAGAAACCATCGTACTGGGAAAATAACGGAGGCTCTGAGACGGCTCCTTACTCTTAGTTTCCTGCGGTCACACCTCTGGTTTGCCAGGGCACTTGTCTGATAAATGGCAGCCTTGCACCCACCGCGGAGGGCGGCCTGAATCTCCGGCAGGAAAGGCCCACAGAGCCTGGGGACACGTGGACGAGCGCCGGACCTGGGTCCCTGTAGACGGGGAGGATTGTGGGTGAGGCACGTGGCTTTGGAGCAGAGCCGATGTCCTGAGACCTCCAACGCCCATGAGCCACGTGGCCAGGGAGAGTCTGGGTGCAGTGATGGGCCCTCAAAGGTTGGGTTTTCTAGGGCTACCGAGTGAGTGTTCTAGGGCTGCTGCCCAAGTACTGTAGCGTGGGGCAGAAGACGGAGATCAGGGTGTCTGCAGGGCTGGCTCCCTTCCAGCGGCTCTGCAGGAAGATCCTTCCTGCCTCTTCCAGCTTCTGGGGTCGCCAGGCATCCTTGGCTTGTGGACGCATCTCTCTGACCTCTCTGTCATCACATGGCCATCTTCCCTGTGTACGCGTGTCTGTATCCAAATGTCCCTCTTCTTATAAGGACAATGGTCAGCCTGCATTTAGGGCCACCCTAATCCTTCTGAGCTCATCTCTTTTTTTTTTTTTTTTTTTTTTTTTTTTTGCTATACGCGGGCCTCTCACTGTCGTGGCCTCTCCCGTCGCGGAGCACAGGCTCCGGACGCGCAGGCCCAGCGGCCATGGCTCACGGGCCCAGCCGCTCCGCGGCATGTAGGATTCTCCCGAACCGGGGCACGAACCCGCGTCCCCTGCATCGGCAGGCGGACTCTCAACCACTGCGCCACCAGGGAAGCCCCCTGAGCTCATCTCTTAATCGCATCTGCAAAGACCTCATTTCCCAAAAAGGTCACATTCACAAGCACTGGGGGTTAGGCCTTGAACGTATCTTCTGGGGGGACCCGAGCCATAACAGTGCTTCACAATCAACTATGCGTTGACCCTCAATCCACCCTAAGAGGTTGGTGTCCCCGGGATCCCCATTTCACAGGCGGGAAATGGAGCCCTGGGGCTGTGGGAACCTTGCCCTGCTTGTCGCTGGCATCCTAGGACTCGAAGATGGTCCTTCCCCAGAGCTGTGCTCTTAGGCACTTCCTGGGCCTCGGGCCCTTCTGGCTCAGAAACCAGGATACTTGTTTTGCAAAACAACTTGTAAAACCCAGGTCAGTCTGCTCAGGCTCCAGCCTCCCCCATCCAATGACCCAGGAGGACAATTCTGATTGGTTTCAAATGCTTGCCTAGGGAATCATCCAAGATTCTGGAAAAGATTCTCCGCTCCTTCCAGCTCAGCAAACTGGACCACGATACAGGAAACTGCAGACTCCACACGTGAGTGTGAAGCTTTCCTCTAACGAGCTGGCGAGCACGGTCAGGGATGGCTTGGTTTATTCCTGCCGAGGGGACGTCCCCGCCTCCTGGGACCCCTCCTCCAGTCTCAGCTCGTGGCGCCTTCCTGTCCCCCACACAGCTCAGCCCTCAGCTAAGTGGCACAGAGGACAAGGCAGGTGCTGAGATTGCTCCAGGCAAGTCCTCCACACCAGGACGGGTGCACTGGAAACCACACGGGCACAGCACCCACGAGGGGAGACAGAGAAACAGGAGGCTTTGGAAACGTCCACAGGATCCCTCCTCAAACCTGGCCAGACGTGCTCAGGGGAGAGCGTCTGTGCCAACAGGGGCCATCAGGAGCGACCCTGCTGCCGGGTCCTGCCCTCCTGGCAGGGAGGCCGGGGCAGAGGGCAAGCTGCCCCAGAGAGGTTGGGGACCCCTGCCCCGGACGATTCCCTGGGGAGCCGAAGCCTCTTGCCAGGTGGCAGTGGGAGGGAGGCTCTTCCAAACGCTCCCAGAGCCTGAGTTTGGGGAAGTTGAGGCTTTGATCCCAGGCCTGCGTCTGCCGGCTGGAGCCCGACCACTTTCCTGCCTCTCATTAGGGAGCCCTGTGCGGCCAGCGGATCAGACAAGCCTGGCATTCTCTGTTTGACCTAATAAAGCCTTGCTAAATTGCTCCGCTCTCATTCCTGGAGAAATGAGACCTGCTCCAATTACTCCCATAAGAAAAGGCCTCTTAGAAAACGCCGGAGCACAGGCAAAGGAAGGCTCTTCCTGCCGGCCTGGGAGCGGGGCTCGGAAATCCCAGGCGCCTTCTCCAAACAGACCCAGAGAGGAGCCTGTGTGGAGCTGAGGGTGCTCTGGGAGAAGTGGGGACCTCGGGAGCCTCTCAAGGCGGTGCTTTCCTCCCACAGGATAGGGGGCCGTTGTCTCGCAAGTTGGCAGGTGAAATTGAGCATTAAGAAAAAATTGGCCTGGCCAGGTCAGGGTGGAGACAGAAAGCGCTTGGCTTTGGTAGGAAATAGAGTGGAGAGAGGGAGAGAGAGAGAGAGAGAGAGAGAGCGAGAGAGAGCGAGAGCGCGCCTTTCACAAGGTGTGGGTTTCCGTGAATTAGCGATGGACTGTAGCCCCGCAGGACTTGGTGTGAGATTGTCCAGTCTGGGTTTGGAACGCAGGGTGGGATTGATTGAGCTACTGCTCGAAACCTTCACTTCCCCCTCCCCTCCCCTGCACCTTCCAGCAAGGGGGCTTTAGAAAGTGCAGGGTTGGGCTCCCCAGGAGGCTGCCCCCTGGTTTTCAGGAGGCTTGGCGGGGGAGCCCTTCTGGGAAGGGAAAAGAAAGGAAGGACGCAGGCCTGGGCACCCGGAGAAGCTGGGCTGGGATGCCATTTCAGGACCGGCCTCTACTGTCCCCACGGAGAGCACCACGGATCCAGTGACCCTCAGAGCTGTTCCCTGTTGGACAGAGGGGTCTGGGCCTTTAACCCCCATGTCGATCAGCCATTGGATGTGAGCTGCCCCACGCTGTGCAGAATGTTATAAAATTATGCAAAGCAACTGTACACATTGGTCTAAGAATTAGCTTAGGTATGCAATTACGCATCAAATTTAATTAAATAGCATATTTTTTAAACGGGCTTATTTTCATAATTTGGGGGTTTGTGGTTTTAAGACAAAGGCTCCTCTGACTGAACGTTCAGTTCATTTTAAGCAGATGCACTCTTTCAGTGCGTGGCTTACTTGCCACCGCTCCACACCCATGGCATGCGTTGCTAGTCATTCACAGAGCACGTCAGCCTCCCGCTAATTCACAAGCACCCGTCCTGAGCCTTCCCCCGACTGCGTCTCCATTTAAATTCTCCTCCAGAACTACTTTTCTGGCCGTGGCCACGCTGCGTCAGCGGTCCCTTCCCCATGCTTGCCCTGTCATGTGCATATCCCGCTGCACTGCATATGTCTGCTTTCTTATCTGTCTCTCTAACAGCCTATTGAGCCCCCACCCCCCACCGCCAGGGCCTGGCACAAAGACTGGCACGTGATAGGGGCTCAGGGTGAGCATGGCCCAAGTGTCCCCGAGACCCCTTCCACCCTGCCTCTTTGTGAGTTAGACATAGGTGTTGAGGAGGGGCTGACTGTATGCCAAGGTTTCGGTGTGAATCCTGTCACAGAGATCAGCCCAGGTAAGTCAGACCTAAACCATCAGAGCACATTATTCCTCTGGCCAAAGGTGTTGGTCCAGGAATGGGCACACCATCCAGCTGGGGCCCATGAGACGTGACACGGAGCTTGCTAGAGGCTTCTGGGAAAGAAGAGGCCTCTCCTTAAAACAAGCTTTTTCTCCTTGTAAAGGGATGGTGTTGAGGTGTGACGCCTGGAATTCCTGCCGCCCTTTTGCAACCTAGAGGGCAGTCACCCTGAGAATGACCTGACACTGCAGAAAGAAAGAAATAGGGTCCTTGGTGATACCATCCAGTACTAAACCAAATCAACACCAATGCCCTCCCCATCTCCAGAACATTCCTTACATGAACTGACAAGTAAAATCCTTTATCGCGTCAGCCAATACAAGTGGGCTTAGCCCCCACTGCCCACCTCTCTGACTTGGCCACTTGTTGGAGTCACTTTGTCTCATGGTCTGGGGTCCACAGGTTCCACCGCCAGCTCCAGGGCTTCCTCACTGTGGACCTCACTGTGGCACGTCACATCGCCAAGTTGAGCCTCCATTTCTTCAGACCAAAAATGTGGTTTAATAGGAAAAATGACTCTGGATCGGGTGTCAAGCATTACTTCTCCTTTGACGCTGCCTCCCTGTGCCCTCACTCCACCTAGCCACAGCTGACAACCACGAAGAGAATGGACGTCCCTCCGGCATGCAAGCAAAGGGTTGCCCCAAGGCTCAGGGCCCCACGTTGCCGGCTCTTTCTGGAAGAGACGAGTATATTTTTTCAGCAAATACCAGTATAGTACTTACTCTGTGCTGGGCCCTGTTCTACACGCTTTCAAATATTAACTTGTATATCATCAACAACTCCATGAAGTGAGTACTGCGGCTATACCCATTTACAGGCGAGAAAACCAAGGCCCGGAGAGGTTAAGTGACTTGCCTGAGGTCACAGAGCCAGTGGGCGGTGGAGCCTGAGTTTGAATCCCAGAGGCCTATGGCTGCAGAGCTGAAACATTTAGCCACCCTCTCATGTCAGAATAATCATCATGTGTGTTTGCTGTGTCTAGGCACCAAACACGAAATATCTCATTTGATTTTCCCAGCAGCCCCCCGGCGTATGTGTCATTACTACCCCATTTTACAGATGGCAAACATATCTCTGAGAAACAGAGAAAAGACTACATCCGTGGGTGAGTGAATGAATGAACGAATGAGTGAGTGAATGCTGGGGAGCCGGACCTGCTGAATGACCTTGGCTTGAGCTCCACGTTCCCGGCCAAGAGTGGACTCAGGAAGTCCCAGTTACCCCGGGGTGTGCTCTTGGGACCCAGAGCCTCATCCTGTCTGGGATCCCTGAGAGCGGCCCTGGGCACTGAGTTCCCAGTAGCTTCAAAGGGAGCCGGAGCCGGCCAGGCTCCCAGGGGGCGAGGACAGCAGGAAAGCTGGGCTAGCCCCGCTGCCAGACGTCAGAAGCGTGAGGCGGCTTTGGTCTCGGGCCCTGGCTGATGGAACCAGGGCAGCGCAGAGCCAGGCGCTTCTGGGAACCGCATGCTGGCATTTCCTTGTTTTGTCAACTCCACCGAAGGGCCCCGGAAACCACACGCAGAACAAAGTCTCCGGGGCGCTGTCTGGAAGGCGAGAGGATTAGAGAGGGAGCGGGGAACGTGCCTCTGGGCCAGCCTCCCAGGGCCTGGGAACTTCTCCCGGCCTCCCCTGAGATGTCAGCTCCACCCACACGTCCCAGGGACCTCGCACTACACGCATCAGCGCCACTGGGCATCGGGAGCCACCCAGGTGCCGAGCGCGGGCTCGTCAGCCAGGTGTGCTGGCCAGGTGTACCTCAGCCACCCTCAGAGCCCCCAGGGTAAGGACCAGCAGTGTCCCCGTTCTACGAATGGGATAAACAAGGCTGGGAACAGTGAGTAGCTGGCAGGTGATGCGGCTGGGTTTGGGAAAGCCCATCTCAGCCCCAGGGCCAGGCCTGGGGTGTTTGTTTGCTCTTCTCTTCGCTCGTTTTCGTGGATGATGTGGTTCAAAAATGAGAACGTGGAAGAGGTACTCATGAAGAGTCCCCGCATCCCTTAGCGATGAGGAAACGGGGGCCGAGGGCCCCGCTCTCACCCCCGCTGCCACACGCGCCACGAGGGTTGGAAGGAGGACGGACGCTCTGTGTCAGCAAAGCCCTCGGCAAAGCGGGTCCTGGAATCGCGGTGATTGTGAAGGGAGGCCTCACGCAGGACCGCCCGGGGTCGGCGTGCGCGCGGGCAGGGTGACCAGAGTGGGTGAGGGGACACCCAAGCCCCAGCAGCCCCACGTGGAGGCGGGAGTTCCCCAGGGCTGGCGGGGAGAGCCCTCCACTTGGGATGCGGCCTCAGGCCCTGGGTATCCTGCCCGTCCAGCAATCTGCTCGAGGGTCCTGGGAGTGGGGGCACATCTCAGGATGAGAAACGGGGCTCCTTCAGGGAAGGGAACCAGATACACACGCAGGTGTACGCGGTCCCCAGACGGGCCCGCACACACGCTCACGTGCATGCTCTGCGTACCTGCAACCCAGGTTCCCACTGGCTGTTCCAGGCAGGGCCGGATGAGGGCCTTGGGAGGGTCGCGTCCCAGACAAGGCGCCCCTCCCCTGCCCCTCCTGGTACAGCTGGAGGCTGGCGTCACTGTCTCTGTCCCCATGTGTCTGTCCTCTGCCTCACTGGTTCCCTCCATCTCCAGTGTGTCTCTGACACTGTCTGCGTGTTGGTTTCTTTGCATCTCTGTGGGTGTAGCTCTCTCCTCTCCCCACCCCAGGGGTCTCCCCTGTGGGCGTTTCGGGGGCAATCCTCTAACGAGGCCCATGACTGATCCGCTGTTAGACCTGGACCCTCGTGGCCCTCGGAGCCCTGCGCAGGCCACACCCCTGGAACCGGGGGCGGCCAGGAGGCAGGAGTGGACCCCGGATGGGAGGCTTTTGGGGCTTTGCGTGGGGGCAGAGCGCCTTTGCAGGACGCAGCTGGGCCGTCCTCCAGGCGTCCTCCACGTGGGGTGGGGCGGTGCTCCTGTCTGGAGGGATTTGCGTCTTATCACTGCCCCACCAGCCTCCCCCATGCCGGGGCTCCCGGGGGGGCATTTTTGCGCTCCCCTGGAACGTGCGGAGGGACCCGCTAGGCTCCCCTGGAGATAAACCACGCCTGCCCCAGAACCCGCTCCTTTTCTCCGTGCGTGGCCCTGGTCCGCTTCCAAATCCTGAACCTTCTGCGGGGAAGGGCTGAGCGGCCAAAGAAATCCAGGTCTCTGCTGTGTGCTGGGTGGGACATCTGACCAGTCCTGTCTGTCCGGAGGCGGGGTCAGCAAAGACCCTGCCCGGCCTCGGGGACCACTGCAAGCGGTGCGAGAAGGACCAGGCTGGGGGCTGGGGGCCGAGGTGAGCAGACAGTGAGACAGTGAGAGATGGTCCGAGAAACCGACAGAGAGAGAGAACTCTGCGAGAGACCAGTGGAGAAACAGAAAAGACAGACATGGACGGAGGGAGCGGGGAGGTCCAGGGCAGCCCAGAAGAGCCTAGAAGAGGGAACACAGCTGCACGGTGTTGTACAGTAACATAGTGGGGATGGAGGCCACTCCCACTGCGCTTGGCCGCCTTGGGAACACGTGGGCGCTACAAGCCAGTTGTGTGCCTGCAGCCCGGCTTCAAATCCCTAATCAGCCACTTACTGGCTGTGTGACCTGCAGAAGGTGACTCAACCTCTCTGAGCCTTTGTTTCCTTATCGAGAAAATAGGGATAAGTGTCTGCATCATGAGACTGTCACAAGAACTGTACGAGTTCATACACTCAAAGCAGTGAGGAGCCCGGCTGGAGTACCACCTGCCAGGCTGCCCTGAGGGCTGAGGTGTTCCTGCCCGAGACCCACGGCCCAGGTCAGATCAAGAAGAAGCATCAGGAAAACCAAATTGAGGGACATTCTACACAACAAGTGGCCCGCTCTCTGCAAGCGTGTCAAGGGTCTGAGCGACACAGAAAGAAGGAGCGACAATCGCTCTGACCACATCCGCTCAATGCACTGTGGCAGACCAGACGGGAGCCTTTGCTATAAAAACTTATTGCGACGATTGGTGAGACCTGAACGGGGCCTGAGGACCCGACGGCAGCGCCGGGTCAGTGTCAGCCTGTGAGTGCGATTCTGCAGGGGATGTCCTGTGCGCAGGACACTCACACTGACCTATACAGGGGGACTGCACGTCAGGTGGGAGACAACTTACAAAGCCCGGTTCTCCACACGGGCGGCTCTTCTGTAAGTTTAAGATGACTTCTATTTTTTTTAATATATGAAAAAATTAAAAATAATACACTTGGATCTGAAGCAAGCAACGATAACAATAAAACCTCAAGACAGACTAGCATATGTTACACAGCGGTCAGGACCCGTTGACACCACCCTTAGACTTTCCTCTTGACCATCAAAAGGCCTAGGAGCAGCCTTTCCCCCCAAGTTTGAGTCTGTATTTTAGGGCCCAGCCCCAGGACCCCCGCCCCTGCATTTGGGAAGCGTTGGCGTCCTAGGAAGACCCTGGGCTGTAAGTCAGATCTACGTGCCCCAGAACCCTCTGCTTTATAGCTGGGCAGCCTTAGACAACTGGCTCGCCTTCTCTGAGCCTCAGTTTTCTCATCTGAGGCGTGATGGCTGACACCTCCCCTCAAGTGACTGTAATGAAATGGGACAAGCGTTCAAAATGCAACGGAAAGGGGAGGATCTTTTCAAGGACTCCTTTCCCTTCAGTTCTCCAAGACCAGGGTCCCTGTCCCTCTTTTGCTTTGTCTCAGACATGAGCCTGCAGGCTAGCAGGCTCCCGGGCCAAATACAGGCCACCTCCTGGCTGGATAAGTTCCCTCTGGAGCCGCTGAGCTGATTCAAGTCCTGGGGGAAGTGGAGCCGTAAACCACCCAACCCGCTGCTCCTGTCACTGGAGATCAAACCATTATCGGAATCAAAGCCGCCCCACTGATGGATGAGCTCTCTGGATCCGGGGCCCAGGCCTCCAGCCCCCTCCTGTTCTTGGAGTTCAGAGCACTCCAGCCACCTTGCCAGGAGCCCCTGCACAGTTTAATTGGGGCCAGAACACCTTCTGCCCCTTGTTGCCTCCTCGGGAAAGATGCTTATCTCTCTCTGCAGGGAAGGAGGGTACAGAGGTGTCAGCAGACGGGGCAGGATGAAGAGGCCTGATAGGGAAGGCCTGGCTGGCGGCCGGGCCCCTCTCCTCCGACAGCGTCTCAGCTGTAGGACAGATGCCTGGAGCCCCAAATGGCTTTCCAAGCCCAGGGAGCCCTGAGGTTAAAATGTGGCAGCAGCCGACAGATCTAGCAACTGAGAACGTTTTATTTCAGGAGGCTCTGCAGGGGACAGACAAGGGGCGGTGTCACCCTGACACCCTCTGGACTCTTGGCCTCCCAGGAGAAAGGAAGACACAATACCCAGGGGTCGGAAGATTCCAGAAGGGCCTGGCCAGCCTGAGAGCTGGCTAAGGCCCCAGCCTTGGGAGATCCCTGAAGGGGTTCCCAGAGCTGAATAATTATTATTAAGTATTATTAGGAACTGGTTGTTCACAGAGCTGAATAATTATTATTAATTATTATTAGGAACTGCTTGTGATATAACATCAAATGAAAATTCAAATGACAGTACATGGGGTGGTGAGTGGCGTCTGAAAGGAAATACCCCAAAATGCCAGTAGTGGATTTGAATGTGCAACGGAAGATTTCTCACTTTATCCATGCAATTTCCAAAGCCTTCTTAATAAACCTGTGCTTCCTTTTAACTGAAGAAGCTAAACCCAATAAGTCGTGTAGGAGACGCCCACGCAGCCAGGCCTGGGGCAGGGTGGCAGGTCCTCTAATTCTGCTTCTCGGAGAAACCCCGAGTTGCACCGGGTCACGCTGCTGCCCTCACCGGGTCCTCTAGCTGTTGAGAGCCGGTATAATCGCCGGCCGCCGCGTGGAGGTACTTAGATGATTGTAACTTTCCTGCCTCTGTTTCTGCGCCACTTGCCTACACTGCCTGTCGTGTCTGGGCCACAAGACATGCTGTCCCTGTGCTCCAAGGCTGAGCTCCGCCTGGCAATGCCGCCAGCCCAGCCACTCTGCACGGCTGCTGCCTGCTCCGGGCCCGCATGGCCCCACGTGCAAAATATGCTTTCAGCTTCGCTACCCTGCAGCTTAGCAATGAGTGAAAGAAAGAATGGAGATTAAAACATCACACTCTCCGGAGGAACATCGTTGGTAGAATGGGAGGAGGGCAAGCTTGGGCACATAGGGAAGACTGATTTTCTTCTCTGCTAGGACTGGAAAGCCAGAAATTAGAGGCAGAACAGGGAAGTGGAGGGACTCTGGAGGCAGGGGGGGACCTGGGTTCAGCTCTGACCTCTGTCCCCCATCAATTGTGTGGCTCCGCCCCCCCCAACCAGGTGCCTAGTTCAGGGGTCTTCGGTTTTTCCTGTGCAAAACTGGTTAACAATTTATCCCATATGGGTTGTTTGTAAGGGCCCAACAAGATGCTAAATGAACAGCGCCAGCACATAGTAAATGTTCACTAAACGTGGTTGTGGAGATAAGGGAAGGAACATCCTTGCTCCCCACGCCCCTGCCCCAGGCCAGTGGCTCTCAACACCGGTTCCCATTACAGTCACCTGGGGAGGTTTTAATATCATGGGTGCCAGGCCCCAAGCCCCTTGGAGAAACGTCTGATTCCAGGCTGGGCGGGGAAAGCCAGGATGAACCCAGAATCAGTCCTTAGGAGAGGGTGTTCGGGGCTGAGGGCCTGGAGCAGAAGTATTTATGGTCGCTTCCAGTATCCATCTTACGAGGTTCTGAGAGTGAAACAACGTACCCAGAGTCCACACAAGAATTTTGCAGAACCAGGATTTGAATACAAAAATATCTAGCTCAGAAGCCCGGTTTTTCTCCTAACCCATGGAGATCCCGTCCTTGTTTCCACCAGGGGTTTTTGCAGGAATCTTTAGCTGGAGCAGCGCCATCCCTAAAATACCTTAGAATAAATCTGCCCCTCACACTTCCACATTACCCACAATGTGTGTGTATTGTGTGTGTGTGCGTGTGTGTTTTAGGAGTCTGGTCCTTCTGGCTGTGTGGCATCGCGGCGGCCGCGTCCCCTCTCTGGCCAGTCTAGAAGCACCTCTGGACCCAGTCACTCTGGCGCCGTGTGGCCCTTGGGAGAACAAAGGCTGAGCCGGGGAGTGTGGATTGCAAGAGCTCTGGCCCGGGGCCTCCGGTGGGGTGGGGGGCGGTTACCATTGCAGCAGAGGGCCAGGGTCCCTCAGGCTGTGCGAACCCGGTGTTCAGCAGTGACACCATGTGGCCACCCCTGGAGCAGCAGCTGCACCCGGGCCGGGCGTCAAGCTTGTTCCCACCCTCTCTCCTGCCCGGTGCAGGCAGCCTGACCTCCGCCTGGCACCGAGAACGCGTTCCAAAGCTCTAGGACAACGGGGAAGTAGGGTCTTTAAGAGGTGATACCAGACTTGGAGCAAATAAGGACAAGTTGAGCGTAAGTGGTTACATTTTAAAAATGTAATGTGGTCATGTTTGACCTCCGCGCTGGGGATCTGGGCGGATGAGTTATATTTCATCATAGCCCCCACGACTGCTTTTTTGGGAAACACAGCTCTGAGATCATAGTAGCTCATATCTGTCAATGAGAAGAGGTTGGCATGGGATTTGCAAACACGTGATTAACGCGAAAATTCCAGGGGCGGACAGGGAGGTGGGCCGGCCTCTGGGGCGCTTGCCCAGCGTGGACTCTGACCGCTTCCTCTTGCTTTTCTGTGTGCGTGAGTCCCCCAGAGGGTCTTTCCTTGCCTGACCGTGTCGTGTTCTCACATTGTTCTGTTTCTCTGACAACAGCTGGTTGCCAAGGAAACCACTGTGGAGCCCCAAATCAGACCCGTGTCTTCCCTGCAGGGAAATTCAGCCCTTAATCATCTCTCCGTCCACAGAAAGCTGTGTCAAACCCCAAGCAAGGAGTCCCCTCCCTCCCGCTGGGACCTTTCCCTGGGGGCTGAGCCCTTCTGAGAGAAGGAAGCAGGGGGGGTGGGATGAGAGCACCAGGGACAGCAGAGCCGGAATGGCCCTCAGACCATGTCGTCGACCCTTCCTTGTTTCAGTGTAAACGTTTTACCCAAGTGTAACGTACCGTATAAAAAGCAGGAGGAACACCCTTTGCATCCCCTGGTGGCCACGCCCCCCCCATGCCCAGGAAGGTAACCACTCTCCTGACTTCTGAGAGCAGATGCACTTGACATAATAGAATCACACGGTGTGCGCTCTCTGCGGCCTGGACCGTGTTGAACACTACGTTGGTGGAAGCCACAGGTGCCATAGCCTGTGGCAGGCTCGCTCACTCTCACTGCCGTGGCCTAGCCCACCGTATGCACAGCCTAGAGCTCACTCCTTCATGTCCCATCGATGGGCACTGGGGCGCTTCCCAGCTTTGTCTGAAATGAGCGGCGTTGCTGTGACCTTGCCTGTCTGTGTCTGCGGGGGAACCTGTTTACATATCTCTTGCGTGTGTATCCAGGATCGGAGATGCCGGGTCATAGGGGATGGATCTAGTAGCCATGGCTAAAAGTTTTCCAAAACACTTGTTGCAAATGTCACTCCCACCAAACGGTATGAGATTTGGCCCTTCCACCTCCTCGTCAGCACTTGGTATTGTCTGCCTTTTTCTCTTAGCCATTTTTCCCTCCCTCTCATGTTGTGGTTGGAGATACTGAGGCCAAAGAGATGGCCACTCCCAGGATCCCAGAAGCAGAGGCGTTGGCACCAGCCTGGAGCCAGCTCTGCTGTCATTTCATCCTCTCTATTGTGCAAAAGGCACCAATTCAGTTTCCATGTCAAGTCTCGTCCAATTAAACCGTACTTAGAAACCAAGGCAGGCATTCCGCCGAGCGGTAACAATAAATACACTCATAACTAGCGTTTGTCAGACACTGACTGAGAGCCAGGACCACGTGAGAGCTTTGCCTGCATCGCCTCACTCGGTCCTCTCGCGGCCTCGGGAGGGAGGCCCTTCTCTGTCCCCGTCCTAGAGGTGGGAAACCGGAGGCCCAGAGAGGTGGAGCAGCTCTCCCAGGATCACACAGCCACGTCCTCTGTCTCCAGAGCCCACGTTGTTGGCCCATCCAGTGGGAGCTGAGATGCTCTCCCCGGTCTCTCCCAGGTTTCTTTCTCTTTCTGGACTCAGTCTTAACAGGCAGTGTTTGTCTTTTCAGAATTTGCTAATCTGAAAATTATATTTTTCAAAGATTAGGTAGCTAAGTAAACCGTTCCAAAGACGCATGCTTTTCAGGTCTCTTGATTGACACTTGAAAGCATTCTACAGTGAATCTGCACGTGTTCACCACATGTGCATGCGTGTGCGTGTGTATGTACCCTAGTCTAGCTTCATCCCAGGTGTCTTTACACCACGTCAAAGCGTACAGGTCAGGAATCATCTCCCGCCTGAAAGGGTTTGAGGCCACAAGGCCTGTCTCGTTCCTTCATTGATCCCACATGTCGTGATTCAGCCCCATAAGCCTGGCCCGGGCACACGATGTGAACTTCTGACACGGCCAGTCCCTGTGCTTGCACAAGGCAAATCCAGTGCAGTGAGAAAAGTGCTATGAGGAGGACATTTGGGGCACTAAAGGGGTATGGCCCCCATCCAGTTTTGGGAAGACAGAAGGCTTAGAGGAGGAAGCGGAGACCTCCAGGGTGAGTAGGACGAGCCAGGCCAGCGGGGAAGTGGGCTCCCAGCAGAGGGAGGGCAGGTGCATCAAGGAGACTAATCAGGCAGCAGTCTCCAGGAGCGTCCAGGGGGCGTTGTTCTTAACATGCTAATTTGATATGCTAATTCAACATGCTGATCTAATATGCTAATTCGATGTGCTGAATTAATATGCTAATTTAGCGGGCTATTTCAACATGCTGATTTAATATGCTAATTCAACATGCTAACCTAACACACCAGTCTACACTATGAGCCTCCAAGAGCACTTCCCAAGCTCTTCAACCAGAGAATACAGTCACCCAATGATGAACCCTTAAGATGTATGAGACACCTTTTCCCCGTGCTGTCTCCTTTGATCTCTTAAACCCTTGTGGCCTGTGCACCAGCAGCGCTGGCCTTCCCTGGGGGCTGGTTAGAAATGCAGAGTCTCAGGCCCCGGGACCGACCTGCTCCATCAGAACCTGCATTTTATCAAGATCCTGCGTGACTCATATGCCTGTGAGAGTCCAGAAGCACTGCTGCCCTAAGAGTCCAGGAAGAGCTTTTGTGGTACCCATTTTACAGTGAGGAGACGTAGGCCCAGAAGGGCAGAGTCCGCAGCTAGGAAGTAACTGGCCGCTCTTGCGCCTCCCTCTCCAGTCCAAACTGCTGCTCTGTGGATGGGGACACAGAGGCCCAGAGAGGGAACATGCCTCGCCCAAAGCCACACAGCAAGACTATCATCCTGGTCTTCAGACGCCACAGGCACGCATGTGCTTTCCCTCCCCCTAAAATGCTGGGGAGCCGTGGTCACCCCGGATGCTAGTTAGAATGCACATTTCCAGGCCCTTCCCAGAGCTGCTGAATCCAAATCCCTGAGGACGGGGCCTTGAAATCTGCATTTTAGCAAGCTCTTCAGCTGTTTCTTAAGTCTCGCTTGGGAAATTGCTGAGGACCCCGAGGGAACATTGTGCAATTCTCAGGCTATCCACCAGAGGGAGCCCGCACCCCAGAGACGCAGCCTCGTGGTGCCCTGAGGCCCCAGATAGCAGGTTCCCGTGGCTTTCTCCCAGTGGGTCCAGCGTGGTTGCTGTTTAGGAAAGATCCTCAGGTCACACCAGTCAGAGGTGGTCGGGAAAGGGAGCACTTCTGTCAACATGGGAGACAGGAAGGCTGAGTTCTGATCTCATGCTGTCCACCTGGACCCTCACATCCAGGCCTCTTGCAGGCAGATTCACAGTGAGGCCTCAGCAGCGCCCTTCACCTCTGAGCATCGGCTTCCTCCTCTGCAGATCAGGCTGTCGTACCTAAACGTCCCGAGTCCCCCAGCCCAGCCTCAATATTTTACAAGGCGCACGTTAATGTCTGTAAAACGTTAGGAAACAGAAGGCATGTTGTCACAGAGATGTTCACAGGTTGTTTTTGGAAGGCTGTGCTGTGATGGCATGTGCTCTCCCGTGTATCTCCATGAATCAAATGCTCTCCAGCCAGGGTGAGCCAGGGAATGGCACCGGAGGTTGTTGTGCCGTGTGTGAGGGCTGGAACTGTGGCAGCCACCTTGGGCCCCTGAGGGGAGATGGATGGCTGCGCTTCTGAGACCATGGTTCATTGTGACCTGCAGCACAGATGCAGAACACTTTCATCATCACAGTGAGTTCTATTGGACAGCACTTTGAATAATACATATACATACTTTTAATGGGGATAATTAACACTGGGTCTTGAAGTTCAGAAGTTTTTCATCTCTGTCTGTTCTCACAAGAACCCTGTCAAATTTGGATCAATATATTACTATTCTCGTTTTTAATGAGGAAACTGGGGCTCAAAGAGAGACTTGCCCAAGGATGCATGGTCAGAGGCAGCAAAGCCAGGGCTCGAACCCTGATCTCCTGGCTTTTCATTTTATGCTCATTTGCTGCCTCTCCTCCAGGTTGAGCCCATCACAGTGACAGTTTCCTCATCAGCCCGATGAGGCATGTTTTTAATTAAACCCATGCTCCTCAGAACGAGGCTCAGAGTTTTGCAATCGTTGCCCTTCCCGTGGATGAAGTAGAAAGTGTTAGAATTCAGGAAATAGCTCTGCTTGGTTCTGAGAACAACACCCACTGAGTCCATGGCTCTGGAGCTATTTCTGAAGATGCCAGGACCAACGCTCCCTCAAAAGAGCAATTATCTTATTGCAAAACTATAATCAGCTTTCCCCTGGAATAACAGCTTTGCTCTCCCTGAGCAGAATGGAAGGGCAATCAGGACTACAGTCAGAGGCCCTGTGTTGCTACCTACTGATCTAATTCTAATCACGGCTAGGGATTGGAATCCAAAAGATTACCTCACCCCACCCTCTAAATATCGTAGCTCCTAAGAATTTGATTACTTTTCCCACTGCATCAACACTGCCCCCACTGTACACAGCTGATTTGGAAAGGCAGAAGGCAAGAAACACTGACCAGGGCTCTGTGATGGTGATGATGATAGTGATGGTGATAAAGATGGTGCTGATGGTGGTGACGGTGGTGGTGATGGTGGTGATGGTGGTGATGATGGTGGTTTAGGTTAATGATATAAATCACACCCTTGCTGGTACTTGCAACGTACCAGCCCCTGAGCCACGTGCTCTGGCCATCTCGTTACTTTTCTCACCCTCCCCTAGCCTCTGAGGAGCGTGAACTCCTAAACTCTGTTTGCTTCTGTGAGCTGGGACTCACAGCATTCCCCACGGGGGGGGGGGGGGGGGCGGTGTGGTGGAGAAAGCACAGGTTCAAATTCTAGTCTGCTGTTTCCTAGGCATGTGACTTTGGGAACTGACTTCCTGTCTCAGGTTCCTCATCAGTAAGATGGGGGTGACACAGTCCGTATCTTAGGGGGTAACTGTAACAATTACATGAGCTGATGGATGCAAACAGCTGAGACAGGTGCACCTGACAGGTACCCTCATAATCTCTGTTTCCCTGGCCGTGCCGCACACACAGTCCTGGGCAATCATACTTGTCATTGGGGTTGTGAGGACACCTACTGCAGAAACTGGAGCTCTACAGCAGTGGCTCCCATACTCTAATGACATAAGAATCACCCATGGAGCTTTGAAAGCGTCGAATGCCTGGCCCATGCCCCAGGAGAGTTAAATCAGATCCTCTAGGGATGGCTCAGTGGCTCATGGAGCTCCCAGGTGGTTCCAACATGTAGCCCGTGTTCTGGACCAGGCTGCCCAATGGAAATGTAATGTGAGCCCGTGTCATTTAAAAGTTTTCTCAGCCACATTGACAGGAGTAGAAAGAGACAAGAGAAGTTAATTTTAATAAAAACATTTTATTTAGCCCAAGTAAAACCAAAATGTTACCACTTTAACATGTAAACCCGGGACTTCCCTGGCAGTCCAGTGGTTAAGACTTCACACTTCCACCGCAAGGGGCATGGGTTCAATCCCCGGTTGGGGAACTCAGATCCTGCATATCGCATTGTGCGGCCACAAAATTTAAAAAAAAAAGAAATGTAAATAAACATGTAAATCCAACACTGAAAAACTACCAGTGAGATATTTCCTGAATTCTAACACTTTCTGCTTCATCCACGGGAAGGGCAGCAACTGCAAACGCGTTTTCTGCCCCAAGTCTTTGAACTCTGCTGAGTACTTCACACTCAGGGTACGTCTCACTTCAGATTCACAAGTTTCAAGAGGCTTGTGGCTTCCATCTTGCACACCCACCTGGCGAGAAGAGCTCTCCCCACTTTACAGATGAGGAAACTGAGAGTCAGAGGGGTGAAGGGACCAGCCCAGGCCCCACAGCTGCTTCGTGACAAAGGTGACTCAAACGCAGGTGTCCTGGCCACAGCCGGGTGCCCCCTCTCTGCCCACACCCTGGTCCAGGTGGTTCCTGGCTCCCATGTGCTGCCCCAAACCATGGGAGGGGAGCAGCAGAGAGCAGGCCCTGGTGCCAACACCCCAGAAGCTGAGCCCCGAAGCTGGGCCTCCGGGATCCGTATACCTTGTTGGGTCTGATCCCTCTGGGGGAATGATTTCTCCATTGTCCACACTCGCCTCCCAGCTGCACTCCCAGGGCGGTGGCTGGGATTTGGGCCTCTTTGCAGTTTGCCCAGCACAGTGCCCAGGGCCCGCCAGGGGCACAGGTGAGACCCCAGAAACTAGGGCGTTTCTCCAGGAACCTCTGAAGGTAGCTGATCTGGAGGCAGACGTTTCCAGGGGTCCCAGCATCATAACCCCTGGGCAGCGGCCATCTGTTCCCACGGCTTGGGCAGCCCCTCCTGACGGCCGTCCTCCCCAGAACCCCTTTCTGGTCCTTGGAGACCCTAAGAGGTGCACCCAGGCACCCTGCCTGCTTTGCTTTTGCTCCCGCTGGGGGTGCGGCTTGTGCGTTTGCCGGGGTCTGTCTTCCCCTCCTGAGTGGAGGTTCTGGAAGGGAGGCTCTGTGTCTGTTTCAGCTCCTACCGCGTCCCCGCCCTGAGGGCCTGGTGCACCCCGGCTCTGTAGACACTTGTTAAAGGAACCCATTCCTCAGCTCCCAGTCCCAAGGCACCTGAAAAGGTTCGTGCAGCTTCGAAAGACTCCACACTTAGAACAGGGAACAGCGGGGCCCTGGAAGAATCCAATCCCACAGCTCCGAGGGGAGACGCCACCACGTCTCTTCTGCCACCAGATTAGCCGGTTTGTTTCCATTTTCTCAGTAGAGCTGCCGCCATGGGCCACCTGCGCCAGCCCAGAGCACTGGGGGGACCTTTAGCGATGATGACGTTCGGTCAGGGACTTTGTACGGGAGCTAACATTCAGGAAAAGGGACCTAGCTTCCCACCAGGGCGGATCCGGCGTGGAGGGAAGCATGATGTAACAACTAGCATCTCAGCATGTGATAGACGCGTAGCCCGTGGGTAGGTGGGTTTCCCTTTCCGTCACCTCTGCAGCCCCCGCATGTCGGCTGGGAGCCAGGGTGCCACAGGCACCTTCCCAAGGAAGCCCTCTGAAGTCCTGGCATCCCATTTAAAATCTCAGAAGGATGTTCAGAAAGAGATGCTGGGTAGACATAGAGAGCAGACTTGTGGTCGCCAAGGGGGGTGGGGGGGGGGAGGGAGAGGGACGGACTGGGAGTTTGGGGTCGGTGGATGCGAACTATTACACAGAGGATGGATACACAACAAGGTCCTCCTGTAGAGCACAGGGGACTATATCCAATTTCCCGTGATAAACCATAATGGAAAAGAATACGAAAAAAGAATGTATATGTGTGTATGGCTCAGTCACTTTGCTGCGCAGCAGAGACGGGCACACCCTTGTAAATCAACTATACTTCAATTTAAAAAAACTAAAATTAAAAAGAAATGATGCTGGAGGGTGTCTGTGTCAGGAGAGCGCTTGCCTCCCCCGCCCCGTGGCCCCGAGCACGAGGGGAGTGGCCCCAGGTGCTCTCCGGGAAAAGGACGTTTCACAACGGCTCACCCGATAGAGCCCACACCCCAAACCAGAGCACATTTAAACCAACTTCTTATATAACTCAGTTCATTCTTGTTCATCCTTGTGGTTGGAGTTTTCTAGAACCCACCAGCAACCTTCTGGTTCATCTTCTGGTTTTGATGTGCTGCTCTCCACCTTTGAAGGAGGAAATGGTCGGGAGACCTCAGGTTTCGTTCTGTTTTGTTGTTTTAATCTTTAGTAATGAGGGTGGTGGCCGCGCTCCATCAAAATGCTCCCTGCGGAGGGAGCTGGGCCCATCTGTTCCATGAAGGGAGCACAGACTCTGAGAAAGGGGAAGTAAGAACAGCAACTCGAGGATGCGAATCTAGACTTCCGTGGGGCGCAGGGAAGCCAGAAGAATTTCGCTGTATTTGTTGTGGTTACTTTTGTTGTTCATTGTGTTCAACGTGGTCCTTAACTCTGTGCTTCTGTGGATTCCTACAAACCGATTCTCAAAGCTGCCTACCGTATGAGGCCAACTGTTTGACATTCTAGAAAAGGCAAAACTACGAAGACAGGGCTTCCCTGGTGGCGCAGTGGTTGGGAGTCCGCCTGCCGATACAGGGGACGCGGGTTCGTGCCCCGGTCCGGGAGGATCCCACATGCCGCGGAGCGGCTGGGCCCGTGAGCCGTGGCCGCTGAGCCTGCGCGTCCGGAGCCTGTGCTCCGCAACGGGAGAGGCCACAACAGTGAGAGGCCCGCGTACCGCAAAAAAAAAAAAAAAAAACTATGAAGACAGTAAAAAGATCAGTGGTTGCCAGGGGTCAGGCCCACCCGGATAACCCAGCATCATCTTGCTGACTTAAGGTCCATAACCCTAATCACATCTGCAAAAGTCCCTTTTGCTGCACGAGATAATACATTTACAGATTCTAGGGGAATTGGTATGAACGTTTTGGGCTAGGGGTTCATTCTGCCTACCACAGCATCTGTTCATGTAAATACTTGTACACAAATGTTCCCAGAAGCTCTGTCATCTCCAGAAGCTGGAACCAGCGCCCACGTGGGAGTGGATAAAGAAATAGCGGTATATCTATACAATGTCACGCTGCTCCGCAGGCAACAGAATGAATTCTTGATACCTGCCGTGACGTAGACGGACCTTAAAATAATTATGCTGTAGGAGAGCAGCCAGCCTCCCCCTAAGAGCCGCACAAACTATGTAGTTCCATTGGTATAAAATTCTAGAAAATGCAGGTTCATCTCTAATGACAGGAAGTAGTTGCCACGGGCCAGGGGTGGGGTGCATTGGGAGGGACTGCAGAAGGGCCTGAGGAAACCTTGGGGTGATGGGTCTGTACGTTATCTTGGTTTTATGAGTGTAAACATAGGTCAACGCTTATCAAATTGTCCACTTTAAATATATATGACTCATTGTACATCAGGTATACCTCAGTACAGCTGGAATTAAAAGGCAATCCTCTGAGATGGTATACACATTCCATAGAGAGAGAGAAAACATAAATATGCCAAATGTGAAATTGCTGAAACCAGGTGGTGGCTATACAGGTGATCATCGCACTGCCCTTTCAACTTCTCCAAATACTTGAAAGTTTTCATAATTAAAAAGTGGGGGTGGGGGGGAGGGGGGTACTTCCCTGGCGGCCCAGCGGTTAAGACTTTGCGCTTCCACTGCAGCGGGCGAGCGTTCGATCCCTGGTTGGGGAACTAAGATCCTTCATGCCGCACAGGGCAGCCACATAAATAAATAAGTAATGTGGAAGGGGGGGCGGAAATCCAAGCTTTGGGGTCACACCTCCAGGGGGTCAAGTCTGATTCAAGTCATATCCTAGCTGTGTGAGCTTGGGCAGGAGATGATTTCTCGAGCCTCGTTTTTTTCATCTGTGAAATGGGCCTAATCACCACGCTGAGCTCATTGGGCTCTGAGCATGAAATTACATTAACGCAAAGAGCAGGCTTAGCAGGGGCCTGGGTTTGTCGTGAAGCCTCCGTGAAGGTAGTCGTCACTGTTGAGTCTTAAGCTGAGCTCCCTTATCTGAGAGACATGGAAACTGAATTAGAAAACTTGGCAGCCTTCTCTGAGATCACACAGTCACATGGTCCGAATCTGGCCCTAGAGAACTACCCCTTTGGATGCCCACTGGCTACAACGCTTCTTAGAATTCTGATGTAAATAGTTTATGCAAATATGGCCAAGCCACCCCACCTGAGATGAGGCCCTCCCTCTGACCAAGAAAGGAAGCCAGGCCCAGCACCCAGGTATATTTTTAACGGAGTGGACATGTGCACTTTGCATATCTTGTCTGCTTGGCAGTTTGAGGTTCAAGGTCCCAACCAAAAGTAGATGTTTTTATTTGTTTGTTTAGACAGGTAAGATCTCATAGTCTCAGACTCCACTATCAGAACACTGACTCTAAAGTGGAGATTGATCCATTCCTAAAACCACTCAGTTGGTTATTCAGTGTGTGCTGAAGCCTTTATCCTCCAGGGGTCGCGTGAGGGTTGGCCAGGAGTGTACTGCATATCCTCCGTGTACAGGCGCTCGAGACACGTGCGCCAACAGAGGCCCAGTTGAGTCTGTGAGTGAGAGGGTTTTCTAGAAGCAAGGAAATATCTTGGGCAGTCCTACCCCTCTCAGCTTTGGGGGATATTGCTACTTGATTTGCTCAGTGGTTTTTGTTAAAGGGAGCGGGGGTGGGGGGAGCTGTAAAGGAAGGCTGAATGTAATGGTAGAGAGGAAGTTGAAGGGTGGTCACTGTGAAGAGGAAAACGTACTCTGGGGAACCATGTTCCTCTTTTATTTGTCTCTTTACACACCAGCCTACCCACTTACCTAGAACACACACAGCAACTTTCAAGTATTTTGGTGACTGTTATATGCAAGGGACTTGTGTTCAACTATTTATTGCCAAGAACTCCTTTTGGTGAGGCAACCACAATAGCTTGTAGGCTTATCCCTCCAACCAGTACGAGTCCAAATGAGGTACAGGTGCCAATCCACAAACCGTGTCTGGTGCAAAAGGGGAAAAGAAATTGAGAGGAACAGTTTGGAAACTTTTATTCAATTTGACAGCGCACTTTTCAGTCTCTTACTAATAAAGCTGGGGCTTATATTTTGTATATTTTTACTTTATTTTCTAGTAATTCACTTTTATAAAAAAATCCACATGCAATGGATTAGATTTTTTTTCATTTCGAAGATAATTTGCCTAGCTTTTCTCAAGGATCAGCTCCAAATATATTCAGTAGAGGTCAACCATCATTTTTTAAGCTTTATAACCTGATGTCAAATATACAGGGTATTAGATATGAGCTCCTGAATACATTACACTCCATGCCCAAGTTAGCACACAGAAAGAGGACACAATTTGCCCAAAGACACAGTCCAAGTTTGTGGCAAAGAGAGTTGGTAAGGCCAGTTATTCAAGTTTTTCTCAGACTGAAAAGGATGTCTGCTTCACTTTGGTTTTCCTAATAAAACATTTTAAACCACTTATTTACACACACAGAAACACAAACACAACTGTAAACTTAGAAATCCTTAGGAAATACACTACAAATAAGGGAATGAAAGGAGATTAGCCAACCTTAGAGAGCAAAAAGCAATTCTACCGCTTGGAATATCTTTCCTCAATAAGAAGTGACGCTGTACACAAGAAAGCAAGGCTCTGAAGATATCCAGGACCCTCTGTATGCTCAGGAAGTCCAGTGCTTTATAACCGAGCAAGTACACTACCCTCCCTTCACTGGGAGCATTGCTCAAGTCCATAAATAAAAAAGCAAACACACATTGGTATGTGTATAAATCCTCGGTACTGAATCACACATTTCTTGGGGATTTGGAGAAAATAAATGTAATTTTTTTTCAGAAATTAAAAACCTCAACCCTTGGATTCAGTTACTTGATTGTCTTCCTTGGTCCAATGCACTTAGGTCTCAGGCAAATCTTGGTCTCATCTGGGAATAATTTACAATTAAGTGCTGGCTCAGAAAGACAAAAAAAGAATTTTTTGAATCCACCAGTAATGGTTGAAAAATGTATTCTCTGATGCTCTTCTCATCGAGAGCGGACTCCCACTGTACTTCCGTTGAATACACCTCCCTTCTAAGGAAGAGAAGTTAGCGCATTTCGGCGTGGCTTCTGAGGCTACGTCCATAAAAGGTACCTTGTTCTCTCACTTGTTGGGACACAGACCTCTGGAACCCTGAGCCACCGTGTAAGTCTGGCTGTCTCATAACCACCATGTCACTGCCACACGCTTCTACTCTTCTCTTGCCGATTAGATGCAGGGAGAGATGGGACATGCCAGGTGGATTTTATGATTTCCCTATTCCTCTACTGGTAAGATTCCGGACGAGGAGAAACAAGCAAGATGGATTTCATGAGCTCATTTGGGGGTTACTTGCTATGGGAACAGGAAACAATGAAATACGAATTTTCTAACAGCAGTGTGGTGCTCAGTCCAGACTCCCTGATAGTGTGTCTCCAGGGAGAGGTGGGGAGGTGGGGATAGTTCGGGGAACTCAACGAAAAAGGAGAACACACCAGTGAGTGAGCTCAGGCAGCATGTATTGGTGAATTGGGATGGTGAGAGTTGTGGAGTGTTTAGAGACCCCTCTGACCACCTTTGAACACAGTTACCTCTGCTGACTTCTAGTAAATAAACACTGCACTTTTCTTTAAAATATATATATATATATATATATTATACACACACACACACACACACACACACACACCGGTTATATACACTACAAGTATTTCTCTATATCAGTCACCTTCATTTGGAAAGTGCCTCTTAAAAAAACAACAAAGACTCACCTTCCAGGTAAATGATTACCATACGTGTGTAGTGCAGAAAAAATATTTATAAATATGAATTTTCATCTGAACAAGGCAAGATACATTTTCGTCACTCATATAAAAACAATAGCATGGGGGCTTCCCTGGTGGCACAGTGGTTGAGAATCCACCTGCCAGTGCAGGGGACGCGGGTTTGAGCCCCGGTCCGGGAAGAGCCCACGTGCCACGGAGCAGCTAAGCCCGTGCACCACAACTACTGAGCCTGCGCTCTAGAGCCCGCGAGCCACACCTACTGAGCCTGCATGCTACAACTACTGAAGCCTGTGCACTCTAGAGCCCATGCTCTGCAACAAGAGAAGCCAGTGCAGTGAGAAGCCCGCGCACCGCAACGAAGAGAAGCCCCCGCTCGCCACAGCTAGAGAAAAGCCCGTGCGCAGCAACGAAGACCCAGTACAGCCAAAAATTAATTAATTAATTAATTTTTTTAAAAAAGAAGACGAAGCTCCCACCCCATGATGCAGACTCAGCCGGCCCACACCCGAGCTTGGGAACCTCTACTTTGCAATCACTGCCTCCCTCATTTTCTGGCTGAATTGTCCACACACATGTTCCTATCTTCAACGTCAGGTGCACAGTATTCAGGCTGGTCCTTAAGGACTTGGGGTGGAACATGCAGGGAGAGTGACAGGCCTAGAGGAAAAACACAGATGCAGGAAAGTGTAAAGAAGGTTGGGGTGGGCTGGAGAGAGAAGCCCACTCTGGTGAAAAATAGGTTGGCAACTATACGGCACTCTGCACCATCCCTCACCCACAGCAGACATTGCTAATCGATTGCAGCACTCCTGCAGCAAGCCCAGAGGCAGCCTTATAATGCCTGCAATCATCGCGCAGCTCCACGGCAGAACGTTCCAGACCCCCAACCACCAACTAAGCACAGTTGGCCCGTGAAATACTATCTCAGGGCTGGAGAGTGGGGTAAGGGAGGAGGAGGAGAGGGGAAAGATCCTTTTAGGGCAAGATCGCGACAGACGCTGAATACGTTGCTAAGGAAGAGAACGTTATCCTGGTGGCTATGAGGGCTACGAGGGTTTTGAGCGGAGGACCCGATGTGTTCAAAGCTGTGCTTCTGAGGTCACAAGGAGCTATGCGAGCTGTTTTGGAGTTTGCAGAAGACAGAGCCAGGGAAGTGTTAGGGTCCGGACACAGACTCTGAACGTGGAAGAAAGGGTGGAAAGCAAGAGAGCAAGCAGTGGGGAGCGAGGGAGAAGTTGGCAGTGACTCTGAGGTTTGGAGCCTCGGTAACTGGGGGATGAGTTGGTGTCATTAAGAATAGAGAAGGGCTTCCCTGGTGGTGCAGTGGTTGGGAGTCCGCCTGCCGATGCAGGGGACGCGGGTTCGTGCCCCGGTCCGGGAAGATCCCACATGCCGCGGAGCGGCTGGGCCCGTGGGCCATGGCCGCTGAGCCTGCGCGTCCGGAGCCTGTGCTCCGCAACGGGAGAGGCCACAACAGTGAGAGGCCCGCGGAGCGCCAAAAAAAAAAAGAATAGAGAAAACCAGACTAGCCACGGGGCGGGCTGGGGGTGCTGACTTCACCCTGGGGATTTTTCATTCTTGCAACCAGAAGAACACGCAGGTGGAAATTTCCAGCAGGCAGCAGAAACTGTAAGCAGCGAAAGGAGAGGTCAAGCCAGGAGGGGCCAATGAGCCATAGAGGGAACGACTATAAATTTCAACGTTCCTGACACCCAGGGGTCAACCAGCAGCTCTGAGAAAGGGATCCCCGGCTTGTGGTGTCTTGCAGCCCCGGCGGGCAGCCCGCCAGCTTCCATGCTGCTCCGTGACGTCACGAACAGGGGCTGGGAGGTGATGCTCCCAGCGGTTCTCTCCCACCCAGCTGGCTCCCTCACAGCCCCTCCAGCTCCCGGAGGTGTAGCAAAGCCGGCCCCGCCCCCCGCGCCTCACAGCGCACCCCCAAGTATGACTTTCTGGTTTTCTTCTGCCCAAAAGGGAGGCAGGCTTGGTTTCTTTGAAGTCGAGCCAAGTGGGTTTCACAGAAGAAGGTGTCCGCGTCCCGGTTTCTACCTGCTGGCCACAGTGGGGTGAGATCTGAGCGCTGGTGGCTCCGCGGCTGCTGTGGCTTCGTGGGCGCGGGGGGGGGGGGGGCCTGCGGCGGCCTGTGACTTGAAATGAGATCAGTGGGGCTCAGCCAGTTCCCCCCGAGACGCATCTCCAAACCCAGACCTGCCCCGGGCCCAGCACCCCGGCTCTGAAAAGGTGGGCTGCAGGGGGCCGGAGGCTGCAGGGACCCCGAGGAGGCCAGCAGACACAGAGGAAGGCCCCGCCTGGCTGGCAGATCCAGGTGGGAGGAGGCCGGGGACCACATCCACTCCTGAAGGCCCCCCAGGCCCACCCTGGGTGCCGGGCGGGGGAGTCACGTGCCCACGTACATTAGAGGCAGAGCTGAGATTCCATACAAGGGGTGTAAAGGACTTTGAAATGAGGAAATTGAGGCCCAGAGAGAAGTGACGTGTTCTCTCAAGGACTGTGTGGCTGACCTGGGACTCGAGCTGATTCTCCCGAATTTCCTTCCTGCTTCCCTCTTCCATCTCTTTCTTTCCTCCCCTCCCTCCCTCCCTCCCTCCCGCTCTCCATCCTTCCCTCCTTCCCTCTGATGTGTATTAAACACTTTCTGCTGACATTCGTGACCGTGGTAAAGAGACGGGCACCTCCATCCTCTTGGGCAGAAGGCCCACTTTGGGGGGCACGATGCTCTCTATTTTACTGCATTTTAAAATAGAGACATAATTCACGTGCCGTAGGATTCACCCTTTCAAGTGTGCCATTCCATGGTTTCTAGCACATTTACCGTCTTGCTGTGTTTTAAGAGACAGCAAGTCTTTCGTTCCCAGGCCCGGCCACTCCTGGTGTCACAGCCGTGGCGAGTTACTCCAGGTGTCATTTGGAGACGGTGACCGCCCCACCCCAGAGTGCAGACCCTGGCCTCGGTGGGAAGCACACAGTAGGTGATCTCACGTGACAGCTGTCATCATGACTCACTAAGTGGTGGGCCCTGGGCCCCGTGTGGACCGTGGAAAATGAACAGCCCAGAAACCGCCTTCCAGAGGCTCACAGCCTTGGAGAGGAACTTGTTATTAATTGCAAGAGAGAGAGAAAGCAGAGAACAGCTTCCTAGGGGGTCGTTCTTATAGGACTGAGGGCCTTCAGACGTGACTGTCCCGACAGAGCAAATAATCTGTCTCCTGGCTCAAGCCACACACTATGTTTATGGCTTTCACCCACACTCTAGTTCTCCAACTTCTTTTCTTTTTTAAATTATTTATTTATTTATTTTGGCCGTGCCGGGTCTTCGTTGCGGCACGCGGGATCTTTGGTTGCGGCACGTGGGCTTCTTAGTTGCGGCACGTGGGATCTAGTTCCCCGACCAGGCATCGAACCCCGGCCCCCTGCATTGGGAGCGTGGAGTCTTACCCACTGGACCACCAGGGAAGTCCCCTATTTCTGCAACTTCTAAAGACAGGTGTTTACGTGACTGAACGGGCCAGGGGAGAACAGGTGCTCGGTTTCCGTTTCCTGGGGAGATGGGATGATGTGGGGGCCACGGGGTCCGTTCTTCAGTCCAAACCCCGGCGCCTCCTCCTTTGGCCTCTGCAGAATGGACAGTGCTGGTGTCCGCGTTCCACCAGGACTCAGATATCATCTGCGGCAGCTGACCGCCCCCCCGGAGAAGCACTCGGCATCTTCCAGGCTCAGTGCCTGCAGAACGAAGCTCAAACTCCCATCACAGCTGGGTCCTGGGGGCGACGACCAGCCTGTCCCCAACTGCGGACGTTCCACTCCAGGCCCGCGGGCTGCCGAGCGTTCCCTGGGATGCATGTGGCTGGGCTGCAGGCTTCAGTTCGTCTCTTTCTTCGTCTTCATACTCCAGATACTTATCTAGCACATAGTAGGTCCCCTTAAATGTTTGTTGAGTGAATAAGTAGACCAGAGGTCCACAGTTTCACTTGCCAAATCCCAGAGGAATAAAACCTCAAACCCAAATGTGTGTGTGTTTGTGTGTGTGTGTGTGTGTGTGTGTGTGTTTTCAATGAGCCACAAGTAGAAACAAAATGGTAAAAACAAGCCCCTATGGGAAACCGGAACGGACCCTCCAGGCTTCTTGAACCGAAGAACCCAGAGCAGAACTGGCGCATCAGACTGTCCTCCAGCCTGGATCGATATTTCAGTTTGACTCTCTGCTGGATGAGAGTCGCGGCTCCATTTCCACCCAAGATCAGAGGTACCTGATGCTCTGTCTAGAGTACCCTTCCGACCTGGTCCAAGAGAGGCCTGGAGGAGAGGGGATCACTGTGTCCTGGGCCCCCAGGCAAGTCCAGCGGCAGCCCCCAGGGAGATGTGTGGGCGCAGGGGATGCCGGAGGCCGGAGGGCGGGTCCTGCCACACATGAGAAGCGAGAACCCTTTGTAGCTGGCCCTTGGTCCTGCTGTCCTCAAGCACACCTGGCCAGGTCTCCGTTGCCTCGCCTGCTGGGGTCAACAGAGCATTACACTTCCCTGCTTGGGAGGAAGGTCCGTAAGCGTTTGGTGACTGTCGCGTGCAACCGAAGAGCCTCTGAGAGCACCTGCTAACTTAGACTTCTGGTATTTATGGCTTTGACGGCAATGACGAGGGACATCTTGTGACCAGGGATGGTGTTTTCATTCCATGACATCCATTTCAAAGGTTAGGAACGTGCCTGGAAGGTGCCCCGGACAGTTCATTATGGGTCGGTGGTCACGGTGCTGGTGCTCCAGCCCTGCCACCTGCATCCTGTGGCATCGTGGGCATGTGACGTGGCCTCTCCAAGCCCAGTCCTAGGCCTGGCTTTGCCATGTATAACCCACAGGACCTCGGACAAGTGTGTCTGTCCAAGTTCACCGTCTCCCCACGCGATACAGAGACAGCGGCTGCGGGGATCACACGGGTGGCTCACGGGGCGCCCGGCCAGCCGGGCCTGGCTCCCAGGGAGCCGTCCGGCGGCAGGAGCGTGACCGGCTGTTTCACTGGGAGGCGCCTTGAGGCTGTGCGGAGCGGTCCTCAGCATCGTGTTTCTCACTGTAGGGGAAGCATGCCTGGTGCTTCTCTCGAACCAAACCCCTATTTTCCTCCTCTGTAAAATGGGGACCCTAGGATTGGGGGACATTGAAGGAGATAAGCAGGTAATGCATTAGCACGATGCCTGGAGCTGGACCAAGTCTTCTACCTTTCTGTGCTACCCATCCTAGAACTCACTGCCAACAGCTGCTCCCATACGTGTGTGCCGAAGCCTTAAGGAGGGGCCCCCGTCCCTCCTTCCCCCCATCCTGAAATTACGTACATTGATCCACCACCTGCAGAAGGGCCTGGAAGCCAACATCTCATGAAAGAACAACTTACATGATTAAATGGTTAAATCCCCGACCCCCCAAACAACCATCAAAGGCCAAGAGCCCTTCACAAAATGGTACATAACCCCGCCTTGAATGAAAAGGTGAAGGTCAAGGGACTCCCCTGGTGGTCCAGGGGTTAGGACTCCACACTTCCTCTGCAAGGGGTGAGGGTTTGATCCCTGGTTGAGGAACTAGGATCCTACATGCCCTGTGGCGTGACTAGTAAAGGAAAGAAAAGAAAATAGGCGAAGGTCAAGAAAACTCGGGCTAATCGAAGTTGCTCTGCGGAGCACACTTCTGTGTGGCACTCCATGCAGACCACGCATAAACACAGGGGGGCTCGCAGGTGTTCTTGAGCAGGGATGGCATCACGCCTGCCGTGATCTACAAGGGCTGCGGTGACAGCGACAAAGCTGCTTTTCTGGGAGGTTTCCCACACATAGGCCCCGGGGTTATGCAAGCCACAGACCTTTTGATACTTCCCTCGTTCAAGGAACATCTGGACACCCAGCTCACATGCTGTCTGCTCACTCACTCTCTCTCCTCCCAATTCCATCTGTCCTTCAAGGTGAATTCCAAACCTACAGGGAAGACCGTCTGCTTTTCCTTAGGCGAGTTTGTCATGCTCCCTTTTTTGCCGTGGCTGCCAGGAAGCTCCAAGCTGAGCTTTGTGTTCAGTGTCTTGCTTTCCTCCTCTCACTGACCTTCCTCTCCATGCTGCTTCCGGAACCCACGGGTCCCTTCTCTCTCTCCAGAATCCCTGACTCAGGCGTCCTCAGACCTCAGATCACAGTTTCTTCTCCTCATGTGCAGGCTCGAATCCTTGCGTCATACCTGCTCCTTGGCCTCCCTGGGGCCTCCAGTCCACTGGGCAATTCATTCCTCTCCTGCAGCCCTTCCTGCTTTGCTCACTTCCATATCCAGCAGGGGTTCCATGATTTAGAACGACAATCACAGTGCCCTGAACTCCCAGCATCCCAAGGGCGCTGGAGAGGATTCTTGTCGTGCAGGGCCATCTGTGTGCTCTTGTTGATCCAGTGGTTCTTCCAGTTTAACCACTGTCTGTGGGCGGGGGGGGGGGGGGGGGGGGGGGGCTGGGGGGGAGAGGGAAGCACATGAGCCACCCCCCTTCCTCTGGAAAAATAGGATCAAAAATAGCACTTTCTCTTTTAAGAATGGTGGGCAGCTTCTGAGCAGTGCAGCGTGAGGCAGCAAGAACAAAGGCCACAGAGAAGAGTTCCAGGGCGGGTTTATTTATGCCTTTTCACGCTTACACTCGCGTATGCCACCCGGAGAACAAAGAATCCTACTGGTGTGAATAAATGTGATTGGTTACTTTGCTTACAGAGGTTTTAAAAATCTTTTATGTCCTTTGGCTGTTCTGAGAGCTTTGGAAGCATGTTGGATGATTATACAAGCCATAAGTTAATTATGGTGAAATGAACTCTTTTTAATAATTTTTTATAAATTTATTTATTTATTTTATTTATTTTTGGCTGCATTGGGTGTTCGTTGCTGCGCGCGGGCTTTCTCTAGTTGTGACGAGCGGGGCTACTCTTCATCGCGGCGCGCGGGCTTCTCGTTGTGGCGGCTTCTCTTGTTGCGGAGCACAGGCTCTAGGCGCACGGGCTTCAGTAGTTGTGGCACTCGGTCTCAGTAGTTGTGGCGCGCAGGCTAAGTAGTTGTGGCTCACGGGCTTAGTTGCTCCAGGGCATGTGGGATCTTCCCGGACCAGGGCTCGAACCCGTGTCCCCTGCATCGGCAGGCGGACTCTCAACCACTGCGCCACCAGGGAAGCCCGTGAACTCTTTTTAGATGTGGCGTCATTTGTTGTAAAGGACCCAGTTTTGAGCTCCAAGCCTTCCTTCAGTGTCGTCAGTGCTCAAAGCCTTGGCAGCCTCCACGTGAGCTCGCGGTGTGAGGGGAGGCGAAATAGGAAGTAATTAGCATGCTTTTCCGTTTGTTTTACTTCTAATAACCAAGCACAGGATGACATTTTCTGCTCTTGGGATGTGATCGGTCCCCTGAAATAACAGGAAGGCAAAGTAAAGATGGGACACAGTGATGTACACTTTGGGTCCTTAGGCATCATTTGATGGACCCCCCCCTCCCCCTAGAAATGCGGAAACTGAGGTCCAGAAGACCCAGTGAATGACAGAGCCCAGAACACACCCAGTAGCTCTTAATCCCAGCCTGAGGGTATAAACTGAGATCCAGGAGACTCTGAGCTACCGTGTCCGACAGACCCAGCTTCCCCCGCTTTGCAGGCGGACAGAGGACCCCTCTCTCCAGCCCCCAGCATCACTCCCAGCTGTCGGATCCGACCCCCGAGCCATCCGTGTCGTCTCTCCCTGCAGTATCTCGCTCACAGTGTAAAATTAGCTGTCCTGAGTTTCAGGAACAAATACCTGCCGCTCCTTCGGTGGCAAGAAAAAGAAACCAGTGGGGACTTTCCTCCTTTCCTACTGCCAGGGCTGGGCCCCTGCAGTGCAGGGGTGCAGCGGGGAGCTTGGGGAGGGGCCGGGGGACTCTGCAGTCCGCGGGGGCCTTGCTTTTCCCCTGGGATGCCCAGGAGGCAGAGGAGAGAGGTCTGGGCGTTTTCCCATCTCGTTCCCTCCCCATCCTGGGCAATTCCTCACCACGCTGAACGCAGACTGCTGTTCCTGGATTTTCTTGTAAACGCCCGTTCTCACTTTAGAGGCGTACACTCCGGAGCTTTTATGGAAGGGGGACCCAGGTACAGAAAAGCACGCAAACCATAAGCTCCCTGGATTTGCACACATCGGGCACCCGTGTAACAGCACCGCGTGAAGAACTGGTATGCTATTAACACCACCAGTGCCCCCCAAGGGGAACCCTACCGTGGCCTCCAATAACATAGACCCATTTTGCCTGGTTTTGAGCTCTGTAAAACGGAACCACAGTGTGGACTGCTTCGTTTCTGTCCTATTTTACTGCATGTGCTGTTTGGACCATCACCCACGTTGTTACTCATGCATGTAGTATAGATCGTCCGTTCTCGTTGCTCTGTTCTCTTTTCTGTAAATACACCTCGATTTTGTAAGGTCACGCGACATGATATCCTCATTTTTGTAGGTTAAAAAAAAAAAAGCAGTGAAACCATTCATGATTTCTGTCGATTTCCCGTTAGTATTTATCCGCACGTTCATTTCCGGTAAATGCATGGTTTTGTAACGTACTCTCGTTCTGTTTTTTTGTTTGTTTGTTTGTTTTTTGTTGTAAATTCACCTGTGCTGCTGCCCCTCCGTCCAGTCTGCCTGCACGCACGCCCTCACGTGGGCTGCCCCTCCCTGACGGCCACCAGGAGACCCCTGCGCCCCCTGCGTGTGCCTTAAACATCCTCACCCGTGTCACCTGACGGGCCGGGGTGGAAATTTCTTGGGAACCTGGGAGTGGAATTGTAGGGTCGTTTGTGTGTCCTGAGAGGCCACATCTGTAAAAATCATCCACCCCACGGATGCCCTGTGGCATGTCTTGCAGCCCCAAAGGCGCGCAGTGTGTGGGCTGGAGGGGAGAAGACGTCCTCTAGTTTCAGGGCAGGGGAATGGGAGGGAAAGGGGTGCACCAGCCAGCAGGGGGTGCTGCTTCCCTGGGGATCCTGGAGGCCCTGGGGTCCCAGGAATCTGGAGAGGCCATTGCATGGCTGCCGTTCCAGCGGCCCCTGTGCCTTCCCAGCGACGCCAGGCACCATCTGGAGTTGGCCGGAGCTCCCGGGTCGTCTGTAGGCAGGGTTGGGGGGCGGGGATTACGAGAGCGCGCTGGGCACAAAGGGCTCCCCGCGTCTCACACACCAGGTGTCCTCTGCTGCCGTCACTTGGTTATCCGGAAAGGAAGACAGAGGGCAGTGAGAGACCCTCAGGACCCATCCCGGCGCCACAGGGTCAGGACCCAAGCTCCAGACATTTTGCCGAGGCCTGTCCCTCTCTGTGGCCCTGCCCTGTTTGTCATCTGGACTTTGCATTGCAAGGGAAGACCGAAAGTGAAAAGAAAAGAGAAAGTTGAGCAAATATTGCCAGCAGAGGCCGGTGGATAAGTGCCCGCAGGCCCGGGGGACAGCTGTCCCCTTATCCGACGTGATAAGCGTGGATAACGCTTCTTGTCTCTGCCCCTTCTCCCATGAAGGGATCCCGTTTACGCATCCATTTGTTCACGGTCTCGCTCGGCATCTTCCTGGCACCTACTGTGCGCCGGACAGGGTTCAGCTTCCGAGACGGAGCGGCCGCACTGCCAGAGCCTCACACAGCGGGGCGGCGGCCGGGGGCGCGGGGGGAGGCAGCGGGCCAGCGCCCCACTCACCAGGTACGTCCATCTCAGACTCATCGAGGCCTCATACCCACAGCCACAGCTTTTCAAGAAGACTTCCACCCCAGGAGGTTAAACTTCTGTCTGGTTTTGCAACCCTGTTTCGGCATTTCTTCACTGGTAAAATAATAAGCCAACAGTGTCCACCAAACCGGGAGTGGCCCTGCCTCTTCCCACTTGTTCCTGGACGAGACGAGACACAGGCCCTCGAGGGAAGGGCTGCTTGAGTTTCCACGGGCTGCTTTCATGGACCTTCCCACGCTGTGTTCCTAAGGCAACTGCTTTTCATTACGTGAATGATCGGGCTGGATCTAAAGTCACAGTAGCCACCGCCGTGTGCAAAGCCCTCTGTCCTGAGCACGACACATTCATCGACTTAGAAGGATCCCCGTCCCACAGATGAGGGAGGCGAGTCACACAGAAGCCAGGAAACTCTTTCAAGGTCACCTTGAAAATCCCCGCGGAAAGGGGGATAGCCCAGGCCGTCTGGGCCTAAAGCGCCTTGAACCCCGTGCTCTGTCCTGTGGACATGCATGTCCCAGAGGCCAGGCCAGGGCTGCACCAATCCACTTCGTGGGTGACCGGGCGTCTGGTGTGCAGAAGAAGGTTCTAGAAAATGAGGATTTCCTCCAGCAGGCTCCAGGATGCTCTGGGGAGGGCAACACCCTGAGGTTTCATGGCTGTTCAACCTGGACCAGGACAGCATTCACCAGAGATGCGGAGGTTTTATGACAGGGTCCCCCATCTGGTAATAAACGTTTGCTTCACTTTCCTTTTCACTTTCTTTTTGTCTTGAGGGGTTTTTTTTAATTCTCCATCTTGCTTTTTTTTTTTTTTCTTTTCCCTCTAACTTTCTGTTTTCCTTCCTTTCTAGGCTTCCTGCATTGAGCCCATATAACATTTGGAAATAAAAGAAAAGTTACTTTATGCCAGTCGAGAAATAAATGCTTACTGCCTCTAACCCACAGGTCAAGGGAAAAAGAAACTACGGGAGTGAT
Organism: Tursiops truncatus; assembly: GCF_011762595.2. Lineage (NCBI taxonomy): Eukaryota > Metazoa > Chordata > Mammalia > Artiodactyla > Delphinidae > Tursiops > Tursiops truncatus. The sequence continues at coordinate 3,179,782 of NC_047052.1, forward strand.
TCAAGCAAACAGTCGATATCATTTAGTTGTGTCATTTTCTCAGTGTATTTCCTAGGCAGACATGGCCCCAAAGAAACTTCTTTGAAAACTTTCCTCCATCTCAGTGTGAAAACGTGATCCGGGCTGGCAGTGCTAGGGGACGGTAGGGGTGGTGGTGTTACATGCGAGGAAATGAGAACCAGAGTGGTTAAGTGCTGTTCCTGAGGCCACACAGCTGATTCCTAAGAAACAGACCCTAAAGCAAAGCTCCCTTCATTCAGAGGGATAAGGTTCTGTCTCAGCTCCGTCAATCCCGCAGTTGCTAAGACCAGATGGCCTGATAAAGATCCCTTCCTCTGTCTAGGTCTCAGTTTCCCTGTCTGCAAAATGAGAGGGTTGATCAAGAGAGTAATAGGAACTCACGTGTGTTAAAGGCTAGTTATCTGCCGTGTAGAAAATAGATAGTAATACCTGTACTGTTCTCACGAGAGCCCCGTGCAGACAGGTAAACGGAAGCAGAAGGTGGTTGTCTACAGCGGAGACGATGTCTCAGCTACAAGCAAGACCAGGGTTTGAACCCAGGGCCTCCAGCGCCAGAGCCAGGGACCCAGTCTGCACACTATCTTCTCTGGCAGGTTTTAGCAGCCCTGCTGGTTTCCTTTCCTGCTCCAGGCTTCCCCTCAACAGAAAGAAGCCGGTCCCAGGACGTGTCCAATGTGAGCGGACATTCACGCAGCAACATCTTACCCTCACCAGGGCAGGGTGTCATGGCGTTTGTGCCGAGACTCTGCGCTTGATTTTTCTGCAGGTGAAATATTCAGGGCAAACTGGCTTCCTTGACATTCAAAAGGGGAGAAAAAGAGGACAAAGTGGGCTCAGTACCTACGCCAGGAGCCTGATCCTTCCTCAGGTCTGAACACGTGAGCCTCGATTTCCCCCTCTGCAGAATGGGATGACGGGGCTGCTGAAAGCTATCGATTCCCGACTAAGGCACAGCTCCGAACACCTGCGCCCCTCCTTTGAGGTGCCAATCACAGCTACACACAGGGAGCGCTTAGGAGGTGCTGGCTCGGCACCAAATCTCATGAGGCAGAGGCTGTTACTTTGTCGCCACGCCCCTGACAAGGACACCACGGCACTGAGAACACTGGTAGGTCCCGCGACTAGAAAGTTGGGCGACTGGCAGGTGAGCCCCACACTGCAGACCTCCCAGGCCGGGCACCACTGTTCCCACCTGGCTCCCCGGGAGCTGGGGCCACTCGTGTCACTGTCCCCATCATGCCAGACGCCACCAGATGGCCCAGAAGGGGAGGCCACGAGGGCTCAGGGGAGCGAGGACTCCGTCCTTCTTCCCGGGCGCGGAGGGGCAGGGACCCTGCTGGTGGTAGGGCCAGGCTCCCACGTGGCCAGCGCGGGTGCAGCCCCCCTCCTCATGGGAGGAAGCGCAGCAGGGCCGGGGACCGCACCCGGGCAGCTGCACAGCCAGACCCCAGGCAGGAAAGCCGCTCGCCCTGCTGCCCTTCCGGCGCGGCAGGAGGCCCTGACCAGCAGGGAGCCGCGCTGCAAGGGCGGGCGTCCCCTGTATCCCAGAGCTGGGGGCCTCGGCGAGACACCCTGGAGCGTAGCAGAAGGGACCAGACCCTGGAGACGGGCAGACGACTGCTTCAACCCCACTAGAGCGATTCCTAGCTGGGGGCCTCAGGGCCCAACCACTTCCCCACGTGGCTCCCATCCCTCAGGGCCTTCAGCGCAGCCACAGCCGTCTCAGGCCTCCCTGCAAGGTCGTCAGATGGTTTAGAAGCGTCAAGAGGGCCAAGGGGCGAGAGGAAGGGCCCCCCTGCTAGGCCACACCTGCCCAGGTGCCTCGGGCTGGTACTCTCGCATGAGGCCATGGAATGGAGTATTCGGGCCTCGGTCGTGGATCCAGGCTTCCTCCCTCCTTGCCCCAATGCTGTGTGGCCTCAGGAAAATGACGTCACCTCTCTGGACTTCAGTTCTGCTCCATTCAGTGGGACTAAAAGTAGTTCTCATCTCACAGGCTCATGGGTTCCGTGGATTGGTGCAATGGTATGCTTAAGACCAGGGCCCAGCACATAGTAAGAGCTCAATAAATTCCTATTCCATCACTACCGTCTGTCCCCTCGCGGACCTCAGCTGGTGAGGGCTCTTCTGACTGTCCTTGGAGGGGAGCCCACCCAGGGGCAGCCTGGGACCCCGGGCCTCCAGGAGTGCTGTGGAGCCGCTGGCTGGCCTGCACCCCGGCACGCGAGGGCACACGGGCACGCCAGCAGCGGCCTCGCCTCGCCCCGCCTTTCGTGGGAGCGTGGCGGGGCAGCCAGTGGGTACGGGGCCAGGGCAGAGCCCTATTATTGCTCAATGCCAGGACCACGCTGGGTCTCAACCGTCAGGGACCTGGCTGTCGGGGCCCGAGGGGCCTCGCAATCAGACCTCTGTGGGCCACAGGCTTTTAATATTTTTAGAGAAGTTGGGTTTCTACCAAGTTCCTCTGCCTCAGATTCTTCCTAGAGCTGGCGTGTCCCCGGCCCACCACTGGCAGGAGCTCTGCAGAATCTCAGAGGCCACCGCGGCTGCCAGGTCACCCTGTGACCTCCACAAGGGGTCGTGCGGCCAGGCCACCCAGAGCCCCGTGTCCCTCAAGGTCAGGCCAGGGCCTCTGGAGGCACTGCATTTCCTCCCTGCCCTCCGGCTCCCCAGCTTCTGGTTTTCCTTTCTTTTCTTTTGTCCCCTCTGCATTTTTTTTTTTTTTTTTTAATGTGAAAGATCCGGTCTGAGCAGCTGTGAACCAAGAGGGACATTCATTTCACCCTTTGGGAGGGAAGGTGCCTGCCTCTGGGCAGGAAGAGGCAGCGGGGCTTGGACCTCCCCTCCCCCCACACACACCCAGAGCCCTCGGGGGCCATTTTCCTCTGTTCTGTTCTGTTTGCTCAGACATGGGCAAAAGTCACTTTTCCCACATCCCACTAGGCCATAGTTCAAAAGTCAGCTCCCCACCTGGCTGAGCACAGGGCTGTCCTCCGTGCAGCATGTGGCTGGAACACGGTCTCACACAACCTTCTTGGGGGTCAGGGGGTACAGGGGACTGGGGGTCGGCCCCGTGGTGCAGACAGCAGGTGGCTGGCATCACGGGGAGTCTCCCTGCTCCAAGAGGGGCATCGGGTTACAAAGCAGGATATTCGGGTTGTAAAGTCATTCTTTTATCCATTCAACTTCTGTTGCTGCCGTAACGTGTGACCACAACTTTAGCAGATTGAAACAGCACCGATGTATTATCTCAGAATTCTGGGAGTCAGAAGTCTGACACGGGTCGCGCCGGGCTAAAATCAGGGTGTGGGCAGGGCTGTGCTCCTTCCGGGGCCTCCAGGGCGGAGTTTGTTTCCTTGTCCTTTACGGTTTCTAGAGGCGCCTGCTATCGTTGGCTCGTGGCCTCGTGGCCAGCGGCTGCCAGTCTGTGACTCTGCTTCTGTCCTCACATCTTCCTGTGACTCTGACCCTCCTGCCTCCCTCTCCCTTGTATAAGACCTTCGTGGTTATCCTGAGCCACGTGGGCCAACCAGAATAACCTCCTCACCTCAAATCCTTAACCACATGTGCAAGGTCCCTTGTGCCGCGGCAGGGCACATGCTCTGGGGATCACAGTGCAGACATCTTTGGGGGGGTGTTATTCTACCAATCACACTAACTCCGGGCAACTTACTGGACGTGATTATGATGATGGGGGTGATGATGGTGGTGATGATGATGGTGATGATGATGGTGGTGATGGTGATGATGGTGATGGTGATGATGATGGTGGTGATGATGGTGATGGTGATGATGATGGTGGTGGTGATGATGGTGATGGTGATGATGATGGTGGTGATGATGATGATGGGGGTGATGATGGTGATGATGATGATGGTGATGGTGGTGATGATGGTGGTGATGGTGATGATGACGGTGATGGTGGTGATGATGGTGATGGTGATGATGATGGTGGTGATGATGATGATGATGGGGGTGATGATGATGATGGTGATGGTGGTGATGATGGTGGTGATGGTGATGACGGTGATGGTGGTGATGATGGTGATGATGGTGGTGGTGATGATGGTGATGATGGTGGTGGCGATGATGATGATGGGGGTGATGATGGTGATGATGATGATGGCGATGGTGATGATGGGGGTGATGATGGTGATGATGATGATGGTGATGGTGATGATGGTGGTGATGGTGATGATGATGTGATGGTGGTAATGATGGTGATGATGGTGGTGGCGATGATGGTGATGATGGTGATGATGATGATGGTGGTGATGATGATGACGGTGATGGTGGTGATGATGGTGATGATGATGGTGGTGATGATTATGGTGATGGTGATGGTGGTGATGATGGTGATGATGACGGTGATGGTGGTGGTGATGATGCTGGTACCTACCCATATGGGGTTGTTGGGAAGATTAAATCAATTCATATTTACAGCTCATACAAAGATTAAGAATTTGCAGCTCAGTCTCCATCTTTCGAAGGGGGAGAGATCTGGGAGCAGAGCTGAGCAGGGTCTGGGCTGGCGAGGAGGGATTGAAGGTTGGCCCACACAGAAGAGGGCTGGGGGTTCAAATGTCTAGGACAAGCTTAAGACAGCTGAGAGATAAGCTCTAAATTCAGGGGAGTACACTCGAGCATGGCCCTTGGAGTGCTTGCTAAGTAACAAATCATGACTGTGTCTATTTATACCTCATCTTCAACATTCCCAGTGGTGAAAGAGCTGTGAAAATTGAGGAAGTGGTGGGTGGACCTTTTTTTTCTTCTTAATCAAAGTGCAAAACTTTCCTTTAAGATTCCAGCTTTTCAGAGCATGCGCTGGGGCCACAGGCGCAAGCGGAGGTGGCAGCCGCTCCAAGAGCGAATCCTCTGTCGGTCCTCCTAACATGAGGCTGGAAGGCCACAGCCGGGTCCCCGCAGGTCCAGCATGGGGCGGCCCTGGGAGCCGTGTGTTGTGACATCTCCAGGGTGGGTCGGGCATGCGCTTCGGCTCAGCGTTGGTTTGTAGATTGCCCTTGGAAACTCTCGCACAGGGTCCTTTCATAATGCGGCTCAGAACAGTCCCACAAACCGTTACAAAGTATTTTAGGCGACACATTTCTATAACTGTTAAGCTTTTTAAAACAATGTTTTTTCAGTTTTGCCCTTTTGCAAAATAACTGTTTTTATACTGATTCAGAAGCTCTTTTTTCTCAGCATTATTCTTGGCCAGAATTGCTCTAGCATGTGACCCTAAAGGGAAGCTGAGACCAAGGGCGCTATCCCTCCACGTCTAACCCAGGGTCCTGCCGCGGAGATTTAGTCCAAAGTAGCAAGAGCCACCTCCTCTGCCACAGAATCCTCATGCCAAGTATTCGATGGAGGGAAACGCATGCACGCTTTCCTCTGTAAGAGAAGAAGGCGTCTCCATGTGAAAGCGACCAAGAAAATAAGCCCTCATTCTGATGTCTCGTCGGCACGAATCCCAGACACAGGGCTGGGCCAGCAGGTCACTTTTCAGGTACACATCGCTGTGAAGCAACATAAACATCGTGCACCCGCGGAATATGGACATCACGAGGTGCAGGCAGTGCGTTCAGCGTAATCCTGTTATACAAATCACACACGCGCGCGCGCGCCTGAGAAGGAGGCCCAGCAAACACAAGCGTCACTTACCTCTTGTTGGAAATTTGAGGATGACGGCGTTTCCATTTTTTACTTTTCTACTTTTCTCCATTGTGTAAATTTTTGGGCAAGATGCATCTCTTCCTTGCATGGGCCTCTTACATTTGTATGTGTTTTCCCTTAAAAAACAGTAATGGGAAGATACCATCGTTCACCAAGTACACTCAAGACGTTAAATTCGGTGTTGAATGTCATACAAAAATGAGAAGTGGCAATAAAAGTAGTCATTACCGTTTTATTTAACTGAGCATTTACTATGCGCCCAGCACTTTGATAACCACTTTGCATACGGGATCTCCTTCGATCCTGAAGCAGCTCTTTGAAGTGGGGGCTAGTATTCTTCCCACTTTGCAGGGAAGGAACAAGAATGTTGACTCAAAGTTAAGCCATTCGGCCAAAGTCACCAGTGTGGACCTCAGCCAGCAGGGCCGGGTTTGAACTCAGGAGCCTCTGGTCTGAACATGATGGCTCAGCACCGCGGAGCAGGGAGACAGGGCAGAGGGGCACGGATGGGGAGGGCGTGAGCTGAGATGCGGGGGAGGAAAGGCGTGAGGCAGGGGGGCCATGCTGACCCATGCCGAGGGGTCTTGCAGATGGACGGAGGGAAGGAAGGAAAACAAGAGGAGAAGGAGCTTTCAAGCCCTGGGAAATGTTTGGATGAAGGGGGGCGGTGGTGATTTGGAATGTTTATCCGGAGGCACCTTCTGCAGCTCTGGTTTTGAGATTCTCCATTTTTTTATGATACGCTCCAATTTTTCTTGAAACCACTGTTGTTGTTCATCTGTTTACACTTCACCGGTCAATACACGGATGTCAAACAGACGAGGCTCAAGAAAGAGTTCCTTTCAGCCTCCAGGACTTCGCGATAAGGCCACACAGGAAAGCCAGACCCGGGGAAATGCAACACTGGACACAGCATCACCCGGAAATTAAATCTCAAGCCACTAAGCGTTGAGAAGAGCTTTTTCAAGTACAGTTTGCATAACATGAAACTCATGGAGGCAACGTTCCCAGAGCCGTTTAGAGACAGTGAATCGGGAGGAGGCGTGCTTACAGGAGCAGGTTCTTAACACACGTTTGGTTTGAGGGGATTTCATTCCGTGCCGCTGGTTTTCTCTGTGATTTTTTTCTTTCCACCTGCAGTTTAGCAGCCTGGCTGTTTTTGAGGTGCATAACTGCATGGCCAGCCAGAGATTACACCGCTGAGTTTTCAAGGCCAGTAGATTGTGTGTTCAAGGCAGGGCTGCCACAGACAGTGGTGCGGTTTGTACACTGCACAAAGCAGCTGGCTTTCAAGTGGAGCTAAAAATACAAGCTGTGCGCTGCCCCGTCTGAAGCAAGGGGCTCCTTTTTCTTTGTACGAAAGGCACGGCAGTCAGCTTGCCAAGCCCTAGGCCTGCAGGTCTGCACTGGCCCAGAGGGGCGCCTTTCCCAGTCCATAGGACAGTACCATATAGGACGGCTAGCCTCGGCTCTGGACTGGGGAAGCTCCGGAAGGGAGGGGAGCCGGGAGCAAGGCTGGCCTGGAAGAGCCCCTCTCCATTGAGGTCAAAAGAATGAAGTGGAGCCCCAGGTGTGGGCTGATCGAGGAAAAGAAACAAGGCCCTTTTATGAGTTCAGTTCGCAGTGACTATAGAACTTTCAGGAACCCTTTGCCCTGAGGTTGGCCTTGGGCCCTTGGTTAAACATTGACCAACACACATGACAAAGGCAGCCCGACCTTCCCTTCAAGGCCACACCGCAGTCTTACTCTTGTCTAGGACGTTGGGGGTAGGGTAGGGACCATCCTGCACAGGCCAGGCTGGCGGTCTCCCCCGGCAGCGTTTTAATTAAACAGCCCTCGCGCCTGCTTACCTGAAATCCTTTCATCGGGAACTTCTTAGTCCTAAAATATGGGAAAGGAGCCCCCTGCAGTTACTCTAAAGATGATGCTGTGTTGATTGAAATCCCATGGAGGTGATACCAGACCCCTGAGGACAAGGTGTGACAAGGCAGTCCCAGCAGGAGACGTGGAAGGGAAGGGGGGCAGGGAGAGCAGAGAGAGAGAAAGAGAGGAAACCACATGGACCCGCCTCCCCGTGGGCGCCCAGCCCTGGGATCTCAGCTCCCAACATCTCCTTGGTTTATTGCGTCCACGTGCACGGAGCCAGGGCTGGAACCAGGGAAACAAAGGCAGTCTCCCTGTTCTCAAGGGCCTTCATCTCTGACATCAGGACGTTGTGTCAGGCGCTCCACCAAGCATTGTAGCTGCTTTATCTCATTAATCCTCACACTAATCCCCGGAGGCAGGTGCCGTTTTTACCCCCACTTCATGGAAGAAGAAACAGAAACTCAGAGTGGGGAAGCGACTTAGCTCACGCAGCCAGGACCGTCTGGCTCCAGTGCCGGTATTCTTCCTGACTCAGTTAGGGTGTGGGGAGTTTTACTGAAGCAGCCATGATGATGGTAACTATAGCAACTGTAGTAGCTGCAGTAGTCATGGTGACAGTGATAGCAGTTGTAATAATCGTAGTATAATCTTCTTAGAACTAGTAATCATAGCAGGGAGGTAGGGGCTGTGCTAAGTGTTTTCACATATTAATTCATTTAATCCTCATGACACATGTGATAGGCACCAGCATTGTCCCCATCGTACAGACAGAGAAACTGAGGCACCCGCACACTAAGTATCCCACCCAAGGCCACCCAAGCATCAGAAGTCGACTGTGAACCCAGGATGTAACGGGTCTTAACGGTGCCCACGCCTATGGGGGGAACACAAGACCTGCTTTCTCTAGACCTGTGGGTGGCAGTGCTGGCAGCCATGAGGGGGATCGTACTGTCCGTGTGGCCACCTGCCGCTGGCCAGGCGCCATCCAAGGGCCAGAGCGCCAGCCCTTGGAAGCCCGTGTCTATTTAGCGGTGGGGAGGTCAGATGACAGAGAGGAACCCTGCAGAGAGGGCAAGGCGCAGGGAAGGAGACGCACAGTCTGAGGGGCGTGGAGGCAGCTGAGGGGCGGATGTCTCGGGTGGGCGAGGGTCAGGGCAGGTCTCTTCAGGAGGGGACATCCGGGCAGAGATGTGTAGCCACCTAGGGGTCCAGGGAAAGAACATTCCAGGCCTGCAGAAGCCCCTCCCTTGCCATGGCCCTGGAGAGGAAACTTTTTCCATTAAAACTTTTTGAAAAATATTGCAAACATACACCAAAGATAAAAGCCTCGCTCGTAATCTCACCACTTTTGCAAGTATCTGAAGCTGCGAAAATTCCCCCTTCTGTCCTGCGCCCCAGTCACGTTGGGGGGATTAATTGGCAGGGGAAGCACGTCGATCCAAGCGCACAGAACCATTTGTGTTGACGTGAAAGGCCCCAGATTTCTCTGTTTTCATCACCCTCTTGAAGGCATGTGACTGTCCCTTCCTCAGCAGCTCCCAGCTGCCCAGGTCTAGCAGCACAACAAACTGTTGTGGCCTGAGCACCCTTACAGCAAGAAGGTTAGAATTGTACATAAACTAAGGTCCACAGGCTCTCAGCAAGCTTGGAGGTCTCTCACCTTGACCACAGGGCAAGGGCGGGAACACCTGGTCTTTGGGTCACATATGTGGACCTGAGGCTTTTTGTCCTCGTTTTGGTTTTCCCGGCTGCTTTCCGGGGGGCTGGAATTTTTTGACAGTTGAGTTCCGGATTCACAGCGTTGGGATGGTGACCAGTGAGCCCAGTAAGAGACAAACACGCAGCTGCTTGAGCCAGAGAGAGCCAGAGCCCCTCAGCGCCAACCTGTCAACCACACGGCGCAAAAGACCCCAAATGACACTCAGGAGGACTCAGGCTGCCAGGAGCCCCTCCAGCAAGGGCGCCACAGCCTAGATTCACAGCGAAGAGCCCTTGGCAACATCTTTCAGAACACGTGAAAATGGGGTGACACTACCGTGAAGAAAGTCAGTTCTGAGGGCTATTTTCAGCGTGCCACGGGGGACCAGATTCCAACCACAGAGGTAAATGAAAAACCAAAATTAATGAAACGATCTAACCAGAGAAAGCTGCCTTTGGGCAGCAGAAAGTTTCATGTTTTAGGTAATTTCTTAAAAGAGCAAAACTGATTATGGGCCGTCCCCTCTCCCAGATGTGTGAAGTGTGAGCTCTCTTCTCCTATTGTCTGTTTAGTCTCCATCCTGCACCCGCGTTCCCCCCTCCCACTCCGCGTGTCTCTCTCTCTCTCTCTCTCTCTCTCTCTCTCTCTCTCTCTCTCTCTCTCGTTATATCTCTCTCCCCCTCTCCCTCTCCCTCTCTCTCCCTTTCTCTCCCCCACCCCAAAAAACCATTACAATACACTTTAAACCAACCGCTTTCTGGAATCTTTTCCCTTTTGTAAAACTCCATTAAACCTCACTCATTCATTCTGCAAACAATGTCTTGATACTTTATTCTGATTTGATTTACATCTTTTTAGAAACATCAACTCCCAATAGACTGCTGTTGAATATGTAATTGGAACTCAGACATAATTTTTACAGACCTGTGCTGTTCTGACTCTGCTCTCAGTTCTGAGAGCTGACGTCAGCCGTGGTAGTGCGGCAAATGCTGCTGTGGGGCAGCGTGAGTGAGGGGTGGGATTAGGGCTCTGGTGACTCTCATGTCCTCATCAGGACCCCGGAGCCGCCTGCCTGTCCCCGCAGTGTTTTCTTTCCCTACTGAAGTTTTTGCTTTCGATCTTTCATGCATCGTGGGACCAGTCAACCTCAAGAATTGTCTTTTTTTTTTTTTAAGGCCCACTCAAAACTTCCCACATAATTCCCCAGCAAGTGTTAACGAAACTCTTCTTCACCCTTGCTGTTCAAAGTGTGGTCTGCAACCCGCACCCTGGGCGCCCCCGGGGGCTGGGGAGAAACACACAGCCTCAGGCTTCGCCTACCATCGTTTCCCGCCGCTGTTCACTCATCCATTTCCACAACATGGTTTTTTTGAACCCTTGCAACTCTCAGAGCACCTGCCTGCTTCCTGGGGAGGACAGAAAGTGTAAGATCCGGTGCCCGCTCCAGGGGCCCACCGCCCAAGGTGGGCCGAGCACCCAGGCTTGGAGCCAGTACTGGCCGCCCTGCCAGCCCGGCTGCACGCCCCACGTCGGAAGCAAAGGGACTGCATCCTCAGGTTTCTGGACCTCTGTGACCCAGAAGCACACCTATCTCTGGTTTTGGTACAAGAGAAAGCAGGCGCCCTGTGTGATGTGACATCACCTCTTCCAGGGAGCCTTTGTGTGTCCAGCCCCCCCACGCTGAGATCCGGCCCCGCAGTCCGAGATCCAGCCCCCCACTGCTGCACAGCGCTGTCATCTGAGTTGACTCTTTTAAATACGTAGGCCCAGGCCCCTCCCCTCATCAGTAGAATCAGGATTTCTGGGGTGGGGTCCCAGCAGCTCCCAGGGGGTCTGCTCTGCAGCCCGGGCCGAGGGCCCCCGCACACCCAGTACTCCCACGGTCCCCAGTTTGAACCTGCGCTGTCCCCTGCAGAGAAGCCTCATCCCACCCACCCCCGCCAGGTCGGATGCCCCACTGGTGTCCCGCCGCGCCCAGCTCTTGGTCCTGAGTGTGATATTCTATTTCTCGGCCTGCCCCACTAGACTGCCAGCTCCTGGAGGTCAGGAGCTGTGTCTTGTCTGCCGTACGTCCCAAGTGCCCGGCACACAATCAGGTCTCATTAAATGTGCGTGTCAGTGAATAACCAGCCCGGTGGGATTGTGAACACCTGGCACCGACCCACGCTTCTTCACAGCCTCACGCAGGCCCGAGCACGCCCAGCCTGGGCCTCGACCTCTTTGCTCCCGTCCGCCCACAGCTGATGCCATTGGACCCCTTCACAGGGCCGGCTCTGCCGGCCACACCCAGCCCTCTGGGGTCCCAGCACTAGTGCCTGGGCTGCTCATCAGGTTGACCTTGGGCACCTGGGTTTCCTTCTGGCTTTTTACCTTTAATCCCCTTTGCCGGGGCCCCGATTCCTTCTTCTTCACTCTTCCAAACGTACAGCTGTTCTCTGATGTCTGAGAACCCTACCTAATACCCTAATATCCCATTCTTAAATATCCCATAGTTAAGCTCAGCAAATGTGAGTCGATGGATGAGAAGACAGATGGTTTTGTTTGTGTGTTTGTTTAATAAGTTTTTTTTGGCCACACCACATGGCGTGCGGGGTCTTAGTTCCCGGACCAGGGATCGAACCCCTTCCCCCTGCAGTGGAAGCGTGGAGTCTTAACCACTGGACCGCCAGGGAAGCCCCTAGAAGACAGATGATTGAACGGAGGCTGGGTGGACGGATAGATGGATGGTTAAAAGAATGGAGGAGGATGGAGGATGGATAGACAGACGAGTGAATGGACAGATGGATAGGTGAATGGTTGGACAGACGGAGTGGTGGATAGATGGATAGAGAGGCAGAGAGATACAGTAAGTCAGTTGACCTACCTCAATCCTCAATGTCCAGCACCTGCAGCGGAGGTTACGGGATCAGCTCAGAGAGACATCTAGACAGTTTACCAACATGCCTAGACCAGAGTCTACAGAGAAGTAGTCGTAATCCTTGGCCCCCGCCCTCATGGCCCTCAAAGTCTGGAGTACTTGGGCCCCAATCTTCAGTGGGAGCTGGATGGACAGGCCACAGGCAAACTGTCCAAATCCCTGGTCATATCCAGCGCTTCCCTTACAGGTCAGGATGGCCTGGAAAGGAATGGCCTGCTCACCTGTAAACTAGGATGGCCTGCTCACCTGTAAACTGAGGTGACGTTCACGGTACCTACCTGCGGTACTTTCCTGGGAGCGCTTCCCTTACAGGTCAGGATCACGGCTAGGATGGCCTGCTCACCTGTAAACTGAGGTGACGTTCACGGTACCTACCTGCGGTACTTTCCTGGGGACGGCTATAGCGAATCGCCTCAAACTTCATGGCTTACACTAACAGAACTGTACTCTCTCATAGTTCTGGAAGCCCGAAGTCTGAAATCAGTTTCCAGGCCAAAGTTAAGGTGGCAGCAGGGCCGTGCTTCCTCTGGTAGCTCCAGGGCAAATCCATTTCCTCGCCCCTGCCGTGGTCTAGTGGCTGCTGTCTGTTCCTGGCTCGTGGCCCCATCACTCAATCTTTGCCTCCATGACCACATGGCTTGCACGCCTCTCCCTCCCTCTTCGAAGGATACTTGTGATTGTATGTGGGCCCGCCCAGGTCATCCAGCATAATCTCCCATCTCAAGATGCTTAGCTTGACCACGTCTGCAAAGTCCTGTTTGGGCCACATAAGGGAACATTCCTAGGTTCCAAGCATTAGGCCACGGCTATCTCTGGAGGCCATCATTCAGTCTCCCACACGACCCCATAGGAGCGGATTAAGTTGCGTCAGATACATAGCCACAACTCTCTAAATATTAGCTGTGTCAATAATACCAATTATCCAGCACTGCCCTGGAGGTGCCTGGGAGCATCTGAGGAGAAAAGAGGAATTGTCCTTCTCTCTGAGTCCAGAAAACAGAATCGTCACTGTCGCACACGTTTGTTTGGAAAACACAAACAGCTGCTGTTTGGCTGGGGCTCCCACCACCACTTTTTTGTGGCCACAGGCCCTGTGGTCACTTCCCTAAAAGGCTCAGTCAACACACTTCACTGAGAAACCTAATTTGGAGGAACTGTTGCTTCAGCGTTGGAGGACAGGCAAAACAGGAGCCTACCAGCCATTGTGGTATCATTTAAAGTCAAGAGAACTGACCCAGCAAACTCTCAGAAGGAGGAACGGAACCCACTTCCGAGCGAGCTGCTGGAAGCCGGAGAGACACCATCTCGTGCCGAGACCCGGGAGTCTTCCCAGGACGAGGCACTTGAGCTGCAAATTAAAATGCCATCTGGTTTCTGCCCTATGACTGACCTGAAAAAAAAAAAAAAATCACTTTGAAAGATGGAAGTGGGGGTAGAGAAAAGGGTGAGGAAGACTTTTGGGGAAATGGCATGTGTTTCTCCAGGTATTTTTGGTCACTTTGGAGCAACCTGATTAACCCCTCACAGGCTGGAAGAAATTCACTTCTTTTCAGATTCAAATGAATCCCAATGATGGATGCATCAGTGGGAAATTTTAACAGGGGCTAGATAGTAAAGATGATATTAGGTTTCTTTTTTTAAATTTTTATTGAAGTGTAGGTGATTTACCAAGTTGTGTTAGTTTCAGGTATACAGCAAAGCGATTCAGTTATACATATATATAAATATATATATATTCTTTTTAAGATTCTTTTCCATTATAGATGGTAACAAGCTATTGAGTATAATTCCCTGTAATATACAGTAGGTCCTTGTTGATTATCTATTTTATATATAGTAGTGTGTATATTTTATTTTATTTTATTTATTATTATTTTTTTTTTTAGTGGTACACGGGCCTCTCACTGCTGTGGCCTCTCCCGTTGCGGAGCACAGGCTCCGGACGCGCATGCTCAGCGGCCATGGCTCACGGGCCCAGCCACTCCGTGGCATGTGGGATCTTCCCGGACCGGGGCACGAACCCGTGTCCCCTGCATCGGCAGGCGGACTCTCAACCACTGCGCCACCAGGGAAGCCCAGTAGTGTGTATATTTTAATCCCAAACTCCTAATTTATCCCTCCCCACCCTTTCTCCTTTGGTAACCATAAGTTTATTTTCTATGTCTGTGAGTCTTTTTCTATTTTGTAAATAAGTTGATTTGTATCATTTTTTTACACTCCACATATAAGTGATATCATGTATTTGTCTTTGTCTGCCTGACTTACTTCACTTAGTATGATGATCTCTAGATCCATCCATTTTGCCGCAAATGGCATTATTTCATTTTGTTTGTGGCTGAGTAATATTCCATTGTGTATATGTACCCCATCTTCTTTATCCACTCATCTGTCGCTGGACACTTAGGTTGCTTCCATGTCTTGCCTATTGTCAGTAGTGCTGCTATGAACATTGGGGTGCATGGATCTTTTTCAATTAGAGTTTTCTCCACATCTATGCCCAGGAGTGGGATTGCTGGATCCTGCAGCAACTCTATTTTCAGTTTTTTGAGGAACCTCCATGCTGTTCTCCCCAGCGGCTGCACCAGTTTACGTTCCCGCAAACAGCCTGGTGGGGCTCCTCTTTCTCCACACCCTCTCTGGCTTATTATTTGTAGACTTTTGGGTGATGGCCATTCTGGCCAGTGTGAGGTGGTACCTCCTTGTAGTTTTGATTTGCGTAAAGATGATATTAAGTTTCTTTGGTGTGACAATAGCATTCGGATTCTGAAGGGGGAATCTAACGGATTTGTGTGTGGTCTGTGAACGCACCTTCAAATTTACTTTCAAATGGATCAACAAATACATATACACAGATCTCTGAAGCGAGTATGCCACAGTGGTAACAGCTGTTGAACGTGGGGAGTGAGGAAATGCAGGTGTCCATAACTCTCAGCTTCTCTGTATGTTTGAAAAGTCTTCATAACACAGAGTTGTGGGGTTGGGGAGAAAGGAAAGATGGTTAAATGAAGCAAAGAGTTCCCGTGATCACTTTTCCAAGACTCGACTGGATGGGCTGGGAGCACCATCTGAGGTTGAAGGGAAACCTTCAGAGAGCGGAGGCTTGTGGGAACAAAGATGCAAAACCTGGACTTTTAGGGCAAGGGACCAGAGAGGGAGATGGGAAGGGGAGAGAACACCATGGTGAGGTGCTTTCTTGGTGTAAGGACATCGGCAGAACCAAAACCAAAGCACCCGTGGAGTACCGGGGGACTGGGCGGTGTTGGCATATCGCTGGGTACAGCTCAGTAAATCATATGTCAGACAAGGACGATGTTAAAGGTTAAAGGTCAGCAGCAGGAGCCGGGGTGAGCCTCTGAGCGTTTCAAATGCAGCTCCTCTGAATCTGCTATGTTGGGGGCAGTCTGCTCTGTCCATTTTAACATAGAAGAACTGGGAGACCTGGATTTCCAGAGGAAAGAACCCCACAGGGCTCATGGAATCCTGGTCTTTTAGGCTGTGGTGGACATTGAGGCTGACATCTGCAGCCTCCCTCCCCCCAACCCCATCATTAGTCTAAACCAATCATCAATCCATCCCTCCAGAGTGATTGGCTCAGGACGGGGCATGTGACCCAGTTCTAGGCAATGAAATGTACGACGGTGTCGGCCAGGAGCCTTCTGGGAAAAGTGACGTCACTTCCAGGAGAGTACCGTGGAAGAGACGGTCTCGCTTCTTCCTCTGGATTCCGTCCCCTGAACGTGATGCCTGGAGCCACGGCTGCCATCTTGTGACCAGCCCGAGGACAAAGCCAACGTCAGGGTTGTCCGCGCAGGGAGATGGGAAGGACCTCGCTCCTTGAGGACACCTCTGGGGCATGGGGCCAGCCAAGCCTGAAGCCTCCCTGTACACTCCTGTGATGTGAAATCGCACATGTCCTGATTCTGGAATTTTGTTGGATTCCACGCCTATTCCTGATACGAGACCAGGAAGCTGAACCCGTGCTGGCCCATATGGTGCCTTTGCCTGAGTTCCGCAGCCTGGGGAGTGGGACGCAGCCGGCTTTCAAGCCCACCTTGCCCTTGACTCCAGGAACCCGCCTGCGGTGGACATCCCGCACAGTGGGCGCAGAGGACCTCCGGCAAAGCCCCCAGGCCCCACCTGCCAGGCTGGTACCCCTGCTGAGACGGAGGACTCCCTCCCTCCATTTCTGGATGATTCTGGCCCTTGAGAAGTTCAGGATGGTGCCAGGGGGTGAGTGTAGCCCCTACCCTCCGACTCAGTCGGCCCTTCATGGATCCTTTGTTTTGAACACGTCACATTTCCTCCATTCTCATTCAAAGTGCTGTTTAAGTGCAACTGCAAGCCCCACCCCACTTCCTTTCCAGCCAGAGTGACCCCTGAGCAGCCCCTGATGGAAACCCTGGAGGCGAGGCTGCAGCGTGAGCACCTCCGACCGGGCTCCTCCTTCCGTCTGGCCCCACCCGGCCCAAAGGCGCTGTGGGGGAAATCAGGGCGAGTGCCTGCTCTTCACTCAGCTGAGGACCCAAAGGTGGGTGGGTACAAGTTTCCCACGAAGTGTCTAAAGGAGCCAGATGTTTCCAGGGCAGATGCAAGCCCCTGCCCTGTGGGCCTCCTGCAGGACTCGGGACTCAACGACCTGGAGAGTGAGAGGGCGTTGGCGGGGCGCGCCCAGGGGACGTGAGGCCGGATGGAGCTCAAGGGCCAGGAGAGTATTTTGGTCTTGACCCCCGGGGCACCACGCAAGAGGTGACCAGGCCCTCGACTTCTGTTTCTCACCCGAAAAGGAGAGTGTCAGCCTCTTTTCCCGACATGGGGCGAATTCTGCTGGTGGAGCGCGCCGGACCTTGAGGGTCCCGCTCAGGCTTCTGAAGACCCAGATGTGGACGGGGCGGTGGTAGCAGCCAGGATGATCCAGCCGCCTCAGCGAGCACAGTCACCGGCCACCTTCTCCAGTTACAAACGTTTGCTGACCCTTCTCCCAGTTCCAGGAGCCAGGACACCCCAAAGATGCAGCTCGGTGCAGAGGTCAAAGATTACAGCTTGGAGTCAGTTGGATACAAGCCCTGCCTGTCCTCAGCTGTGTGACCTTGGGCAAGTGACTTCACCTCTCTGGTCCTGGTTTCCTTGTCTACCAAATGGGGGTAAGAGTCGCTCCCTCCTGGGGCTTTCAGCAGGACTTGTTACACACAAAGCACTTAACACACTCCCTGGCATGTAGTAAGCATCGGTAAATGTGTCTAGTTACTGGTAAGAACGCACAGCACTTCACAGTTTGCGAAGCACTCTCAAGGCTGTTACCTCATCACCCTGAAGAACTGTTGCTCTGGCTCAAAAGGCAGAGTAACCCATCCTGAAGGGAGTCCAGCTGATTCCCAGCCCCGTCTTTCTGGCTCCCCCCTCCCACTTTCCTGCCGCCTCCAAAGCCATCGACTCCCCAGCACAGCCCCCGCAAGGCTGAGCGTCAGCGCAGGTTGAGTTTCAGTGTTGATTCCCACTCACCAGATGACTGCGGGCCCGTCGCTTCTTCCCCTTTCTGTTCCCGGTTTCTTCATCTGAAAAGTTAAAAGCTGGATCGACCCCCGAGTCCCTTTTCCTTCAACATGCTGAGATTTCTGCTAGATTTAATGTCTATTGCCTTAATTATGTTTTTGATACTTACTGTGTGCCCTCTCTATGTCAGACACCAACTATTGTGATAGCATATATGATTTCTAGTCCTCACAAAAAAACCTTGGGAGGCGAGCCACTTTATCCCCGTTGTACAGATGGGGAAACTGAGGCTCAGAGGGGAAGGGACTTCCCCAAGGCCACTCGGTGAGTTGGGGGGTAGAGCTGGGCTTTGAACCCATGTTGGTCAGATTCCAAACTCAACCTTTTCCCGTAATGTTGCCTTCAGCTCAATCCCTCCACGGCCCGGTTAGCTTCTCGGTGAATGACCAGACTTCCCCTCGGTCGACCACCTTGGAACTGGGCGGTACTGGTGAGATCATGAAGACCAGAAGCCCCCACGGGGCGGGGAGCCCTCTGGGCACACAGCCCCCGCTCGTTCCAGAACATGCCCTGTGCACCTGTGCCGTACGGGTCCTGGGCCAGGTGTGCAGTTACGAGAGGCACCCGAAGCCACCAGACAGCTGCCGGGCCGTGTGATTAGAGCCTGGGAAAGGCCAGATGGCTCCAGCCACGTCTTGCTTTCCATTGCAGGTCCCTTGAGTCCCCTCCTCATGAGCACGCCAGAGCTCCCTACACACACACACACACACACACACACACACACACACACACACACACACACACACACACACACACACACACACACACACACACACACACACACACACACACACACACACACACACACACACACACTGGGGAGCATGCATGGATGCCTCGCTCACTCGTGCAGTGCCTGGAATAACACGCGCAGGGAGTCCCTGTTCAGTAAATGTTGTCTTAATCAGCTCATGAACGAGTGAGTAAAGTGGATGAGGGAATTAGTGGGTCTCACCCTTGAATACAGAGCTTGTCGTTTCCTGTATGTTCTGTGTGACTGTAGAGCCCACGGTGTCATGTTCTTCACAACGAGCTTCGCGCACTGCTTAGAACTTGGGGCGCGGCGTATGGACGGAGAGCTCACTTGCCTGCAGGTGGGGAGCTGGCTTCTCGCGGTGACTCTGTTACGAATTCCCTGACAGACGTACAACTAATGTTCCCACTTCTCCAGCCTCTCTAGACCTAAGCTTTTCATATTCTACGGAGAAGTCTGAGTTCTGTCCGCCAAGGTCTGTAGGGCCAGTGCTGTGCGGAGCCAGCTTAAATAGGCTCAGGCGGGAGATGTACACCATGGAAATTGGCAAAGGCCTTTTTTGCTTTCCTGAAGAGCCTGTTAAATTTCTACCAGCTTGCCACTTTAAAAGGCCCAGATTTCTTTGAAGCATCCGGTCTTATCTTTAAAATTCCTGTGCATTTTGCAGTTACTTCACGAAACATTATTTGTCATTTTAATGAATTTTTTAAATAAACTTATTTATTTATTTATATTTTTGGCTGCGTTGGGTCTTCGTTGCTGCGCACGGGCTTTCTCTAGCTGCGGCGAGCGGGGGCTCCTCTTCGTTGCGGTTCACGGGCTTCTCATGGTGGTGGCTTCTCTTGTTGTGGAGCACGGGCTCTAGGTGCGTGGGCTTCAGTAGTTGTGGCACGTGGGCTCAGCAGTTGTGGCTCACGGGCTCTAGAGCGCAGGCTCAGTAGTTGTGGTGCACGGGCTTAGTTGCTCTCGGCATGTGGGATCTTCCTGGACGTGGGATCTTCCTGGACGTGGGATCTTCCTGGCCAAGGGCTCGAGCCCGTGTCCCCTGCATTGGCAGGTGGATTCTTAACCACTGCGCCACCAGGGAGGTCCCCATTTTAATGAATTTTAAATGACCAATTATATTACTTTATTCCCTCCCCCAAATAGTTTATTAAATTGTAGGTTTCTGTGTCTGTCCTGGGCCTTGATACATCTGCCAGCAACTGGATTTTCCAGTTTAAAAAAGCAGGGTCGGGCTTCCCTGGTGGCATAGTGGTTAAGAATCCACCTGCCAATGCAGGGGACAGGGGTTCCATCCCTGGTCCGGAAAGATCCCATGTGCCGTGGGGCAACTAAGCCCAGGCGCCACTGAGCCTGCACTCTAGAGCCCGCGAGCCACAACTACTGAGCCCGTGTGCCACAACTACTGAATCCCATGCACCTAGAGGCCACGCTCCATAACAAAGAGAAGCCACCGCAATGAGAAGCCCGTGCGCAGCAACAAAGGGCAGCCCCCGCTCACCACAACTAGAGAAAGCCCACGCGCAGCAACGAAGACCCAATGCAACCAAAAGTAAATAAACAAATTAATGAATTAATTAAATCTGTGACTGTTAAGAAAAAACGCAGGGTAGTGGGGAGGGAGGGATGAGTGGGTGGAACAGAGAGGGTTTTTAGGGCAGTGAAACTACTCTGTGTGATGCTCTGATGGTGGATACATGTCATCATATGTTTGACCAAAACCATAGAATGTACAGGATCAAGACTCAACCTGAATGTACACCATGGACTTTGGGTGCTGACAGTGTGTCAGTGTAGGTTCATCAAGCGTAAGGAATGTGCCGCTCTGTGGGGCGTGGTGATGGTTGGAGGACCCCCGAGAGGCCGTAGGGGGGCAAGGGGTACATGGGAACGCCCTGTACTTCCTCTCAGTCTTGCTGCGAACCTGCTCTAAAAACAAACCCAATTTTCTAAAAAATCAGAATCCAAGAGGAAGAAGCCCTGGAGCATTGCATGATTTCTAAGTGTCCTAAGAGTCCATAGGGTCTGGCCTCCCTTCTTTAATTAGCACCAGTGAAGGTAGGATTTCCTCGTACTGCGCGTGCGGGAGGCGCCGCGGCTTACACAGGTGCCGGCCCATCACCATCAGTTGTCTTGCCGTGTGGTCAGAGTTTGCGGAAGGTGAGCGAGGGGAGGCTTGATTCTTCCAGGGCCCTGGTTTCTCCAAGTGTCTTTAGCCATCTGCTGAGTTTATTAAAGTGCAGGTCCCCAGGCCCTGCCGAGACCTCTTTCTGGGATAAGCCTGGGAATAACAAGCTCTCTGCTTGCAGAAACGGCGTGAGCCACTGTCATGCTGCAAAACACTGGTGCGTTAAGCGTATACTTCCCTTCCAGGGCAGGCGGGCCTCAGTAGGATGCGGTAGCATGTTTATCGCCTGTTAGTCCTTTCTTGGGAGCTAGAACTCGCTCTCCCTGCCCCCCTCTCCTTGCAAAGAGGGGACGTATCAACTTGGATTTCCCCCAAGAAACTGAGGGTTCATTCAGCCCTTCTCTTCCCTCAGCTTGGGGTGGACCTTTGGGTGATACGAAAGGAAGCAGTTTTAGTATCAGAAAAAGCTCATTAGAAAATTCTCATCCTGAGCTGGTGTAGCACGTGATGTGGTCTTGCCATTCATTAAAACCAAGTGGAGGGAAAGAAAAAAAATCTCTGGTTGCAGGGCTTCCCTGGTGGCGCAGTGGTTGAGAGCCCGCCTGCCGATGCAGGGGACACGGGTTCGTGCCCCGGTCTGGGAGGATCCCACGTGCCGCGGAGCGGCTGGGCCCGTGAGCCATGGCCGCTGAGCCTGCGCGTCCGGAGCCTGTGCTCTGCGACGGGAGAGGCCACAACAGTGAGAGGCACGAGTACCGCAAAAAAAAAAAAAAAAAAAAATCTCTGCTTGCAGTGGACCAGTGCACAGCCCGGCGGTCCAGGTGGGCCACGTGGGTCCATCCCAAGAGCGGCAGGACTGTTGGGCTCTGTCCATCTCAGCTAATGGAAAAGTGCCGACTCCTGACTCAGGCAGCCCTGGAGGCCAAAGGCCCCTCCGTTACCTACCGTGTGAGCTTCCCTTTCTTTGAGCCCCGGTGTCCTCAGCTGAAAACATGGGGCCGATGCTCCCTCCCCAGGGTCGTGGGGAGAATCAAACCGGACACCCCGTGACTGGAAAGCACTGGTCACCTGCGAAACCTCAGAATGTGGGTGTGCTCCTGGGGGCACCCGGACCTGGCCCTTGTGGGGTCACTGCCCGGCAGGATCCAGCCAGCCGGATTCCTGGGACACTCGGGCTTCTCTACTTCCTCATCTGGGTCACATCCCAGAGCTGAGACACCTGAGTCTGGGTTTGGGGCAAGTTTGGTTCAGGCCGCCCCAGGGGCAGGTCAGCATCACGTGGACCACAGTGTTCTGGCCTCTAGAGTGGGGTCACCCCTGCCGTGGGGAGTGAAGGGGCTCTGACCATGGTTGCAGCCTGAAATCTCCAGGACGCCAGTGGTCAAACAGGGCCGAAAATGTTGCTTCTAAAGGCAGAGACCTATTCTTCCACTCGGGACCTACCCCAGCACCTACCAAACTAACACCCAGAACGTGTTCACGTCCACCTTTTTGGAGGCATGAATGTGCCACGGAAAATCCCCAACTGAAGTTGCCCCTGGATCCTGGCACCTTCATAGGAGCCTTTGCCGAGGGCCGGGAAACAGCCACCCCTTCTGTAAACAATTTGGAAATCCACGTCAGGAGGCCTGAAAGGTTCGTACCAACTCCGTGTACTCGAATGTTTGTCCAGTGGGTGCTGTCGGGCACCTCCTGTGCGCCAGTCCCCTGTAGGAAGCTGGAGATGGGATGATGCAACAGACGTAGTCCTCAGGGTGCGTGCTGTCTAGCGGGGGCCACCGACCGCATTCATGTCACGTGGTGACAAGTGCCCCCGAGAAAAGAAAGCCAGACCATGGCAGAGAAAGCGAGGACAGCCCTCCTGAAGAGGTGACATTTGAGCAGACCCCTGGATGAAGAAAAGGAAAAGCCACGTGAACGACTGGGAAAAGAGCATTCTGGGAGCAGCAGTGCAAAGGCCCTGAGGCAGGACCACGAGGACAGCAGAGAGCCCCAATGTGGCCACAGAGGGGTGAGGGGTGCAAGGGGGGATGACTTGGAGAAGTGACCGGGGACTAGGTCATACTGGCCACCCAGTAATGCCACTCCTGGACGTTATCCTAAGAGAACAATTAGAAAGAAGCAAAAACACACACCCACAGGCATTTGCAGCATCATCCCAGAGGACCAGAAGTTTCCGGCCCACCTAAATGGCCACCAGCACGGGGGCAGTGTCATAGAGAATGGCACGCCAGCCCCTGGGTGCTACCCAAGCTCCCCAGACAGTTGTGAAGATTTGGTAGCAACGGGGACAGTATGCATGATATAATATGCTTTTTTAAAAACTCATAGTTCAAAAATACATTCTCACACCAAAATGAGGACCAAAAGCTGTTGGGTTAGAGCGGGGGTGGGGGGCAGGATATGGGAGGACAGTTCTTTTTTTCCTTTTTCAAATTTTATATAATGCGGTTGCTGTATTATTTTTATAATGTAAAAAAAATTAAGGGGGAAAATGTGTTCAAACCAAACCAATGGTGGAGGCAACGAAAAGGCTGGTTTCCCTTCCTCATGATACCAACCCCCGCACCGAGGTTTCAGGTCTTCTCACCACCACCTCCTGGAACCCAGCCAGCCCGGGGAGCGCTCCATTCAGCCCCAAAGGGCAGCATGGATCCTCAGGGACGTGCGAATCCTACCCCGCTGAGTAGCCGTCTTGCCCAAAGCATAACTAGATGTCATGTCCAGAACAGGTGCGGGGCGCTGGGGGTGCGTTCTTACAGGACGGCCGGAAAAACCTCGTCCCCAAATACCCACCTGGCTTCTGCCTGACATCCCACCATCTGAGACTCATGTGGTCACTAGGGCTTTCCTCCCAAACCCTGATGGAGGCCGTGTTCAATCCAAGGTGAGGCTGGCCCCAGCTGCAGCTGAGCTCCAGGCTCGCTGCCTCTGGCCCAGGGGGTTAAACAGCCCCCCAGCCCCCTCCTGCCGTGGGTCCCCAGGCTTGCAGGCAAATCGGAGGCTGCCTTGCCCTGAAACACCCTGTGGATCGCCGGCCGCCCTCGCAAGGGGCACGAGGCCCTGATGGACTCAGAAAGCCTCGCCCCCACTCCTGCTTCCTCCGCTGTCCCCCTCCCAGGCTGCCCCCTCCCCGGGTGCCAGCCAACCCACTACACCGCTGTTTCTTGGGCTTAAAGCATCCTGCCCGCCCAGCTCTGTGCTTGGCTGAGCCCTTGACACTCAGCGCAGACGTCCCCTCCTCCAAGAAGCCCTCCCTGACCTCACCACATTCCAGTGTGGAGCAGGACCCTGGCCTGGCCTCTCCTGCCCAGCATGCATCGCGGCAAGCCTGAGGGGAAAAGCCTCCCTACGTGCCCCTTCCCCATCCCACACTCTCGGGAGTACCAAGGGCCCCTGCTGAGAAAGCCACGGAGTCACAGGACAGAGCCAGCTCGGTGGGGAGAAGCCCTTTGGGCAGCCAGCAGCACAGAAGGAGAGGCAGCCCCTGCAGCCACCAGAGGGTAGAACCAGGCCGGCCCCGCCCAGCCCACCCAGCGCCCCACACGGGTAACGTGTCCTGGGTGTGACACCCACCAGCAGGCAAGGGACCTTGCGTTTGCTGAGTGAGCCCCCCAGAATGACCATGTCTGAGCCTGCAGGGACCAGGTCCCTGCGGGGCCTGAACGGGGGCCGTGCCCAGCAGCTGTAGACACACACAGGCGTCCATGTGATGGGAGTTGTGGCTTCCTTTTTCCCAAATGGAAATAGTATATAAATTGTGTCCTCCCCCTGTTGCTGTTGTTGTTGTTTTAATGCTCATTGCAAAAACAAAAACAAAACGAAAAACATACAAAGACAAAACCCCAAATTGGACTCATCTCTACACCCACCCTCAGAAGGCTCTGGAAACTTTAAAGAGAACTTTAAACGGGGATTCTCAGATTCCTGGGTCCAGGGAGGCAGCGGGGGCGGGCACCGCTAAAGGGCCCCCAGGTGCATGTTCCCAGGAGGTCCCAAAGGCCCCCGAGAGGGTGCATCAGTGCCCAGGAACTCAGAGTTTCCACCTTCAAGTGTTTGCTTTCTTGCAAGTGTTTGAAGTCCTGCCAGCATCTTCCGAGGGGAGGCAGGGCTGCAGGCGGGGAGTCCAGGAGAGAGAGGAGAGGGAGGGGGAAGGGAGAGTCTTCTGAAACGGGTCTCGAGCCTTGGCAGCCCCCAACGGGTGGCCCTGCCCTTGGGAGGCCGCAGAGGCCTGGACTCGTGTCTCAAAGCCCTGCTCCCTCTCCGGGTGGCCTGGGCGAGCAGGGCCCTTGGGGACCCCGTGTCCTTACCAGCACACAGAGGTCTGTCTCTAAGGGGCCTCCAGGCCCTGAGATCCTGCCTCAAGTATAGTTTTCCTGATTCCTTCCATGTCAAGTGGCACAGATACACATCACCTTTGGTGCAAACACCACCTCACTGAAGATTTTGTTCTATGACGTCAGCTGCTCCCTCCAGCACTTACGCCTCACCCAAGATGCGGATGAGTATTGACTCTGTGGCTTTCACTCCCAAACCCGCCCCAAATGGCCCCCAGAAGGAGAACCAGTCATCAAAGAGGCGAGGGCTTCTGATTCATGAATCTCCCAAACGAAAACTACAAGCTTTGGAAACCGTTCCCGGTGAGTTCCAGAGTCTGAACAGTTGCTTATTTTCACCCCCCTCCACGCTCCCAGCTGGTCTCGACTCAACACGTAATGGGCCCGATTCGATGAACAGAAACTGGCTTGGAAGGGTGTGACGAGGTATTTGGTTGAAGCCCGTCTGTGAATCGAGGAGGCTGGGCATGGGGTGGGCAGCGAGGGGCCCTGCCCGGCTTCACGTGTGGCTTCTGCAGCTGCTCTGGCCGCAGGAGTGGGATGAACCTCCGTGACTTGGATACGAGGGTGCGGAACTCGGCAGCCCGAGTTAGGCCTGCAGAGGCTGAAGAGAGAGGACGGTGGGCCCCTGGCCTCCACACGAAGGGCCCAGGGATCTCGCTGGAGCCCTCAGTTGCTGTGTGGCCACGTGGCCACTCTGAACCTCTGCGTCTTCATCTCCGTAACGGGGATGAGCTGAACTTAAACTGGTGGGCAGCGGTCCCCCCAGAGATGTCCCACCCTCGTTCCCAGTACCTGTGGGTGTGTCAGGTTACACGGCAAAGGGGAATTACTGTGGAAGACAAGTTTAGCTCGCTCATCAGCTGATTTAAAGACAGAAATTAGCCTGGGTTATCCAGGTGGGTCCAGTGTAATCCTAAGGGTCCTTAAAAGTGGAGAGAGAGGTAGAAAAGGGAGTCAAAGAAAATGATGGAGAAAGGACTCCACCTGCCAGGGCTGGCCTTGAGGACGACGGAAAGTACGTGAGGCAAGGCACACAGGCGCCTGTAGAATCTGGGAAAGGCAAGAAGGGGGGCTCTCCCCTGGCACCTTCAGAAGGAACACGGCTCCACGGACACCTCACTTTGGCCCAGAGACACCACGTCAGGCGTCTGACCTCCAAAACTGTAAGATAATACGTTTGTGTTGTTCTAAGCCTCCAGGCGGGTGCTGATTGGTTACAGCAGCCATAGGAAACTCATTCACGTACCGTGCGGGGTTGTGGGGATTAAAGGAATGTCCGCACCTGCAGCCCTCAGCATGCTGGAAGCGCTCAACAAACGTTGGCCATTTTCATCACACGCAGGAGGGATTCGGGGTTTGGTGCCGACCGCGTCCCTGTAACACCCACCATTCCCAGGCTTCTGGCAGTCCTGGGCACAGCCAGCGGGATGCCCCTCCTAAAGATAGCCCTGGGGGTGCAAAACTGGGCCTGGCCGCCGTGAGCAGACCATCAGAACCGTCCATTCTTACTTGCTCAGCAGAGCTGTGTGGATTTAAGGGGGACAGAGGCCGTGTCCAGTTTTTCTCGGCACCAACTTATTCCTAACCTCGGGGGTGGGAGGCGGGAGCGGGGGCATCTGTGTTTGTTACAGCTCCCAGGTGGTTCCCGTGGACGGCCAGCGCCGAGGACTTAATCTAATCCAGAAAGAATGCTGACCGCAGGCCTAGCCAGCAGGTCTTTACTATGTAGTTAAGGACAGTGACATCAACCATGGCGTCACTGTTTGTTGACGGGGCACTGGGCTACACGCCTCTTATATGCTGTCTACTAAGTCCTTCGACAAATGGCAGCTGTTGGTGCTAATATCAGCTCCCCCACTTTACAGATGGGAAAGCTGAGGTTCAGGAACGTGAAGAAACTCACCCAAGACCACTCAGTTACGGAGAGATGGAGCCCAGATTTGAAATCATAACCATCCGACACCACCGTCGTTCCCCAAGAGCGCGTAAGTCCTCGCCCAGCTCCATGCAGCATTGCGGGGCGTGGCCACCCGGCCCCGTTCCTCCAGCGCCCGATGGCAGATGTGGGCCGCAGTGGAAGCAGCTCACTGCGGTTTAGGGAGACCTGGGTTTAAGTTTGGACTTCGGGAGGGAGGAGTAAACTGTCTCCTTCCGTCAGTCACTGTATAGTACTTCTTGGTCTATGGCTTGCTTCGAAAACACAGTCCCCCTGAGTCAAGGCTTATCACAATGAATATCTTTGCAAAATAAAGTCCACATATTTTCAAAAAGATGCTTCATGTATAATGCAGTGGAGATGTGTTCAGCTCAGAGGACTATGTGTTTTCGAGTGTCGAAGGCCCCCAGCCAGGACCACCAGGAGGCCAGCGATGGAACAATTGGGTTTTTCCCTCGTTGCGTCATCAGTGGACCCTCCCTGTGGGGAACTGTTGAGCGAGGGGGTGTCAGAAAGAGCCTGCTGTGGGAGTGGGCTTTGGGCAGGCGGGTGGTTTGGGGAGGGTCTGAGGAAGGGGGTTCACCCTGGCGTGGGTGCTGTCGGAAACGGGGGCAGTCCTCTGATGAGGGTCTGACTCATCTACAGGGAGGGTGGGGGGAGCTGTGACGGGTAAAGAAGCAACCCCTCATTTTGGCCGAGCGGAGACAAGGTTTGCTGTTGCGTGTGTGACCTCCGTCGCTTTATCATGACCTCGTGTGAGGCCGGCGTGCTGTGAGGCGGCTGATGCCCACATCAGGAGGACAGCATGGCCCAGCTGGGCGCCAGGCCAGT